>NC_024798.2:17329697-18027202 GCF_000309985.2 Brassica rapa
CCAATGATAATGTTCTTTTAACACTGATAAATGTGTGTTAATAGTTTGTTTATGTATATATATTTCCCTCTAATAAATCAAAGTTATTATACATGTAATTTAGTGATATATAAAACTGATTTTGTTTTTGTAACAGAAAAAAGATTCCCATGCATAGCATGGGGTCAACACTAGTAAACTATAAACTCTGATCATGATAAATACTAATAGATCTAGA
Source organism: Brassica rapa (assembly GCF_000309985.2). NCBI lineage: Eukaryota > Viridiplantae > Streptophyta > Magnoliopsida > Brassicales > Brassicaceae > Brassica > Brassica rapa. The sequence goes on from NC_024798.2 coordinate 17,329,915, forward strand.
CAAATGGGAACAATAGCGAAACATTACAAGAGTCACAACAGTGGTGGTTACCAAAATGCTCGATCTCTTAAGTTCCATTCGTCGGAAAAAATTGAATATCCGCGAGGACAACGGCACGTGATCTAGATGTATAAGTCCATATGTTTTGCTGTCTAAACGTCCAAGGGGGACCAAATTTTCAACAAAAGGAGATATCACACAAATCTCTGCAGCGATTAAACGAACTTCACCCGTCTCTGGGTAACATTTGAACAACCTCTTGTAACTGTCTTGGACGAAAAGGTTTCCTTTCTTAGAAACCGCCACTGGCCTAGTCCAATACCATAAAGGGGAAGAAGGGTCGTCGTAAGGGTGGTCGAGAGGGAATAAACGTATGGAGTAAATCATGCTCCATGTTTCTTCTGGTGCTTCCACGCTCCATATCTTCACGTTCCAATGATCGTTCTCAATATAGGTTGCAGCTAAGGCTAGACGGTTTTCAAGGTTTGCTACCTGGAATGATTTTCCGAGTGCTCCTAACGGTAGTCCAACGTCACGCCACTCTTGCGCATGAAGATCCAAAGCTAAAAGTTTTTGATCAGGCAATACTTCTACCCAATAGATGGACCCATTTACACATGTCGACTTCCTTCTATATCCTATCTCGTAAGGAGGCGGACTCAGTTTCTGCCATCTCCCAATGTTAACGTCAAGAATCTCGCAACGGTGAATCTCCCAATGATGGTTAAAGCCCATCCTCACTATTTTATAGCTCCCACTCACATTGTCTCGCCCGAATCCCATCCTCCAATATCCAGGGAAGACATCAAATACACAATCTGTGGTTTCATGGTTTCAGTGCTATCAATGAATATTTATATATACAAAAAAAAAATCAAACTATATATATATTTGTTTTTTGTACCTACGTAATTATTAGCATAACGGGGAATCGGTGGATCTCGGCCGGAAGAGAATCTAAGAAGCTCTTCGGTGGAAGGGTTGAACACGTTGACCCAGCCTGGTACGGGGATGCAAACTAGACCGTCACATGACAGCGACGGTCGTGAGGCGACATCACACTGCAGATAGACTATCTCGACCTCTTCGTCCTCTTTGAAGCACGTTTGTGTTCGGCTTCGGTCTCCTGCCGCCATGATTTTCGTCTTCGTTTGAGCATTCATCATACGCCTCCTCTCCGCGAACCTCAGGGACTCGAGTATTGATCTCCATTGTTTTGAGACCGTTCTGAACTTGACTACGGATCTCAATGGCAGTCCAAGGAAGATCTCTTCCAGTAGGTCGGGAACTAGGTACATGGGATTATGGTTATCTTCTTCCGCAAGTTATTGTCTAGAATGTTTGTATAAGACAGCCCGTAGAGTTTTGTCGTAAACCTATAAATAGGGATGTCAATAGAGCTACCGGACTCGGCCCAAAAACTGTAAATATTTGAATTCAGTCTAGCTCGGTCCGAAAATATTTTAGATCTATATTTTACATTCCGGTCCAGTCTTGCTATAGCGTTTTCGTGTTTTTTTTTTTGCTTCTCAAAATAAGTTGTTAAAAACATTGTAAATACTATTTTCACCATTTTAAAACATGCAACAAGTTTTCAGAAAAAAAATTAGTTTAAATTTTCCGTCTTCGAATATAAAGCCAGTTTATACCGTTCAAAACCATAATATAAACAAACCAAATTTAAATAACAAAATATATAAATTAAAATTAAATTAAAACTATGTATATAAGAGAACAAACTCTTGTGCTAAACACTGACAAATGTTTCATACTTTGTATTTTGAAAATACATGTTGAACTTAAAGAAGAAGATACATTGTATGGAATTTAGAATCTCACTATCGGATGATCAAACAATGAAGTGCATTCATAACTTCCATATTTTTCTTTGTTAGAGTTTGAAGCAAACCAATATTAAAATATATGTTAATATCAAGAATAGTTCTGATGCAAGAATCATATTATCTAAGTTTTGGATTATTGGACCAACACTAGTCCAAACAGGTTTGTAGGGGTGGGCGTTCGGGTATCCGTTCGGGTTCGGGTCGGGTATTTCGGATTTTCGGGTATTTCGGTATAGAGGTGTAGAACCCGTTCGGGTATTTTTGTACTTCGGGTCGGGTTCGGATATTTTTAGTTCGGGTTCGGTTATTTCGGATCGGGTTCGGATATTTAGATTTTGAAAAAAACAAAATTAAATTTTCATTTTTCAAATTTCTTGTATTTTAAAATATAACTTTCACTTCACTAATCTTTTATTTTTAATAGATTGAATGGTTAATAGATTTGGACATAACATTTTGAAACTAAAAAACATTAATTTGATTATTGTTTTTAAATTTTGGATGTAACTTTTTGTTCATTCTTGAAATAAAAAATTTGACATGTATTTTAAGTGAGTAGCAAATCATTTTTTCCGTAATTGTATGTATATCTTATGAACTTAAAATATGTGTAGTATCAATATAAATACTTTATATAAAATGAAAGATGTAAACTAGAAATATAAGGTTAATTATACATATGTTCGGTTATTTTCGGATATCCATTCGGGTTCGGGTATTATCCGTTCGGGTTCGGATATCCAATCTCTCTTAATTCAATACCCGTTCGGATATTTTGCTACTTCGGTTCGGATTTCGGTTCGGGTTTTTCGGATCGGGTTCGGGTGCCACTTCGGATATCGGGTAAAGTGCCCACCCCTACTTCATCGGAAGAAATCTTAATTGTATTAATGATGTATTTAATTTTAATTTTAAAATTATATTAATGAAGTGTCAAAAATATAATTGGTCATGCAACTTATGTTTTAGTATATAAAAGATAAGGAAATTGTCAATTTATATTTAGGCTCCAGAATAAATAGGAGATGCAAAGAAATATTCAAAACTAACTATGTTTCTATAGAACTTATTGACACATAGATAATGACTTCAAATAGTTGATAAGAAAAAAAAACAAAAAACTGCTTCACAAGATTGGATCGTTAAAAAAAGTTGGTTATTGGTCTTATTTTGAAACTTCCATATTTTTATTTGCTTTGTATTTTTGCTTCACATGTTTTGCTTTGTATTTTTCAATTTTTTTTATAAAAAAACCTTTCCTTTTTTTTGAGCAACAAAAAAAAAAGATTTTCCATGTGTCAAATTTTAAGTGGTGAGGCGAATTGCGCTTTAGTATATAAGGGATATAAAGAAATATGGACAAGAATGAAAATTACTTTGTGTTTGAGATATTCTAAAGGACCAAACACTTTCAGTTGCTCGTAGTAAGCCCTAGCCTTTATCTTCTTCTCGTTAATATCGTGCTTAGAATTTACTCATTCAACCATCCATACATAAACAATCCACTGCTATTCGAATGATCTAGCCATTGTGCACACACACAAATTATTTGCATATATATCTTAAAATGAATAATAAATTGATGTTCAAAATAATAAATGAATATTAGTATATATATGCATGACTTGGACACACATAAATATTTGCATTTATAACAATCGAGATCTAAATCATTACATCAGCTGAGTGTTGCCGAACATTCTCAAGTGTTAACAACAAACTGTACAAGCAGAAACACATTCAAGATGGTTTCTTGTTTATTGGTTTCAAGTGGAGAAAGATTGGACACAACGATGAACAAGACCAAACTCAACTGTTCAGTCTCTGAAAGATAAAAGATCAAAGCAAAAAGCTTGTGATGAGGCGTGTTCTTCTTACTAGTTGATCAACTGTGGTCTTCTTCAGGATATTAATCATGTAAACAACAGTTGGTCATCAATCTGAAGCAGTTTCACTCGTGTCCTGAGAAGGAGAACATCGTGCCATAACCACTAATGTCTTTAAAGTTCCTTTACATGGATCACTCTGAAATGCAGCATTCGACACTTCAATGAAGCAGCTATTGCGTCCTTTACAAGCCTGCAGAAAGAGAACAATGATTTTTTTAAGTCATCTTTCACAATTGCTAAGAACCAATTTTGTAGCTATGTATGTCAACACTTACCTCAGAGACGATTGATAACGATTTGGATGCGTGGCATTTCCCGGTAGAGAACTTGTCACAGCTACCTCTTGGAGTTCCGTAGCTAGCAAACTCGATGGAGGATATCACATGCCCTTCTTCACAATGCAGATGCATCTCTGGTGCCACACTGTTTATCGACATTGTTCCATTCATGAAACCTGGTGTGGACCATTTCCTCAGAGGTGGATAATGAGATTCCGAGACTTGACCGCAGAGAATTCCAGCAGTAACCGTCTTAACCGAGATTTTAAATGGGTTTCCCCCGGTTTCTTCAAAGAGCACTAGTAGATTACTGTCAGGCTTTAACCAAGAACGTGGTACATGGTACCTGTGCAATGATATTAGATCAGTCTCCCATGGGGTTTTAATAGTCACTGCTTAGTTATTTACCTGGTTTGAGTAGGCTTTCCACAATTTGTTGTGCACTTGTCTGAATGGTAAGCTCCACGGTAATCACAAGTTTTGTCACATCCATCCTTTTGGGCAATGATACTCCAGTACCTTCCAATATGGTGTCCGTTGACCCAAGCTTGTCCCTTTCCCATACTTCCCAGATCTAGAACAACAGGATCTGTTCCGTCTGGGGTGTTGAAGTATGTCTAGTTCAATAAGGGGAAAGAAAAGGAACCATGAAGATGATAATAGAAGATAATTGAGGCAACAAAATGTCAACATGTTTCACATACCTTGTACCACATAAAGATGGAAGGTGAAGCTTCGGTCTCCAAGGTACTCCACTCAGCTTTTTCATTGTGTTCAACAGAGTATACTTTCTCAGCCTCTCCCTTCAATCCCACCTACAATGAAACCCCAAACATTCAAATGCTTCCACAATCAGATTTTAGATAAAGCGAGAGAAAGTAAAAAGAATCCACAAAGTTCATCTGTTTTAGTTCTCTTATAGAAATCGTATACACTGTAACTACACCTGATAGGTCCAAGAAGATTTTGAGAGGTCCACATCTCCATTTTTGAAGCCAGTAAGCTTTGCTTTGCCTCTAAAACCTGCTCCATCCTTCTCCAAGAAAGCACCGTAATTCTATGCCATGAAATCGAAAATGATCACAGTTAGCTGTAAGAAGAAAAGTAAAAGAAGAAAATAGGTAGTAGAATTTTTACCTGTAAACCAACTGTTTGAGTCAAGAGAAGTAAATCATTGTTACCCTGCACAAAAAGTACAGGCTGCACTGCCTTCACCCAGTGGCCAACAATACTGCCTTTACTTCCATTCAGCAGGAGAACAAAGTTAGTGAACATGACCGACAATAACTCCCAAGACTTTGCACTTCATGAAACCAATGTAACCCTCTTGTAAGGATATACACAAAAGCGGTACCGTACACAGACGCAATACGGGACCAGTCCATTTGTAAAATGACGGATATGCATAAGAAGCAAGAGAAAGTTATGTAAATTACCTGAGAGTTGTTTGTTTACAAACACACGCAACACATCCCTCATGCTATCAACTGACAGTGTTGGGTTAGCTCCATTTTTCTTCCAGAACGAGATATCATCCTCAGTTACGCTTATTCTACATTGGTTGAGAAGAAGGAAAGCTATTACCGCTAAAAAGACAAAGAACTAGTAAATATTATAGATTTCACAGTATTAAACTCCTCTATAATAATGAACTGTCAAGAGCATAACAGTCAAATTTTAATGTAAAAGCTTCTTGAAATGATTGTTGTTAGTTTAGATCATGAAATAGATAACAACGCATAGCTACCTTGTCTTATGCCACAGGTAATCAGACTGGTCTTTTGTGACATTCAAATGCTCCAATAATCCTTGGGTAGTGAAATTGTTTTCACCCCATATGCCAATAGGCTCTTTCAGAGCCATCCATGATTTTGAGATGTAAGAAGCATTATCCTGCCTCGCGACTTTTTGCAGTATAGACAAACTACCTAAAGGAGGCCCTGCAGATTCAACTGTTTTAACAGAAGTTTGTGCTCCTACCTGTTCAAGAACATACAGAAAACGAGAATCTCAAGAAACATCTTGGAAGACTAAAAAACGGAAACAACTATCTGAAGCAAATTAAAAGCCAGTTGCCTGATTAAGACAGAAACGTCAAGTTCAATAAATAAGATATTTGGGCAGTTTCCAAAAGGTCTTAATGGAACATCAGAAACAGAACTAGTCCTTCTAAGTGTTTTCACAGTGACAGCTCTATTTTTAAGATTTCATACAGCAAGCAGTATTCTGCAATAAAGAAGGATATAAGTGAATGTTCCTTCGGAAGTGAATATCAAACCTTGGCAGTGTTGTAGGCCACATGTCGACAGTCTGGCAATATACTAACTGACCAAGGTGGTAAAGTATATGATTGGCCATTAAATTTCACATATGCGGTTTTATGCTCATCAATGTTTGCGAGAAATGCAGCGCACACCTTTCCTCCAGTCTCACCATCTCCATGATAAACGTGTGCCTGGACATTGCGTTATTTTACAAGTAAGAATCCGGAATCTTCAGCATATATAATATATAAATTCATAAATAGCAATTGAAGACTATACTTGGATCATAACCAAGTAAAACTTTTGAAACCTATCTAACAGCACTGGTCTATTATAACTTAGAAAAAGAGAGAACTATATGCAAAAAGCATTTGAGAGTAGTAGCATACCTCTTGATTTGATCCCAGTTTTTTATACTGAGGTGCATCTGCCGCAACAAGGGCAGGTTCAGAAAGTTTTATGGCAGCATGAAGATCCTTTAGATGCCCCCACTTTGGCTCGCTCCTCAGACCTTAGTATAGGACAAACATAATCTCATTAGATAAATAAGTAACTATATTTTTCTTAGGAATCTGCGTTCCTGTTAGTCTTAGCTTGAACCCACCATATTCATCAAGAGGAGCATCATAATCGTAGCTGGTAATGTAGAAAGGACCACCAGAAGTTCGACCAAAGTTTGTTCCACCAAAATACTGCAACAGTAAAACAGGCTCAATGATATATGCAGCACAAACAGGTTGAGAACAGGGAATGTTTATCACAGGCATTATATAATCAAGTTGGGCAAAGACAATTTATTAATTATCTCCTACATAGCTCGCCTTTGAGGGTTCTAAGGGAGTGATGTAAAGTAAATACTATGGCTTACTAGAACCTAGTTTCTCAACTGAAGGAAAAAGCTTGTGGAACTAATCATCGTTGATTTTGAATCTCATTCGGAATCAGCTGCAAAGAAATATCAATCAGCAAGACGATGATGCAAATGAACTTGGACAGGAAAAGAGAAATAAATTAAAAATCTAGTGTGTTGGTGTGTACCATGTAATAGTTTTGAAAGCTTCCTCCGCGCTGATAAAATCTTGCGACTGCAAATGCAAGATCTTCAGCAGGTCTGTGAGGCAAACTTCCACCCCATTTCGTGTACCTTCAAAAATCCAACCTAACATATTCAATCCAAATAAGGAAAATTGTCTGAAACAAACTAAAGCCAACTGTAACATTGGCCTTGAAACAAAAACTTCAAGGAGACACACTTCTTTGAAAAGAGCAAAACTTTGTCAGAAGACTGCATGACAGAAAAAAACATACCATCCATCCCAATCCTCTGTCCAAAGTACTGGCTTGGTCTTCGAATTTGGTTTAAAACCATCACAATAGTATCCATTGCATGCATCAAGCTAAAGAAAAGGAGATTAATAGACGTCATTAGGAATACTTCTTACAGGGAACTAAAACATATGTGCAGCATCTTTTCTTATTAAGAAACATAAAGGACTCTTTTCAAATACAAGTGATCATTCATTCCTAACAGAAACATAAATCCTTTAAAAAGAAAAACTGGTTCAGGACCTATTATCAGTGCCTGAAGGTCGGTAAACACTGGGCATCTCAGCTATACTTTAAGAAGTAAATCTCTATATAAAGTTATCAGACTGGTGACAGGCTAAGCTACAAGATAAGTGAGGGTCATCTTAATCCAGAAAAAGTCAAGTTCGCAACATTACAATATTCTCCGGAGCATCTGTTTGCTTGCACATAACCCAAGGAACTCCAGCACCAAGCCCTAGCGCCATACTAGCAGCCCATTTGACGTAATCCTTTCCCTTCTGCCCATATGATTTCTCAACATCCCCATATTCATTCTCAATCTGTGCCCAAAAAAAAAACATTTATATCTCGATAAGTCAATGCGAGAGAATGTCACCAACATAAGCATCATCATAGCCTTTATAGCAAGAGTACAAAAGGAAAAAAAGCTCAGTCCTCTGGAAATAAGGTTCAGAAAATACAAAAACACTCATAAGACCTGAAGCATGATTACAGGACCGCCTTGCCAACAGAACAACTCTGCTTCTCGCATCAGATCCACAATCTTCCTCACAAACTTCTGCATCTCCTTCTGCAAAACATCAAACAGAAACATATGATTATAACCAAAAGCTAAAACAGACTCTAAGAAAAGGAAAATGTACCTTGAAAGGCTCATTGTCTGTTCGAAACTCTATGCCAGGGACATCACGCAACCACACTGGGAACCCTCTAACAACAATCAAAAGCGAAAAAAATAAAGAGAGCTGAATAAAAAAAAAGAGACACAAGCACTTGTGAGAAGACAATACCCAAAGTTCCACTCAGCACAAACGTAAGGACCAATGCGTAGATGGAGATAGAGACCACTCGATCCAACAAGCTTCACAAACTTAACAAGGTCGTATCTTCCTTCAAAGTTATACTGAACACCACATTATCAAAGTTTCCACCTTTAACCTCACATACATAGAGATAGAGAGAAGACACAGAGAGAGAGAGAGATATAATTTAACAAACCTGACCCTTAACAGGCTCGTGCCCACTCCAAAACACATAAGTTTGAACCACGTCAGCACCTCCTTCTTTGCTCTTTGCTATGAGGTCAGGCCACATCTGAAAAATCCAATTTCAATAATTTAATCAAAATGATCACAACAATTAGCAACCAATCAGATAGTTTACTTGAGGAGTGGCGCGAGGGTAGTGAACTCCGGCGGAGACTAACATGCGCCGTTTCCCGGCGACGATTAGAGCCCTGTGGTCGTAGCTGACATTGAACGGTTTGAAGAAACTTCCCGAGACTATCGGGAGAAGCAAGAGTAAAGCTGTAATCGGTGGTGGTATCCTCCACTGAAGAGAAGCCTTTCGTGTTGACTCAGCCATTGAAGTGAAGCTCATCAAAGTCCACAGATTTTTTTTTTATGTAAACAAGAAGACGATGTTCCAGTTGTATTAATTATTTTTTTAATACCCATGTGTTTCTAATAAATGCTAAAATATCCCCAGAAGTATATAAAAATGCAATAAACCCCCCAGTATACAGTTAATAAAGGACAGAACCTACGGCGTCGTTTTGAGGAAATAGTGTAACTGTCTCAGATCCTACGGCGTCGTTTTGAGGAAGTAGTGTAACTGTCTCAGATCCTACGGCGTCGTTTTAAATCTATCTGAGAGTATAGTTTACTTTGGACATACGGAAGCTTCTTTACTTTCCTTTGTTTGTTGTGGTCTCTAGTCTCTGACTCTCTAAGTCTCTATACAATATATCATAGACATGACACTCTCTTGCTTTTCAAAATCGAGAGTGAAACCGAAGCTAGTTATTTGCCTCTTTCTTACATTCCAACCTTTACATCCTCTAAGAAAGGTTAACTTGAAGTACGAAGATGGTGAATGTCACAACTGTAATGGATCAGGAGATCTTTTGAACGAACTTAACTTTAACATGTAGCATTAGTTTGATACTTTTCCACTACCACATTTATTAGGACCGGACCGGCCGGTCTACAAAACTCATCCCGGAGAACATAACTAAACGATATTTATTTCTCTGACTCCACCATTAATGAATGATCTAAGAAGTAAAATCCCACATTGGAATAGGTAGTCTCGATCATATTATCTAATACGAACATTAATTTATTATGTGAAAATTAAATGACGGATAAATGCTAGTAAAACGATTGGAATATTTTGGAATAATTAATTTATTAAAGATTTGAGCAAGGTATTAGAATAATCTTTTTAAAACAGCGCGGTTCGGGATGGTTACATCGTTTTAGAAGATACTTTGAAGAGACTTTTTTTGGTCTTTTGTCAAACTTCAAACATTTTCTTCTTCATTACTTGAAAAAAGGTCTTGAAAATACATTTGATTTCTTCATTGAAACTATATCAAACTTTATTTCAGTAAAAAACTATATCAAAAGTTGTTTCCTTATTTTGTTGTATCGTTTGGAATTGGATTTCCAAAAATAAAATCAACGGTGATATAACCTCAATGCATTATGTTGCTTATTGTCGCGTTAATGACTACAAAATGTGGTGAATAAATGACGTAGTTGAAGGCCTAAAAAGGGCAGTAGATGAATATTACAGATGTGTGCTACCAAAGAAGATTGGAATAATTATACTATTTAACTTTTGAGCAAGGTATTAGAATAATCTTTCAAAAAGTAAAATGCATTTCGTGCTTTGTACTGGAAAAAGACGCTTGACAAATTCATAAATATTACTAATAGTATAAGTATTTTGAAAACTAAAGAAAATTTTGAAGGAAAAAAATTACATTGAGCTAAAAAGTGAAACAAGTACTATAAAGTAAAATGACAGAGACAATGGCTTGTTTCTATTTCTAAAGAATCTACAAGCTTTTCTTTGAAAGGTGTGCGTATAATAAATAAGTATGATCTCATATTCAAAACGTGAACTTAACATTAACAAAAACTAGTTTGATGATGAATTTGACAAACAATACCATAACTACCATATAGTCTCGTGCACAGCGTGTTATTCTTCGTGTTATTCACAAACGACGTTTTCCAGTATTACGTGATATATAGATACGCAAAGACATATTACACGCTAATTATATATGGAGTTGATGGTGCTTTTTATATGATAATGGGGTTTCTTGCAAAGCTGAGCGAGGTGACAAATTTATTTTTAGAAAACCCTTTTTAGCAAATGATGAATAGAAAAGTACTATAACACTTGTCCAATAACCAAACCAAAGAAGTCTCACAAGATATGAAATGGTTTGGTACGATTTTGGTTTCATCAATCTAATTCTAAATAAAAATAAAAAAATCTAATTGAACTAAAAATTTGTTATTTAGTTTGATTTTCTGTGTGTGTGTTGGACTGGAATTTGCATATATATATGTTAAAATATTTATCATTAAAGGTAAACATTTTATATATATAGAAAGAATACAATACTAAAACTTCTTCAATAGCCAAACCAATGATGTCGCACAAAATATGAGTGTAACAGAAGTAAAATATCACGAATTCCCTTTCACTTACACGTCAGTTGAAGCTTCCTTTCTATAAATAGAAGACTCCCTGGAAGTAGAGGAACCATAACAACTCACTAATAACGTTCACAAGAAAACCACTCATATCTATAATGACTACTACCCTAACTCTTTTGTTAGGGTTTTTAGCCCTATTGAGTACCCTTAGCTTCAACGCTGAAGCTAGGCCTCAACCAAGTGATGAGGATCTCGGTATCGTCATTGGACCTCACACTACTTTCGAAGACGACCTTGGCATCGTAATTGGACCGGAAGAGAGCGAAGACATACAGCAGGTCAACCTAGATGATGAAGACTTGGGCACCATCATTGGACCCGAGTTTGAAGTCCACAAGAGTGATTTCCCTGACGATTTCATCTTTGGAACATCCGTTTCCGCATATCAGGTCAATATACATTAATTAGATATTATTATACACATTATATTCACATACATTGTAACATAGATAAAATAATTCTATCATTTTTATTGGTTTCGGTTTTAGGTTGAAGGTGCTAAAAAGGGATCAGGGAGAGGCTTGACAACATGGGATGAATTTACACACATGTTTCCTGGTATAAATTACATTTATTTGTTCTTCTGTTACTTATAAAGTGATTATGAATTTGGACTCTATTCTACAAAAATTAAAATATATCATCGTTGATTTGGTATCTTCAAGACAAGGTTGAACAACGTAGTGATGGAGATGTCGGAGTCGACTTCTATACTCGTTACAAGGTACGTCACTGTTTACAGTGCGTTTATATTTTATTGAATAACTTTGGTTTCATAAAATACATATTGAAAATACTGCGTGGGATGTGGTATTATAGGATGATATAAAATTAATGAAGGAGTTGAAAACGAATGGGTTCAGATTCTCAATCTCATGGACCAGAGTCTTGCCTTGTAAGTCCATCACACTAGTTCTTGTAATTAATCAATCAAACCACATATTTTTCTAATCTAAAATCTATATTGCAATAAGTAAAGAATCTTAATTTTTTTTAACTCACATATTTGTGTATATATGTTAATTTTCAGATGGATCAATTGAGAAAGGTGTCAACGAGGAGGGGGTGAAGTTCTACGACGATCTTATAAATGCACTTATAGCTGATGGTAATCATCTTATTACTTATGATCCATTTTCATGTATATCTTGAATGTTTTCACCTAATTGTTTCAACATGATTTGTAATAATAATTGACAGGCATTCAGCCAGCGATTACTCTATTTCACTGGGAATCTCCACTTGCTCTAGAAATGAAATACGGAGGTTTTCTAAGCGAACAGATTGTGTAAGTAAATATGTCTATAAGAATTTTTTAGGATTTCTAAATCATTCTTCTTTCTATAAAGTTATTTTGAATAACCTTTAATGTAGTGAGGATTTCCGGAAGTTTGCAAAGTTCTGCTTCGATAAATTTGGAGATAGGGTTAAGAACTGGGCAACATTTAACGAGCCATCGGTATATAGTGTTGCGGGTTATTCAAAAGGTAAGAAAGCGCCAGGACGGTGCTCTCCATTTGAAGTCATCAAATGCCCCTCAGGAGATTCATCCGAAGAGCCTTACAGAGTTGGTCGTAACCAAATTCTTTCTCATGTTGCTGCTGTTGAAGAATTCCGAAAATGTAAAAAGGTTATTGTTAGAAATTTTCATATAAATAACCATAACCTTAAACCATAAACTCTGTATTATATAATTGTTCGAGTTCATTTATTTGTTATGTTAAAAATATATATAGTGCCAAGAGGGAGGAGGGAAAATTGGAATAGTGTTGGTGTCTCACTGGTTCGAGCCTAAAGATCCAAACTCAAGTAAAGATGTCGAGGCAGCAAGACGTTCCCTCGAGTACCAACTCGGCTGGTGAGTTGTTGTTTTTATAATGTTTGATTATATATATAAGAAGTGATATCTAATCCTTTTGAGCTACGTGTGGACAGGTTTCTTCGCCCTCTCGTGTATGGACAGTATCCAAAGGAGATGCTAGAAGGTACCACAAGCCGAGTGGAAGCATTTACACCAGAAGAATCTAAGAGACTAAGAGGCTCTTTGGACTACGTCGGGATAAATTACTATGGAGCATTCTTTTCTACTCCACTCACTAATGTTAATTCATCGCAGATTACTTATCATTCCGACATGCGTGTAAACTGGACAGGTGCTTATATAATAGTTGAATAATTAACATATGTTTCATTTTTTTTTAAATAATGATATCTTTGCTTCTTCTTCGTTTTCGTAGTTGACCAAAACCATTCACCACATCTCAAGGTACTCCGAATAACAACTCCTAGAACATGTGTGCATTTTTTTCCATATCAACATACATTATACAAAAACATAGGTAATGTATAGAGTATATATGTTCACTGGAACAAAATTTATAAGAATTTTGTTAAATTCTATCTACTGGTTTTATATTGCTAGTAGAATATTTCAGCTGCAAATGATTCTATTTTTCATTCTTCGACCAATACAATTTATCAGTTACGTACAGCCTATATATATATATTGTTTAATTTGCAGTCAACAGCAATGGGTATAGTAATATATCCAGCGGGTTTGATGAATCTGATGAGACATATCAAAGATGAATACATGGATCCAGAGATTTACATTATGGAGAATGGTAACCAATTAGCAGTATACAAATATATTAATATATGTTTGCAAAATATGTGTGTGTGTACTTAGTACGATGATATGATGGTATTTGTTAAATTTACTTGGTAGGGATGGACGAGCTCGACGATGGGACCAAGACCTTAGTGGAAGCCTTAAACGACTACGGGAGAAAAGAGTTCATCAAGAGTCACATCTTAATTATGGGCAAAGCCATCAGGTATACCACTAACTTAATACTCTAACTTCATTATTTTTTATAATTGTGATAGTTCACCAACGTATCTTTGGCCCTTTTCTTACATTTATAATTAACTGAGTTTGTCCGAATCAAAGATATATATGAAAATGATGTTGATGGATTGTTCGCAGGATGTACAATGTGAGACTGAAGGGTTACTTTATATGGTCGTTAATGGACAACTTCGAGTGGGAGAAAGGATATAAAATCAGGTTTGGGCTGTACCATGTCGATTTCAATGACAACATGAAACGATATATGAGGTCATCTGGGAAATGGCTAAGCGAGTTTCTTGATTCAAAAGAGTCTCTGCATAAATGCTACTTCGAGGGCCATCGTGAGAAAGGATATGCTCCCAAGCTGTCTGACAGGGAGATATATGATCGTGACAACTGGCGTATCAGATACACGAGCGATGTTATGTGAAAAATAGTGAAAGTATGATATGATCATCGATATGCAGTATGCTCAAAATAGTAAGAATAAGATATGAGATGGTCTTATTTATGTTTTAAATGTATGTGTGATTTTATGTGAAGTGTTTTATCAGTGTTTGTATGCACATGCTAATAATGAATAAGAATATTAATTAGCTAATGTTTTCTTTTAAACTACGGAAACCTCATACGCTTTCTTATGTTTAGTCTTCTTCTCAATATGCATAGAAATTAACTAGCATCTAGTGCTTGTGAGATGACCTGTGTTAAATAGAGTATTATGACTTTTTTTGTCTTGGAATCATGAGGACGTAGGAGTGTTAATCCATTGATTACTTGCGGCTTATAAAGAACTTGAGTCAACCAAATCTATTTCTTGAATATTAATCATCCCATCTTGAAATTTTAGAGTGGAGTCTGTACATTGGCACATAACATAACCACATAAGGAAACTACAAGGTACATTCAGGCCTATGTGTAAACGTTTAAAGAAAACGACATTCTACTAAAAAAATTAAGAGAATCATGGGATGTTAAATGACTTAAAACATGGAAGGTTGAATGACAAAAATGACTAGAATCGCATGGTTCAGATCACAATTTCTCTCATTAAAGGAAGGAAAAAGAAAGATAAAATTAAATTATAACAAATACAGAATAATCAATGCCAGAAATAAAAAAAAACGAGCTTAAGAAAATATAATGTATGATTATGTAGCCCTAAAACATAATTAAATAATGAACCATGATCAAGCATATATCCTCATTTTGTTAATTACTTTAAAAACATCATCCACGTCATTGTCGTCATGTTCTTTGACCGCCTCCACGCACCGCTCATTATCGTCCCCTAGACTGCCGGCGCCTCCGCCACATCGTTTTTTGGTGATGTCAGCAGCACCAGACTCGATTCTCATGAAGAAAC
This sequence comes from Brassica rapa, assembly GCF_000309985.2. Lineage (NCBI taxonomy): Eukaryota > Viridiplantae > Streptophyta > Magnoliopsida > Brassicales > Brassicaceae > Brassica > Brassica rapa. Next base: position 17,345,477 of record NC_024798.2, read on the forward strand.
TGCACAAGAGAAGTGTTAATAGGCAACATATGATAAATTCTCTAGATGCAGCCATTGATCATACACTTTCTCTCTTTCTTTCTCTCTCTCTAGTCTAAAACAAATTACAATAGGTCAATCGAATTGCTTTTAAAGCTTTGGTTCTTTTGTTATGTTTTTCTCTTACATTTATCTTTATATATAAGAAATGGAATTTACTATTATTGGTATAGAGTTTTCCTTTGCGCTGGTCTTAAGGCTAACTAATTGTTGCAGTATTTTAAACTTGTTTCCTCTTCCAATATCCCTTTCTTATTATTTGAAGAACATTATTTGAATCTAACCTTCATCTCATGTGTTATTAACAAAAATGCCATTTCTTATGTGGCAACACTACAATCACCCTCACCCCTATTAATTAATTGCATTCTTCTCACTAGACTATTTACATAGTTTGCCATTATACACTAGACTAACATTTCTCTCATATATTATGCTTTATATCTCTACATAAGTATTATATCTAATTACTCACTTAAACCATTCGCGAAATACATGTTTGGTTAAGTCTTGGTTTTTTGACGATTATGGTTCTTTGACTATTATGGTTCATATAATCATGCCGAACCAAATTACTAACATCTTATATGTTTAACATATAATCATTTTTGATTCTGTGACTATACTTCGATAGCAACCTTACATATATATTTATTTTTGCTTGATAAGAGCACATTCGTCGATGAAATCGGCGGTTTTATTTGGTCTGACCGTGATTAGCTGACTTGGACGAACCTTTGGTGTCTATTGAGTTGGTCATTTAATTGGTGCAGCCATCACAGCTATTGCATATTTACGTAGGTTTTCTACTTCGGTATCAACCTCAATTGTATATTTATGTATTACGTATTATGCTTTAGAACTATAATGTTAATTGTAGTCGAATATAGATTAAATTGTGTATAAAATGTATTCATAGCTAATGTGAGGTTTTGGGTTTTAATATATACAGACATCAGTAATATACTATACGTCATTGACATATCCAAGTCATTTGTCTAACATAAATTAATATTGATAGTATTAGCATAATCAAACGTAAAATATGTATTTTGAGCTAACTTAACTGGGTATCTACGTCAAATCGAGTCCTTACTCCTTACATAATTAGTGGTTGTATATATATGAAAGTTTGATCACGTTTCTAAAATTGATCCAACATCAGCTACGTCAAATTGATTGTATATAACTGAAAGTTTATCAAAATTTCAAAATTTTAAACTACAGCACACGGTTAATAAATGTAGATATAATAACAATTTTAAAAATAAAAAGTGAATTAATATGACAAAATCAAGATACATAAATTGATACGGCAATTACGTTTGTAAAAAAAAAAAAAGGAAAGTTTGATTATTTTCCAAAATTTTAAAATTTGGCACACGGTTATGAAAGTTGGGGTTATCGTCCCAGTTTGTTTTTAATTTTCTTTACCTTATTTGATATGGTTTGATTTAATATATTTTGTGTTAAAGCATGTTATAATTCTTAATTGGAGCGCAAGTAAAGTTACTGTAATTAGTAAAAATTCTCTATAATTAGGGAGATTTGATTTTATCACATTAACTCTAAAGATTACCGTCAGCGATAATCATACGTATATAAATACGAAACCTTGGACACATCTCCTCATCACATTCTTATTCCGACATCAAACTATCAAAAACCATTCTTTCAAGCAAAACACAAATGACAGGCTTCAACTCCGTTGTTGATTTAAAAACCAGGAGTCCTGAAGAAACTATTCACACCAGCTGTGTTTTTATCAGTTTTTTTGTTGTTTCTTTTATATTTTATAATTCTATTACTTTTGTTACATTTCATATTTTAATCATATTTTTTATGAATTAAATAATAATTATATTGCCTATGTTTTGTTTTATCTTAAACTCATTATAAATTTATATTAAGTATTTGCTTATTCTTAAAGAATATTTCCAATTATCTAAACTTTGATATTGGGTAAAAATTGCAGGTTCACAAATAATTAGCATGTATTTATTTATTTATTTTATTTTTTAGAAATAACATGTATTTATCTTTAACATAATTTAACATAACACAAAAATTGCGACGAAATATGAAAAATTTCAAAATCAGAATTGATTATTGATTTGAGATTGATTGATTTTTCAATCAAGCCGCAACCTTTGTTTCCTTATATTAAAAATAAGAATAAAATGTTTTCTGATTTTGAAAGATCAATTCACAAATAGAGTAATAAGGCGATTATCACTTTGTGTGTATTATATCTATAATATGATTTTTTAGTTTATTCATCCTGCACAAAGCGCAGGTTACCACATAGTAATCACTTATTTAGAAAATGAATTTCTTTAATTTGCCTATATTTAAAGCTACATTATTGAACGTACAGTTTCTTTATAAAGTTCATTTAGTGTACAATTAAGCTGTTAAATATTATCTTACATCCACATTAAAATCATCACTTTGTTGAAGAGTTAGTATGCTTTGATGAGGAAGTCATAAACCCACTAAAAAGTTAATACTCCACTAAAGATCACTGATTATATGGTTTGTTCATGTCTCTTGAAAATGCTCTTATCTTACATTCTCTTTTTTTGGGAAATAAAAAGAGTGGGAAACGTTCAACGGTTCACAATCCAAAAGTAGTGGAATCAGGTCAAACCTTGGATTCTTCACAACTCATCCTTGGTACCAAGTACCAACATTAACGTCATCACCTCCCATGAGTTATTCAAATGAGAGTCTTCCTCCATCACTTCCCTGTCCTTACCGTCCCAAGCTTTTGTCTTCACGATCTCTAGTATTCCGTTCATAGGCAAGTCTCCTTTTCCACCAGCTCCAGCATCCTTCATGTTGTAATTCTTTGAATCTGTTATTTACTTATTGTGAACATATTGTTCACAAATAAGAAATGTTCTGAACATGATCACTATTTGTTCACAAATAAGAAATGTTCATCAGAACATGGACAAATGGACGCAGACAGCCCAATTGACAACTATAAAAATTGATAGCTAAATAGTTGAGCATATGAAAATGGCTAAATGAAGTCAAACTTTATCAACCAATTAAAAAAAAAAGAATGTTCAATTCCTATTTTGTTTCAGCCATGGCTGTCTTAAAAATCCAAAAAGAAAAAAGATAGAAACATGTTCAAGCCCTTCTTCCAAAAAATTCACAAAAAGGGCAGAAAAAGATCTTTAGAGATGGTTAGAAAGTTGGATCATATGATCATGCAGAATTGTCAGATGATTCCTGCTTTCCCGAGTTGTCAGCTGGTAAAGGATCATCGTCCTCTTTCTTAGTCTCTGGACCTGGATTCTCTGCATCATTGGATAAGGCAGTTGAACCATGGCTTAGCTGTGACGAGTCATGCACTTCTGCCTTGTCTGGTCCATCCTCTTCTTTCACAGTCTCTGAGCTGTTATCCTCTGCAGCAGGTTTGTCACCACCATTGGAGCGGCCTGGCGGTGATGTGATCCTCACAGGAGTTGAAACCGGTGGAGCATAAGCAGAAGGGGGAGAAGGCATGGTGGAGCCTGTGTTGTTGTAAGTGTTTACTGGCACAGGGTGATCAAACTTGCAGTTTGCTCCATACTTGCAAAACCCATAGGCCTTGAAGTTACCACATGCGGGTAGTCCCTGAGCACAACAAAGGCAGAGTCATTGGTGTCACCACAAGCTCCACTGATGTTGACAAAATAAACAGAAAGAGAAGAGAAACTCACTGGTCTAGCAGGGAGGACCACAGGGTTAAAGAGATTTGGTGGTGGTGATAGTAACATCCTTTCTTTTGGATGACTGTATTTGCAATTATCTCCATATTTACATGTCCCAGTTTTCATAAAAAAACTACATTCAGCCTTTTCAGAACTGGAGTCAAGCTCAGTTTTCATATCATAACCACCCTGCACCACAAGAAAAAAAAAAACGCACACACAAGATCTTTCAGATTAAGACAAACTCTTTGGTACATTGGTCTCTGTGAAGAGAAAGGCCAGAGAGCCACATCAAGACCAACAGAGAAAAAAGGCCTCCATTGGAGCCATGACCAAACATATATATAAAGACATACCATGAAAGTAGACCAGCCTTGAGGAGGTGCAACCATAAAGGAATAGGCCTGAGGGTGAAGAGCTTGAGGACGTGACATAGCTTCATACGTTGCAGGAGCCAAAGACATCACCGGCAAGCTACCACCAAAAGGAAAGCTAGTAGGTTGGGCATTATGAGTCTGAGGATGATGGAATTTGCAGGCAACTCCGAACCTACACATCCCTTTCTGCATGTAATACGGGCATGACTTCTCACCCTGGAGAGACAAGGAAACATAAAAAGCTCTCTGTAAAACCATGCAAAACTGAATAACTGATGATGAAAATGTAAAAGTAATCCTCACCTGTCGCATAGGATAACCGAGGGCATTAAACAGCACCGGTCCAGCACCGTTCCTGTCCTTTGGGTGGTTATATTTACATGCTGCGCCATACTTACAGGCTCCTGTCTTGAGAAAATACTAAAGAGAAAATTGCATATAGAAGAGTAATGTGTGCTCGTTAAACATCTCCAGAGAGAAAATGAAACAAAATCTAATAACTATTACCACTTTCAAAATAAGGAAAGACACAAGACAATGTATCTTCTTCACCATAAATGCAATTAAAGACTCAAAAGCAAGTTTTAAAGACTATTGCTAATCCTACAATTGCATTCATTCAAGAGACAGAAACAGGTACTCAAAACTATTCAGACCAACACAAAAATACAAAAATGAGAGATGATAAGCAGTGCACCTCACAGTCTGGCTGACCAACCCTCTCAGGCAGTTCCTCTCTGTGGTAAAACACAGCCTGCAAAAGACATTACAAAACTGTAAGCTAGGTGTAAGAGATAATGTGCTGGAAGAAGAGTCAGACCCCACCTCTGGAACATGAGAAACAGGATGATTGTAACGGCAGCTGCTTCCATAGCCACACTTGCCAGTCCTCATAAAGTAGTGGCAATCTCTCTCACCAGGACGATCAGGAAACAGACTTGGTTCATCCATATTCTCTTCGTTAACCTTCACCTTCGTCAAGGTATCTAAAACAACATCATAACATCCAAGAGAAAACATACGAGACATGAACATCATAAAACTTAAAACAACACTAATCAAACGTGAATAGACCGATCAAAATCTAAACTTTAAATACATTATCATCAGAGAACGATTTACCACGACGTAAGAGCGTGATCAGAATCGATGATCCGACAAGATAACTCTAAAGATCCGAACTTTTCGACGTATTGATCCATGATGTAATAAAAAGAAAAGAAGAGGAAGTACCTTCAGTTTTGTCGGAAGATGGGATTGACCCAGTAGAGTTCTGAACCTGCGGAGTTTCAGACATGGCTCGTTATTACAGGAGACACAGTCACAGACACAAAAGAAACTCTTGTTCTCGTCTCTTATCTTCTGAGAAGAGTATTTATGAGTATGTGAAGAGGAGACGATGATCACAATGATCAACACCTAATAACAAATAGAAGGAAAAAAAAATCTGTGAATATTAAATAAGGGAATAGATTTGTTTCTTTTTTACAATAAATGATAAAAGAAGAAGAAAATGTTGAAGTCTTAAAAATTATTAACTTTTTTTTTGGTTCTTTCCCAAAGATAGAATTTTATTGTTTGAACAAATCTAAAAAAGAAAAAATCTTTGCCCAAATATTCTATTATTCTCTCTCTTTTGCATTTTCCTTTTTTCTCTCAGAATACTGAGATTTCCGTGGGAATTTTTCGGATCTTGCTTTTTTGTTTTTTTTTGGCTTTTTTTTTTCTTTCCCAATGTTAATGCGTTTCAATGTGAAAAGAAGAAAATAAAGACAGAAAAACAAATGATTTAAATAAAATATATAAATACGAGTGCAGATTAATGAGATTTTCCCTTTTTTACGGATTTACAAATTCTGCCGGTCCTTCAGTAATGACAATTTTACCTATATATTTAAATATTTTTGCGTTTGATTCAATTTTCAGTATCGTGCTCTCACTCAGAACCCTTGTATCAAAACTTTGTGAGATCCGTTTTATTCTCTTATTCTTCCGGCCCCATACTAATAAAAACTACTAAATCTTCTATAAACATTTAATAAAATATATTTTATGAAATTTGTAATCTTAAAATATTAGATTTTTTCAATTATTACCATGAAAATTTTAAATTTAAAGCAATTTATTCACATATCTAAATGAAGGTGACTAGGAGTGTATATTTTTTTTGTTAGATTTTTTTCTAATCTTATTTTTCAAATCTCCAACTCACTATATTAGATGGATAAATACTTGGATTGACTAGTGAGCTCTAATTTTAAGAGAATTTATGTAGCTTTAAATTTTTTTTGTCAAAATAAGTTTCAGAATTCAAAATATTACTGAAGTTTATACGTCTTTCGTATACAAAAGATTGATATTTTAGTTTTTTTTTTCTTTCTTATATACAAAAGATTGATGCATATGCTTTAATTAATACATTTTGTTTTAAAAGTAAAACATAAATTAACATATAAAATGTAAGTAATAATTTTATTGGGAATTAAATAAAATGTTATACTAATTAAAATAAAGCGAAAAGCAATAGACAAAAGTAAATATTTTTTTAATATGTGTGAACAACTTTAAACATCAGTATTTTTATACAGATGGAGTAGTTCTTAATAAAAGACTTATGGACGTTTTATATAGTGGGGATGATTGGTAAGTGCTGTAGCTTTATATTTTTTGCTGTAGAATTTAATCTGTAGATTTATTTGCTGTAGCTTTCTTTGCTATAGATTTCTAAAGCACTAATTTTTTGCTCTGGAAATAAAGCTCTCTACAGCCATATTTTGATTTTTCAGAGATGTTTTTGCTGTGAGTTTTTTAAGGAAATTAAAGCTTGATTGGTTGACATATATAGCTGTAGACTAAATTTTAGCTGTCCAGAGCATCTACAGCCCCAACCAATCATCTCCAGTATTCTCCTTTTTTTTTTTATTTTGTAGCTACCTAATGACCAATAATTAAGTTATATTTGGTTGACAGTGTATCAAGTTATTTAAAATCTTATTCAAAAATTAAAGATATATCTAAAGATAAAGACATAATTTTGAAAGTTTTTTAAAACACAAATCATAAATTTAAAAGTATAAAAAAAAATTTTAGAGTTTTAAACCATTAGTCTATGCATTTATTCAAAAATATTTTTTTTAATATTTATAAAAGGGAAATTTGGCTGTATGACGCTGAAAAAAACCATAATTCACCTTCTAACCAATTTCCCTAATATATCGATACACCATCTGTCTTTCCTATAATATTGCCAAAATACCCTTTCATTCTACCGGTGAAACCTGAAGAAAATAAAAATAAAAAATCCTAGTTATTAGCTGTTTCAAATTACTCGTGGCGTAATCATATTCACATCTTTCCTTTTACCTTTATTTGGTAATTTTTCAGAAATTGATCCATGATTTTCTCCACCTCTTCCAACCACGTTTCCCTCCTCCCCATCGCCACCGTCTGTGTTCTCTGAGTTTATTTCTTTCTCTAATTGTGTTGCAAAGGGAATCGTCTCCACTTTGAGAATCTATTGTGAGAAGACGTCGTGACAGTCCAATCGGGGAGAAGGAGCACACTGACCATTTTTCCATTCACATCGGCGCTTTGTCTCAGATCTATTGCAATACTGTAAGTTCTAGGGTATGTGTTTTAGATTCTATTCTTGCGATGCTCTTTTTCCCTGTTTGGGTTGCATGTCGGATCTAGTAGACAAAGGTCACCGAATCGATTTAGGGCTGAACTTTTACCGATTTGTCTTACTCATCTGTTTACATCGAAATCTATGGTAATTTTGTTTGGAATCGAAACAAAGATAGTATATGTAGAGCTATTTGATCGGTCTATGCTATGTGACATGGAATAGCTTAAATTGTTAATCATTCACGTACCCTTCCGTTTTGCACTTCTTTATGATGTAGAAACAATCATAAGGTATTTAGAATTTATATTCCATTCAATGTACTTTTGTGTTCCAAGTTATACGTATATATACAATAATATATCAAATAGAAATAATTATCTTGTTTTATGTATCGAGTATAGTTCACTCCTCGCAAATGGAAATGTATAACAATTCCATTCTATGTAACCATGTGTACCATGTCATATATAGATTTACTATTCCATATAAATAGAAATGTTTATCTTGTGCTATGTATCGACTGTATTTCGCTCATGTCATATTCTCTTTGTGATTCCAAGACAAATACATTTGGTTTAGAATAAATGTTTTTATAGAACTAAGCGACTTTGGCTTTGTATAGGTTGCTCCGCTGTAATGACACTTATTATGTTATAAATGCACGCTGTTGGGATGGAATTGAAGTGTGTGGCTTTCACTGAAGAAAATGTTTGTGTAGCTGCGGAGAACTACTTGCTTGAAACACTGGCACTGTGTCAATCCGGAGCACTCACCCAGGACGTGTAGACATGGGTTTATGGTTTCTAAGCATAGTTTTAATGTTCTAGCTTTGCTTCTTGTTTTTAGATACTACCATCTAAACTACCTCCGTGTTGTAGTAATGTTTTATGTAATGACTCCAACTCTATGTATCTTCTTCCTTTTTGTTGCTTACACTGGAAGAATGAAATCATATTCCATATGCGTCAATTTGAATTTGGTGTAAGCATTATCTCCTTCCCTGCAATCATAAACACTTCAAAATGTGAGCAATATGTATTATATAACGTTGGTTAGATGAAATAGAACAATTAATTATATACTATTTCCGTATTTTGATTTATTTAAGTTATTTTTACATTTGAGTTTGGGTTTATGAATTTAGGTTTTGGGTTTAGTATTTAGGGCTTCCAGGTGGGTTTGTTCAGGGTCTAGTATTTCAGGGTCGGAGGTTGGTTGAGGTTGGAGGTTGGTTGTGATTCTGATTATGGTTATAGTACTATACTATGTTGGTGAGATGAAATAGAACAGTTAAATTTTACTATTTTTGTATTTTAATTTATTAAAGATATTTTATATTTGGGTTTGGGTTTATGAATTCGGGTTTAGGGTTTAGTATTTATGGCTTTAAGGTGGGTTAGTTTAGGGTTTAGTATTTTAGTGTTGGAGGTTGGTTGTGATTCTGATGGTTTTAGTATTATACTACGTTGGTGAGATGAAATAGAATAGTTAATTATATAATATTTTGTATTTTAATTTATAAAAGATATTTTACATTGGGTTTGGGTTTATGAATTCGGGTTTAGGGGTTAGTATTTATGATTTAGAGGTGGGTTGGTTTAGGGTCTAGTATTTCAGGGTTAGAGGTTGGTTGGGGTTAGAGGTTGGTTATGATTCTAATTGTGTTTATAGTACTCTACTATGTTGGTGAGATGAAATAGAACATTTTCTTTTCCATCATGTGTGTTGCATACAGCTGTCATATTTTTGCTTCATATAATTAAGTGTCCCTAAAAAAACCACGTCTCTTATATTTGGAAGTGAAACTGGCAACCTGTTAAGTAAAGGGGTAGAACCGGTTTGATTGAGACCAAAAAGTCTGACATTAAATTATGTCAAAATCAATGTTATTTCCTTAATTTGTCTCTCAAATATAGCTATTTCGCTAATAAGCCCTTTATAAAATTGGATATGATTTTATCGTTTCACTTGCACATGCCAAAAAATGTTTTTAAGTTAATTAAGATTATGGTGGCAACTCGAAAGTTCGTGCCACATTTTTTATAAACATGTTTAAGTTTTATTTTGTTTTTTCAGTTTAACTTGTATGCCCCAATTTACTTATATAGTAGTTGTAAATAATATATATATATATATATATATATATCATACATGTAAACTACGTTATTTCAATCAAAATTGGTAGACTGCACAACAATTCGATTGTATGATCATATACGAAAAGTACACCTATCATCGAGTTAAGATAAAAAGATCCAATGAAACGAACCTGAATCATGGCATACGTTAAATTGGTAGTACTATAAGTGTTCAATTAATTTTATTTATAAATTTCATGTTTCTTATTAAGTAACGTTGGAGAGTAAAATTTACATTATAGACTAAATGTGTTTTATAGTTTCAATGTAAAATTTGTTAACTCAGATATCATATGATTTTTTCTATTTTCCAATTTATTTTTCAGTTTGTTAAAATATGTTTAGGTGTATAAGTAATGATATTTTTAAAATATATTTTTTTAGCAAGGATTTGAAAACATATAAAGTTTTTTTAAAAAAAATTGTGTGCATAAAAATTAAAACAAATACTCCTCAAAAATTCTTGTGTGCATAAAAAAATTCTTGTGTGCATAAAATTAAAATAAAACTGAGAAAGTATATTGATTTCTCGTTTTGGGGTAAGTCTCTTCAATATTAAAGTGACAACTAGGCGATAGTAAACATTGGTTAATAAGCAAATAAATAAATAAACAAAACAATAATTAACATTTAATGAGTTGGGCACGAATCTATTATCTACCAACATGTCGTTCTGCTGTATTCCATCATATTTTTTTAATGGACACAGAACAAGTGTAGACTATTAGGTTCAGAGATTACACGAGGGTTATTGTCTTAAAAGCAATCGAATGTCCAAGGATGATGATTATTTCTCTCAGTTACAAAAAAAAATGATGATTATTTCTTTTCTCTTCAAAAAATCAAATGTTTATTTTAATTGATTTGTATTACCACTCAAATTTAACTTAACGATAACACAAATAAGGAATTAAAAAGTTAAATAAGTTTACTCAAACCGGCTTTTGATATAGTATATTGAGGGACAGAGACACAGAATATAAACAGCCTTTGGGACCAAGCCAAGCCTTTGACTCGTGCAATAGAAGAAAACAAAGTTAAAGAGGGGGCAAAATGGTGAAAAGAAAAGATTGATTCAAGCACAAGAAATCTTATGCATTGCAGTTTTAGCAGAGCCAGGTAGGAGCCACATGTGGGGTGAAGGAGAAGAAGAGGAGGTGGTATTGGGAATAGCGTAAGAGCAAACGATACTGACCGTCAATATTTTGCCACGTAAGCAGTTCTGAAAGGTAGTTGTTGTTTCTATGGTTACGTCCACTTCATACTTGCACGTGGGTTTTGACACCGACCGGTTTGACCGTTTGAAAGACTTTGGCGTCAAGAGTTTTCCTCGCTTTTCTGGTACACTCCCAATAATATAAGGAGAATAAAAATAGCCAAAGAAACTTTAAAGAGTTGTTAACGATTGTCTACCATTTTAGTCTGGTAAAATCTAAATGCCTTGGTCGTTAGTTCGTCTACACTCTAATGCTTAAAAGCTTGCATCTGATTCATTTGAACTCGAAATTCTTATCATCTTATTCTTAATCATTCTTTCACCAAAACAGGTGGTTTTAGTTTTGTTACTGATTCATAGTATCTTAAGGAAGATTGGCTAACCATTTTACTTGATTTGAACATTAATTATCATAACTTTCAGAGGTCAGGGCATGGCTTAATTAAGAACTTATAAAAAATTTTTTATCAAGTTAATGATTTAGAATTCGAAGTGGAGTTATATCATTATGCTAAAATTTTGAAAATTAATCTATTTTAATTATTGATGTAAGAGTTAAACTATATATTCATAGCTCTAGAACAAAAAAACATATGATTTAACCGCAAAGGTGTAAACCACTGTTCGGAAAGAATCAACTAAGTCAGTTCTCTAATAAGAGAATCTCCAATAAAAGTATTAAGATGAGTATCGTACATTTAAAATAAATACAAAAACTAAAAGAAAAAAATGTAAAAAAGTTATCAAATGAGGATTTATAACAAACTCACTAGAACTCCTAGCCACATGTCTATTTATTATCCACTTATTGATGATTTCAATCTTCTTAAGATTAAAATTTAATTATATAAACTAATTGTATTAAAATAGTAATATTATTTTGCTGAGGTGCTTGTTTTGAGATAACCAATAATGTTACTCTAAGCAACTTGAAATAAGTTAAAGCCTATGAGCGTCTTTCAGAAAAAAAATTCTACGTGAAGGCTCTTCCTTCTCCAGACTCCTAATAAAACTGTACGCTAGATGACCATTGCGTATATGCAAAAAAAAAACGATAAGCAATTCCTCTAAAAAGAGCTTACTAGGTCTGAGAGAGAAGACAACCTACTGCTAATATTACTCAGCAGAAGAACATATTGCTTTCAACCCTCTTGTGCAAACACGGAAGCTCCGGAACTTTCTGGCCAGACATATCTTCCAACTTACTAATTGCCCAAATTGAGCTGCAGTGAGATGAGCGTATCGTACTAGAGCCACTGAGTACAAACACGCAAAGAGAGGACACACTGAATATTGAGCGGTGTGTGTCTCTAGATAGTAAAGACTAAAGATGAAGGAAGAGGAGTTTGCATTTTATAATAGAAGTGTTACCAATTGAGGTTGAACTTGTGCTCCGTTGGTTGCTGAACCGATGATTAAAGAAGATAAGATCTTAGTAATAGTTATACATATTTGTTTTTGTAAGTGAAAATGCGGATTATTGAGTAGAGAGGACTTGCACATAGGAGAGAGAGTGGATGAGGTACTGCAAGTCATCAGGAGAGAAACCAATCTCATCCAGCTACACATTATATTGAGCCGGTCTTGAAGTTCCCTGAGAGATCACCAAAGGAAGCATAGAAGTAGAGTGAAATTTATCCTCAAGAGTAGATGAACTAATGACCAACTGGTTCTGAACTTACTATAATTCCTGCATGAGCACACATGTAGAACCATGTCAAACCATAAAAAGAGTAAAAGCTCCATGCCTATCTATCCACAATAGTTAATAGTGATGAAAGGAAACCTTTGCAGACAAGTTAGCTTGTAGTTAAAGTTCCACCGACCGCTGCGAGGTAAAATATCCTTGTTCTTTCCAAACCACACATTCTTTCGTTTCAAAGAACCAAACCTTCTTTCCTTTCAAGATCTCTACGCCATGTGGCACATCTTCTTTAGAGAGTGGCTGAGAGATTTACGTACTAGGCTTCGTTTCTAGCCCATTTAATTCAGATTAAAAGCCTATTAAATCTGTCTCGGGGTTTTCCATTAAAACTGAATTAAAAACAAGACTGATATAATATTTTAATAAAACAGATAGTTTCATAAATTCCTGAAAAATTTTGATGGCTCAGTGGTTTAATCGCTGCTGAGTATGTCCTTTTGCAAATGTTGAAGGGTCCTTTAAGTGTTATTTTCTTTATAAAAATTTATGTATTATATATAGTTTTATGTGTACAATAATAGTTCAAGGAACTTACTTTCTGGTGGTTAAGATGCCTTGTTTTGAATGTTGTTGCCAGAGTTTAAGCCCTACAAATGACAATTTGTTTTTGATTTAACAGTTAAATATATAAAAACACGATTTCTAAATTAATGTAGTTTTTTAAAAGACTACAAAAGGGTTTATTCTAAAAATAATTTATGAAGTTTAAAAAATATATATATATATTTAATTTGTTATGAAATATGTAGTATACTAAAATGTGTAGGAAAAGACACAATCTACAAATTTTATGTTGAAATAGATTTTTCTCTTTAGTTTCTATATGTTACATGGCAAATCTTATTCATTAGCGACATCTTGTTTCCCTCCCTGCTTTCGCCTGCGAGATAAACAAATAAAAATATATAAAATGCAAATTGGAACTGAGAGCATATTCGCTAGAGAATTATCGGTAAATGTTGAGTGTTTATATTTGAATCCTACTTGTATCATTACCCATTATACTTAGCACTACTATTTGTCTCTTGAATACTAGTTGTTTCTTTTTCCATGCCTATATAATAATACCCTTCTATCATACACCTCAATGCTTTTATACAATAGTCATTTTCTGTTTGTATCTTTGTATCCTCTCCATGTTTCTCTTGAAAATTTCAACCACGGAAACATTTCTTCAATTCTTCTGCTGCTTCGTATTCTTCTTCATTTATTTTTATTTTTTGTGTATTTTGATGCAATTTAGTTGTTGTAGACTTTTTGTTGTAATTTTAGTAGATTTAAGCACATGTTCACTGATATGATTGGTTTTGTATGGTTGATATAGTGATAGTGTGCTCTTTTTGAAAAATTTCTTAGTGAACCTTTCGATTATGAGGAAAAATGTGGCAAATCTTACGTCTTTAATTCATGCAAGTTGCAAATTTTAAGTTTTTTTCTAGAGTATACCTTGGGAAGAAACTTAGGATCATGACTTAACATGGTGCAAGTTTTGGTATTTTTGATCGAGGTAAGATGTTTCGTTTCTTTTTGCATTCTAGGGAGTTTGCACTAGATTTGACCACCACATTGTAACTTGTTCAATAACCTATTTTAGTTTGAGTCATTCTTTCTTTTCTCCATAGTGGTTTGCACATTAAAGTGAAACATATCTATTTTGAATACCAGAGTCTTCAATAATCATTACAATTAAGTCTTTACACTCCATGTCATTATCTATGACTAAAAGTGACGAGATATTGTTGTTTCCACAAAAAAACTCTTACTATCATGCTTCTTCAAATGTCATTTAGAGAAATAGCTGATTGTCTTTCATATACAGTTGGGTCAGTAACAATGAGGCTTGTGTTAAATAGCTAATAGTCTTTCATATACATTTGGGTCAGTAACAATGATGCTTGTGTTAAATAGTTGATAGTCTTTCATAAGGTTTCGAAAGTTTGTAGTTTCAGCATGTAATCTTGTCAAGCTTATGATATAGGTAAACTATCTCTTGATGCAAACTGTATAATGTAAGCTTTTTAAGGGTTTGTGTAGTGGAATAGATAGAACTTAATTCTCCAAATAACTACGTACTCAATAATTTTTTTTAAGAATTCTTAATTAAGAGATTAGCATTGGAGCACAAAAATGTTGGTGTCACTTAACTAAATTTTTAACTAACATTTATTATTAAAAAGTCAGTAAGAACCCTTATGGGATCGTAGGGTTAATCATGGTCTAAGTTATTTACAAGATATTCACTTTCACACACACAATAGATATCCATCATATTCTGGAAACACCATAAACTTACCAAAAGAAAGAGAAATAAGAAGTATAAGTGACCAAACATCATTAGTGAGCTAACGCAAAATCACAATTTTATTGTCAATTCCTCATTGTATATGTTAGTTTATGATTGTCTAAGAAATTTACTATTGATTAACTATTAAATACATCATGATTAAACTGTAATATTCAAATGTGTGCACATTAAAAATACCTTCTTAAAACATAAGAAAACAAATGATAAATGTGATTACGATTTCAACTGAAACTAGTGAGGATATAAATTGTGAACTATCACCCAATCATTCTACAATCAAATGATCGGCTGGTCATATTCGTAGTTGTTTGAACTAATGATTGATTCAAGCTTTGATTTTGAATGTGGTTGATCAAATCTTTGGATTAACCTATGGAAGTTTTGGCGTCTGATATGGTCAAAATTCCAAATGATATGCCCAAATCAAATCTTTGAATAAGTACAAAAACTTCATCTCTTGTAGAAAATACGATTTCTCATATCCAATAAAAAAACATAAGATGTGAAAAAAATTAAAATTTATTTTAAGTTAATTTAATATAATTTAATTAATGATATTTGGAAATAGAAATATAATTTTAATTTATCTATTTATCTAATGCAAAATTTATTATTTTGACTCTTATGTGTATTTTTAAAATTACAAGAGTTTTGGTGTTCATTCAAACTATTTCTGTAAGATTATATGATTTAGCATTAACAAATATATAATAGATAAATATGTAAAAATAATATGCGTTGATTTGGTACGATAGATAGTTGAGGATAATATGTTGAAATCATGTAAAATTTAGTATAGTTTTAATATTTGTTAATATAATGTAATTGAAATATAATATATTGGATGATAGTAAAAAATCTGTTAATCTTTAAATTCATTAGATGTCAAAAAAATATACCTTTAAATTCATTAGACATTTAACTTTAAAAAAAAATAAGTGAAAATTTAAAGTAGAAATAGTTGTACTTTATTATATGCTTATAAAATAGAGAAATCGTTTGTTTTTTTTTCCTAAAATGGATATATATTTGAAGAATTTTACGAAAATATACAGAGTTAGGTTGATGAAGCTCAACAAAACTCGGCCGTGAGATAGACTGCTAAAATGACTCGTACCCGCGAACATGAAGAAACGACAACCATTAGCGCTAAACAAGCGCGTAGGCACCAAGTCACCAACGTGTACCTTTTGTATCCTCAGACTCTCAGAGAAGAACCACATCACTCCTCAACTCCGCCAAACTCACCACTCTTCTTCCTCACATCTCTGAAACTCTCCACAAACTAAAACTATTTTCGAAAAAAATAAAAATAATCATGGAAGCAATTTCGAAGGATCCGTTTGTTCCAGCTGTGAAACCCGACCAGAGAACAACCTCCATCGGGGAAGCTGCTCACCGTCATGAAAACGACGACGTAGGAAGCGGTGGAGGTGAGATTGGAGCCAGGAAGCTAGATAAGGACTTGATGTGTCCGATTTGTATGGAGATAATAAGGGTTGCTTTCCCCACGGCGTGTGGATCTAGATAAGGAAGCTGCTCTCCTTGTTCGTTATATCAGATGAGAGATACATATAGTGTGAGTAATGAAAGAATGTCGTGATGATGAGCTGTTCGCCACTGCTGGTGTTTCTAGATGTATAAAGGTTTTTGACTTCTCTTCGGTACGTTCAAAAATCTTGTAGAGAATGCATCTCGGAATGCTTGACAGTGGAAACTTAGATGTCACGTTTCTTTTCAGGTTGTAAATGAACCGGCAGATATACAGTGTCCAATTGTGGAGATGTCAACTCGTTCCAAACTTAGTTTTTGAGTTGGAATAAGCATGAGAAAAATCATATAGCAAGCAGTGATTATGAAGGAATAGTTACTGTGTGGGATGTAACTACTAGACAGGTGAGTACTTTAGTCCTACAAATCAAGCACCACACCTTTAAAATATTCATTTCATGAACTGTGCAATGTATCCAAAAATGCAAGTAAACAACTGGTGACAGAGTCTTATGGAGTGTTGACTTCTAACGAACAGAACCATCTATGCTTGTATCTGGTAGTGAGTCTAGTGACGATTGTAAGGTACCCTCCAGCTTTTTTTCTCTCTTTTCACTTTCATCTCGCATAGGGCTTTGTCTTGTATGGAAAGTAGTAAATTAACTTTTTGTGAATTGAAACAGGTTAAAGTTTGGTGCACAAGACAAGAAGAAAGTGTGCTTAATATAGATATGAAAGCAAACATATGTTGCGTCAAGTACAATCCTGGCTCAGGCAACTTCATTGCGGTGGGATCAGCTGATCATCATATCTACCACTACGATTTGAGAAACATAAGCCAACCACTTCATGTCTTCAGTGGACACAAGAAAGCGGTTTCCTATGTGAAGTTTTTGTCCAACAACGAGCTCGCTTCAGCATCTACAGATAGCACACTACGCTTATGGGACGTCAAGGACAACTTGCCAGTAAGATTACTTCCCGAGCTAGTCTTGGCTAAGTTGTTCAATATTTACTTCTTCTTTTTTTCTTTTCAGGTTCGGACATTTAGAGGACACACTAACGAGAAGAACTTTGTGGGTCTAACAGTGAATAGCGAGTATCTCGCATGCGGAAGCGAGACAAACGAAGTATATGTGTATCACAAGGTTCACAAAATCTATAAGCCTCTGCTCTGTTTTTCTACAGTTATATTAATTTACACATATTGAATCTCAGATGTGTAATATTGCAGGAGATCACGAGACCTGTGACATCGCACAGATTTGGAACACCAGAGATGGACAATGCAGAGGAGGAAGTTGGTTCGTATTTTATAAGTGCGGTTTGCTGGAAGAGCGATAGTCCCACGATGCTGACTGCGAATAGCCAAGGAACCATCAAAGTTCTGGTACTCGCTGCTTGATTGTAATTAATATATTTTCAACAGATTTTAAAAAGCTTCTTGAATCAATAAAAACGATAAGGTCACCATCTATTGTATTTAGTGGGAGTAATAGAGAGAACAATTTGTCCAAATTAGGGTTCATGACTTGGAAAGCAAGTTTGTATTATAATGCTTGACTTGGACCCCCCTCAAGAGAAGATTTTGTATCAAACTGTATATAGATATCTCACGGTTCCTTAAATCTCTTTTTTTTTTTCTTTTTTTGTTCAACGGTTCAATCTCTATAGTTTATGGGTATAATCAAAATGCTTTGACAGGTGATAAGTCAAAAACCTTGACTACCTACTAAGCGTCCAACCACATGCACTTATAAGTCATCAATGTGTGCATGTAACAAGATCGTTGATAATTGGAGACTTTGTGACATTAGAGTAGTACTTAAATACTCTAGAGAACGTATAAAATGGGATTGTATGTGTGTACACTTTCTCATTATACGGCCATGTTAATATTGTAATAGTAATCCTTTTACATTTGGATACGTAACTCGGAATGTCATGAATTCTATGAGCATGCATGCTTTGGGAAGTTTGAATCCCATGGCCGACCATTTTAGTTATTTAAAGAAAAACAACTTCCTGAAATTGAAAACGTTACATATTTCAGTACTAGCTCATCATAGTCATTATAATTATAGGTGGCTTGATAAAAATAAATCACTAACAAGTTTTCTAGTTCCCTAAGTCTTTGACTCCGTATTTTAAAAGTTGTAACTTGTGCTGTATTTAAGAAGTCAGAAACTCTTTTAAAAGGAAAGAACGACTTTTTTTCGCAACGAGGGGGACACATGAATGTGTTTCTTCCCTTTAAGCAACCATATCCATGAAATCCTTTTATTTATGTACTTAATTTTGTACAAATAAACTCAAAACCACTCTTTTCACAAAGATTTTTTTTTAAGAATAACCATAGCTTAGATTAGTAAAATGTTAATTAATCAGATTGATAACAAGTATGGTCGATCACGTACGTCAATAGTAATTTAATTTAATTTGTTTAGAATATAAGTATAGTTTGATAGGCACATATTTGGATTTTTCGTTGTTATGGTAAAAGCAATCGTTTCACGGTTGCCACATATATTTCCCAAGTTCACATCGAATTATAATACTTATGTAGGTCGAGTTACGTAACCATATACCTATGAAATCTAAATGTGATGTATTCTTTGTTTGTTTCCATCATGTATAAATTAAATAGTACAACATTTAACTAGCACTCTGATTATTTTATCCTCACGAGCACGAGTCATATAATTATTTAACTTTAAATTCGGAACCCCCTCAGGTTAATCGGTAGTGGATAGCTGTGAAGAAAAATGGCAATAGGTGACTCGGAGCCAACAGTTTCATCAACACTTTTTGTTATCATGGTATATCATAATCATATAGTTATTATTTAGGAAGAAATAGCAAGGTGACTCTATAAATTTTATGTTAAATCAAACCAATAAGTATTTGTCACAGATGAAGGAAAAGTATTAGGCACAGTCGTTGGGATTTCTATTTGGGTTCCTGTGAGTTTTTAATTTTTTTTTTAATTGTGGGTGTTCTATATTTCCTTCAAATTTTATATATGTTTGAGTTTGGTTCTGTTAATAATATTTCGATAAAATTTTATAATATATCTAAGACATTTCAAATTTGAAGTTACTCAGATTCAATTAACAATGATTCTGAAGTACTTATTTAACTTCTAAATACTAAATTTTAACTTAGTTTTTATATTTATTTTTTCTTTCTTTTGAAGGTATTTTTAAGTTTTTGAGTTTTTATGCATAATCGAGTTGGATAATACTTGATATCAAAATACCGTCATGCAAAATTTATTCCAATAATTTTGTAAGTCAGACAAGATACAAATTCAAGTTTTTATTTCAGATTTGGTTTTCAAGTTCAGTTTGAGTTTGGTTTGGGTTTACAATACTCAATTAATTAGGTTTTCACATCATCCATTTTTAACCTCAACCTAACCATGTGTACATCCATCAGTAAAGCTAATGAATATATTTGAATAAAGTAAGGACATCCCAGTTCATTGATTAAGAACCATTACAATAAATAAAAGGCACTAGACCCTAGTAATCAACCATAATGGTGGGAACAATTATGAACTCTTCTCTGGTTTAACGGCTCTAGTTAATTTAAATAATCTGAGAACATAGTCGTCACATATAATTTGATTAATTAATTTGAAATGTATGCCTTAGTTTTAGTAGCAATAATCATTTGCTCCATAATCATTTTAAAATTATTTGCTCCATATGTAGAACAAGCAACATCTTATTTATGGTATTCGTAAAGTATGGTAGCAAAAGTCAAAAACAAAATGGCTATTGTAACATTTTTTAATGAAAAAATAAAAAAAAACTACTAAAATTTAGTTTGCTTGTTTTAACCAAAAATACTGGAATTTTTTTGAGAACTCTAGTTTTTAAGAATAATTTTATGAAAGTGCTCCCAAAAACCTTTTTTCAAAAATAGCATCTTATTTTTTTGAAAGTATAAAATTGATGTATAATATAACTTTCAAAATGAAAATTTATGATATAAAATTGCACAATTTAAAGAATTTATAATGAGCATCATAAGCACCTTATAAATTTATAAATCAAATTATAATAATTTATATGAGTTTAGCATCTTTAAAATTTTATTTTATAAAAATGCATAAAAATAGACATCATATAGTGATTTTAAAGGGTATCATAAGAGTTATGACTTTATATGTGTTTTTAATAAAACATTCTTTGATAATGCCAAAACATTGTTTTCGATTTTTATGTTTGCAATAAAATTTTGTAAAGAATAATGATATTTTATCGAAGAATTATGACATAAAGAGGCTTTAAGTTGCATATTTGACCACTTGATCCAAGTAATCGATTAATAATTTTTTTGATAAATTCTATCGGTTGATCCGGTCGGTCTCGTGAGTAATTGATTAATAATTGTACACTATTTTTATGAATTAATTTATTTTCTACCAGTGAGATTAGATTAATTCCGTCCACACGAGTAAAATATTCGATACATAATATAACCATATTGGTGACAAAAAAATTATAACCATATTAAAACAGTTTTATCATTTCAGAAGTCTATAATAAGTAAATAAATAACTATCACGAGAGAATCGAGTTTTAGTCTAGATTTACATGATGAGTCACCGTATATCAAAAATACTTTGAGTTTAATTTTGAAATGTCGAAACTCAGTTATTTTTTGTTGGAGGGTAAGAAATATTATTTGTCTTTTACCTTTGCCTATTTCTTCATCTATTAGTCTATATTATCAATCATTGAAATATTCCAAAATCATATAAAATCTTAATATTCCATTGTCAATTGTGTAAATGTGTATGGATGTATGAGGCATTATTATCAGTCCGGTCCTACTAGGCTGATTCGATAAATTCGACCACAATTAGAAATGACGCTTTGAACTTTTTAGTTTGAATCAATTTATTCTAACAATAGAAATGTGACCGGAATATAGAAATGAATCTTTAATTTTTATTAAATACTAACTTGTACAGCCGTATATAGTAAATTCCAATGTGTTAGATTAGTGTATTTATTTATGGATTCTGCGATCTAAAAGATAATCAGATTCACTTGTCTAATCAAAACGCTAAACTCAGAAAATTATATAACAAGTATACTTTAAAAATATAATCCCGGTTATTATCATCTAATTGGGAGTTTTTTTGCCAACTATAAGGTGATAATTATTAATTAGGTAAATGACTATAGCCTAAAAAAAAATACAAAAATGAAATAATATTTTGGAACCATATATACTGTAAACAACATGGTAGTTTTAAGAAAAGATAAAACATGGTAGCTTTTTTAAATATCATGTTAGTCAAAAGTATAGCCCTGATTATAGTTTGAATCGAATATTACAAAACGTTTATTTGATTTAAAGTTTCATTTCATGTTGTTAATTTCGAATTAGAATATCTTTTTAAAAGACAAACGAACTTTCACTACTAAATATAAATATATTCGAATACTAGTGTATTTTACCATCGGTTCACATGGTTGGAGACAAAGAATATTTAGATAGACAGAGAATATATTTATACGATATGATTTTTAGTCTTGTCCTTTTGGTTTGAAGAAAGGTTGGAATGATTGGATCGGCTTCTCGTCGTCTCTTCTTCTTCCATACAGTGACCAACTCGAGAACAGAAAGTAATGGGAGAGATAGGAATGAATTCCCACTTACTAATGCTAAGACCATCTCCAACCCACCTCTATTTTTATTTCTATATTTTCCTCTAAAATAGAGAAACTCTATTATAGAGGTGGATTTGCTCCAATGTATGCTTCTATAATAGAGTTTCTTTATTTATAAAGAAAAATATAGAGATTTGCTATTTCTATCTCTAAATATAGAAATAAAAAGTAGGATTCCTCTATATTTTCCTCTAAAATAAAGGAATTCTATTATAGAGGCATACATTGGAGCAAATT
This sequence comes from Brassica rapa, assembly GCF_000309985.2. Lineage (NCBI taxonomy): Eukaryota > Viridiplantae > Streptophyta > Magnoliopsida > Brassicales > Brassicaceae > Brassica > Brassica rapa. The sequence continues at coordinate 17,368,010 of NC_024798.2, forward strand.
CACCTCTATAATAGAGATCTCTATTTTAGAGGAAAATATAGAGATATACATTAGAGATGCTAAGTCACTTAAAGTGGAACAATAATCAAAACTTAAAATAGAGTATTCTTCTAGCTAAAACTTTTTCGTTTGACCAATTCAATCCTATAATAGTATTATTTCTACATACCGACATTCACCATTCAAGGTGTTTCCCAATAAGTGTAACTCGACATTAGATTCTATAATTTCGTTTTTTTTTTTGTAAAGTTTGGGGAATTCATAGTATAGTAATTATCAATTAAAAAAACCATAATATAGTACTTCGACATTTTTCAAGTAGTTGAACTTATAGCATTTCATGTTGATCCAACTAAATTTTACAAGACTTGAAATCAATATTGAAGACGAAGTTGTAACGATATCTAAAACATGCATTTGAAATGGTACAAAAAAAAACATTGAAAAAAATATAATATACATATTTAACAGTAAGAATAAGAACTACTCATTTTTTCCTTATTTAAAATGGTCATGGAATCTCTTTACAAGAGTCTTAAGAAGACCAATGTTCACATTTGATTGAAAGGACAAGAATACATAAAACTAATGGTGGTATCAACCATTTGAGGCGATGTGTCTCTTATTGATCAATACTAAGTTTTTTTATTTATAGTCCGCAAATTATTGTGGAAGGGTTATGTTATCCACAAGTTAATAAGTTATTCCATCAATTTCATTTTTTTTGTTTATATTTGTCTGTGGTCAATTATATTAGAAGCCCGACCGAGAGATTGAGCCAGTTTGGATACCAAAGAAAAAAATTGTCTCTTGCGTAGGAGCTCCACAGGTGTTTGACCCTCTATAAAGAATTAGAGATACCAATATCGGGTCCTCACCTACATGAATCTCAATTTTGAAAAAGCCTCCTCGACGACATCATCCCTAACCCAATAATTAATTTACGACAAAGCTTTTTTTCTATTTTTCTTGACTCACCGGTTAGTCGCGTTTAAGAAACGTGAATATTGGATAATCTTTATAACAACACATTATATTAAGTTACAAAAAAAAAAAAAAAAAAAAAACAACACATTATATTATCTCATAAGTATTCCACCTAATTCTTCGTGTTGCAGGCATTATTCGATGGCAAATTATGATTATCATGACTCTAGAAATGTCACTATATCAAAATCATTCCACATTATTTTCTATTATTTCCCAACCCGTCTTATTAACAATCCTAATTTTTTTATAAATATATTTTCTCTTTATATAAATTTCTAAGAAGTGGACCGAGAGCTTATCAGCTATATCTAATCCCATCTTCCAAAAATGGGTTTCACGATGAGCCAAAATGTAATATATCAGAGCATCTCCAAAAAACATTCTATAACTTCAAATACAAAGTTTTTTGTTCTCTAAAAATAAACTTCAAAACTTCAAAAAAAGTAAAATTCTATTTGAAGTTCCACTACTCAAAATTTAAAATTTGAAGTTTCATATTTTTATTTGCATTTTGGTCTCTACAATCACACATCACTTTTATGATTCATAAATATTTTTACGTTTATTGTTTTAATCCTTAATAAATTTATATCTCATAAATATTTTAAATTTTGTTTACAAATTTTAAATTTTACACATAAAATTAAATAAAACTTTAAAATGAGATTTAAATTATTTTAAGATAGATTTAGACAATAATAATATACAAAAAAAACTTAACAAAAAGATTTTTAAAAATTACATGAAGACATAACTATTACACAAATTTAAATATTACAACAACACTAATAGTCAGGTAAGTTTGATCCGGAACCTTCAAAATTTTCAAATATTGTCCAATTTTTTTTTGTGTAACTAAAGATGGTTGTTGTGGTTATTTTTGATGTTTTTTGGTACAATTCTTTCTTTTTCATATCAAATATATTCACGAGTATTACTATCATCGAAAAGAAATTAGTTTTTAGCAATATTTTATGTTTCTCTTTTACTTTCTTGTTCTGATCTAATGTATTTACAAGTATCAATATTATCCGATTTCAACAATTTTTATCTCGTAATCTACAAAATAAAAAGAAGGAGAGCCATTTTTACTTGAAATGCACTAATAGATCATATATGCATTACAAAAATTATTTTATGAAATAATATGATATTTTTTTGAAGTTTAATATTAATTAAGTTATTTTTATTTAAATTTTTATATTTTAATAGAATATTTTATTAATTAATATTGTTGTAATATGTTTATATATGTGCTAGTTATTTACTAATTCAAATTAGTTTTGACAAATATAAAAATTATATTATTAAATATAAATAGTTTTGAAGTTTTATTTTTGGAAATAAACACTTTTAAACTTTAAATATATAGTTTTGGAAACTTCAAAATAGAATTTTTTTTGGAGATACTCTTATAATTCACCTAATGAAAAAAACCTTTTTAGATGGGACTGAATCTTTGTTTCGGCACGTTCGAATATACAGACCTTTCTATCACTGGTTCGAGGGGACTAAATTTAAAAAAGAGACAATATGTGGAATATCTCCAATTAAGGTTCAAATTTGCTGAATGTCCATAATTATGGATCCAAAAATGAGTAACCTTTTGACATTGTACGGACGAAAATGTCCTTATGCTTTGTCGAAAACAAGTAACTCTAGATCTATCAGCTAAATATTTACATAGCAGGTAACAATCTATATACCAACTAACATATCCGCTAATAATTTCAGTATCATCTAACAATCTATGTATCAAACAAATGTATCGACTAACAAATTATATATCACTTAATGAAACTATTAACAATTAATTAGTTATCTATTAAATAGTTCCAAATCTATTTGTAACAGCTAACACTTCATGTATCGATTAAGAATCCATTAAAATCTAAATAGTAGCAGGTAAGTAATAAAATACATACTAACGTATATATTATCTAAAAGTTGATTGTGATTCGAAATTAGAAACATTAGAATTGGGGTGAGATAATAAGATTAACATTATGGGTGTCAAAAGAATCAGAATAAAAAAATAAAGATTTGTGTTGAATTAGAAGATGATTTGAAGAATTTGTACGAGAGATAAAGAGATTAGAACACATAAAAGGGAGAAGAGAGAGAGATAGAGATAATGGTATTATAGTTATTAAAAAATTTAAAAAGAAACAAGATTATTTGACAAATTACATGAATTTCTGGGTGTACCTACGCCAATTACTCTTTAAAAAATTTGGTTAAAAACCAATACACATACCATTAAATTAATGTTAATCGACAAATCTGTTTTGTGAATCTTCTGTCCTAAAGGTTTGTGTTATGAATGTTTCTTTAACAACCTTGGTCTGTGAACTTTTTGAGACAGGAAACCCAGCAAAATGAATTCAGACATATATATATAAAGTCATAAAGAGATATTTTCTTTTTAACTTTTTATTATTTCCAGATATACACATATTAAAACACAATGAAGTTTAATCAAAAAATCATCTCTGCTTAATTGAATATTTTAATAAATTTAATTCAATAATTAATTTAATAAATGCAATTACTTTTTTATGCTTATTATTTGTCCTTTATTAACCAATAAAATACATAAAGTTTAAATGTTTATTATATTTCTAAAACATTTTGTCCTTTGCAAACAGAAGGAATATGAGGTTGAAAATTGGTTGAAAATTAACAAATTTATAGCATTACTTAATTGTATGACGTCAAGTTTATCGAAGCAATTTTCTGAACTAATGTTAACACATAAATTGTGAATTAATACAAAAGTTAATTATAACAAAAATACTAAACTGAAAATTAGGGTTTATATGTACATTCTTAACTCATTACGGTATGTGGAGCCAGCTCAGCTCGGGGCCCAATAACCTTTCCCAAATCTGAAGCATATTCCACAGAATGTGCCTTTTCAATTTCTCATTAGTTATTTTATTTTTCTTCATTTTTAGAAAGAAGCGACGAAAAAGAAACCGGCTTGGAATTCGTCTGTAATTGGGTCTTCTAAAATATACAAATTTTAATTCTGTAAATCAACTGAAGAACTGTTCTTATCTTCATTAATATGATAACATTGCATTGATAAACTACGTATTTTTAGTTAGATACGAGCTACGATCAAATCCAATAGTTAAATTAATAACAAAAGAACGACAACAGTGAATAACAAAAGATTCTATAGTTTTGAACCACTTGCGGTTGAATAGAAAAAAGATTCTATAGTTATTATATCTCTGTGTATAATAAGTTTTGGCTTTATCTCCAGTTTTATTTATTTTAACTAGCTGTTTTTAAATAGCTTTATTTCCATTTATATGCTGTGAATATTGTATATACAATAACATGACGTGGATGGCACAACTATTGAACCAATTAGAAGTTTTTGTCTATTAAAACATTAGAGTGGAACACATTTGAGTAGATTGAACCAATATAAGTTTTTAGTTTTCCGGCTTCTAACTTTTCATCGTTTTCGTCCATATTATAATGTTGATCTAATATTGTTACAAATTTCTTAAAATGTCTAATGTAATTTTTTTTTTTGAGCAAAAAAATGTCTAATGTAAGTTATGTAAACAAAATTCTCAAAAGAAAAGTTATGTAAACAAGGAAAACTGCACAATCTTTGGAGGGAGCCCTTTGCAGCATGTTTATTGATTCGGAGCTCATGCGTGTCCACTCAGTCTTTTGTATGTCTTGTTGGTATACAATCTAGCCGTTGAGTTGATCATATGAGATTCACGTATCTTAACTATTAATCATTTTTGAATCGTCCATAATTTACAATCTTTCTAGACAGTACTAGGACAAATCACTAAACTATATGTGTACTCCATATATATGTTCCTAAATATAAAATATTTTACGTAAAACACACCTATTAAGAAATTTACTTTTTATTTAAAAAGTATTATTAAAATTATAAATTAAAACTATTCAAATAATTATAAAATAAAATTATTAAATTTGATTGGTTACACAGATTTTGATAAAGTTAAACTACCTAAAAATATGAAAACATCTTATATATTGGAACATATTTTTTTTTCTAAATATCTTTATATTTCAGAACGGAGGAAGTATGTTATTATACTAGTATCATTTATATTTTCTATATATACATGAAAATAAAACATTTCGTGAAACAAAAGAGAAATTAGCGCAACATTAATAACAGTCTTAAAATAGTGGCTGTAGCTACTAAACATTTATGGAGAATTGTACTAAACATACGATTATGGAAACCATGAAGCCTAAAATAAAATATATTATCATAATTATTCTACAAAATAGACAGTTATACATTTTCAGCCGGTTCTTCTATACAATTAAATTTAAAAACAAAACAATATATAATACGGAGGGAATAACAAAATACCTGATATATCTTTTATCGTTACTGTTAAATTGCCAATCAAAAACATACTTGATTACTTATTTACTTGAATCATACGAATTAATGAAAATAAAATATTAAAAGGAAACTCACATATATAAGCAATTACAAATTGGGAAAACTGTTTTTTTAGAGTAAAAAAATGGTAATTATGTCCCTTTAGACTAATCTATATTTTGTGTCATATTTTCCTATAACACCCTTTAATATTTTTGAAAATAAATTTAATAAATAGTTTTACAAACAAAAAAAATTTGGAAAAATAGTAACTTTTGATAAAATACCTATATGAACTTAGTGATATTTTTTCCAGTTATAAAAAAGTTAAAATTATAAATTTCATATTATGTTCTAAATAAAGTAGAAATGACATTCTACGAAGTAGAAAACAAAATCCACTTTTTTCATTGAATCTACAATGTTTAGAATACGTGATCTACGTAAATATGAGTATTCTAAAAATATTTAGAATATACATTCCGCACTTAACTTATCGTTCTAAAATCTTTAGAAATCAAAATCTACACATTAATATAAATCTAAAACACGTAGAAACCGACTTCTACAGATTTACTATAAATCTAAAACATGTAGAAATCAAAATCTAAACATTACTATAATTCTAAAAAACTGTAGAAACCGATTTCTACATATTAGTTGTATTCTACGGATAAGAAATCAGTTCCTAAAAATATGGAAACAAAATATTTGGGAATATTCACTTTTATATTTTGAAAAAAAAAAATCGATTTTTTTTTAAAAAAATAAAAAAACGAAAAAGGAACAAAAAAATAAAAAAAAAAATAAAAAGGAATAAAAAATTACAATTTTAAGGACATTACTGCTATTTTAAAAAAAAATTAGTCTAATGGAACATAAAGTAGTATAAATTAGTATAAAGGGACATAGTTACCATTTTTTTGCTCTAAAAAACAATTTTCCCTTACAAATTTTAAAAGGAACTCGCATATAAAAACAACAAAATACGACACGATCGGGTCGGTTAAAGAACTGACCTAGATACGTCCGCGAACTACGACAACAACAACATCCTTTATTTATTACAAAACTATTGTTCGGGTGTTAAATGACTCACAATATTATTGTCAGCAGTTTCATGATTTCTTTTGTCGTGAAAAAGAAAAATTGTAGTTTTACCCAGCAACTTAAGTTCCATGTTGAATTATCGGCTTGATCACCATCATAGTTTATCTTCAATTGAGTTTGACTTAATTTGCCATAAACCCACAAATATGAACTGTATTTCTTTGGTGTGCGATTTAAATAAGTAGTTAACAAAATATAAAATAGCGTATTATAATATTACGTGAGAAATCTTATTTTATCTACTGAAAGTCTGAAAAAAACAATTAACCAACTTAACTTGTAAACCAGTTTGTCATTTTCTGTTTCTGCAAATAAAAGGTTGTGGAATCTTGGCGTATGTATGCTTTATATTTACCATTTCACTCGAATTAAGTATTATTTATATTTTCATATATCCCGCAAAACAGAATTAACATCATGCAACGCTTTTAAAATTAATTAATCGAAAAACACTCGCAAGTCTCATTCACCATCCCCTCCAAATTGTTCTTTTTCTTTTCTTATCTCTCTAAAATTCACAAAAGCGACAACAAAGTTTCTCTCACTCTACAATGGCGTGTCTATATAAAGCAACAAGGTTGTCGAAACATAACGACCATCTTCATTACTTCTCCATAACCAAACCGAGAAATCGAAAACAAGACAAGAGACAGACCTTCAGAACTCGTTTTGAGGATGAAACTGATTGAGAAGACGATGAACAAGTCTATCAAGGAGGAGGAGAAAGATGATGGAAGCAAGATCTTCCAGACGATCGAAGTAGCTAAGGTTGACCACCGGAGCAACGTATCTCCGCCGCCGTCGGCTGGTACCACACCATTGCTAGAAGTTTCCACTGGCGACGAATTTAGCCTGCTTCCTCCGTTGAACTTTGCCATGGTCGATAACGGTATCTTCCGGTCTGGATTCCCGGACTCGACCAACTTCTCCTTCCTCAAGACTCTTGGCCTTCGCTCAATCATGTAAGCATTTCGATCAGTTGAGTCTGTCTTCTATTCTATATAAAAAAAAACATATGGGAATAGTTTATTCAAGATTTTCTTGTTCTTGTTGTGTGAAAGATCGTTGTGTCCAGAGGCGTATCCTGAGAACAACATGCAATTCCTCAAATCCAATGGGATTAAGCTTTTCCAGTTTGGCATTAAAGGCTCTAAGGTTTGTGTCTGTTTTGCTTTTTATTTTGTTGGCACTTTCTTGCTACTCTGTTTTCCCAAATTCCCATTTATATTTGTTTTGATCATTGTCTTGCTTGCTTTGTAATTCTGTTTTACCAAGTGTTATTAGCTCAACTGAAAAGTATACACTGCAAATCTTAAAGGTCACGTTAATGACTCTTGAGACAAAACTTATATTAGAGCAATATAATGTGTTTTTGAGCAAAAAAAAAACTGATATTAGAATTCCCAAGAACCCTTCTAGATACCCTAGTGACAATTATTCCATTTTTAGTGAACCTCTCTTTTCCCTGAATTACATAAAGGGAATTCTCAGAATTTAAAGTTTTATATCCTTAAATTTGCAGTGTCTCCCAGGATTAGAGAACGAGGTTTGGTTGCATCTTCGGAAGCATCAGAAAGAGGGTTCCTATACGAATGGAAATTCCAAAACTACGGTATTAATCTGAATACTATTTGGATGATAGCTTCTTATCACAATCTGAATTGCTTAATATGCATGTGTCCTAGCTAATTCGTCTTTAATCCTCGCTTAGTTTCATGTCACTTCAGAGTGGTCATATCGTTGCCATGTTATGATTTAGACTTAAAATGGCATTTCATGTGTGTGGATTTTTGTCTTGGACTTGACCCTTGTAGGAGACTATTCTAAACCACATTTTCTTTTATATGACCTCCCAAGAAAAGCGTACACCATTCATTAAAATTCATGGCCCCATTGTTTGTTTCTTCTTGCCTTTTTTTTTTGATAAGTATATTTCGTCTTGCCTTTCATCAACTATAATACCGCTTTGTCCTTTTACCGTATATATATATTTAAAATTAGATAATGGGCTGCGTCAAATAAGTGCTGAGTTGCTTAATTCAGTTCCTGTCAGAGATGCACTACTCTGAAAGTTTTTACTTTTCTTTTGTGTTTTGTTGATACTGTTTTCTTGTTCATGTTAGTTGCGCGTGCACTTTGATGCATGAGTGGTATGTATACCTTGAACCAAAAAAATAAAATAAAAGTGGTTCTTAAGGCAGCACAAGTTGTAGCTGAAAAGGACAATACATCTCAAACTTTTTGGTTCTGATTATGAAAACTTGCAGAAAGTGACTCTTCGAAAATGTGTTAGTGGTAAAATTATCCACTTATGAACTGGTGGTAGGTATGTATCTAGATAAAGTTGGAAATGTGAAAGTGATAGATAGATAGTTCAGTTGCTGTTATTTAAAACCTACCTATACCTGTCTCTTCGTTTCAAGTGGCTTGTGTTTTGGTAAAATGACTCTTCGTTTCAAGGAAATGTTGGTAAGGGAGGGAAGAACAAAAAAAACTTGAGCGTAGAGTCGTTAACTAGTTGTCTTTATCGTAAATGTCTTAGTGTAACTTTTTAGATTTCTACCGCAGCCATAAGAAACCAAACATTTTAATTTGTTGAACTTGTGATGGGGCGGCTAGTTTTATTTTGATATGGATCATCTTTATAACCGAAAAGAAAAAGCTAAAAGTAATAATAATTGTGCCAATATATATTGTTGTGGTAGTGATGAGAATTTTCTCTCCAATATATATTGAGCTTTTTAGACTAGAAAACGATGTGTTGTTCAAAAAAAAAAAAAAAAGACTAGAAAACGATGTAAAGTGGCTTTTATCATCTTGTTAGAATGATTTGACTGGAAGGGCATGAATATTCCAGTCATATTTTGTTTGTTGTGGTCTCTACTTCAATCTTCTTAATGGCTAAGATTCTTTATGTTGGGTGTGACAACTCTCTAGTCCTCCTAGGAAAGCATTTTGGTTTTCATATTCGCTGCTTTTGATGGACCTTCTTTGATTTTGTGGCTGAAACTAAAACTTGCTAAGAAATCGATTGTGTGATCTAATCTTTCCTTATTGTTTGCAGGAGCCATTTGTAAATATCTCAGATTATAAAATCCGTGAAGCACTTAAAGTCCTTCTTGGTACGAATCATAAAAAGCCCTAAAAGATACTATGTAAAAAAAACATGTTTCACGCTAATATATGTCTAATAGTCTTTTCATCTTCTTTCTAATCTTCAGATGAGAAGAACCATCCACTTTTGATTCATTGCAATCGAGGAAAGGTATGTAAAAGCGCGTAAAATCTCCTCTTTAATTAGACTAGTTGATCATATCTGTGTTTTTAACTTTAAAACAAATGGTTATGTTGATATTGCAGCATAGGACAGGGTGTCTTGTTGGGTGCATGAGGAAACTCCAGAAATGGTGCTTGACATCGATCTTCGATGAGTACAAGCGATTTGCAGCGGCTAAAGCTAGAATATCAGATCAAATGTTCATGGAGTTATTCGATGTTTCGAGTTTCAAGAACACTCCAATGTCTTTCTCTTGCTCCAGTAGCTAGGTAGATGAAGCAGCAGCAAACAACAACGTTGTCCTTTGGATTTGATTGATTCAGTCCCTTGAACCTTTTTCATATATCTTCTTAGTTGAATAACAAAAGGAGGAGAGCAAATGAGCTACCAGAGGAATATCACCATCATTCTTCTTGTTTTTGTTTCTCTTTTCTCCTTATCCAATCAATAATAATACAACTATAGTAATTGGAAGAAGAAAGAAATGGAAAGAACGGACATTCCTATCTAGCGAATCAGCAATTCTATTTACAGTATTTTTGAATTTAAAATTTTGAATATTTTAATTTAAACTATATTACATTTTATTTAAAAACTAAAACATGAATTAAAATATAAAATTATTAATGGTAAAATTTTATTTGAAAACTATGTGCAAAAAAGCTTAAAAATATTATTTAAAGATGGAATAAATTAATAAAAATCTGATTTTTAATCATCTAAATAAAGCTCGTGTAAATGATAGCGTGAAACAATGACTTGACCTAATTGAAAATGAAGACTGACTACTGGGTTTGAGAAACGATGGCACATGAACGACCAAACATCTCCTCTATGAGTTACACACGAGTTAACCAGAGTCCACTCGTTCTGATCACCGTTCTCAAGAGGCCACCGAAGGTTAGTGTGAGCCACAATAGCATAACGTTCGGCTTCTTCATCAAGCCCTTCATATTCACAATGCTGAAAAGTCACAGACATTGCTAATGGGATTAGACGGCGAGGATTGAATCTCGACGAAGTGAACGGTTCGATCTCGGCGTTGGTTGGGTAAAGGAAGCTTCGAGTAGCTTCGTTGACGGAAGGAACGCCTCTCACGGCGACAGCACCGAGTCCGGTCGGGAGAATCGAGCTCAAGGGGACAGAACCGTTGAAGTACTTTGAATAGTTATGCATGTGTACTGGAACCAGTTGGTTTGAGAATTCTCGAAACCGAAGAGGTTTAGAATCGAAGTGAAACGAGCAGTTTCATCGGCGGCGTTGACACGTGTCGCACCGGCGAAGACGGAGCTCCAGAAGGCGCGAGCGGAGGCGGTTTGCTGAGGTGTGGAGAATAGTGAACCGCAGAGTTGTGGACCGATGCGGTTCAGCTTGTTGTAGCCTTGACTGCTTTGAGAGAAGACGTTACCGTACCATTGAAACTGAAAGCTGTCAGTGTCGTCGCTGGTGGCGAAGTGGTGAAGCTGGTCGAGGATTATGGCAGTTATAGGGATCTGTCTAGCGTAATCAGCGTTTATATGAAACGCTGAAGCGTTCCATAAGGATGTGAAGTCAGGGATGATCGGGGTGATGTCGAAGAAGCGGCCGTTAAAGGAGGATAAGGACTGGAAGAAAGAGACCAAGGGACCAGGAACTATACAGTGTTTTAGGAACTCGAGTTCGTTCAAGATTTGATAGTATTGAGAGAAAGATCCTAGTCTGGAACTGACGAAGTTGCGGAGGATGGTGAAGTTCCAGAGGAGAGAGATGTAGAGCTGTGAGACGATCGGGAGCCAGGAAGGAGAAGAACGGATAAACTGGGTGGTGGTGAGCATTAGCTGGTCGCAGATTCCGAGGACGTGGAATAGCATTTGAGCGTCGGGGACGAAAGAGTTGAAGCGGGGAGGGTGGACGGTGATGTAAGGTTGAGAGGCAGCAATCTCGAGCATGGCGTTTTTAGGAGCTATGTTGTGATTAGGGCTTTGAGGCACTGGGCCTCGGGGTGTCCGGTCGTGGCGGGAGGCATGTGGATGCATTGGTTCTCCGGTTAAGGAACAACGATGATGTAAAACGCCAGGCGACAAATGGGAGTGATTTAAAGGTAATTATAGATGGTAAGAGAGAAATCATTTAGGGTTTCGATTTATAAATGTAAAAAGAGTCCAGTTACTAAAAAAAAAATTGGTAAAAAGGGTAGAGCCACTCTGTGTTTTCCTATGTCACAAGTTACTAAAGTCACTCTGACTTTATCTATGTCACAAGTTACTAGAACTAGAGATTTTTTCCGCGCTTCGCGCGGATTGTGTCTTATAAATTTATTTTATTTATAATATTATTTGTCGGTTTGTTTCTTTTACATTAATTTTTTGTTTTTCCAATGTTAGTTTTTCTTAATTTAAATTTATATGTTTATAGTTTTTCTTTTTTCTGGTTGTAGATGGAGAATTATATTTTTTATTGATGGTTTTTTGTATGTGACATAAACTTTTTGAAATTTTAAAATAATGTTATATATAGTACAATTAACACATTAAAGAAGAGAAACATATTTAAGCACATTTTATACAGGTTTTATATACATAATTTTAAACATTATATATGTATATATTATAAGTTTGAAACATGTAAATGTTTTCTAAAGTTAAATACTTGTTCTGAGTTTACATAACTTATCGAAAGTTTTATCTTTTTAAAATTTAAATCACAGAAAAAAATCAAAAAGTCAGTATAGATGGGTTTTCTTGGGCTTTTAAATCAACACTGAAAATTTACATGAATCATATAACAACAGTTTTATAAACAACTCGATAAAATTTGACCGAGCCAAAGATTTTCACACAATATGTTCTTTCTTCTTCAAATTGCGAAGAGCCTATAGGCACAAGAAAAAAATCATAATTTTGTTTTCACTTATATAACATTTTTTTTCCTTTACACACGGAATTTATTACACTGCTATAAGCAATTGAGAACTCTATTCATATAAGATTCACATCTATGTATTTTGACAAAGAAGAATTTTAGCCATCTTTAGTTTCGGAATGAATCAACTTCAGTCATATATACTATATTTTCTCTATGATTCAAATCTTACAATTTTAATATATGTGCAGATTTCCATGTGAAAAAACACGCACGCCATCTATCGTTCAACCTATTACTTTTTCCAAAGTAAACACTATAATCCTCGTTTGGTTAGCTCCACAAACTAATCTCTTTGGATCAGTGTAACCTTTCAGAAAATGATAATCTTAACATCTTACAAAAAAAAACAACACATATTGACTTATTTATATGATATATATATTATTTTAAATCATTATAGTGGACGAAGAAATCACCATAATTTGTACAACAAATTTTCTTAGATTCACTTCATCATATTCACCATTTTACCATTTTAATTACATAATTTTATATGAGCTTCTTCACCTTTCCCGGTTATTTTCTCTTTATTTATAACTACAATATAAAGTTATAACTATATATATATATATATTATAATTAATAATTTATTTACTCTTAAAGTAACGATTAAAAATAGAACATAATTCAATATAGATATATGATTCTATTAATAAATTAGCAGTTACAAATTTGAAATTTTTAGAAATATCAAAAGTTTTATATTAGTTAATTATCTTCTAAATGACATTTATTTTTAATTCTTTTTGGATGAGAATATTTTGGCTGAGGTGGATAGTCTCAAAAGCCTTGAATTTAGTCCCTTTTATATAGTAGGATTACTCTGACTTATGTCACAAGTTACTAGAGTTTGACTCCAGTTAGTAAAAGAGTACTCCAATCGATAAAAGACGCTATGACATTTGCAAGAAGATGGAGTCTCCTTTCTTTCCTATATAGAGTGAGGTACCAACTCTGAAAATTGTTTCTGAAGATACAAAGCTATCAGATACTGTGAAATGACATGACTTCAGATATGAATTAGCAGTAGGATAACAAAAGCAATAGAGTTTACTTGGTCCTGGAAGTAGCAAATACTATTAAGTGAGATGACTCGCCTGATATTCTGCTTCAACTGGAATACAATCTAGTGAATAAGGTTCAGTGCCGTGCGAAGGTTTTCGGAGGCCCGAGGCGAGTTCAAAAATATATTTTACATGATATATTTTAATATATATATATATATATATATATATATATAACACTCAAAAGTTTTGAATTATTACATAAACGTTTTCTAAATTTCTTCACCAAAATTTTATAAAATAAAATTTTAAATCATGAACAAAAAGTATGAATTTGTAATATAAATACAAAGATATAAATTTTTGATTGAAATGTTGGTAGCTGTCAAAAATGTAAATCTTAGCATTTAAATTAACTATAATAAACTATATATTAAAAATATTATATTTTCTTTATCAAATTCTCATAAATATATAAATAAATCTAACTCATAGCATAAAAAAAAAGAGCAATGTGATCAAATATTTATAGTTTTTTAGAAGTAGAATCTTTATAGCATAAAAAAAAAGAGCAATGTGATCAAATATTTATAGTTTTTTAGAAGTAGAATCTTTATAGTTTTATTTAAAATATAGCAAAAATGATTACAAACCTAGTTACTTTAAACAAAAGTCCAATTTAAATTCAAATAAAAATAAAAATGTAACTAATAGAATATGTTAGCTACCATGTAAAAGTATTTTTTTTTATAATTTGGGGCCCTAAAATTTCTACAAAATTTGGGGGCCCTAGGCGAATGCCTTTTTTAAAAGGCTCTAAGCACGGCTCTGATAAGGTTGTTGGAGACGAGAGATGATGCGATCCTGCCATATAAACAGGCAAAATGTGCCACATTAAATAAATCATTTTGAACATAGTAGGAGATAACTTAGCACACACGAATATCCGACGGTAAGACGCTCAAACTAATAATGGGCTTTAGTTTAATACGGCCCAACGTGTTTATACGAACAAGAAATATAGCTATTGAAACAGTTGATACGTGAGTAACAAACGAAAACAAAAAACCATATTAAGGAATATATTTGTTTCCTTCCCTTCAGTCTCTGATTATTATGTATAAACAAATATAAAAAATCTAAATTTAGAAATCAAGAAACAAACCTAGTTTTGTCAGGTGCAATTCGGAAAGATCGCACAAAAACGGAAACAAACAAAATGTGAAACTATACTAAAACTAAAAGCATTGTTACTAAGAAGTTTTCATGAGAATATATCTTATAATAAAAATTAAAAGATGATAAAAAAATAATAAAATAGGATTTTCAAATGAGATTTTTATAGGAAGCTGAAGCGGATCGTTTGTGAGCACGAAAAGCCTATCTTAATCTACATGACCACAACGAATCAAACGCATTAAGAAAAGCTCAGCGGATCATAAGATAGTAAAATACCAGTGTCAATAAGTGCAATATTTGTATTACGATATTGTCGATGGACATGTGAGTCATGTACTGATGCCAAAGAGATTATGGTCCACCGCATGTTACATAGTTATACAAAAAAACTTAACACTCCCAAATTTTTTACCTTGAGGAGTTAACAAGGGCCAGTCCCAGGAACAAAGCAATTTTCCCACCTTAGTGGTAGCAATATAATACAGTAGTAATTCTGTTAAGTGGTTCTGCACGTTTATTAAATGTGATGGCGATTGGCGACGAGCTGCGGGACCGTCGGTGGAAGATTATGAATAGTTGGAACGTCTAAAATATTCGATCTATGACTATGAAACTTCTCTTTACCTTTTGATTTGTACAAAGACTCTTTAGTTACGTAAAGATTTTGACAGGTCTGGTCATTAATTAGTTTCTTAAACAAAAAGATTATGATTTGATTTGGACGAAAAATCCTGCATTTTATTGTTTTGCTACTTAAATATTTTATGCTATTCTTTATATTCAAGAGAGAGCGTGAGCGATTCATTCATCAGATAAATCTTAATCTTTGTCATCATCAATCTTAAATGTGCATTAATGGAGTCTGTGCATTGTACTTAGTAAGCACCATTAGTCCATTACTTCCTATGAGCAATAAAAAGACTCGTTGTGATGAAATAAACAAGCAAAAGGGAGTTTGATCAAAGTGATCAATCACCATGGTAACGGCTTAATTTCAAGAACATGACGATAGTGACTTAAATGTGAATGGACTTTGAAGATTCCACGTGTTTAATGTGCAATGACTTGGAGATTAAACCAAAAACGGTATATATTGAGATTTCGGAAATGTCATAAGAGATGGTCAAATCGAGCGCTGGTCGTACACATGGGAAACCGTAAAACATCCTTTCCTAAAGGTTAACTAACACGAATATTCAAACTCAGACACACAACTACACAAGAAATCTCAATCTCTGTCCCAAAATATATATCTACTCACAAAATCAGCTAACCATACAGGGTAAGAAATAAAGTTATTAATGTTGTGTAATAAGTGTCCATTAAAAAGTTAATTAATCTATTAAAGTTTCTTTATAAGATCGTAGGTGGGAATAGTGTAGCTTCGGTGGAGTGTGAGGGCGTCGGTGATGTGCTGGAGAAATTTTTATCAGGGAGGACATTTGGCACCCAATTATTTAATACTATTGTATAGTTTTTTTTTGGTAAATGGAATGAAGATGTGGACACACCATCGACAGCATTATTAACTCCGTAGATTTGGAGTTAATTGAGATAGGAGTATGGCTTCCCGTGCGTTGCACGAACCACACACACCAAATGGCAAAATAACTTCTTTTTGTAACTAATGGCAACATAATTTGCGTATGTTTATAAAATATAAATAAGACTTTTTTGCTTAAATAAATAAGACATTTCATACTAACAAAAATCAAAATAATGAAACCTTACATGATTGTAGTTGCTTTGTGTTTATACAATACCATTTGAAAAATGTCACTGAGAAATTATCTCAGTGCAAGTTCAAGCATCAAGTTTAAAACAAATAAACACACTTGTTTTACATTACATGTCAAAATTACGCCTCCATGCTTAGTGGCGCTAACAAAAATAAAAAAATAATGACACCTTACACGATTGTAAGTTGCTTTATGTTTATACGATATAACTGAGAAAATGTCATTGCCCAAATCAATTTCAAGCATCTGTTTTCTCAGCAGGTGTTATATAGTAAGTTTAATGATAAACTAATAAACAACGCATGTTCCACGTTAACAACATATCAAAATTTACGTCTCCATGCTTAGTGGTGCTAATTGTACCTTTTGGTTGCTTAAGTCGACGTATTTTGACTAAGTTGTCGGTCGACGCTCGAGGTAAACAAATGGTAGGTCCATACTCCACACCAAAATGTCGGTGCTCGGAAAAATATACCGTCCAAACCGGTCATCAAGCGAAATTTATGGATGTAGGAACTTGCACACGTGTTGGTGTCTCTTAGTGGCACACTCCTCTCCGTCTCGGTTTGGTGTGGAAACTGTACTTAAATCCAGCTCGATCTGAATATTAATTTTGTCGACGAAATATATGACGTTATTATAAGAATAATTTTGTCAACCGGAGATAACGAAATGAACACAATTGCGTTTAAACACATACTACCATTGAACCACATTATAGTTTTTTTAAAA
Source organism: Brassica rapa (assembly GCF_000309985.2). Lineage (NCBI taxonomy): Eukaryota > Viridiplantae > Streptophyta > Magnoliopsida > Brassicales > Brassicaceae > Brassica > Brassica rapa. The sequence goes on from NC_024798.2 coordinate 17,385,344, forward strand.
AATTAATTGGAGTGTTTCATGGAAACCTGTTGTAGTCATTATAATCAGACAAAGAATCTAATTAAACCCACTTTCCTACTATTCGCTGTTACACTTTCTAGGTTCTACAACGGACTTTCTCCTTATGCTTTTAAATTTTTTTTAAAACCACTAAAATTTTGAAATTATTATAATATACACTTTTGACAAAATTTCATTTTCTGAGAAATGTCTATTTTTGAATTTCAAAAAGTAGAATAAAACAGTAATAAATTAATAATATACACTTTTAACAATAAGTAGTCCAGATTTTCACAGCCAACACAATAGCTAGCTGCATAAATTACGCACATTAAGCCGATTATACTATGTAGAAAAAGCAAAAGTGTCATCTCACGTTAAAGATTTAGAACATCTCTAATCCAATTTCATTTTTATTGTAAATTTTACTTGGAAGTAAATCTTTTCACACCTACTCGATTTTCAATTCTTAAAAATATTTATCAAAATAAAATAATTATATTACTTTATTTAATATTCCAGTTTTACCCTTTTAAATAGAGTAGAGTTATTAATGTAAGAAAAAGTAATAATAGATGTTCTTACAAAAAAAATTTTCTTTTGGTAAAATGTTAAGATCTTACAAACAAAAGTTACCACAAAATAAAAGAAACAAGTCACATCATCTCTCTCTCCTTACTCCACCATTCCACACAGCTTTCAAATATCCCCTACGAAGAGCAGAAAAAGAGAGAGACTAGTGAGAGAGTCCATCGCTTTCTGTCTCTCTCTTTTCCTCTCCAACAGAGACTTAGAGAGAGAGAGACACACACACACAAATATGACAGTGAAGGAGATTCACAGAAACAAGCGATGGCATTTTCTCCTCCTTATTCTGATCACTATGTCCCCCGCCGAGTCGTTGATAGGTGTTTCTCCGGAAACAGACGTCGGAGGATTCGACTACGGCGAAGCATTGTCTAAAAGCTTACTCTACTTCGAAGCTCAGAGATCAGGTCGACTTCCGTACAACGTAACCAGCGCGTGACTTGGCGTGATCATTCTGGTCTCACTGATGGTCTCGAGCAAGGGGTTAGTGTCTGCTACAAACTTAAGCTTAAAATGTTTTTTCTCTTTTTTTTGATTTTTTAAAAAACGTATTTTACATTTTTTTTTTGCTATAAGATTACTTAATTATCATAAGTTTTGAAAGAGACTTGAAAATGTGATCAATGTGTTTAATTTTTCTTTAATGTAGATAATTATTGAAATTTATTATTGATTCAAGAAATATTTTCTTTAGTTTTGAAAGAGACTTAAAAGTTTTTAATTAATTGAACATTCAATCTATAGTTAGTATTGAAATTCGCTGTTGGTTTAGTCAGTGATTTGACTTTAATTTATATAACTTTTAACCTTTGCATCCTTGGTTATAAAGGTGGATTTAGTGGGAGGATATCACGACGCCGGAGACCATGTTAAATTCGGACTACCAATGGCTTTCACGGTGACTATGTTGTCGTGGAGTGTAATAGAATACGGTGACTCACTCGCTTCAACCGGCGAGTTATCTCACGCACTTGAAGCTATCAAATGGGGAACCGATTACTTCATCAAGGCACACACAAGTCCAAATGTTCTATGGGCTGAAGTAGGCGACGGTGACACTGATCACTACTGTTGGCAAAGACCGGAGGACATGACAACTTCACGGCGAGCTTTCAAGATCGACGAGAATAATCCGGGATCAGATCTCGCCGGAGAAACCGCCGCGGCTATGGCTGCAGCTTCTATCGTTTTCCGCACAACAAACCCACATTACTCTCACCTTCTCTTGCACCATGCCCAACAAGTACATACACATTTTAATTTTATTTAATGTTATTAAATGTTACAGTTGAGCTGGAACCATCGTTTATTTAATCTGGTTATGGTTTTGGTGTAGTTATTTGAGTTTGGAGACAAGTACAGAGGAAAATACGATGAGAGTCTAAGAGTTGTTAAAAGTTATTATGCCTCGGTGAGTGGTTACATGGACGAGCTTTTATGGGGTGCAACGTGGCTTTATCGAGCCACCGACAATGATCATTATATGAGTTATGTGGTTGACATGGCTCACCAACTAGGTGGCCTTTCTTGGGCTATGTCCGAGTTTAGCTGGGACGTAAAGTTCGCTGGCGTTCAACTCCTCGCTTCCATGGTTAGTCTTTCATATTATCAATCACATAATTAAACTAAGAATTTGGTCTGGTCTGGTTGGCTAATCCTAATTTTTTTTTTCTAATCCTAAAAAGTTAACAAACGAACTAGCAACATTTCTAATTCTAGCATAATACAAACAAAGGTTAAGCTCAAGAGTTTAACACCATGAATTAAAAAAAATTAGTTTTTTTAGTAAATAAAGTCTTAATAGGACTAACCTCTTATTACACCATTTAAGCAAATTAACGGACCTACTTAAAAGCTCTTATTATTGCGTTATGTGAACGGATTATCAAGCTTTAACTTCCTCGGAAACCATGATTAACCCCAGTCTCTTAACTGGAGTTTTTAGTTTCGGCTAAAAGACGGTTCTTAGTTTTTTTTAGATTTTAACAAAAAAAAAAACTAAAAACCGTCTCTTAAATAAGAAATATAAGAATCGTCTCTTAGCTGAAAAGTGAAAAAAAAATAAAAAAATATCAAATCATAAGTTAAGAATCTCAGCTAAGAGACCGGATTTAATCATGCCCTTATGTTTAAATAGGTTGTAACTTTTCACTTTGTTTTAATGTTCGAAAACAAAAGGTAGGTCGTAACCAAAAGTAAGGTATATTTATCCCACACCATATCTAACATTCAACAACTATTCAAATACTTTATCTTTGTATGCAACAATATAAATATTAAAAATTTAAAATTAACAAATTTTCATTTTAAGAAAAGTTTAGTTATAGAGCAGAAACAGAACTAAAAGTCACGTGCTTCTGTTCCTTCTGTTCCTACTTCTCTTTCGAAGGCTTTCTCTGTTATCAGAATTACCCAAGTATTCCCTCAATTAACATTTAAATTTGGAAAAAAATAGATTTTTTGTCTCTTTCACTTGCTTGATGGTTTTTTGCCTTATTTTTTCAGTTGATAAAAGAAGAACAGCACAAGCAACACTCGAAAATCATACAACAATACAAATCAAAGGCGGATCATTATCTATGCTCAATTCTAAACAAGAACATCAACGGCACAAACGTCCAACGAACTCCGGCCGGTTTACTCTACGTCCGTCAATGGAACAACATGCAATACGTTTCCACCGCATCATTCCTCCTAACCGTATATTCCGATTATCTCCGAAAATCAAACTCCGATCTCCAGTGTCATGAAGGAACTGTGACTCCTGATGAGATGATCGTGTTTGCGAAATCCCAAATAGACTACATTTTAGGATCAAACCCGATGAAAACAAGTTATCTAGTCGGATACGGTCCGAAATATCCGACTAGGGTTCATCATAGAGGTGCATCAATCGCTTCGTATAAAGATTACAAAGGATTCATTGGATGCACTCAAGGATATGATTATTGGTACGGGCGTCCCGAGCCAAATCCAAGTGTTTTAGTCGGGGCTTTGGTTGGAGGACCGGATCACCGAGATGAGTTTGTTGACCGGAGGGATAACTACGTTCAAACCGAGGCTTGTACGTATAATACTGCCCCTTTGGTTGGTGTTTTTGCGAGACTTATAGAGCTTGAAGAGCAAACACTTGAAGAAGAAGATGTGAGTTTGGTTGCAACTTATAAGAAATAGGTTTTACAATACAAGAAAAAGAAAGAAAAGAAGATGGTTTTATTTGCACCCATTTAATATATTGAGGGAGTTTTACTTCTTAGCAATTTTCTTATCCAGTGAAAAGTGTGTATAAATATGAATTGTGAATATAGTATGTTTTGCTGTTGCTCAAAGGTCTTTTAGTATATTTTGTACTTTACAGGCTAGAGGGGTCTTTTTTGCCTTGTTTTTTACTTTTTAGTCACATTTTACCTTTCCCGTTATGTGGATGTAAAAGAATCACACGAGCTGCTTTAGAATATACTATAGTAAGGTTTAGCTGACTTGTTTTGAGGAGATGTATATGAGTAATGATTCTTGCCTTGTGTAGAGAGGAAAAAAAAAGTAGAACACATCAGCTTCATACTTGTTTTGAGATAGGAATTAATAAGAATAGTGTACTCACCATAGGTTTGACTACAGTTACTAATTTTGATGGAAACATAGAGGGAACTGAAACAACAATTGTGTCACATGTTTCTTCATCAACACTCTACAAAACAGAGCAGAGGCATATTTTCCTTTTGATAAATGTATTGTAGATTAATTTTACAGTTGTGACTTATAAAATCCAATGATGCTTATCAAATACTACTTTTCTTTGCCATTGTCTCCTTCAACTTGATCCCTCAAGAGGTCAAGGAAGGTAAAGCATAGGTGTAGTATATCATTACAACTATAGAATTTTTTTTTCTTATTAGAAAAGAAATGAACAAAACATCGGTATATATATAGAAAAACATAAAGGAATTGCTTCATTACTAGACCTGGCAACCGCTTTACACACTCAAAAGATCATGCAAAAACAACCAGAACAATTCTAACGATTTTTGTGATAATATGGGCCAATTATTTTGACGAGCCACTCCGGCTTGTATGAACACTTGTGTATGAGAAGCAATAACTTGATATATTGCCACTCCAAACAACAGACCAAGAGCATATCCTATAGTTACTGCTTCCCAACTCAGCATCTCTCCTTCTTTGTCTTCTTCACGTGCTGTATTGACGCCATATGAGGGCCACCGGTGCATATATCCTCGAGAGGAAGACCACAAAGCCGTTCATTCCCTTCAAAGGAGGATTTTGGCTGTCCAGTAATTTGTGTTCCTTGTGGTATTTCACCTTGGAGTTGGTTATGAGACACATTTATGTACTCCAAAAACGAGAGTGTCTTGAGTCCATTAGGAATAATCCCGGAGAGTTGGTTTCTGGAAACGAGAGTGTCTTGAGTCCGTTTGAGAAGTTGAGCGCAATCAGTTCTTCAAGAAGACCTATCGATTCAGGAATCTGTCCTAGGAATCTGTTTTCAGACAAGTCAATGGCCCTGTAGAAAGTGAGGGCTTTCACTTGCTCCACATATAGACCTTTGTATTGTAAATCTACAAGATCTGCATAGATATCGTAAACATCTTTGAAATTTTCTTTTCTTTTTTGTGGTCCATATATATACTCCCATCTTCATTCATCTGGAGTGATGATGCTTTCCAGTTCATAAAGTAGTTTGGTGGCAAGCTTCCGGTAAAGTTTTGATCTGATATTTCAAATATACGCAGCTCAGGAAACGCACCTTGAACAGCATAGCTATACCATAGAATTTGTTTGAGCTGAGGGTAAGGACTTGTAAATTAGGCAAAGCCTTGAGCTAGAAAGGAAAAGCGTCTTTGATTCCATTGTGTTCAACGTTTAAAAGCCCTAAAAAGGAGCAGTGGATAAGAGACTTTGGTAGCTTCCCGATTAGTCGATTGTAGCCAACATCAAATGACTCTAGAATGGGACCATCATGGAACATGTCCGGAAGACTTCCTTCCAAGTTGTTCTTCTGGAGATTCACAGCAGTCAAGTTACTTAGATTTGAGTTTGTGGTTTGCAAATTCGGATAACAAGAATATTTGTGGATAGTTGTGTATTTTATTTGAGTTTTTCATCAATAAGTTGTACTTTTAAATAATTTTCTTAAAAATTGCTATTTTTGGAAAGTTTTCATTTTTAGAGAAATTTTATAGATTTGAGTTTGTGATTTAGAAATTAGGATAATAAGAATATTTGTGGAAAATTGAGTATTATTTAAGACTTTTTCATGAATAGGTTGTATTTTTAATAAGTTTCTTAAAAACTGCTATTTTTTTAAAGTTTTCATTTTTTTGAGAAATATTGTGGATTTGGGTTTGTGATTTACAAATTCGGTAAAAAGAATATTTGTGGATAGATGAGTATTCTTTCCGAGTTTTGTATCAATACGTTGTATTTTTAAACAATTTTCTTAAAACTTGCTATTTTTGGAAAGTTTTCATTTTTTAGAGAAATTTTATAGATTTGTGTTTGTGATTTAGAAATTAGGATAACAAGAATATTTGTGGATAGTTGAATATTCTTTCAAAGTTTTTCATGAATAGGTTGTTCAACAAGTTGTATTTTTAAATAATTTTCTTTAAAACGGCTATTTTTGGAAAGTTTTCATTTGTTTGAGAAATATTGTAGATTTGAGTTTGTGATATAGAAATTCGGATAACAAGAATATTTGTGGATAGCTGAGTATTCTTTCAAAAAATTTCATAAATAGGTTGTATTTTAAAATAATTTTTTTAAAAAACTGCAATTTTAGGAAAGTTTTCATTTATTAGAGAAATACTGTAGATTAGAGTTTGTGATTTAGAAATTAGAAAAACAAGAATATTTCTAGATAGATGAGTATTTTTTCTGAGTTTTTCATCAATATGTTGTAGTTTTAAATAATTTTCTTAAAATTTGCTATTTTTGGAAAGTTTTCATTTATTCAAGAAATACTGTAGATTTGAGTTTGTGATTTAGAAATTAGGATAACAAGAATATTTTTGAATAGTTGGGTATTTTTTCAGAGTTTATCATCACTAGCTTGTATTTTTAAATTATTTTCTTAAAAACTTCTATTTTTGGAAAGTTTTCATTTTTTTTTAAGAAAAGTTGTGGATTTGGGTTTGGGGTTTACTAATTCGGATAACAAGAATATTTGTGGATAGTTGAGTATTTTTTCTGAGTTTTTCAACAATAATTTGTATTTTTAAATACTTTTCTTAAAAACTGTTGTTTTTGGAAAGTTTTCATTTTTTTGAATTTTTTTTGTAGATTTGGGTTTGTGATTTAGAAAGTCTGATAACAAGAATATATGTGGATGGATGAGTATTCTTTCTGAGTTTTTCATCAATAGGTTGTATTTTTAAATAATTTTCATAAAACTGCTATTTTTGGAAAGTTTTCATTTATTAGAGAAATACAGAAGATTTGAGTTTTTGATTTAGAAATTAGGATAAAAAATATTTGTGAATAATTGAGTATTTTTCAGAGTTTTTCATCAATAGCTTGTATTTTAAAATAATTTTCTTAGAAATTATCTTATTTTTGGAAAGTTTTCACTTTTTTGAGAAATATTGTAGATTTAAGTTTGTTATATAGAAATTCGGATAACAAAAATATTTGTAGATAGTTGAGTATTTTTTTTGAGTTTTTCATAAATAATTTGTATTTTTAAATAATTTTCCTAAGAACTGTTATTTTTAGAAAGTTTTCATTTTTTTGAGAAATACTGTAGATATAAGTTTATGTTTAGAAATTATGATAACAAGAATATTTGTGGATAGTTTAGTATTTTTTCTATATTTTTCATCAATAGGTTGTATTTTTAAATAATTTTCTTTAAAACTGCTATTTTTGGAAAGTTTTCATTTTTTTTAGGAATATTGTAGATTTGCGTTTGTTATTTAGAAATTCGGATAACAAGAATATTTGTGGATAGTTGAGTATTTTTCTGAGTTTTTCACGAATAAGTTGTATTTTTAAATAATTGTTTTAAAAACTGCTATTTTAGAAAAGTTTTCATTTATTAGAGAAATACTGTAGTTTAGAGTTTGTGATTTAGAAATTAGAAAAACAAGAATATTTCTAGATAGATGAGTATTTTTTCTGAGTTTTTCATCAATATGTTGTAGTTTTAAATAATTTTCTTAAAATTTGCTATATTTGGAAAGTTTTCATTTATACAAGAAATACTGTAGATTTGAGTTTGTGATTTATAAATTAGGATGACAAGAATATTTGTGACTAATTGAGTATTTTTTTCAGAGTTTTTCATCACTAGCTTGTATTTTTAAATAATTTTCTTAAAAACTGCAATTTTTGGAAAGTTTTCATTTTTTTGAGGAATATTGTAGATTTGGGTTTGTTATTTAGAAATTCGAATAACAAGAATATTTGTGGATAGTTTGATATTTTTTCTGAGTTTTTCATGAATATGTTGTATTTTTAAATAATTGTTTTAAAAACTGCTATTTTAGGAAAGTTTTCTTTTATTAGTGAAATACTGTAGATTAGAGTTTTTGATTTATAAATTAGAAAAACAAGAATATTTCTAGATAGATGAGTATTTTTTTCTGAGTTTTTCATCAATATGTTGTAGTTTTAAATAATTTTCTTAAAATTTCCTATTTTTTGAAAGTTTTCATTTATTCAAGAAATACTGTAGATTTGAGTTTGTGATTTAGAAATTAGGATGACAAGAATATTTGTGAATAGTTGAGTATTTTTTCAGAGTTTTTTATCACTATCTTGTATTTTAAAATAATTTTCTTAAAAACTGCTATTTTTGGAAAGTTTTCATTTTTTTAGGAATATTGTAGATTTGAGTTTGTTATTTAGAAATTCGGATAACAAGAATATTTGTGGATAGTTGAGTATTTTTTCTGAGTTTTTCATGAATAGGTTGTATTTTTGAATAATTGTTTAAAAACAGATGTTAAGTTTTCATTTACTAGAGAAATATTGTAGATTAGAGTTTGTGATTTAGAAATTAGAAAAAGAAGAATATTTCTAGATAGATGAGTATTTTTTCACAGTTTTTCATCAATACGTTGTAGTTTTAAATAATTTTTTTAAAATTTGCTATTTTTGGAAAGTTTTCATTTATTCAAGAAATACTGTAGATTTGAGTTTGTGATTTAGAAATTAGGATGACAAAAATATTTGTGAATAGTTTAGTATTTTTTCAGAGTTTTTCATCACTAGCTTGTATTTTTAAATAATTTTCTTAAAAAACTGCTATTTTTGGAAAGTTTTCATTTTTTTAGGAATATTGTAGATTTGAGTTTGTTATTTAGAAATTCGGATAACAAGAATATTTGTGGATAGTTGAGTATTTTTTCTGAGTTTTTCATGAATAGGTTGTATTTTTGAATAATTGTTTAAAAACTGCTATTTTAGGAAAGTTTTTATTTACTAGAGAAATATTGTAGATTAGAGTTTGTGATTTAGAAATTAGAAAAAGAAGAATATTTCTAGATAGATGAGTATTTTTTCTGAGTTTTTCATCAATATGTTGTAGTTTTAAATAATTTTCTTAAAATTTGCTATTTTTGGAAAGTTTTCATTTATTCAAGAAATACTGTAGATTTGAGTTTGTTATTTAGAAATTAGGATGATAAGAATATTTGTGAATAGTTTAGTATTTTTTCAGAGTTTTTCATCACTAGCTTGTATTTTTAAATAATTTTCTTAAAAACTGATATTTTTGGAAAGTTTTCATTTTTTGAGGAATATTGTAGATTTGAGTTTGTTATTTAGAAATTCGGATAACAAGAATATTTGTGGATAGTTGAGTATTTTTTCTGAGTTTTTCATGAATAGGTTGTATTTTTGAATAATTGTTTAAAAACTGCTATTTTAGGAAAGTTTTCATTTACTAGAGAAATATTGTAGATTAGAGTTTGTGATTTAGAAATTAGAAAAAGAAGAATATTTCTAGATAGATGAGTATTTTTTCTGAGTTTTTCATCAATATGTTGTAGTTTTAAATAATTTTCTTAAAATTTGCTATTTTTGGAAAGTTTTCATTTATTCAAGAAATACTGTAGATTTGAGTTTGTGATTTAGAAAATAGGATGAAAAGAATATTTGTGAATAGTTTAGTATTTTTTCAGAGCTTTTCATCACTAGCTTGTATTTTAAAATAATTTTCTTAAAAACTGCTATTTTTTGAAAATTTTCATTTTTTTGAAGAATATTGTAGATTTGGGTTTGTTATTTAGAAGTTCGGATAACAAGAATATTTGTGGATAGTTGAGTGTTTTTTCTGAGTTTTTCATGAATAGGTTGTATTTTTAAATAATTGTTTTAAAAACTGCTATTTTATGAAAGTTTTCATTTACTAAAGAAATACTGTAGATTAGAGTTTGTGATTTAGAAATTCGGATAACAAAAATATTTGTGGATAGTTGAGTATTTTTTCTGAGTTTTTTATAAATAAGTTGTATTTTTAAATAATTTTCCTAAAAACTGTTATTTTTGGAAAGTTTTCATTTTTTGAGAAATAATGTAGATATAAGTTTATGATTTAGAAATTAGGATAACAAGAATATTTGTGGATAGTTGAGTATTTTTCAGAGTTTTTCATCACTAGCTTGTATTTTTGAATAATTTTCTTAAAAACTGCTATTTTTGGAAAGTTTTCATTGTTTTGAGGAATATTGTAGATTTGGGGTTTGTTATTTGGAAATTCAAATAACAAGAATATTGGTGGATAGTTGAGTATTTTTCTGAGTTTTTCACGAATAAGTTGTATTTTTAAATAATTGTTTTAAAAACTGCTATTTTAGGAAAGTTTTCATTTACTAGAGAAATACTATAGATTAAAGTTTATGATTTCGAAATTAAAAAAACAAGAATATTTCTAGATAGATGAGTATTTTTTCTGAGTTTTTCATCAATATGTTGTAGTTTTAAATAATTTTCTTAAAATTTGCTATTTTTGTAAAGTTTTCATTTATTCAAGAAATACTGTAGATTTGAGTTTGTGATTTATAAATTAGGATGACAAGAATATTTGTGAATAATTGAGTATTTTTTCAGAGTTTTTCATCACTAGGTTGTATTTTAAAATAATTTTCTTAAAAACTGCTATTTTTCGAAAGTTTTCATTTTTTTGAGGAATATTGTAGATTTGGGTTTGTTATTTAGAAATTCGAATAACAAGAATATTTGTGGATAGTTGAGTATTTTTTCTGAGTTTTCATGAATATGTTGTATTTTAAAATAATTGTTTTAAAAACTGCTATTTTAGGAAAGTTTTCTTTTATTAGAGAAATACTGTAGATTAGAGTTTTTGATTTAGAAATTAGAAAAACAAGAATATTTCTAGATAGATGAGTATTTTTTTCTGAGTTTTTCATCAATATGTTGTAGTTTTAAATAATTTTCTTAAAATTTGCTATTTTTGGAAAGTTTTCATTTATTTAAGAAATACTGTAGATTTGAGTTTGTGATTTAGAAATTAGGATGACAAGAATATTTTTGAATAGTTTAGTATTTTTTCAGAGTTTTTCATCACTAGCTTGTATTTTTAAAAAATTTTCTTAAAAACTGATATTTTTGGAAAGTTTTCATTTTTTGAGGAATATTGTAGATTTGAGTTTGTTATTTAGAAATTCGTATAACTAGAATATTTGTGGATAGTTGAGTATTTTTTCTGAGTTTTTCATGAATAGGTTGTATTTTTGAATAATTGTTTAAAAACTGCTATTTTAGGAAAGTTTTCATTTACTAGAGAAATATGGTAGATTAGAGTTTGTGATTTAGAAATTAGAAAAAGAAGAATATTTCTAGATAGATGAGTATTTTTTCTGAGTTTTTCATCAATATGTTGTAGTTTTAAATAATTTTTTTAAAATTTCCTATTTTTGGAAAGTTTTCATTTATTCAAGAAATACTGTAGATTTGAGTTTGTGATTTAGAAATTAGGATGAAAAGAATATTTGTGAATAGTTTAGTATTTTTTCAGAGTTTTTCATCACTAGCTTGTATTTTTAAATAATTTTCTTAAAAACTGCTATTTTTGGAAAATTTTCATTTTTTTGAGGAATATTGTAGATTTGGGTTTGTTATTTAGAAATTCGGATAACAAGAATATTTGTGGATAGTTGAGTATTTTTTCTGAGTTTTTCATGAATAGGTTGTATTTTTAAATAATTGTTTTAAAAACTGCTATTTTATGAAAGTTTTCATTTACTAGAGAAATACTGTAGATTAGAGTTTGTGATATAGAAATTCGGATAACAAAAATATTTGTGGATAGTTGAGTATCTTTTCTGAGTTTTTCATAAATAAGTTGCATTTTTAAATAATTTTCCTAAAAACTGTTATTTTTGGAAAGTTTTCATTTTTTTGAGAAATAATGTAGATATAAGTTTATGATTTAGAAATTAGGATGACAAGAATATTTGTGAATAGTTGAGTATTTTTTCAGAGTTTTTCATCACTAGTTTGTATTTTTAAATAATTTTCTTAAAAACTGCTATTTTTGGAAAGTTTTCATTGTTTTGAGGAATATTGTAGATTTGAGTTTGTTATTTAGAAATTCGAATAACAAGAATATTTGTGGATAGTTGAGTATTTTTCTGAGTTTTTCACGAATAAGTTGTATTTTTAAATAATTTTTTTAAAAACTGCTATTTTAGGAAAGTTTTCATTTACTAGAGATATACTATAGATTAAAGTTTGTGATTTAGAAATTAGAAAAACAAGGATATTTCTAGATAGATGAGTATTTTTTTCTGAGTTTTTCATCAATATGTTGTAGTTTTAAATAATTTTCTTAAAATTTGCTATTTTTGTAAAGTTTTCATTTATTCAAGAAATACTGTAGATTTGAGTTTGTGATTTAGAAATTAGGATGACAAGAATATTTCTGAATAGTTGAGTATTTTTTCAGAGTTTTTCATCACTAGCTTGTATATTTAAATAATTTTCTTAAAAACTGCTATTTTTGGAAAGTTTTCATTGTTTTGAGGAATATTGTAGATTTGGGTTTGTTATTTAAAAATTCGAATAACAAGAATATTTGTGGATAGTTGAGTATTTTTCTGAGTTTTTCACGAATAAGTTGTATTTTTAAATAATTGTTTTAAAAACTGCTATTTTAGGGAAGTTTTCATTTATTAGAGAAATACTGTAGTTTAGAGTTTGTGATTTAGAAATTAGAAAAACAAGAATATTTCTAGATAGATGAGTATTTTTCTGAGTTTTTCATCAATATGTTGTAGTTTTAAATAATTTTCTTAAAATTTGCTATTTTTGAAAAGTTTTCATTTATTCAAGGAATACTGTAGATTTGAGTTTGTGATTTAGAAATTAGGATAACAAGAATATTTGTGAATAGTTGAGTATTTTTTCATAGTATTTCATCACTAGCTTGTATTTTCAAATTATTTTCTTAAAAACTTCTATTTTTGGAAAGTTTTCATTTTTTTAAGAAAAGTTGTGGATTTGGGTTTGGGGTTTACTAATTCGGATAACAAGAATATTTGTGGATAGTTGAGTATTTTTTCTGAGTTTTTCATCAATATATTGTAGTTTTAAATAATTTTCTTAAAATTTGCTATTTTTGTAAAGTTTTCATTTATTCAAGAAATACTGTAGATTAGAGTTTGTGATTTAGAAATTAGGATGACAAGAATATTTGTGAATAATTGAGTATTTTTTCAGAGTTTTTCATCACTAGCTTGTATTTTTAAATAATTTTCTTAAAAAACTGATATTTTTGGAAAGTTTTCATTTTTTGAGGAATATTGTAGATTTGAGTTTGTGATTTAGAAATTAGGATGACAAGAATATTTGTGAATAGTTGAGTATTTTTTCATCACTATCTTGTATTTTTAAATAATTTTCTTAAAAACTGCTATTTTTGAAAAGTTTTCATTTTTTTGAGGAATATTGTAGATTTGGGTTTGTTATTTAGAAATTCGGATAACAAGAATATTTGTGGATAGTTGAATATTTTTTCTGAGTTTTTCATGAATAGGTTGTATTTTTGAATAATTGTTTAAAAACTGCTATTTTAGGAAAGTTTTCATTTACTAGAGAAATACTGTAAATTAGAGTTTGTGATTTAGAAATTAGAAAAACAAGAATATTTCTAGATAGATGAGTATTTTTTCTGAGTTTTTCATCAATATGTTGTAGTTTTAAATAATTTTCTTAAAATTTGCTATTAGGTTGGATCGGATGTCATTTATTCAAGAAATAATTTAGATTTGAGTTTGTGATTTAGAAATTAGGATGACAAGAATATTTGTGAATAGTTGAGTATTTTTTCAGAGTTTTTCATGACTAGCTTGTATTTTTAAATAATTTTCTTAAAAACTGCTATTTTTGGAAAGTTTTCATTTTTTTAGGAATATTGTAGATTTGAGTTTGTTATTTAGAAATTCGGATAACAAGAATATTTGTGGATAGTTGAGTATTTTTTCTGAGTTTTTCATGAATAGGTTGTATTTTTAAATAATTGTTTTAAAAACTGCTATTTTAGGAAAGTTTTCATTTACTAGAGAAATACTGTAGATTAGAGTTTGTGATTTGGAAATTCGGATAACAAAAATATTTGTGGATAGTTGAGTATTTTTTCTGAGTTTTTCATAAATAATTTGTATTTTTAAATAATTTTCCTAAAAACTGTTATTTTTGGAAAGTTTTCATTTTTTTGAGAAATAATGTAGATATAAGTTTATGATTTAGAAATTAAGATAACAAGAATATTTGTGGATAGTTTAGTATTTTTTCTGTATTTTTCATCAGTAGGTTGTATTTTTAAATAATTTTCTTTAAAATTGCTATTTTTGGAAAGTTTTCATTTTTTTTGAATAATATTGTAGATTTGGGTTTGTTATTTAGAAATTCGGATAACAAGAATATTTGTGGATAGTTGAGTATTTTTTCTGAGTTTTTCATGAATAGGTTGTATTTTTGAATAATGGTTTAAAAACTGATATTTTAGGAAAGATTTCATTTACTAGAGAAATACTGTAGATTAGAGTTTGTGATTTAGAAATTAGAAAAACAAGAATATTTGTAGATAGATGAGTATTTTTTCTGAGTTTTTCATCAATATGTTGTAGTTTTAAATAATTTTTTTAAAATTTGCTATTTTTGGAAAGTTTTCATTTATTCAAGAAATACTGTAGATTTGAGTAAGTGATTTAGAAATTAGGATGACAAGAATATTTGTGAATAGTTGAGTATTTTTTCAGAGTTTTTCATCACTAGCTTGTATTTTTAAATAATTTTCTTAAAAACTGCTATTTTTGGAAAGTTTTCATTTTTTTGAAGAAAATATTGTTGATTTGGGTTTGTTATTTAGAAATTCGGATAACAAGAATATTTGTGGATAGTTGAGTATTTTTTCTGAGTCTTTCATGAATAGGTTGTATTTTTAAATAATTGTTTTAAAAACTGCTATTTTAGGAAAGTTTTCATTTACTAGAGAAATACTGTAGATTAGAGTTTGTGATTTAGAAATTAGAAAAACAAGAATGTTTCTAGATAGATGAGTATTTTTTTCTGAGTTTTTCATCAATATGTTGTAGTTTTAAATAATTTTCTTAAAAGTTGATATTTTTGGAAAGTTTTCATTTATTCAAGAAATACTGTAGATTTGAGTTTGTGATTTAGAAACTAGGATGACAAGAATATTTGTGAATAGTTTAGTATTTTTTCATAGTTTTTCATCACTGTCTTGTATTTTTAAATAATTTTCTTAAAAACTGCTATTTTTGTAAAGTTTTCATTTTTTTGAAGAATATTGTAGATATGGGTTTGTTATTTAGAAATTCGGATAACAAGAATATTTGTGGATAGTTGCGTATTTATTCTGAGTTTTTTATGAATAACTTGTATTTTTGAATAATTGTTTAAAAACTGCTATTTTAGGAAAGTTTTCATTTACTAGAGAAATACTGTAAATTAGAGTTTGTGATTTAGAAATTAGAAAAACAAGAATATTTCTAGATAGATGAATATTTTTTCTGAGTTTTTCATCAATATATTGTAGTTTTAAATAATTTTCTAAAAAATTGCTATTTTTGGAAAGTTTTCATTTATTCAAGAAATACTGTAGATTTGAGTTTTTTTCTGAGTATTTTCATGAATATTTTGTATTTTTAAATAATTGTTTTAAAAACTGCTATTTTAAGAAGAGTCAGAAACAAATTGATTGTTGCTCACAACTCTTTACTTAATGGATGAACTTGGATTGAGATAAAAGATTTTCTCTAATCGCGGAAGAACTAGATGATTCATAGTTATAATATCTTTAGTGGTTTGTAGCTTAATGGAGTTTTATAAATTTTGGTTACATATAAATATATTATGTGCAAAGACCTTGTAATGATGTATAATATGTTTATATTAATATGATATTTTTTTTGACATCGATATATATATATATATATATATGTATTTCTCTTATTTCATATTTAAATCTACATAAAATTTATAAATTCTACAAACATATAACTCTAAATATTATAAATATCTATGATATGGCCATACGAACTGTATAATTTATATAAGCTTGTATATAACCTATAAATTATATTACGTGTGGAACATCCACTTAATAAACAGTTTATTTAAATAGTAATGTTTGATAAAGTGTTTTATTGATATTTCGTTTAAATTAACTTATAATTCTCAAAATAGCAATATCTTTGAGAATATAAAAATTAATTTCACGCATAAAACCATATCCTTCTATTTATTTATAGGAACACAAACGAGTTTAAAGCTTTCACATATTATATGAGCAAGAAATTTGGAATTTTTCTAAATTGGATTCGCTTAAATCGGAACATAAAAATATGAATAGCTTAAATTAGATATTTTTATTATATATATATATGTAAGAATACTTCTTCTTCTATTGTAAAAAATAGAATACTTCATCTATTTCCTATTTTTTTTAACTCACTATCAATTCATTTCTATTATCGAAGATGGGGAAATCCATTCAACTCTTGTTCACCTTCTTAACTATCTTCATCATTCTTTCACTAGGTTTGTATTTACATCCTAATATACTGCATATAGTAATTTTATAATAATTTGATTATACTATTTAGGTCCTTTAAATTTTATTTATAATAATCTTAGACCACATATATTAATTTTTTTACCATATAAAATTTAGTATTAAATTGTCTTTAATGTAAAGTTCATAAATATCTAGCAGGCTAAAAATATAGAAAACTGAGTCAAACATTTTTGTGTTGAACTTAAAAGGATCACCCCTCAAGTATTTTAAGAGTTTTCCCTATTTTAGTCCATTATTTTAAATGTATACTCTTTGTACATGAAGAAGAACTACAATGATAAAACAATTCTTGATATTTTCATTGTTTTATAATCTATTTCTTCAAATTTTGTCATGCACATACAAATATGTTAACCAGAATTTTTCATAATATGGATGAACTATAGTTCTTATGTAAATTTATGCGATATTTTGAATCACATTTTTATATATTTTATAGTTAATGTGTTATGATTTTGCAATATATAAAGTAATTGCGCTTAAAATAGATAATGTTTTTATATTAATATGCACAGAATACTTCAAAATATTTCTTCACAAAATAAAATTAATATTTTTATCAAATAATGTTGTCCTTTTTTATTTACTAATAAAATCTTTGTCTCTTTTTATTTATAATGCTTAAAAAACATTTAATAGGCAGTTTTTTGATAAATAAATTTGATATTTCAGAAATATATATATATATATATATATATATATATATATATATATATATATATATTTTTTTTTTTTCTCCTTTATAAAATTTGATATTTTGTGTCATATAGGAATGATGGCAGATGCGCAAAAAAAAGAAGCAAAAATATGTCCTTACAAACTCCAAATTGACAAAACCAAGCGTTGTGTTCCACTAAACTGTAAGGATCTGTGTAAGAAGAAATATGGACCTACTGGTTCTGGTAGTTGTTCAGAGGAAAAGGGATTTTGTAACTGCACAGCTAATTGTAAGGGTTCTCGTTAAGTGTTGTTAATATAATACACAACCAAAATTCTATATTACTTTTTAACAATAAGGTCTAAATATTTATACTGTCATGAGAATAAAGTATTAATATATTTGTATCAGATCTGTAGATTTATTTATAATAAATAATAATATGAATGTTAAATAAATACAACTCTTAATAACCAGATTGAACCTCTTATAAAATAAATGATCACGATGTTGTTACACATAGACAAAAATTTATATAAGATCATAAAGACTCTTAATACGAGTTAAAAAAAAGTTAACAATAAAACCACGAACAATATTTAAACGTGAGATCATAAACTAACATGTAAGTTTTGTATACATTGTAAAATTAATAAAAAAAATCTAGAGTCAATTATTTAAAACTAGTAATAGAATTAAATTATTAATTATGTTTTATATATAGAGAAAATTAGACAATTATACATTTAGTGACTGCTAGCGAGCAACTAAGTGAAAAGATTTTATTCATATGCAATTTTAGAAAAATGGGAATATCTATTTGATTTGATTGTTTTAGAAAATTAAAATAATTAAAATATTTTTATACAAAAATTTATTTAAACAAATTTCTAAGAAGTGGTCCAAATAAAATAATCACACATGAAATAAATCATGACTTCTGTTTTAATGGTATTAGTGTACAGATAGAAAGCATATAGTATATTATGTTAAGCTGCATTGTAATGAATACTGGTGGTATATGTAATTAGTCTAGTAAGAATATGATTATTAATTATAGGGTGTGAGAATGATTATAGTGTTGACACCTAAGTAATGACAATTTGGTTAATTACACATGAGCTCAAGATTAATTTATAATAATGTTCCTCATTTAATATAAAGAGGATGAATAATAGCAGTATATGTAATTAGTCTAGTGAGAAGAGAGCTTTTAATTATAGGGTGTGAAAATAATTCTACTGTTGACACTTAAGTAATGACAATTTGGTTAATAATACATAAGCTCAAGGTTAATTTATAATAATGTTCCTCCTTACTATTAACTAGATCCTAACTCGCTTTAAAACGTGGGATTGATTTTTATAAAATGGTGTTAGAAGTTTTTTTTACAATTTCATTAAGTTTAAATTTCATTCAATATATAATGTGTGGGTTACTTGTTTGTTTTCTTAGTAAATCTTATTTTTTTATATATATAAATAGGGCCCATATAAATATTAGGATGAATGTGTTCCAGTATTTGTCAAAAACATAATTTGAACATTTCATGCTAACAATCTTGGATATTTTAAACCGGCATCTAATTCTACATGCTAGCAATAGATTATTATTAGGATTTTTTTACTAGTTTTATGTTTGATAAATTATTTATAGGGAAAGAATAAAGAGAACTACATGATATAAATATTGACCATAATTTGCGGCTATTATAATTTTTAGTAAAAATATATGGATTATATGTTGGGTTAGAAATAACATGTGATGGTAATTCAATGAATTACATACATGATAGGAAATTCACAATTAACCGATTTAGTTTAGTTGCTCTAAATATTTGACAATTTATATGTACCAAAAATAGACAATGGCTTGGTTAAACCAATTCTTTATAGCACCGGTTATTAATTACCAACACATATTAAAATCTTGATAATACGTAGCAGTATTATACTGTATAAGAGTTTCTTTTTGATGTTTATGTTATTCGTAAGTTTTCTTAAATGATGTATTCATAATTCCCATTAGATGATGATTGAGTGGGAAATGCAAAAAGACATAACACATGATGAAATGATTTCAGATATACTATACTGTATTGTGTATGTCGTATTTAGAGATAGATATTTTGTATGTCGTAATTAAATGTCATTGGGTAAAAGTATCCGTTATGTTTATTGATTTCCATATCATTGGTAAGTAAAATGAATTAATGTAACAGAATATTCATATTTATAAATTTAACATCCAATCTAATCTATAAATGGAAAAGTATATAAGTCCAAAATTTAAATGATTACTTTTTATCATTATATAAAAATAGGACTCTAAATTAATAGATTAGATGCCGAAATTAAATTTTATTTGTTAAAAATATCGGTTATGTTTATTGATTCTCGAATAATTTGTAAGAAAAATGAATTAGTGTAACAGAATATTCAGATTTATATATTTAATATCCATTATATTATTAATGAAAAACTGTATAGGTCCAAAATTTAAAGGACAACCTTTATCTGTAGATAAAAATAGGATTATAAATTAATATGTTAGATATTTAATTAGTATATTAATACTTCAGAAAATATAAGATAATTAAATGAATATCAAATACCATTTTTTGATTGTTACTAACTAAATATTTGAATATAATATAATGACTATCTTTATACATAATATAGATTTTAGTTAGTATGATATAATGAGCAAAAAAACACCAAAGGTTCTTGACGAAGTGCTTCTGAATCTGAACAAAATGTGAATGTAAATCACAGGAATATCTTATATATTAAAAAATAAATCACATCCTTGATTCATGTATGATTTTTTTTTTAAAATAGACCTAATGGACATATTCCTAGAAAATCATATTACATTTAATCTCTAATTTTATCATTCAAATTTTGGGCCTACTAGAAATTTTTATTGGGCTATCAATGATTGGATTTAAAGAATAGATGATTCATTGGATTTATAGAGAGTATAAATTAAATAGATATAATTAATGTTGTAATACTATACCTCCATATGTTAAATATTTAAATATTTGTCGTTGTTAACTTTTAAAATTATAAAGATTTTTTTTAAAAAAAAATCATATTATCTAACAATGATTAATCTTTACTACGTTAAACCAATGAAAACAAATTTTAAACTATATAGTTTATTTTAAAAATTAAACAAAACTAAATGTTTAATTATTTACTCAATAATATAAATCTATGAGGCGAAAAGTTTATTTTTTAAAAAACTTTCTAAATTTGTGAAATATTACAATATCTTTGAATATGACAATAAAACAATATTTTACTAATCTTTATATATACAGTTATGATTTTAATAATAAAATAATAATCCAAAAATATATATATAGAAGAAGATACAAATACATGTGAAAGTTTAAAACAATTTATTCAATGAAAAAATATATACCATACACTTATTATGTTTTAAAAATTAATAGACACATATATTATAATATATACCAATTTAGAATTAAAAACAAAATATTTATATAAAAATAAATGAAAACAAAAATCTGCGCGATTGCGCGAATCGAGATCTAGTTTATTATTTAAAAAATAAAAGAAAAAACCTTTGAGCGAAGACTGGTGCTCTCAAGTCTCAACAAGAAGCCAGCAAAGGAAATTGATTTCAGTACCCTCTTAAGAGTTCACAACACATGTCTTCTCCTTCGGTCTAGGCCTCGGGCAAGATCTCTTCGCGGCTTTTGGTAGTCAACATGTCCCAGAGTTTCTTGAAAGCTATATGACTTCGCAGTGAGACTTTGGTTGTTTGACTGGTTGCAATAGTTGGCATATTCCATAATATTTCAATAAAATAACTAAATTGACTAAAATTTTAGAAAATCACATTGTAAAAGGAAAATAGTTATTTTATCGGAAATAACTCCTTTCCAAACTTTTTTGTTTTTAAACAACTCCTTTCCGTACCTTATTTGTCTATATATAAACAAATAGAGCTAAAACCCCTAATTAATTTCTATACGGAAACAATGACGATGATCACTGATCTTTCATTAGATTTGGTGGAGGAGATACTCTCTAAGGTTCCGTTAACTTCTCTCAAAGCAGTAAAATCCACATGCAAAAGATGGAACACCCTATCCAAAGATGAGAGCTTTACAAAGAAACACTCGGCCAAAGAGTTTCCGTTGTTCTTGACTTTTGATTATTATTTTTCTCAAAGAAGATTCAATGTCCACAGAATCCATTATAACACCAAAGACTTGCCATGTATAAAGGAGATAGGTAAACTACATAGTCCTATCAAATTACATATACTCCATCACTGTGGCGGCTTATTGTTAGGCTACGCTGAGGAGAAGCTAGTGGTATGGAACCCGTCTTTGGCGCAAACCAGATGGATTGAACTCAGAAATAAGCGGAGGGGTCTTGGTCAGTGTGCTATTGGATACGACAACAACAAGAACCATAAAGTCTTGGTGCGTTTCTATAATGTGCATGAGAATAATATAATTAATGAGCATGAAATCAGGCATGGAATATACGATTTTAAGTCTAGTTCGTGGAGGGGTCATGATATCCCCAATCCTAAACGGTTAAGAGAGAGAGGTGTGTCTGTGAAGGGAGATAATTACTTTGTTGTTGACGGGAAATTATTAGGTTTCGATTTTACTAAAGAGAGATTTGGACCGTTTATGGACCTACCATTTGAAAGTAGTGATGATTTTGAGTATGATAGGATTCCATATTCTTGTGTAAGAGGGGAGCAGCTTGCGGTGCTATTTCAAAGGCACCTATGTGACTTGGTGATATGGATTACAACTAAGATTGAGCCTGATACAGTGTCGTGGAGCAATTTCTTTAAAGTTGATTTGAAACCTTTCCTTGGTTTCGACCATTGGTTTAAAGTTCGCAGTTTCGTCATTGACAAGGAGAAGAAAATAGGAGTGGTTTGTGGTACTGAACTTAAAAGTCATATAAACGAGGAAAAATGTTATGTGGTTGAAGAGGATGGATGCTACCAAGCAAAAACGGGGAAGCAATATGTCTTCTCTTATGTTCCAAGTTCTGTGCAGATCCAAGTACCTTCATCATGTGGCAAAAGAAAAGGAAGAGATTATTAGTCACATTTTACAGTAAGCTTGTTTGTTTCTTGCATCATCTCTTCTTATTCATTAGTGAATTATATTGTTTTGAGAAAACCTGGTCAACTGCTCCTATCTAGTTAACAAGACACAAAAAATGCTTGGCTGGTCTGAAACTATACTTTGATTATATTGTCGAATGACCTTTACTCATGCACAAGATTGCATTTAATCGTGCAAAAGCTTTGATATATGTCGAGTAGCATATAGATTTTTGTGTTGTTAGTAACTTGGTACATTCGTGGTCTGATTCTCAATTTATGTTAGTTTAAAATACTACGAAACTACCCTGGTGGTACTTACTTTGTTCTATCATCGCCATCAACCCAAATCAGAGTTTGTTTAGTCCTTGGAAACAAATATGCATATTAACTGTATGATATATATATATATATACACCGTAGTTAGTCGCTGTGGAATTACATGTTAGTAAATTGCTTAAGACCATTTCTAATGGTTCACCTTATTTCTTACTCTGAACTAGAGTAATTCCATAATAGAGTTGTGATATATCCCAATAGTACTATATTTTAGAGTGTAAAATAGAATGATGAACAAAAAATAATAATTTACGAGTAAACTCATTTTTACACTATTATAGACAATGGCAGATCTAGAAATATTTGTTATCTGGGGAAGAATTATAAAATACAGTTTTATATTTCTATAAATTTGAATTATAAACCAGGGCATTACAAAAAATCAGTACAAAAATACATTGATTTGAAAAATTCATGGGGGACAGCTGCCCCTCCTACCCTAGGTGTAGTTCCGCCATTGATTATAGAATGAGAAATAAAGTATTATTGTAGCATTTTTAATTCAGTCTTTATTTTAGTCTAAAAAATAGAGTGGAGTTGGTGATGCCCACGATTATACTCATACAAGCAATTTACTAACATGTAATCCCACAGGCCACAAGAGATGAAATCACTTCTTGTTATTTTCATCAATAGAAAAAATCACTTTCCTTTTAGTATATACTGTAAAAGGCAAAAAAAAAATAGAAACAATGTATATATCTTCGTAATATTTTAATTAAAGTAACTAAATTGACTAAAATTTTAGAAAACCACACTAAAAAAGAAAAACCGGTTTTAAGCCTCTTTACAAAAAAAAAACGATTTAATCGGAAATAGCTCCTTTTCCATACCTTATTTGTCAATAAGAAAAATAGAGACGGCAACCTAAGAGTTAAAAACCCTAACTAATTTCTATACGGAAACAATGACGATGATCACTGATCTTTCATTGGATTTGGTAGAGGAGATACTCTCTAAGGTCTCGTCAACTTCTCTCAAAGCAGTAAAATCCACTTGCAAAGGATGGAATACTCTATCCAAAGATAAGAGATTTACAAAGAAACACCGCAGAAAACTAGGGCTCCTGGTCTGGTGGTGATTAACTTGAGGGAAAAAGTCCAATATGGTGAAGCCATCAGGATTCAAATCTCGGCCACTGGAGAATTAACATTTCGGCATCACCAGAGACAAAGCAACAAATCGGTATGCCACAGGATACGACAACAACAACAACAAACTCTTGGGGCTTTTCCATGATGAGTATGACACTAATATTATCGCCAAGCATGAAATCTACGATTTTGAGTCTAGTTCATGGAGGGTTCTTAATATCGTCACTCCTAGATATTTTGAACGGATATGGAAGAGAGGTGTGTCCTTGAAGGGAAACAGTTACTTTGTTGTTGATGGGAAACTATTAGGTTTCGATTTTACTAAAGAGAAACTTGGACCGGGTATGGATCTACCATTTGACACTGATGATGATAATAAGATTCCATATTCTTGTGCAGAGGAGAGCAGCTTGCGGTGCTATTTCAAAGGTATAGCTAAATCTGAGTTGGTGATATGGATTACAACTAAGATTGAGCCTAATGCAGTGTCGTGGGCTAATTTCTTTAAAGTTGATTTGAAACCTTTCCTTGGTTCTGAACACTGGTTTGAAGTTAGCAGTTTCTTCATTGACAAGGAGAAGAAAGTTGCAGTGGTTTGGGGTAAAGAATTTAGTAAGTTTTTTTACGAGGGCAAATGTTATGTGGTTGTAGTGGATGGATGTTACGAAGAGAAAACGAATGTGGAAGATGTGTTAACCTCTTATGTTCCAAGTTTGGTGCAGATCCATTAATTAAGGTCAATAAGTACCTTCATCATGAGGCAAAATAAAATGAAGAGATTATTATTCATATTTTACAGTAAGCTTGTTTGTTTCTTGATTTATCTCTTTTTATTCATTAACTATTATTCTCTTTTTATTCATTAATTATTATTTTTTTTTTAAAACTGGTCCATTGCTCCAATCTAGGTAACATGAAACAAACATGCTTGGCTGGTCTGAAACTATACTTGATTATATTGTCGAATGACCCTTACTCATGCCCAAGATTAAATTTAGAGCGATTTGCAAGAAAAATATACAATAAATGAAAAATTTGCAAAAATAGAAAAACACAAAAAAACATGGTTGTGAGTAGTCTCTCTCTGGAGTATTTTACCATTTGCCCCTTACTCTAACTAGCTAGTCTAAATTAATATAAAAACCAATTATATTATAAAGTATATATATATACACACGTAATTATCGATCCAACGCAAGCTTCAAAATCAGGGATGTAAGACTTCACCTTAGCGTGAAGCAACTTCTTTGCAACCAAAGTCACGAAAAAAATTATCTGCTCGTTTATAGTCAAAACCAAAGAACCTAAAGTAGTGATGTTCATCTTAAGCACTTCTACAGCTATATCCATAAGATCTTTACACAAAAAAACCCCGGGTTTGCCAATATCCACTACAAGAAAACACAAGTTTTACGAGGGCAGTTTTCCTCGCTAATTCGTCGTAAAAGCAGTGTTACGACGAATTAGCGAGGAAACCCGTTTCGTCGTTATACGTTTGTCGTAACGCATATATCCTCGCTAATTCGTCGTAAGTTAGCGAGGAAATAATTTCGTCGTAAAAGCGAAGGAGGATATTTCGTCGTAAAGACCACGTAAAGATTCCTCGTAAGGACGTCGCTAATTTTCCTCGTAAAGACCACGTAAAGATTCCTCGTAAGGACGTCGCTAAGTTTCCTCGTAATTACCACGAAAAACTTTCCTCGTAAAACCCACGTAAATAAATACTCGTAAAATTAACGTAAAAACCTTGATAGATTTCCACGTTATTTCCTTGTAAATGTTTCCTCGTAAAAACCACGTTAAGCTTCCACGTAAAGAAGCCGCAAAATTAGCTACGAATTTACTTGTTTCATTATTTTATAGAAATATAAAAAATTATAATTATAAATATAATTTAAATTATTTAAATTATTAATAAAATTAAAATTCTAAAAAAATCAAAACCAAAATATTTTATATATAAATAAGTTTTGAATTCATAATACAAGGACCGAAATTAAAAAGAACTTGGGTGGTCGTTAATTAATCGCCTCGTAGAATTCATCACTCCTCGCCTGAACATCCGCCTCGGCATGTGAGTCGTCGGTCGGTGACTGGCCTGGGATAGGATTTTGTTGTCGCATGGTCCTCAACAAAGTCGCCCATTCCGGATTTGTGGCCGCTACAACGTCCAAGAAGCCCTCGAGTCCACCCATACGAGATCGCAGCTGAGTAGAATCTCTACGCAGCTGAGTAGACTCTCTACGCAGCTCTTCGGACTCCCTACGCAGCTGAGAGACTTCATCATCCCGTCGCTGAACATAAGACGATGTCGCTCTCGGAACATCGTTGACGGAACCAATCCCCAACGTCCGTCCCTTTTTTTTAGGGACAACCTTAAAAACAAAAAATAAATTTTGTTAGTAAAAATTTAAAGTTAAATTAAATGAATATTTAAAAAAATTAAAATTTTAGAAAATTTACCTCCTCGTAAAGCTTATCCACTTCAGGTGTGGATAAGGTGACGGGTAATCCATCGGTGGACTGTTGGGTCAGCTGGGTCTGGCGTTCTTCAACCCGAGCAGCCAAATCGTTGTAGATTTGCTCGGACTTGCCATCTATAAATCGGCCCGCCTTGTTCTTGTGGGTCCTCTCGTAAAGTTGCATAAGAGACGGGAATTCTCCCGTCTCTTTGGCCTAAAAAAACATTTAAGAAAGTTGTTAATTAGAATATATATAAAAATATACTAAAAATTTAATATAATTAAATTTTTAATTACCATTTCCAAACGGACACCAGCGTGGGGTTTTTGGCCCGTAGTGTGAAGCATCGGCCCGTTCCCGTGCTCATCGACTGTGTTACGGGAGTTAGAGCAAGACTGGGCGATTCTAATGGAATCAGGAAGACGCCAATATCGGATGAGGCCATCCCAGACATCCGTGGTGAGCTCAGCGGGTTTGCCACGCTCATACCCCTTCACGATCCAGTCACCCTTCCAGTTGGAGACCGTGTCCAACAAGCGAACTTTCGCCTTCGCTTCAAACTTCTTCCTCACCCTCTCAGTGATCCCGAAGGCCCAATTATATTTTTGCTGTTGGAAAAAATAATTTATAATTAGTTTTTCAGAAAAAAATATATATATAAATAATTAAAAAATTTAAAGATATATATTTAATTAATAGAACTTACAGCGTAAATTTTGAACCACGTCTTTCTGACGTAGTGGGGCGTCATTTTCCAGTTCGGATGTGCCATGGAGAAGTAACCTTTTATCGTGTCGGTTACGTCCGATGCAAGACATCCGTCAATCCCCCACCTGAAAAATACAAATTTAAAATATAAATTATTTTTTAAAGTTATAAAATAATTTAAAAAGAATAAAAAAATAATGAAACATACCATAAAGTTCCGTCCGGTCGGTCGGGGTCGATGACTGGTAAACCTTCTCTGCCTGGCAGACGGAGAATGTCCTCTACGGTGTACTGCGAGTAAGGAGCACTCGGAGGCACCATCAAATCGGGATGAATCTCGGCCGCGGGCATCGGAGGTGCCGGCATCGTAGGAGGCACAGGAGGAGGAGGCATCTGGGGAGCACTAGAAGAAGGAGATCCAATGACTCTCTGAGTGTACTGAGTCTCGGGGACAGTCTCCTGACCCGAAGAACCGGGAGCTGAAGAAGACGACGGGTCTAAACGACTACCCGGCTCACCGAACATCTCTCTGTAATGGGCAGTAAGTCTACCTTTTCGAACCTGAGAAAAAAATTTAATTTTTTAAATTTTCGTAAACATATACTTCCCAACATTATCCACCTAATCAACACTAAATAACATAAGATCCGTAAACCTATCTAAATTCCCTATACTAACCACCTAATCTATCCTAAACTAATCAAACTAGAGAGGAATTAGAGAGACTTACCATTGCTACGAATTAGGGAGGAAGTGGAGAGGAAGTGGAGAGGAAAGACGGAGCGAGCTCGCTCGGGATATATATAAGATTACTTGTCCTCGTAATTTCCTCGTAAACTTACGAGGAATTACAGAGGCCCGCGTTTTCAGTTACGACGAAATAGCGACGAAATACAAAGGCCCGCGTTTTCGTTAACGACGTTTTTACGACGAAAAGGGTTACGTGGAATTAACGAGTAAACCAGTTATGAGGAATTAGCGAGCCTTTATTTTCTATAAATACCCACAACTTTCCTTCTCAAACCACACACACAAGTCCCACACACACAAGTCACACTCCTCACCAAAATACTTTTCAAATTAGAAATATTTGAAAAAAAGAAGAAGAAAAGAAGATATTAGAATTTATGTGGGTGAGACTTAAGTCTCGCCACATATAATTCTATCTCGCCACATATAATTCTAGTATCTTTCTTTTTTTCTTTTTTTTCTAGTTTTTATACTATGAGGAAGTAGCAAGTCCCGCTTTTCACCAATTTATAAAATTTGGAAAAAAAAGAAGAGAAGAAGATATTTGGAACTCATGTGGTCGAGACTTACGTAAGTCTCGCCAAATGTGATTCAAGCATCTTTCTTCTCTTCTTTTTTTTAGTATTTTTAATATTTTCGTCGTAATATCGTCGTTAGTTTACGACTCTTTTACGACGATTCTGGCTTACGTGGAATTAGCGTGCCCCGCTTTTTTAATTTCGTCGTAAAATCCTCGTGGCCTTACGAGGTGTTTACGACGAAATTATCCTACGTGGAATTAAAGAGTGCCTCCTTCGTCATTTACTTTACGTGGTATTTACGTCAATTTACCTTACGAGGTTTTTACGACGATTCTGTCCTACGTGGAATTAAAGAGTGCCTCCTTCGTCATTCACTTTACGTGGTATTTACGTCAATTTACTTACGAGGTCTTTACGACGATTCTGTCCTACGTGGAATAAACGACGATTACGTCGTACATTCGACGTCAAATTACGAGGAATTAACGAGCAATACGTTTAAATCCCTAAAATCCGAAATCCCAAACCCCAAAACCCCATATTCCTTATCTTCTACTTCATATATTCCAAACCCCATGTTTATTTCCATTCCAAACCACAATTCCCACATTTACTTATTTATAAAACAAACTCCCACAATTTCTTATTCATAAAACAAACTCCCACATTACCTTATTCATAAAACAAACTCTCACATTACCTTATTCATAAAACAAACTACACAAAATCAAATACATCAATCGGATACATCGACATTCTCGTCATCACTAGAAATATCATCATTTTCATTAAACTCGTCTTCTACAGCTTCGTCTGTGGCATCATCGGTAAGATCTTCGTATTCGTGATTATGCGGATCAATGAGAAGGATGTCATCAACTTCTTGTTCAGGTTCCTCGACTTCATTTATCTGTTCTTCTTGCAATGGTGGTTCTTCTCCACTGATGATTCGTCCTCGAGGTGTAACTTTGATCACTGCTAACCAATTTATACCCGAATCTCTCATCCGAGGGTATGGAAGGAAGCTAACTTGGTCTGCTTGTGAAGCTAAGATGAAAGGCTCGAATTTGTTGTACCGACGTCCACCGTTGACATCAACTACACCAAATTTGTTAGACCGAACACCTCTGTTGACGACGGGGTCGAACCATTCACATTTGAAGATGACGCATTTCAGCTTCAGTATCCCTGGAAATTCGACTTCAATAATCTCCGTCAAGATCCCGTAGAAATCTGTTTCTCCTTTCACACATATTCCATAGTTACTGGTCGCCCGCTGTCTACCATACTCATATGTGTGAAAAGTGTAGCCTCGTGTGAAATACATCTGTGATGTGGTGACCTTTACAAGTGGAGATTGAATTACTTCGTGTAACCACTTAGGATAATCTGCATCGTCGTCATAATCAACCTGCAAAAATAAAGAGAACATTAAAATACAAATCATGTATGAAAAAATAGTTTGAGTTATAATACCTGATTCCGCAACCACTTAATGAAGTGCTGATCTTTTCTTTTGTCTACGTCACTTGTGGATATACCAGGAAATGTTTCTTCGACTTGAGAAACAAATAGGCTGTAAAATTAATCACATTTCATAGGAATGAATCTCTTGCAATTCTATAATTAATTATATGTGTTTTGAAGTGTCCATATATGTTACCTTTCAAAATAACGCATCAATGGATCCTCGCAATTGAGTAGAATATAGGTGTGTGCACTATGAGCGTCTTGTTCACTCGACCACCAAACCTCTTTAGACTTCCCACCGAGTCGTCCAATCTGGCTAAAGATGTCTGGAACACCAGCAACTGCATATGTTGGCGCAACTCCACCATCATCATATCTTCTTGGAGCTCTTCTACGGGTACGTACTTTTGACGCAAAGTAGTACGATGTGAAGTGAGAAACTTCTTCCGTCAAACTTCCAGCAATTATAGAACCTTCAACTTTTGACGCATAGCAACTCCCGTTGCATGCACATCTCCGGTGGCAGGTTGTATGGCGTAAGAAAGACTGGCCACAATGAATATTGTCTCCCTGACATTCCGAACGGACTAAATCCATCTGTGTATAATCCGAGATACACATTCCGGCTATTGCTAGCAAAATCCGGATGTACTTTGTTGAAATGTTTCCAGGCTCTTGCATCTGATGGATGAGTCATCTCACCATCCGTCTGAGTATGCTCGGCATGCCATCTCATCTTTGCAGCAGTCTGCTCTGATTGATACAATCTTTTCAATCTGTCTGTAATTGGTAGGTACCACATCCTTTGGTACGGTACCCTATTACGTCCCCGTCCTTGCGGCTTGAATCGTGGCTTCTTGCAGAATCGACATACTTCTAGCTTCTCATCATCTCCCCAATAGATCATGCAGTTGTCGATGCAGACATCTATCATCTCCGAAGGCAACCCAAGACTATAAGCTAATTTCTGAATCTCATAATAAGAATCAGCAGACACATTGTCTTCCGGCAAATACTCTTTAAACAAGTCCGCCCATTCGTTCATGCAACTTTCAGGTAGATTGTGATCAGTTTTAATATTCATCATTCTAGCAGCCAACGACAATTTAGAGAGACCTTCTCTACAACCACTGTAAAGTGGTTGATTCGCCGCGTTTAACATTCCGTAAAACTTTTTTGCATCTATATTAGGTTCTTCATCTTCATCATGAGCTACGAATGCATCAGCTACCATATCATGAACCCTATCATAATCTACCATCTCCTCCTGATGGTAACTATGTTCATTATGCAAATGATGATTAACCGGTTCTTCCTGAAAATTGCTATTACTACTACTAGCTTCATTCAGATCATAATTATAACCTTCCCCATGTTGAAACCAGATATAGTAATTTGGCGTGAAACCTCTATTTATTAAATGCTTCCAAACATTTTCACGGTTTGCCAATTTCGAATTGTTGCATTTCCGACAAGGACAGAACATCTTACCACTTTCTTGGGCGAGCGGTGTTGAATCTGCTTGGTGCATAAATGTCTCCAGCCCCGCAAGGTATTCTTTCGTCACTCTCCCGTTAGCATCTCTATGCATATACATCCAATTCCGCAACTCGTAAATAGTCCCAGAGCTAGCCATTTTTTTTTCTTTCACGTTTTTTGTTGTTGGTGTGTTTAAAATGATGTTCCAACATCCATATTTATAGAAAATTTCGAATCTGGTAGTTGTAATTTTACTATGAAATTACGACGAAAATTAATTGTATGGCTAAAAAAAAACGTGAGCCACCTACCAAGTTGGTGGATTCAAAATTTCCTCGTTAAGTACACGTAAAATATTTCGTCGTAAAGCACTCGCTAAATTTACGTGGCTTTTACGAGGAAAAACTATTTCCTCGTAAAAGCCACGTTAATTTACATCGTCTTTACGACGAATATTTTTTGTCGTTAGCTTACGACGAAATAACGATGCTTTTCTTTCTCAACGTACTTTCCTCGCAAAATCAACGTTTTTTTACGAGGATTATTTTTCCTCGTTAAACTTCCTCGTTAAAATTACGTTTTCTTGTAGTGATCGTCTTCTTCTTGATACACATAATTGAAAATTTCTCATCGGCTCCTTTATGAGAACTACCGGCTTGATCCATCTTGTACTTGGACCATCCTTGCTCAATAGCCTTGTTACAAAACCCCTTAGTATGTAGTAACTATGTGAGTTAGCTGGATATACTCTCATTTATATGGATAATTTTAAATTAGCTGGATATACTCTCATTTATATGGATAATTTTTAAATTAGTATTGTTATATTCTGATTTATCTGGATATTTTACTTGTTAGTCATAAGATCTTTACACAAAGAAACTCCGGTTTTGCCATTATCGTCTTCTTCTTGATACACACAACTGAAAGTTTATGTGTCCTTTATGAGAACTACCGGCTTGAAACATCTTGTACTTGGACCATCCACACTCACTAGCCTTGTTACAAAACTCCTTAGTATGTAGTAACTATGTCAGTTAGCTGGATATACTCTCATTTATATGGATAATTTTTAAATTAGCTGGATATACTCTAATTTATATGGATAATTTTTAAATTAGTATTGTTATATTATGATTTATCTGGACATTTTACTTGTTAGCTGGTATGTAATTTATATTTACCGACTATTTGATCAATTGATGGTTGTTATTTTTTATCAATTCGGATAAACAAATGACTAGATTATGTGTTCGGCTAAACATATAATTAACTCTTTAACAAATCGCAATACATATGATTAAAATAGTTGTTTAGCCGGATATAACTTTATAAGTATAACTATTTTTAATATTAATTTTAATTCCTAAACAACATATAATTCTTATTTGATGTGCGACATCACCAGTAAAGATTTTCTGCCAAATCTGATCTCTCCACTGGAAACATGGTTTACACTTCCTACATCCTCACCTCGACCTATGATTCATCTTCACTGTTTTTTACTCTTTGTGGTGAAAATCAACAGTTGACTACAACCTCAATCTCATCATTCGATCACATTTTTTTTGCTGTTATCTCTTCTCTTCCGATGGACTAGACATAAGAGCCGTTGCTATTAGAGAAAGCCATCTCGATCACTATAGCTAACAACACCTTTTGGATCTAGCATGAATCAGAAAAAATGAAGTTCTAAAAAGAGAGAAACCAAGAACAAAATCCAGAAGAAAAAAAGTTGTAAGGAGATACACAAAAAAAGAGAGAAGAATCACAATTCTTGAGATAAACGAATACATCAAATTGCTTCCATGACAATGGAGATAAGAAAGACAAAGATTTAATTCAACACCACGAAAATTAGAAGAAAGAAAGAGTATGTTTTGCTTTAGATGAGTAGGGGTAAAATGGCTATTAGAAAAAAACAACTCATCATAAAAGTGGATTTTCCATTTTTGCAAATATCATGGTTATCTGTGTATAGGAGATGCAATTACTCTTAAATTTAAACGAGCAATTTTTTGAGCTTGTATGAAAAAAAAAAGTTGAGCTATTGCTAATCCAAACAACAGTCCTGGTCCAAACCCTATAACCACTGCTTTCCAGCTCAGCACTTCTTCTTCTTCTTCCTTGTCTTCTTCAATATGTTGTTGTGGTGGTGGTGCAAAGCAAGATTCCTGGAGAGGAAGACCACAAAGGCCTGCATTCCCTTCAAATGAAGATTTATGTTGTCCAATAATCTGTGTTCCTTGAGGTATTTCACCCTTGAGTTGGTTATGAGACACATTTATGTATGCCAAAAACGACAGGCTCCCGAGTCCAATGGGGATAGTTCCAGAGAGTTGGTTTCCTGACAGGTCTAATGACTCGAGCTCTGTAACGTTGGCCAAAGACAAAGGAATATGGCCCGAGAAGGCGTTGTTGGATAAGTTGAGTGCAATCAGTGTCTTCAGGAGACCAATGGATTCAGGAATCTGTCCTTCAAATCTGTTTCCAGAAAAATCGACAGCGCTGTAGAATGTGAGGACTTTGCTCTGTTCCATGAATAGACCTTTGTATTGCAAATCTATAGTATCCTCATAACTATAGTAACCATCTTTGGAAGTTTTCTTTTTGTATCCCATATATAGACTCCCATCTTCATTCCTCTCGAGTGAAGATGTCTTCCAATTCATAAAGTAACTTGGTGGCAAGCTTCCGGTAAAGTTGTTATCCGATATTTCAAGTACCCGCAGCTCTGGAAACGCAAGAGGACCATGATCAGGAGAAGATATAGGACCGAACAATCTGTTTGACCGAAGGGTGAGGAC
This sequence comes from Brassica rapa, assembly GCF_000309985.2. Taxonomy (NCBI): domain Eukaryota; kingdom Viridiplantae; phylum Streptophyta; class Magnoliopsida; order Brassicales; family Brassicaceae; genus Brassica; species Brassica rapa. The sequence goes on from NC_024798.2 coordinate 17,419,417, forward strand.
TTGCAAATTGGGTAAAGTCTTGAGCCAGAGAGGGAATGTGTCGACGATTTGGTTGTGGTCCACATTTATAAACTGTAGAGAGGAACAGTTCAGTAGAGACCTTGGAAGTTTCCCAGTGATATTATTGTAGCCAACATCGAGTGCCCGCAGAGAGGTACCAACGTGGAACATGTCCGGAAGACTTCCTTCCAAGTTGTTCATCCGGAGATTCAGATCCGTCAATTTACTCAGACACTGAGGAATTGGACCAGTGAAGTTGTTGTAGGATAGATCAAGAACAGCGAGAGAGGGTAAGTTGCAGATTGAAAGTGGTATGTCTCCTGTGAAACCATTGTTCCGTACAGACAACACGTTGATAGAGAGTGGTGGAACAGGAAACGCTCCTTGGAAAAGGTTTAAAGCCAGTATTAATATTTGCACTGATGAATTTCCTAGAACTTTGGTCGAACCTTCGAAACCACTGAACAAATTGCTACCAAGATTCACTAAGCTTAGGCGAGGAAGGTTCCATAACCACCGAGGGATTTTCCCTTGGATATTATTTTTTGAAATGTCTATATGCTCCAATCTCAAAAAGGTTCTTAAGATGTTTGGGAACACACTCAGGCCGCAACGTGAGAAGAGCAGAACCTCCACGTTCATCGTGACGTTGGAAGATGAACTTATACTGGTTGCCAGCAGACTATTTCCTGAGAGATCAAGTCTCAACAATGACTTGAGAGTGAAGAAAAGCCTTACATCAATTGGGTAGCTTATGTTTAGGAAAGAAAGGTCAAGATATTCGAGGGTGGTGAGTTTTGAGATAGGCTTTAGGATCTTTCCTTCAAAAAGGTTATCCCCAAGGAACAAGACAACAAGTCGAGATGACGCAGATGGTTCAGGAACTTTAATAGGATCTGTGAAATGGTTTCCACGAAGATTCAGATATGACAAGGAAGGCATAGTGAGGAGAGAAGAAGGAATGGCTCCAGAGAAGTTATTACTGGAAAGGTCCAAGATTGAGAGGCTGGCTAGATTCCATATAAGTGGGAAACCGCCAGTGATCTCGTTCTTGTCAAGGTACAACAAGGTTAGCATGCTTAGGTTACTAAACGAGGAAGGAACTTGGCCGATGAAGCCATTAGAGGAAAGAGCCAAGATCTCTAACTTGTTGAGATTGCCTAAGCTGGAAGGAAGGGAAGAGGAGGTGAAACTGTTGAGAGTGAGATCAAGGTAACGAAGGTGATGCAAGCCAAAAAGACTACTGGTGGGTTCAAGAACTGAGAAGTGATTATTGGAAAGGTCTAGAAATGAGAGTTTGGTTAGGTTAAGTATATTTAGGAAACTACCAACGAGCTCATTTCGGGAAAGGTCTAAATAGGAAAGCATGCTTAGGTTGTTAAAAGATGAAGGAAGTTGACCGATGAAGCCATTAGAGGAGAGAGATAAAACCTCTAGTTTGTTGAGATTTCCGAGTCCTGAAGGGAACGAAGAGGAGGTGAAGTTGTTGTAAGAGAGATTGAGGTAACGAAGATGATGAAAACGGAAGAGGCTACTGTTGGGATTCAGAGTTCCACTGAGGCAGCCACTCGGTAGTTGTAGCTTAGTGACCTCGCCTGTCTTGTTATCGCACCGGATTCCATTGAAGTAGTCAGTTTGGTTGCAAACACTGGAATCAAACTCGTTCTTGAACCGTGTAAGGGCTTGGATATGGTGGGGATGACAAGCAGAAAGACCAACAACAGGGTTTTCTACAATGAAGATGCTCGACACAGAGACACGACAGAGGAGTAAGAGTGCCGAGAGAAAACTCAAAAGCAGTTGCGAACCGGACATTGTGGCCATCGCGCACCAAAACTTTTGAGATGAAAGTGTTTACTCAAAATATGATTTGGCATTGGAGCTGTCCAGTTTACTTATATCTTATAGTTGCATGTTTACCGATAAGTCTTGCCGTCGTGGTAGCGGCGTTAGCTTAAAAGTCTTTCTTGACTTGGACTAATTGCCATAAAGTCTTCCTAGTGGGATCCAAGTGCGGGTCTTTCTTGACCTTTAGTACTTACTAATAATGGTCTTTGTTGACTATTATAGAACTCTATTATTGGTGATGTTTACCCTTGTTCCACACGGTACCATTGTCAGCATTCCCAAATCAAACTCGAGAACAAAAGTACTAAAACTTCTATTTTGTTAAAACTGCCGAGTGCAGAAGAGGGGATGAAGTTATTAGAAAAAAGGTAACGGAGATGATGCAAGCAAGAGGCTGTTATTGAATTTTCAGAGTTCCAGTGAGGCTACCCACTTGGTATACAGTATACTTGCTGTTAGAACACTTCATTAAGGATGTTGAAAATTCAAGATTGGTATGTGCTAGGTCATGGTGACGTAATTTTATTGTATGTGCGAATCATTTTAACGAAATCCTCTTTAAAAGGGGTGTATTCAATATAACATCTAAGGTGATTTGATTTTTAATAAAGTTTTAGATGATTTCAATAAGTTGCAGAGATTTATATGATTTTTGTTAAAGCACTCTAAAATATAACCTAAAATCATGAAATTTGAGTTTTAATTATTTTAACTAAGAAACTCAACCCAAACACCTTAAAATAACCGGAAAACTTTAAAACTCTATAATTTTTCAATAACTGTAGATTTTAGAATACTCTACGAAATGTTAAGTTTAATAATACTGAATTTTAAATTAGTTTTTAAAATTCATGTTTGAATAATAGTGAATTTGTCATTTTAATACAAATCATCTAAAATTCTCAATTGAATACACATATGAGGTTATTCTTGTTGACTTGTTGGCCTTTTTGGGAATAACTTTTATAGAAAAAAAAACGACTTTCCTTTTAGTATATACGGTAAAAGGCAAAAAATAAAAACAATGTATTTATCTTCGTAATATTTTAATTAAAGTAACTAAATTGACTAAAATTTTAGAAACCCACATTGAAAAAGGAAAATAGCTATTAATTGGAAATAACTCCTTTTCCATACCTTATTTGTCTATATAAGAAATAGAGAGCGCAACCCTAAGAGTAAAACCCTAATTAATTTCTATACGGAAACAATGACGATGATCACTGATCTTTCGTTGGATTTGGTAGAGGAGATACTCTCTAAGGTTTCGTTAACTTCTCTCAAAGCCGTAAAATACACTTGCAAAGGATGGAACACTCTTTCCAAAGACGAGAGCTTTACAAAAAAACACTCAGCCATAGAGTTTCCGGTGTTCTTGACCTGTAAAGCTTATCGTTTTCAAAGAAGATTTAATCTCCACAGAATCCATAACATCAAAGACTTGCCATGTATAAAGGAGACAGGTGAACTACATAGTCCTATCGGTTTATATATAGTCAACCAGTGTGACGGCTTATTGTTATGCCTCGATGAGGGTAACAGGCAAAGGCTATTTGTATGGAACCCGTATTTGGCTCAAACCAGATGGATTGAGCTCAGAATTAAGAGGACCATAACAGATCAGTGTGCTGTGGCTTTTCTATGAGTATGACAATAATGATAATGTCAAGCATGAAATCTACGATTTTAAGTCTAGTTCATGGAGGGTTCTTGATATCATCACTCCTAGAAATTTTAAACGGATATGGAAGAGAGGTGTGTCCTTGAAGGGAAATAGTTACTTTGCTGTTGATGGGAAAATATTATGTTTCGATTTTACTAGAGAGAAATTTGGACCCTTTTTGGATCTACCATTTGAAACTCATAATAAGATTCCATATTCTTGTGTCAGAGGAGAGCAGCTTGCGGTGCTATTTCAAAGGCACCTATATGAATTGGTGATATGGATTACAACTGAGATTAAGCCTGATGCAGTGTCATGGAGCAGTTTCTGTAAAGTTGATATGAAACCTTTTCTTGGAGACCATGGGTTTAAAGTTGGCAGTTTCGTCATTGACAAGGAGAAGAAAGTAGCAGTGGTTTCTGGTGACTGCGAGGAACGTAGAGATCATATCTACAAGGGCCAATGTTATGTGGTTGGAGAGGATGGATGCTACCAAGAAAAAACGGATATGGAAGATATTGTGATCTCTTATGTTCCAAGTTTGGTGCAGCTCCAATAATTAAGGTCAATCAGTACCTTCATCATGAGGCAAAAGAAAAGGAGGAGATTATTAGTCATTTTACAATAGCTTGTTTGTTTCTTGCATCATCTCTTTTTATTCACTAATTATTGTTTTGAAAAAGCTTGGTCAAGTGCCTCAAACAAACATATGCTTGACTAGCCTGAAACTATACTTAATTACATTGTCGACACTCATGCACAAAATTACATTGAATCGTGCAAAAGCTTTGACATCTGTCAAGTTTCATAGATTTATGAGTACAATATAAGCGGTTTTGTGTTGTTAGTAACTTGATACATTCCTGGTCTGATTCTCAATTTGTGTTACAGTTAAAAAAAAAAAAAAAACTACGAAACTACCTTGTGATACTCACTTTCTTTGTAATCAACGTGGAGTTGGCGTATTAAGTAAACTCTTAAATTATTTGGTAGGCGTTTAAAAGATCATAGGTTCGTAACTTCGCATCTTGTTGGGAGAGATTTTTTCTAATACAAAGAGTTAATTTTAACTTGGTCTGGCCTCTTGGATATAGGGATGTACGTCATTTAACAAAAATCAGAGTTTTTATTCTCCTTAGAAGAGAAATGCATGATAAATATAGACAACATAGGTTGTGACTTGTGATCGTTCTGATTGTATTCACATTCCCTAGCTACGATGTTTCTGGCTTGTATACAGATAGCCATATGAGGACAAATCGAGCACTATATCAGTAAACATTAGGATCATTACAGCAATCTACTAATATGTAAGCAAACAGGCCACAGAAGATTAATCCTTTCTTGTTTATTAATTTGCCTAAGTGGCAGAGACAGAACATCTACACAGTATCTGATTCAAAATTTCAAAGCTAGATTATTAAAACCGAAGTATATATATAAAAGGTGTTTGAGAAGAACAACACTGAAGGTTCTTGAAGTGCTTCAGAAATCAGAACAAAATGTGAATGCAATTATTCATAATCCTGCCGGAAATTACAGGGATATTTATTATATAAAAAAAAAAAGAATCTATTAGGCAAACACTGGTGGTGTCAACAAGAAGCCAGCAAAGGTTGTTCAAAACAGACTCATCTCCTTCAAGGTGGATAGATATCATAACTCAGACAAGGATGTGCTTATTTTGCAGCTTCAAGTGCAGAAGCTCCAGAGATAATCTCGATAAGCTCTGTTGTAATAGAGGCTTGACGAGTCCTGTTGTAAGTAAGGGTGAGACGGTCAAGCATTTCTCCTGCGTTTCTGCTTGAACTGTCCATTGCAGACATTCTAGCTCCCATCTCACTACACGCATTCTCCAGCACCGCATTGAACATTACCTAAACGTAAGAGTATTATAATTAATTCCTTATATTTTCTAATCATTAATTAAGTTGGTATCTTCTTTGTTTACTTACACAAGAGAATTGGAACTCGGCCAGATTCTGCAGAATCTCCCCCTTTGTTTCACCGCCTTCAATCTCGTACGAGTCAAGCTCACCGAGTTTGCCTCCAACTTCAGATTCCTTTTCAATAATCTTTCAATGCAAAAAAAAACAAGAACAAAATATGTGAGATATTAATCACAAATCGTAGTCTTGAGACATTTGACAATTGTGACATACCTCTGGCGACAAAACAGTGGCCACAGTTGGTAAAAACGCGACAACCGAATGGAACTTGTTGTAGACAATGCGCAAAGCATCAAATTCAACGTTCTTCAAGATGTCATCAGCTAGAACTGAGACCTGAACCAGCAAGTAAACATAAGAAAACATCAATACATAATACGAGAACGAATAAACTGGGGTGACCAACAAACATTTATGACCTTACCTGGGCATAATTGAGTGGATTCTTATTCAGCTCTGTTACAGTAAGGGAGATGTCGTTCTTTGAGTCACGGAACATTATAGCCTTTGCTTTCTCTCCGACAATAACAAACTTCACTTCCTTTTCAGGACCTGCAACGAAGTAAAAACAAATATCAGGGTGGAAAATTAGGGAAACAAAACCCATCGATAAAGCTTTCAAAACATACCAGCATTCAATTTGTACAGAGCCCTGCTCACTTTAACAACAGTGGAGTTAATTCCACCACAAAGACCCTTGTCAGAAGAGAGAGTGACCACCACACTCTTCTTCACATCAATACCTGGTTTCGACATTATGCAAGCGATAAAAATCATAAACACATCCAAAAGAACAACACAGGGATAGCAGCAAGAGAGGATGGGATATAAATTGATTAATATAAACTAGTCAAACCGTACTAGGATTATCTCCAAGAAGTGCGGTAAATGGCTGCCAGAGGCCACGGGAGTTCTCAGCTCTGCCTTGAACAGCTCTAAGCTTAGAAGCAGCAACCATCTTCATGGCCTTTGTGATCTTTTGGATGTTCTTTACACTCTTCATGCGGTTACGCACTGCATATAATAGAATAAAGAGAGACTCATGAATATTAGAACATCTTAGAAATTCCAAATTATCAGCTGAGACTTACCAACTTGAGTAGAGATAGATCGAACTCCAAGAAGTCCCTCCTCCCTACAAATACAAATGCAGATTAAAATCCTCACGATCCAAATACATTATCAACTCAATTGGCAACCTCACAAGCTACAGATCAAATTGATTTCATCTTGTGATTAGATTAAAACGAGATTCAAAAGAATCGTTAGCTGCACCTGCACGCACGAGAGTCATAGAGACCAAATGAAATTCAGGGAGAAATGCTAACCCTAACGATCACACAATCACAACACGCAAACATCAAAAGACTCAATCGAATTCACAAGAAGAAGAATGGAGAGAGATCTCACTGGTCAGAAGAAGCGAGAGGAGATCGGAGGGCAGCGATTGGGCGGAGGAGACGCCTCCCTTCGCGACGGAGAATAGACATAGCCATTGATCAAAGATTGATGATGATGATGATAAATTAAAACACACGATTTTCTCTGATCGGCGTTTCTTCTTACTCTTCTCGACTCGGATGATATGCTATTTGGCAAAAACAAGGGCTTTGTTTGTCAGAACACACACTTCCCACGACGTCGTTTTCGGATGATGACGACAAGTTTTCTCCTGAATTTAGTTTGGGCTCAACACAGGCTAATGCTGATACATCCTCGGCCCAAATTAAATACCAATTTTAGTTTTTTCGGCAATCTCAAAAGAAAGAAATATGCAACTACGGTACGGTGATAATTTTGTTGTTAGTCATGTAAGAAAGTGGGGCTTTTTAAGATCACCATTAACCGGGTGCTTATTTTTAAATGGATAAGTGCTTGGTTGTTCCCACTGTTTGCGGGTCCCACTGACACGTGGCGGCCTGCAATTGGTTCATTTTTTTTTTTTCATCAGACAAAAATCAAAAAAAAAAAAAATTAAGGTGCTAAGGTTAATTATGCCTTTATAAACTGCTTTCTCTCTTAACCAGACAAATTAACCAGGGTGCTAAGACAACGCATTTCTACAGGAAGAGGTCTGGGTTTCACTTCTCGGAGAAGACGAATTATGCAGAAAATTAGAGAAAACCTTTAAATAGAACATGATAATAGAAAAGTAATAACATTGATAATCACTTAACTCCATGTCTTCATATAAACAAACCTTCATTTCTTTTGTTGTCCTCAGAACACATAATATTATTTGATTTACGAAATCCAATAAAAAAAAGAAATCAGAGTTGTCTTCATGTAGTTGTATACCAAATAATGATGAAACACATCTCTCCCAAATAGTGGAGTCACCATCTTCCATGTCAATTTGTCAAAAAAACATGACGTACGTAATCTTCTCCATGACCATGGCGGTTTAAGATTTCTTTTTTTTGTTCCATAGAAATCGTGACCCTCTCAACGGATTCTCTTGAGGGAATAAACCACCATGCCTATCAAGCCATGGAAACACATCGACAAAACAAACCACCAAGCTTTATTTTTACCGGTAGATTACTCTCAACAATAATGGAGATAATAGACTCACCGATTAGGGAGAATAACGACTCATCAAAAATCTGATCCAAGCCTCCTAATTGCCCCATGAACCAAAGGATAATTGGAAAACTGTTTACCCGTAATGAAGACGTCATGCGATAGTGCCAAGAAGAGGAGAAACAGTGTGATGATAAAACGCGTTGCTTGATTTGATAACAAGTCAACGATAGTGATGTTATTTGAAATATAAATTCTTAGAAAACATAAAAACAACAGAAAAGAACAACAGTACGAACCGACGCCGGAGCCAGCGTCGGCTGGAAATTATCACAGAGAAAGGTTGTTCTATGCCATATTCCATAACGTAAGATAGCTAAAGTTTATGTCATAACTATATGAACATCTCTTTTCTCAGGGTATGTGTTGATAAATTGATGTTCTATCTCTACGCCACAAACATATGACAGACACACTTCATCTCCGCAGTGAGTGGAGAGCTCATATATATGCTTTCTTGCATTCAGTGTGCTTCTGTGTGTGGTAGAATAGAGAAGCACATGAAATATACAAAGGAATTGTCAATGATTTGGACCATACACAAATGTTCAGACTTTCTCAAATATGTAACTCGATTACAAATTTACAACTAAAAACCTTTTTTCCTATGTTTTCATCTTCTAATAACAGAGAGAAAACAGAGCCACACGATGTATGTTTAAGTTCCATGTAAACAATAAGAAGACTTAAAAAACTATCAAGAACTAAAACATTATTTTTCTTCTCAACGTAAATTTACATAAACCAAATTCTTTAAAAAAAAAGATTCAAAAACCTCTCTGAGTATTATTTTAATTCAATTTACACTGATATTCCTCCACCGCCTGTAACATCATCTGGAGGACTGATCGTGATCCAAAGCAGCGAGACAGTAATCGAGACAAGCCCCGACCAAACATAAACAATGGTCGGAACCTTTCCTCTCCGACCCATCAACCCTTTAGCAAACGGATACATATGAGTCAATACCCACATGCTAAAGAACGTCCCTCCTAGCAACTTGTTCCACTGCGGAATCACACTATATATCGTCCTCGAAGCACCTATCACAATCGCAACGAGGTTCACTACAATGATCGTTAGAGGCATGATGAACAACCCCGTCCACTTCACAATGTAAAGATCCGCAAAGACGTCGTCTTCGTCTTCTCCTGCGGACTTAGATGTCAATGTGAAAGAGATTTCGATTCCAGCTATCACTTTGAGAAACCCTTGAACAACTGCTGCCAGATGAGCGCTCGTGCCTCCTATGAGCCAAAACTGTTCGTTCCTCCACCATTCTTCGAGTCCAATACCTGACCATTTGACCTCGAGGAGGGAGATTAGAGTTAAGGTGATGGTGATGCATAGGAGGTAGGAGAGGAAGTGAATGTCGAGGCTCTGGACGATGAATTTGCCGGAGAAGAGACAGAGAGCCGGGAGGAAGCAGTAGACGACCAAGAAGATGGAGGTGAAAGGGTATATACCGACGTTGAGGTAGGCGACTCGCTGGAGAAACTTGAGCCGTCTGGTGGCGAAAATCGCGTTGTTCTTGGAGAAGAAGATCTCTACTGAGCCAGTGGCCCAACGGAGGACTTGGTGGAGACGGTCAGTGAGATTTATTGGAGCTGTGCCACGGAAAGCGTCACGTTTTGTGATGCAGTAAACCGACCGCCAACCACGGTTGTGCATACGATAGCCCGTCACCACGTCTTCAGTGACCGACCCGTAGATCCATCCGATTCTATCTCCCCATTCTGTATTGTCTTCATACCTGAAAAGCCGTATTCACACTCGGTTTAACTAGATAACTTTTAAGCGCGGATCAAAATCTAGTATCCACTGTTTTGGAACCTTACCAGCAGGAAATGACAGCAATGGCTTCAGCTACGGTTGGAGCATCAAGGGGAGGTCGAGGCAGGAGCAAAGCACCGGGCGGTCTTCCGTTTTTAACTGACATGTGATCTGCTAGAGGCCGTCCTTGGTACTCTGCAACTGGGATAGTGTCTGTGAACACGGTCGAGTTACCAAACTTTTTGGGCAGACCAAGATCTGGATCATCGGTAAGAGGCTGTGTATCGGACTCTATGTCAGATGCTTGGGAATTTTGGGACGCCCCGGACTGAGTCCGGCCATACATAGCAGGGGCTTTATCTTGACCAAACACGCCTGAGTACTCGTTTGCTCGAGGTGGGTTGAATCCATAGAGAGCATACCTTCGGAACATACACCCTGTTCCGACATAGACGGGTCCTTGTAAACCATCTAATGCTCTCATGTTACCTGTTTGAGAGATCAAAAAAGTTGTTTAAGCTATGGTGGCTTGTGACACAGGCATTACAGTTAATTTTTTAATTCAAGAACTTACCGTCAAAGAAGACAGTATTGTGATTTGCATACCGATCAGATGGGTCAATTCCTTCGAACCTTTGTGGAAACTGAATGTAACATATTCTATCACCACCTCGGTCCATCATGAAACACATTCCTTCTTTAATAGCTTTGGAGTTGTAGATGTAGTGATCACAATCCAAATTGAGGATGAAGGCACCATTAGATAATATGGCTGAAGCTCTAACCATACCATTCATTGCACCTGCTTTCTTGTTATGGTCAAAACCTGGACGTTTCTCACGTGATACATAAGCAAACATCGGTACTCGGATATCGATCCCAGTGAAGTCCAATGCACCCTCATTCGGTCCACCCATCACCGGTTCAAGCTCAGGCACTTTACTCATAATCTACAAATAGATTCAAGTTTTAATATGTTCCTTGTTATTTTTTTTAATCTAAATTCAAAGTTGATGGTTAGTACCTGTAGGATTCCGGCATGGTCTCCTTTCGAATGATCAGGTTTAGGTTCAAACCAAGTCCCTGGCCAATGTGTACCATCAGCCATCCATGTTGCTTTTACAACCTCAACTCCATCAGGTGGCAGTACACCGCCATTTTTTTCTTTGGCAATACGCCTTTCCTTAAGCTCTTCCCTCATGTTGAATTGCTCAGCTCTTTTCTTGATTTGTTCTGGAAGACCATTGATCCTAACCTTGAACTCATCATACTCACGCTTGACCCAACGACGATCTTTCACAAAATCGTGCTTTTTCTTGTTCTTTGTCGGGTCTTTCTTGAGGCTGAAGTAACTATCCGGGTTTCTAGGCTCTATGTCATGTTTTCTACAAAATGGCACCCAATACTGCAAAGAAAATACAAAATTGTTATCGTATAACTGAAAATCTCATATCGGTAGGATAACTAATAGATTAATATATAAAAGATTAGGACCAATCAACTTATATTTTAAGTCGGAAGTTCAAAAAACTTAACAACCAAGCTTTATCAAATAATCTATAAGACAAGCCAAGAAGGATAGGAAGAGAGAGTGTGTGAATGAAACCTCAGCAAAGCGAACAGCTTCAGCCATGGCTTCAAAGGTGAGAATTGCACCACCATCGTCTGAAATGTAAGCTGAAAGCTTCTCGATTGGGTAATCTACAGCGAGGATCGAAAGAAGGGTGTTCGCGGTAACTAAAGGAGGTTCTTTATCCGGGTCAGCAGTGGAAACAAACACATCAACACCGGGAAGATCAGAGCGACCAGTAGGGTTTGAAGGAGAAGGCTGCTCAAACTTGTCATGCAAGGCATCGAGATCTGTAGCTCTGTTTATAGGGTTTAGCTTTGGAAGAATGTCAAGAATCCAAGAGAAAGCGAACCAAAGCTCGCAAACTATAGATAGTCCCCATAGCCACATTGCATCCTCGTTGGGGTTCGCAATACGCCACCAGAGGAAGAAGAAGAGTACCACAAGACGACATACTATTAATAACCTGAAGACATAGAAGGGAGACATTGTAAGTTGTGTAACAGAAACAAAAAAAACTTAGAGACAAACCAATCACCTGTAAGGACTAAGAACTTTGGCTGGAATCTGAACTTTTCTGGTGAGAGGCTTCCATGGTTTGTCTAAAAAATCCGACATGTTAACACCACCGTCGTAGTTATCATCCTCTTCCGACCAGAACGCGTTTCCTATTCCGTACTTCCCTTTAGATTCAAACAACCACCTGTTATGATCAAAGTCTCCCGTTTGGCTCCTCAACAACATTGACTTGTTATTCGATTTCATGACGGATAATCTCCTCTCCATCTTGTTCCGGGGTCCACCGCGGTTTGCTGCATCAGAGGTGGAGCCAGCGGGTTGGTTGTCCGGTGTTGGAGGCATGTGGACGGTGTAGTTGATGTAATCGGTGTGGCTGGAGGAGTCTCCAGGGACATCCATGTCATCATCGCGGGAGAGGCTCACACTGCGGCCACTGGACGTCCGGCGACCAAACTTGACGGCCTGTGGAGGCCGGCTTATGGACGAGGATTGTGAGTTTAAAGTCTTTTTGGGTGGACTTGAAGCCATTACAATGATAAGAGTTCTTTTGTTTTGGGTCGTTTGGTTTCTTCAGAGAGAAACTGAACCCATTTCTTTTGACAAAACCTGATTTAGAAAAAAATAGAATTTGAAAAATGACAGAGGAATGTGTGAAAATGTTTAAGAGAGAAGAAAGAAATGAAAACGAAAATGTATAGAGTTTTAGAAAATTCAACGGTTGATAGATTCTTTCTATTATAAGAAAGAAAAAAAAACTTCAAAACTGAAATTTTATGAATCCTGAAGTTTCCTTTCTTTTAGCTTTGCCTCTCTCTTTCTTTCTATATTACTGTACGTGCAAAGGTATTTGAGTGAAAGACATTAGGAATAGATCCATCACAGCTTTGAGAAAGATAGATATAGCAAAGATGCTAATAAAGATAGACAAAAACCACTCTCTATGACTAAAGCTTCTACCTTCATCAACTCCAAGGCAAACCCAAGCGTTCATATTAGTTCCAAATAAATGGTTCACAAGAATCAGTGTCGGTGCAAGCAATAAAAATGTTGGCAAAATGTTGAACATTCATACATTATACACGGCCTATACAAAACCAATTTTAACAAGTACAATCTAAGCAGAAACATAGCATGAGAAGTTATAAACCACAAAAAAAGGCAGTACAACGAACATATAGAAACGAGGGCGAAGAAATGTTCAAGAATTATTTTCAACAGTTGAAGCCACCACAAACTGAGAGGATGATGATGAGGATCAAGGCAATGATGATTGCAAGGAAAATGAGTTTAATCTTCATGTTCTGAAACCACATCTTTTTTTTAATTTGATCTCCTTGTGTTCTGTAAACGTCCGCCTGTACACAGTTTTGAGTTCAAATAAATGTTCGAAAATCCATCTATGGACGTCTAAACATTTGCACACGAGAACTAACCTGTGAACGAAGGTCTGCGGTTTTTTCCACCAAAATTTCAATTTTCACACCACGGTCATAAAGCTGAAAAATGAATGTGTTCCACAACAATGTATGTATAAACGGTTTGAACAGCAGAACAGGCCAAACGATATTGGTACTTAAGCCATACTAGCTAAACTCTATTGGAAACATAAAATAATATGGGTAAAAAAAAAAGGGGTGTCAGAATCAAACCTTGTCAATGTTTTCTATCAAGACACCTCTAACTTCAGACACTTGAGCTTTCACCTTAGCAAGCTTGCTAATCTCATCAGGATGATCCATGCAGTACTGCATGTGCTCTTTCAGTTTCGACCTATATAGCAGTCCAAAACAGAGTCAAACCAACTATATGCCCAGGAAAATAACAGAATTTTTTTCAATAGCAATAAAAAAAAGAATTGATCAAACAGAAGTACCCAAATTCTTTATTCAAGCTGTTTGGTTGAGCAGTTGCAGCCTTTCCACCACCGTATCTCGTGTTGAAATCTTCCTTAACTCGTTCCAAGAAGGCCATAGGAATCTCCCTCCCAGCAGAATCAACTGCAACAACACAGTAAGCTGCACAACAAAAACAAAAAAGATTAAACTTTCAAGTTCCATACTAAGACATGCATAAGATAGACAAAGATTAGATGCTCCAATATATGACATATAAGAAAGTTGACACTATAATAAAAATACATATCCACCACCTGAAACCTAATCAAATATAGTAAAACTGAGCTACATAAGGAATACTCCAATGCAATTGCTCTCAAGTGATATAATCCCCATAGTGATTATTTTTTGCATGGCCGTACATACTGTAGGACATACTCTAGGACGACACTCAAACCATTTTAAAGTAGCTCTCCTTAGGAGAGATTCGAACCCATGATCCCTTGGACACAATTAAAGTTAGGGAAATTCTAAACCAGCCAAAAACAATAAAGCTGAAAACTTCGAATAACAGATACAGAACAAGGCTTGTTCTTCTATTAAAGACCCACAAAATATATCACATAACATCAATTAAAGTTAATACATACCAAAGATAAGAAATTGACGCAAGGGAGATAAAAAAAACAAGCTATACAACGCACGATCAGTACATCAAATCAACGGCACCGCATGACTTACTGAAACCATTTTCGACGAGGTAATTGAAGGTATGACCATCGCAGTTGTAGATGACCTTGTTGTTTGAGGAAGGAAGCTTTTGGAGGCACTGTGCAGCGATGGACGTGAAGTTGCCTTTGAAATCAGTGAAGTCCACGAGGATCACAGTGCCTCTAGCGACGAAGCTATAGATCAACGATTGTTGCGCCATTTAAATGACGCTGTCTGAAGGAGTTACCGAATCGATAAGAGACTTATATAGGCGTGAAAGAAGGAAGGTAGATATCTAGAAGACTAGCGCCGAAACGCGTAGAGAATCGGGGACTAACGAAGAGATATATATCTAGCTAACGTATTAAACAAGAAATATGGAAATTCAAACCTTTGAATTTAAGAACTAAACAAGCAAATTTAGGAAACTATATGTAGTCGGCTCGTAAAAATAAAACCTTGAAATAAAGGACTAAACAACAAATTCTGAATTTTTGTATTTAATTTGTGTGCTTCTTAGAAGTTAGTGATGTTGGTAATTAAGTTTCAACTTTGAACGTATGTCCCAGCGTAATTAGTTGAGTAATTAAGTTTCAACTTTGAATAATGGATAGCGTACGGTCGTTTCAACATTATGTAAGAAAATGTCTAAAAGTAAGTGTTTCTGTACAAGAGTCTTCATCTTTTTGTGTATTTGGATGATTTCCAGGTAATTTAAATAGATTGACTTCAAAATTTTCAAAGTTTATGAGACATCATCAAGAGTCTTTCATATACTCTTGTCGATTAAACAAATAAAAGTAATCAAAACATAAGAGAGAAATTAAGAAGAGTCTTTTATATAAAGAACTCACAAATATTTGTGAGAGATTTAAATCACACTTATTTCTTAATTAGTACTAGAGCTTAATCCGCGCACCCGTGCGGGTATTCATTTTTGCTTTGCAAAAAAATATATTTATCTTATATAAATGGTAATATATGTTTTTAAAATATATATATATATATTAAATAATTATTTAATATATTTCTAAACACAATCATTTTAGAATTTATAATGAATAATTTTATTTTATTTTTTGATCCGTCAATTGTTACAACCTTATTTTTAAAATATAACTCGTGTGTTCGTGTAAATGTATTTTTTATGGATCAAAATTTTAATGTAAAATAAATGGTTATCTATTTTTATCTTTGATTTATACGATTAAATAATTCAATATATTATTTAAAATTTTGTGGTTTATATTATGTATTTTTATAACACTTTTATATTTTTTAGACGTAGTTAATATACCAAAATAAAAAATAATCACTCCCTAATAATAAAATCTTGTTATATTTTTGACATTGATTAAATATAATTTATTGTTTACCCAGATTATAGGAAACATTTTTTAAATAAATAAACATAATTTGTTATACTTTATTTTAGGAAAATACATTAATTAAACTATAAAAGACAAAAATACTAAAGGTTGGTAAATTTATTACTTCAGTGGCATTCAAATGTAAATAACTTTGAAAAGTAAGGGGCAATTTATATTGATACTTCTCTTTTAATAATAGAGATTTCAATAATTTTAAAAATAAATAAATAAATAAAATATTAAAATTTGAGAAATTCATATGATTTTTACCGTTGCTGATGACCGGAGAAATTTGAAACGTTTTAATCATCCTATCAACTCACATGCACCCATGTCCACTCTTATTTCTTCAAGTATTTTCTTGATTTATAAGTGCAAGTTTATCAATATGTTTTGTTAAAATATATAATTTATTGGAATATACATCAATTTTGGCATGCATATATAACTGATTTTCTCATCTACTTTTAGCATATAGTAACTAGTTTTCCAAGTGCAAATTTGGGTGGTCTTGATTGGATTGTAAATAGAAGAGAAGGATTGCCCGACAGAAAACGGGAAAAAGGTATTTTGGGGTGAGAGAGGCTCGAACTCTCGACCTCAGGATCACTCAGTAGCTATGAGACCTACGCGCTAGCCAACTGCGCCACCACCCCGATTGATATTGTTGACATTAGTTTCAAATTAGTCTCCTGTAATTACTAAACATCAAAATCATAACTTCGACCGTAGTAGAATCTTTTGACATATGAAAATTTCTAAAATTGCTGCCTGCTGAAAATTATATTATTTCCAGAAGCAACAACTGTAATTCGAGAAGACCTATATCATCCATACATATAATATTGTATAGAAGATTTACCTTCACGTAATAAAAAATAGTATACTTAAAGCACATGACCTGGTCAAGAATACAAGACTCAGGCAAACATTGGTTGTGCTGCTTTATTCAAAACAACTATAATAAACTGAAGAAAATGGGAAAATGGACCAGATTCTCTCCAAGGAGAATATAGAGTGTGCTGAGGTCACAAAATATTCTGAAGAGTGAAAGGGTCTTTGTTGGTTATTTATGCACATCATATCCTTAACGAGCGTCCTTTGACAAATAGCCCTGCGCTTCAACTTTTCTTGCGTTGCGAAGCTCATCAACTCCATCTCCTCTCTCAAACACAGCCGCTGCACCCATCCCCGTCCCTGCAAACATTTTTCCCAATCAACAATGCATTTTCAGACACCGATTTAGCGATTGCGAGTGTGAAAGCATGGAGTAAGAGAGAGAAGCTTACCAATGCACATTGACACTACCCCAAATCGACAGTCTTTCCCACGGCGTTTCATCTCGTGCAACAAAGTAGCAACGCAACGAGCTCCTGTCAGAGATTTAACAGGCATTAGCTAATCTTAGTTTTTATCTCTTGGTCCATTGTATATAGCCTAGGAGTCTAGGACTGACTGCAGCATATTAAATTTTTCAAGATTTTGGTTGAGAGAGCATTGACCAAGCCTATTTGGCTTTGGTGGATTGAAATAAGAATAGTTTTTATTTACCTGTAGCGCCCAAAGGATGTCCGATGGCCATTGCGCCTCCGTTGACATTAACCTTCTCTTCGTCAAGTCCCAACTTGTTACGGCAATACAAAAACTGAGATGCAAATGCCTGAACACACAAGAATCAAAACCAACGGTTATCATCAGAATGTGCGGGGCGAGATATCTTCTGACAAGATCATGGAAGTATTTACCTCGTTGATCTCAAACAAGTCGATGTCATCGAGCTCTAAACCAGCCGCCTTAACTGCAGCAGGAATGGCAACAGCTGGACCGACACCCATGATTGCTGGATCAACACCAACTGCAGCAAATGTCCTGCAAGTTGTCCAATGACGTGCTACTTAAGAAAACCAAATAAATGTCGGAAAATACAGAAATAATAATGTACCAGTATGTGTAATAGGACATCACAAGCATCTGCAGACGTCTACCATTATAGCATTATCACGCACCTGAATACACCAAGAACGGGAAGTCCTTTTTGTGTAGCAAGACTTCTCTTCATGAGGAGAACAGCTCCTGCACCATCACTTACTTGACTGGAGTTTCCTGTTTGATAAGGAACACATGACGCAAATGGATTCAAGTTTTTGATTAAAAGAAGTGTCTCTCTGCAATGAAAGAATCGATTCAAGAAAACGTACCAGCAGTTGTGGTGCCATCCTTTTTAAACACAGGCTTCAGCTTCCCAAGAGTAGCAAGGGTTGTGCTTGGTCGGATCCCATCATCAACAGAAACTGTGATGGGTGTCTCATCACCTGTCTTTGGGTCCACAAGCTAAAACACAAAAACACAAGTTATGGACAACCATAAGAACATGATATAACGCACCATTATTGAAGTCTTAGTTACAGTTATTGTATAGAGGATCTGGAAGATACCTTGGTTTGAACAGGAATAATCTCATCCTTGAATTTACCAGCAGCAGTAGCAGCAGCTGCCTTTCTGTGCGAGTCGACCTAGCAATATGACCTGATCGGTTAGCATCGGGAGATCAAATATAAGAACTACAACAACACTAAACAAACTCAGTTCCCTTACAGCAGCTTGATCTTGTTCCTGCCTTGAAACACCAAAGCGGTGTGCTACATTTTCTGAAGTAACACCCATAGGGAGAAGACAACTCTGTGCTTGCGCAAACTTCTTCACCTGCAATAACATAATAGGTTTTAACAGAGCGCTACAAACTTAACAGAGAAGAGGGTATTAAGAGACAGTACCGCTGGGTTGACTGACCCTTCCCACGCCATCGGATTGGTAGTCATGGACTCTAGTCCAGCCCCAATACCTGCATCCAACATCACCGTCAGCTACACGAACACAAAGACATTAAGCAATGTGTAATCAAAGACGTTTATTCTCATACCAATATCATAAAATCCAGCTTTGATGGCAGCAGCCACATCAGCAACAGCCTGAAGACCAGATGAGCACTGTCTATTCACGGTTCTTACCGCCACAGTTTCTGCCAAAGAAGATAACAGCATCAGCATACAGCAAACAGACACAAAGACTTCCATCTCCAGACATAGAAGAAGCATACCAGGGAAACCAGCATAGAAAGCAGACATCCTGCATTCGCTAGCTCTCTGAGACCCCGGAGCCAAAACAGTACCCACAACAATATCACCAACTTCACTCGGGTCAAGATTCGTCTTCTCAATCAACGCCTGCACCAAGAAGATAACACAATATAAAAAAAAAACAATAATAAAGAATAGAAGAGAAATCAACAGACCCTCAAAACAGGTGCAAGGAGATCATCAGGGTAAGTATCCTTGAAGTTGCCACGTTTGGACTTGCATAGTGCAGTCCTATGCGCCCTGCAATGGATCAAAAAATAAAAGCGTGAATATTACTATCACAAGGATGTTAGAAAGAGACAAAAAGAACATACGCGACAATGACAACATCATCTCCATAGAGAGATGTCCTCTGGTACGCAGCACTGTCCCCAGCCAAGCAAGCAGAAGCCTGACACGTTGAAAAGGAAATCGTTAAATTAAATGAGATAAAGCTTTTGACCTTTATAAACCAAAAAAAAACAAATATCAAATGTATTGAATTAATTTGATGATTGAGTTTGTTACATGGTTCAGACTAAATATATATATTACATCGGTTTAAGCTAAAGGAAACTAAACCGACAACTGATTTAACATTAAACCGGTATTCTATATAATACCAAATTCAATTCTCTCAATCAATTAAACCAAAAACCAAATTCAATTCTCTCAAATTTGAATCTCAGCTCATAGGCAGGCATGCATCGTATCAAATGATTAATTCAATATCAAAACTCAAAATCAAGATCGAGATCGCGATAGATCGAAAGAGAGAGGGAAAGCTTACAGAGAGAGAGCCTTCGAAACTGTGCGAGGAGGAGGAAGAAGGACGGAGATGTTCAAGAAGAACTCGTTGCCTCTCGATCGCTTTCTCCATTTTCTTTTTATTTTTGCAGATTAATTTAAAGATGATAAAAAAAGAAACTCGATCTGGTGTAACGGGAAGGAAGCTACAGTCTTCGGGTCCGTTTATAAGGAAGATAGCTCACCGCTTTGAACGTTAACTGTTAATCCTAAATTAAGGAATCAAATTATCATTTTTTTTTTGTTGTTAATAATTAAGTGGCTGATAATTCCATTTGGACACACGTTCTCCTATCCTGTAAATTTTCAAACCAAACAGTATTAGCCTTGTCCTTAAACATAATCCTTATATACGATCTAAACTTTTTACATTTATCAGAAATACATGCATTTATGACATTTAAGCCTCAAATTTATTTATTTACGCGTAGGAGAACTCTCTTTGCGATTGTGAATCAGTGATATCCCATTTTTCTTCAAGTGTTTGTAAAATGTAATCTACCAATGAAAACAGACTGTTCAGATTTGCATTACTAGAAGATAAATATCTGAACTTTTTTGCTTTTGGAACAAAACTACCTTTTTTTTTCAGAAGTGTCACTGATCACCATTCACCAGCCACATCCCTCGCTATGTTTTTATACAATTAGGGCTTGATTAGTTTTGCTGCTATCAGCCACAATCGTTGTGTTTTTGCTAGTGATAATGTTTCTTAGCATTTTATAACATCATAAAAACCGTTGTAAATCATTTTGCACCGTTCTAAACTTCTCAAAATCAAATATTGTTTCTAGTTAGCTTTTGCGATTATAGACGGTTGCAAAAGGATAGTAATTTTCTTTTAAATTACATAAATATATATAAAAAAATATTTAATTAAAGATTTTAAATTGAGATAATAAAAATATTAATACATTTTCTATATTTGCACCATTCTAAACCTCTCATAAGGTTCTCTTAAAGTTATGGATTTAGAAAGTTTTAATCACAGGAGGAAAATTTTCTATATTTGAGATTGTAGGGGGACAATAACTAAATACTCCAAAATCTACTACAAATACTTAACCTTTTTTTTGAAACACAATTTCTACTACAATACTAAATAAAATTCAATTAAAAAAAAGTGGCATACCAATTTTATTTAAACGTTGATGATGTTATCATTTTTTATTCAAATAACTCAATTTTAAGGGTGGAGTTTGTTCCTACCTTTTAATCTAATAGCTACAATTTCATTTAAGATCTTGATTATGACTTCATAGTTTCACGAGCAAAAGACATTTTCATAAAATTGTATCTTTTCAGAAATTTAACTATTGAGAGAGAGAGAGAGAGAGAGAGAGAGAGAGAGAGAGAGAGAGAGAGAGAGAGAGAGAGAGAGAGAGAGAGAGAGAGAGAGAGAGAGAGAGAGAGATCATCAAACTGCTTTAGCAAATAACATGTCTTTCTTTTACAAACCATTTTACATGCCTCTATAATTTCTAAACAATACATTTTTCACATGCTTCTTTTAATTTCTAAATGATGCACATTTCATACTTTTAAAATTTCTGAATGACGCACCCTTTTAGTAGATTCCAAACTCTTCGCCTCAAAAGTGTGTTTCAGAAATCAAAAATAATTTTTTTTTTATTTTGAGAAACTTTCAGACTATTTGACATTCTATTTCTCATATACACATATGTAATATATCTCGCAAATTGTGTATGATAAAAAGAGTTAATAAATGCATGAGACAAATGAAATAAAATACAAAGTCGAATAAGTAAAAAATATAAATATTAGATATATACATTTTATTTATATTTAAAATAATTTAAATTTTAGTAAAGAATCTATATACATGTGCCAATGTGGGGGCTCATTTTCTAAATCATCCACATCGATTTTGAGATTCAACATCCTATTTTCATCTTGTAACTTTCCACATTATCTGATCTTTTCTACACCTAATGATTTAACCCACATTCAATTTTAGCCACTATAATAGTTTACTTTAGTAAAATTAACCACCATATTTTACTATTTGCTATATCCAAATTATTATTGTTATTTTATTGTTTTGCTATATCCAAATTAAATAAACATAATCCTTTTTTATTTTGAGAAACTTTCAGACTATTTGACATTCTATTTCTCATATACACATATGTAATATATCTCGCAAATTGTGTGTATGATAAAAAGAGTTATAAATGCATGAGACAAATGAAATAAAATACAAAGTTGAATAAGTAAAAAATATCAATATTAGATATATACATTTTATTTATATTTAAAATAATTTAAATTGGGGACTCATTTTCTGAATCATCCACATTGGTTTTGAGATTCAACATCCTATTTTCATCTTTTAACCTTCCACATCATCTGATCTTTTCTCCACCTAATGATTTAAACCACATTCAATTTTAACCACTACAATAGTTTAATTTAATAAAATTAACCACCATATTTTACTATTTGCTATATCCAAATTATTATTGTTATTTTATTGTTTTGTTATATCCAAATTAAATAAACATAATCTTTATTTATAGATAATAAAAATAATAAATTTTGGTATAAAAATAAAAATAAATTATTTAATTTATAATAAGATAGTTGGTTTTAAATCATTAGGAACATAGAAAAAATATCAAAAATCTTTAGAAAGTAACATGTGACATCAGTGGTTTCCATTTTCTTCTTATTTAATATGTTGAATATTTTCAACGCCAAATAATTTACATCATCAAATTTAATTTTTCAACATGTCCATCGTAGTGATTCAACAATTAAATCTTTTATACAACACTCCCATTTAGGCTACTCCCATTGTAAGACTATCCATAATGGTTTCAAGATTCAACACCATTCTTTTCATTTTTAACATTCCACATCATATTATATTTCTTCTACCTCATCATTAAACAGATATTCAACTTTTATACAATACAATGATTTTGTTTATTAAAAGTTAACACCTTATTTTACTAACTAATAATTAATTTGTCTATGTCCAAACTAAATAAAGCTAGTTTCTATTTATAAGAATTTAAAATAATAAAATTTTGTATAAAAATAAAAATAAATTATTTAATTTATAATGAGAGTATTTGTTTTAAATAGTTAAGATGAAATTAAAATATCAAAATCTTTAGAAAGTGACATGTAGCGCAGGTGGTCTCCGCTTCTTCTTATACAACATGTTGAATCTTTTTGACACCAAATAATTTACTTTATCAAATTTCATTTTCAACATGCTCATTATAGTGACTCAATTGTTGAATAAAAGATATAATACCATAAGATCTCCAACAATGACACCAAATCTGGTGTTGAAATCACAGCAAATTTGGTGTTTTGGGTGTTTTGGTGTCATAATTTTTTTCAACTCCAAAAATAACACCAAATTTTACATCAAGGGTAATATTATATATTATTTAATGTTTTCAGTTCAATTTTTTTATGTTTTATTATATGTAATTTATAAATATTTATTTTATCACATTTTGGTTAATATATATATTTTTATTATTTATAAGTGATAAATGATAATAGTCATTTATTTTGAAAAAAAAAATTCTTTTAATTATGTGAAAATAAATTAATAATACAAAAAATATAAAATATTTGTGTTCATTTACAAATTTGATATACTAATTGAACTATATCTTATATAATAAAGTAGACTATGCTCTCACCTCATTCCTCCACATCCTCAAGGAGAGTGGGGCTTTTGCCGACACGTGTCGTCCAGCCAGTCCCCGCGTCTTTCCCTTTAGTTCTGGGTTTCTATCCTGTTTTAAAAAGAATTGGGCTTTAAGTTAATTGAATTGGTTTGGCCCATTAGACCAAAGGTGTTTAGGGTTGGTCGTCGCCTTCTTCTTCCAGAAGCTACCTCTTCGATGTATAACTCACGAAACCAAACCGTCAACCGTCGATCCGAGCTCTGTAACGCCTCTCAGTCCATAAATCCTTTCTTTAATCTGAGTTTTCCTCAATTAATCCACTCCACCCATGTTAATCAAACAAAATACCTCTTCGTTTTCCACCGTAACTGGTTCGAGCTTCCCCTGTAAATGTCCCACTAAAACCTATTTGCACGTTTCCGGTTTGTCTTAACTTATCTGTCAAGTATGGCTACTTCTCAAATCCAGTTTTCCGATTTGAAGGACGGAAGATGCAAACAAAAGTTCAGAGCAGACTCATACAATTTTGGGAAGCTGAGAATTTTGATAATGGTGGGAGCTCATAGGTGTCGATAGCTAATTGATGCGAAGGTATACCCAAGATTTTTTTTTTTTTTTAACAATCTCTTTATGTGATAGTTTCACCTTCACCGTTCTTAGGCCACTCTCATCCAAGGATTAATCCGACCTTCAAGTTTGCCGATGCCCCAGTATTTATTAGATTCTCAGAGCAGTCTGTTTTCTATGAGGTAGCAGAAATGAATGAGCCAATCCAGAAGGAGTGCTTCAGGTTCCAAAAATACGACGAGCTCATGTCACTTGCCAACACCGACACCATAACTCATTTGCTAGGTTTGGAGTACTAAACATCCTTTTCAATTAGTCCATGTAGGAATTTAAAAAATGACTGGAAATTACCTTAATGGTTGTCTTCGTTAACAGATATCATTTGTGAAATACGAGGCATCAAAACCATTTACAACGTGGCAACACATGGCACTCAACGCCTCATGGCTACCATTTAGCTTGATAGGTATTTCACAAATCATCTTCTTCTTTGAGTGTTTATGTTTAACAAAAATGAGGCTTACTATATATTCTCACACGATGATATGCATTTTAATACCTTAAAAAGGCAACCAATATCAACCCAAAGTTAGTTGGTGGTAACTAACTTCTCTCTGTTACTCCTCATATTTGTTAAGCTCTTCCACTCACACTGCTGCTACGTTCAAAACCTTTGTGGTCATGTAGTCATAGAATAAGCTCACACCTATTTATAGATGTATCCAATACTCTCAGTCAAATATTGAACTGCTACAAAATTGCTTGATCTTATATATGGTCAAACTGATCATATATATATGTATCATAGGTTATATTGAGTTAGTGGAATTTTTTTCTTTCTATGCTTTATTATTGTTGAGAAAGAAATATTACACAACCAAATTTTTTATTTACTTTTTAGTCAACGAGAGAATACGATGATATGATTGTTTTACATGTGTATTGTATAGCCATCTTCCAGAGAAGTTATAGTCAACAAGTGTTTTTTTTTGCGATTGTATAAATGGTCTTTCGTCTTATCCATCTACTATGTCAAACTGTCCTAAAACGTCTATTAAGTTGTCAACTTGACCCCAACTAATAAAAGATACGAAACTTAAAGATTCACTGATTTAAGATGTTTTATATTTTGTCATCATGACCAGGTTGGCTGTTTCTCAACGCAACTTTGGACATTCATTTCTATTTTGACAACGACTGTGTAGCTAGCATCAACTACCTGAAAAAGTAAGCTACAGATCTATTAATATGTTCAATAAGATGCTTATCGTTAACTGCAACTGCTTACCAAACTGCAATTTGTTCGTATGATGGGGCATGTGGCTTTGAAGAGGGATCATCCTCAGCTCCAACAAAGTATAATGGTGTTAAAAAGATTGAATCAATTCCACTGTCCAAACTTAATTCCCACGTCCTCACTGCATCACCAGAGGTAAACCTCATTTCTTATTGTCACATCGTTTACGTGATTGCTCCATATATATTTAACCATTTTAATGTTGGCCACAAGCAGGCAGTAGAGTTCATTTGCACAGCTGTTGTCAATAGTATTGAGACTGGAAATAGGTGGTGCTATATTTTATGCTTGAAATACTACAGAAAGCTCAAACTTGGATTCTCAGCTTTGACATGCCATGCATATCAAGATGACAATGCAGTGGGTTTTGTAAGGTAATTTAGTATGCTACAAATTGTACTGACAATAAATCCAAACTATATATAGTCCTCGCACCCATCATCCGTAACCTTATATTAGTTTTTTGGCCTTGGAACCGTGTGCAAATGAATGTGTCAGATGCATATGACTGCTGAGTTTGTAGCTTTTGACAGTGAAATGACCAGGCTTACAAATGTCAATGTCATCCATTCAAATGTCAGGGCAGTAAGCGTATCTCAGTTAATGGTTTGCTTTACAATTTCGTTGGTTCCTTTGTCACATTATTTTGGAAGGATTATTTTAGCTAACTAATATTTAACCATGCAACAGAACGAGGGCGATCAAGACATCCAAGAATTAGCACTTCCCCAAAGCCTTCCATCTCAACCCCTCCCAATTCAACTTCTCATCAAAACATCAGAGCTCCACAGCGTCCCGCATCTTTGATCGCAACCAGCGCCCTCCTCTACCTAATTTTGACGCCAACGTGAGTATGACTGTTATGATAAGTTTAGCTGCTCTGCAAAGTTGTTGCTTCTTGACTGAGTTTTCACTTTCACATGGAGGGAATAACAACCCATGGAGGAAGAACCTAGCGCTAAGAAGAGCCGGACTGAGTTAAATTTGTCCGACTGTCGCAGCTATTTTGGCAATGAGCCATCCTTTGATGATTTCTGCGTTTTCAATGACTTCTACAAATTCTATTTGAGTTTTTTTGTGCACTAACGCTATTACGCTAATATAATTTATTTCATGTATTTTTCCCTTTAAATAATTTCATAATCGTTGCAATGCAAGCAGCCTGGTCAAAAGGCTACACTAAGCCTGCAGATTTACTTGCAACACAAGTTTCACAAGGAAACAACTCTTTTACAATTTATAACTTTGTGCCTAGAATATGAAATGATGCTGTGCATCAGACTATGTTATTTCAATAATATAATTATATTTCGAGAAAAAAAAAACCATAAACTCTTTAGTTGACATTTAAGATATTTTTTCCCATTTATGGTTATCTTTAGTTGACATTTAAGATATTTTTCACCATTTATGGTTAGCTACGTAGTTGTATTTCTTTGTTTCCAATAGTACAATCATCATTTTGGCTCCAATTTAATATATGTATAGGAAAGAAAAATAGTATGTAGTTTTACTATACACATATTTACAATAAAAAAGATAATAAAGTAATGTTAGTTAAAGGTAAAGAGCCTAATATATATATATATATATATATATATATATATATATATGTATTTTAATCTTTCAGATTTGTTCTCTCCTCTTAACTTTTTTTTTGTTCTTAACTTCAAACTTAAACGGTTGATCAAATATGCATTCCTCAAACTTAATTATTCTTCTGAAAAAAGCGTTAGAGCCAATGATTAAAAAAAAATTTCAGATTGTGAGAAAGCATGAGCGAACATGGTGGACCATATCATCTAGAAATCTCTGGTCCAGAAATTGCGACTGGTTCTAACTAAAAAATTAGAAATGTAAAGAGAAGAGAAGGGCTCACAAATAATAACCGTCCAATACTTTAACCATACATAGCTCAATAATTTTTTTTTATAAGAAACTATATATCAAACATATACTACTCACACCTACATGAGCCAACAACCACAACTTCCGCTCAAATATAAACAATTTACCAACCACTCAACACTATAGCTTCTAACAAACTGCTTAAGCAGTCACATAGTATGCTAAACCAACAAAAGCATCACCACCCCATACATCCACTCAAACCACGGCCACGACCTAATGATCAACCAGTCGCTCTCAACGTCCAACATATATCACGACATCATAGGATGAAATATTAAAATATTTAAACAAATAACAACCCGTGCGAAGCGCGGGAATACCACTAGTTATTAAATAAAATATAGTAAAATAAGCATTTTAAAGATTTAGTGTGATGAATAGTGTTACACCAAATTTGGTGGGATGATATCAACTTTGGTGTATTGTTGGAGATAAAATTACACTAAATTTGATGTTTTGGTGTCTTGTTGGAGATGACCTAACTAGTCTAATAATAATAGTTCCATGTGTAGCTATAACTTGTATACTGTAAATGTGTAAGAGCACCTTTAACGGCAATATACTCACAACGAATTTTGTCGGCCACAAAATAATCTTTTTAATATAGTTTCAGAAAATAATTAGATTTTATTTAATTTTTAAAAAGTAAACCAACATAAACATAGCTAAATGTGTACTAGAAGATATCTGAAAAGTTCTAAAAGAACCTTTGTCTTGCCTCTCTCTTCGACTTTATATATTTTTGAATTTTTTTTTCCAGATATCCATTAAGATCCCTACAAAGATGCTCTTAATGTGGCACATAGCCACATATACATACAGTCATAAGTCATAACCATCAACATTATCATATATTCAATTACTATTCACTCAAAATATTATCATTCCATCTTGATAAGATCTTGCTCTATCTTCTAATCATAATTTTTTCTATATGTAAGGAAGTAATAGATTGTGTTCCCCATATATATATTTACTATTAACGTTTAATGTAATCCTCTGATTTTGTTGCTCTATAAATAAGAAGCTCAAACGCTTCAGTTTGCTCCAACAAATCCAAAAAGAAAGAAAGAAGAAATCAGATCAATGGCGTCTAGGTTTCTGATCCCTTGTATCTCTCCTCTCTTTCTATTCTACTTCTTCCTCGCCATCTCAAGTACTCAGACTAATGCATTTCACGATGGACAAAAGGTCTTCGACGTCAGAAACTACGGTGCTCGTGGCGACGGCAAAACAAACACATACAATGCTCTTGCGTTTACAAAAGCGTGGAACGACGCTTGTCAATGGAGTGGTGGAAGATCAACGGTCTATATTCCCGCAGGAAAATTCTATCTCGATCAAATAACGTTCTCTGGTCCTTGCAAAAGGCATGTTACTTTTACAATCAGAGGAACGTTGTTGGCTCCTCGGATCCTTTACGCGGACAAACGAGCAGAATGGATCGCTTTCCGTTACGTCGATAACCTCACCGTTAACGGAGGGGGAATACTTGACGGTCAAGGATCTTACTCTTGGCGCCATCTAAATGATTGTGACAAAAACCCTAACTGTCGTGCTCTAGCTATGAACATTGGGTTTTCTTTCGTTAGATCCGCGAGGGTTAACGGTCTAAGATCGATCAACAGCAAAATGGGACACTTCAACTTATACGCAGTCGAGAATTTTAACATTACCCGCGTCAAAATCACCGCTCCCGGAGATAGCCCTAACACTGACGGAATCAAGATCGGGAGGTCTAAGGATATGCATATTTCCAACGTCAGTATCGGAACCGGTGACGATTGTGTCGCAATTCTTGACGGAACCACCAACTTGGATATCTCTAATGTCAGGTATATCTTGAGTAACACAACATATGTATAACTAACTATCTTTAACATAAGATATATATATATGAAGGTTCAAGAAAATTTTAGACCGTAACGAAACGCTTTAAAAATATATTAAAATATTCTCTCTTTTGTATTAAGTATAGATTTGCGTTGGTCTCTAATATTTTATGTGGATTCAAAATACATATTGATGTTCTGATATCTTCCAACACCAGGTGCGGACCAGGGCACGGGATTAGTGTCGGGAGCATTGGGAGATTCAAAGAAGAGAAGAGCATTGAGGGCATAACCGTAAGAAACTCTGTACTCAAGGGTACAATGAACGGTTTAAGGATCAAAACATGGGCTAAGTCGGCCTCAGAGAATTCGGTTTCGAAATTCTTGTTCGAGGATATCCAAATGATCAATGTTCGAAACCCCATTGTCATCGACCAGCAGTATTGTCCACACAACCTATGCGACAGTCCTGGAAAGTATAATTCTCATGTTCAGATCAAAGACGTGAAGTATACCAGCATTTGGGGAACGTCGGCGACTCAAGCGGCTTTGATGCTGCAGTGTAGCAAAGCGTTTCCTTGTCAAGGCGTTGAGCTCTCAGACATCAACTTGGTGTACAAAGGACGCAACGGGTCAGTCACGGCTACGTGTGAGAACGTTGGTGGTTCGGTTTATGGGAAGATCGTGCCTGGTGATTGCCGGATGCGATGATCTAAAACTAGTCCTGTGTTAGGTTTGGATTTTTAGATTGTAATATTTCGTATACAGGTTGTCCTCGATCTAATACTGAAGCTTATCTAAAACTTTATTAAACTCCAAACATATTAATAATAGTTAAAACACAAAATTGTGATGTCAAGCGTCTCCAAAAGTGACTTCAAATATGAAATTTTGCATTCTCTTAAAGTAACGTCAAAAATTTGAAGTTTTGTAAAGTAAAATTTAAAAGTTCAAATTTGAAAATTTACAGTATAAAACTCTAGTGCAAAATACAAGCATGTGATAGGGTCTAAGACTTAAATGCAGTAAAAATAAATGTCAAGATAAAACTCTACACAAAATTTAAGACAACCGCTACTCAAAACAACATATTCTTAAAACCAGTTGAGAACCTTTAGGACATGAGACATGGCTTTTTAATTGGATAAGTAACACAATTCATTAAACTTAATACACCAAGACTTAAAAACTTAATTAAATCATTTATATGTCATTAATATCATTCTTATTTTTTTTCTTATAAATCATAAAATTATTTTTTATATCTAACAAGATCCATTATGCATAAGTTAAAATCAAATATTAATACTACATATAGATGCAATTGAACTATATTAAATTACAGTAAAATTAAAATATAAAAGATGAGATATTTAGTAACTATCTCACCATTGGACTTAATAAATTGAGATTAGTTTCTTAACATATTTTTACGTTTTTTTTTCTTTCTTTTTTTATCATCAACATACTTAGTGAGTATCTAACTAATAAGGTTGTTCTTAAAGTGTCTACGGTTTCTTGCATGCTATAGTTTGTATCTTGACAGACTTTTTCAAATATATAATTATGTTATATTTTGTGTCATGTAAAGTATTGTAATTATTCACCTTAATATATTAGCATTTTTTTAGTTATGAGTAGTGTAATTTTTATATTTTCACCGATATTATATTGGCGGATTACATATACATTACATGATATACACAACGAATAAACTCATTTAAAACATGGAATTTGTATTTGTTTCTTGCTGTTTGATTTCATTCCAAAAGTAGTTGATTCTATAGTGGATCAAAACTAGAACATGAAATATTTTTTTCTATGTCTAATTTTATTTACTTCTATTCACAAAAATTTCTTGCTAAATCTAGATTTATTTTTCTTCCTTTTTTCCATATAAATATTTATAGTAACTCTACAATTTGAAATTCATTTTTTTTTAAATATATTCGTGTTGACCGAATCCCATAAGAGTTTGAAATGTTGACATCAAGATGACATTATCCGTGAATGTGGAAAGTCTGATAAATAAATGTGAATCTTATCTTATGTGATAAGACTTGCGCCTTGGACATGGTAAGTTTACATTAAAATTATTAAAGAAATATCGTATGAAAAAAATTTTATATTATTGATCGAATTAATATATTTAGCTCTTAAAAAAAAATTTAAAACCTTTTTTGTTAAGTACATAGTTTGTTTACTAATGAACTCATCTCATTTTCAAAAATATTTTAGGTCAAAAAATTATTTATTGCATAAAAACCTAACGTTTAGGCCGAAGAATCTCATGTCTACTATTTGGTTACAATGAAACTATGTCAGCTTGGTTTTATATCATGATTTAGCAATTTAAAAGTTAATTATGATTATGAGAAGTTTACGTCACGTGTCAATCCTATTTATCTTCGATATTTTTGTTATTGCTCGATATAAATATTGATTTTTTAGTTTATTCTCATTTCATTTTTTTATTTTGGCCTGAGATTTAGAAAATGTTTAAGATTCAAAATTATTAAAGAGATCGATACTTAGGTTAAGATTTGCGTCTTGTGCATAATAAATACTTATTTTATATTTTTCTACATATTATTAAATAATAAAATAATAATTATATATTAAATAACTAAGAAATCAGTTACTATTATGTAATAAATTGGGTTGCACATATAAATCAAATGACCGCTCTTGTTTATTTGCAATCATTTTAGAATAAATAAATCAAAACAATCGATCTGATCTATCGTATATGATATATAATTAAATTTAAACGATATAAAGTATATATATTAACATAAACACCTATTAAAATAAAATTATTTATTTATATGATTTTATTATCATTGTATCTTATTATAGAAAAAAATTAAACATTGATCACAAAAGTTAATGTGAGACTTTTAACAGTTTTAGTAATTTATACTCGTTTTGAAAAATTCAAAATACAACATATACAAAAATAATCTAAAATTTTAATATATGATTAATGTAATTGTGTAATTTATTTTAATAGTAAATAATTAAACAAAAATGATAGAAAGCATACAAATTATTAGCAAATCTTCATTATTTAAAATCATTTATTACTATATATATCATAATCACATTAGGTAATTCCGTATGTTTTATTTAAAGAAATAATATAAAATAAATAGTCATCTTTCTTTAGTTAGTATCATATGATATCATATAGTTGTTATTAAATGTTTCTAGTGAGCTATAAAAATCGAATTTGACCAACATGTTTTTCAATTTCAATGTGAGGCTGACACATACGACTAATTAACTATCTAATTGATTGACACATAAGCAAGAAATCTTTTTTAATTATACAAAATTGAGGTTATATCTTTTCAAATGTTCCTCAATTAATATATAGGAAATTTCATTTTGGACTATCTCTTAGAAAAATCATCATATTAAATTATCTTATCATTTAGTTTTATAATAAAATAACCACAAATATATCTTATTAATATCTTAATAAAATCAACAATATAATATCTTTAAGTAGAATCTCAAATTTGTTTTTTTTTTTTTTTTTTTTTTTTTTTTTTTTTAATCTCAAATCTCAAATTTGTTTACTGTTAATATATACTAAATTCAAAAATATGTATTCAAAACCAATAAATTAAATATAATTAAATATACCAACTTGTTTATATTAAAATTTTTTTTTTTACCTATTAATCTAATAATTATTAACATCATATAACTATTTTGTAGGCTATTAACTATTTTGCAGGTCACATCATTATCAAAAAAAATCATATGTTATGCAATCATAATATATGATTATATATATATATGATCATGTATATTATTTTAAATATTATGTTATGCAACCATAACATATGATTAATGTTATTATTTTGATGATGTCAAAAAAGTATCACAACTTGTAATTGTTCTTTAATATTATTAACAACTTTATCAAATTAATACCATTCTAAAACATATAATAGAATTCATTTATAATCATATAACTAGATTTAAATATATTTAACAATATATATTTAACATCATTCCCCTAAACTGAAAAATAATTTGACATATAAAATAATTGTAATCTATATAATAGAGAAAAATATAGCATATTACAAATATAGATGTACTAAAACGTCAACTGAATGATACTATTTTCATTTTTATTACTTTGATATTTAGATTGGTTCACACAAATTAAAGAAAAAATAATAATTTTCAATTTTATCTAACCAAAACATTATTAACTATTCATCCAATTATAATTCAACCAATAAAAACGTTAACTGGAAAATATAAATAGTTATATAAAAAGAAAAAACAAATAAACTTTTTGAAAACTGAAAATTTCATCTAATTTGAAGCGAAAAGAATTCTCTAAAACGTCATATATATTAAAAATAAAGTGAAATTGTTCTAAAAAAGTGAATATGTTCTACAAACAAAAACACTATGAATTTTTTTGCTTTGTATAGAATTATCAAATTACAAGTTCTTTATCTAACATATCAATTTGATTACTTCAACATGCAAAATATACTAGTTTTATTTTTAAAATTTTATTTTTACCTTTCATTAGAAACAATTTTTTTTTATCTTGAATTATTTTGTTGAGTTGCAAACAAAGAAAAAATTCTAATATTATTTCAAGTTTTCAACCAACTAGGAATGATTTATACGTATGCTCATGCTTTCTTTCTTCTATAGTGACTATACAAATCATATTTAATCTATACAGAAACCAACTAAGTTAACACGACTGCACCGGTGGAGGTAAATCGCCGCACGTGGCGGACACAATCACTTTCCCCGCACGTTCTCCAGACTCTATCAGCATCAACACTACTTCCCTCATCGTAGGTCGATCCGACGGCGAAGCTTTAGTACAGAGCACAGCAATTTTCGTAACCGTGATCATGTGAGCAAGAATCACATCGTCTTCTACTTTCGTTAGATAAGGATCAAGTATCTCACTTGTCAACGAATGATCTCTGATATGGTTTCTTGTCCACGTGGCAAGATCTCCACCTTGGTCAATCGGTTGAACCGGAGTCTTTCCGGTTAACAACTCAAGAAGTACAACTCCGAAGCTGTAGATATCGCATTTCTCCGTTACTTTCATTGTGTATGCATACTCTGCAAAACAAAATAAACCGATTTTGAGGTTAAGTCCGGTTAACTAAGAATCTAAATATCTAAACCGTAAGAGCATACTTGTTTGAAATTACCGGTTATCCCAGAATCTAATTGTCTAAACCGTAAGATCATTAACGTTTTGAGATTAACATCCGTTAATTCAGAATCTAAATGTCTAAACCGCAACAACATAGCCCCGGTTAACTCAGAATCTAAATGTCTAAACCGTAAAAAAATACCGGTTTTGAGATTAAACCCGGTTAACTAATTCTCTAAACCGTAAAACCAAACCGGTTTTGAGATTAGCCACGGTCAATTCAGAATCTAAATCTCTAAACCGTAGGAACAAGCCGGTTTTGAGATTAGTTAACTCAGAATATAAATTTCTAAACGGTAGGAACATACCGGGAGCAATGTAACCATATGAACCAGCGACGGCTGAGACAGATTTGGACACTGGCATGTCAATGACCTTAGCCAAACCAAAATCTCCAACATGAGCTTCAAAGTTCTCATCAAGCAAAATGTTGTTAGACTTGATGTCTCGATGAATGATCCTCGGTTTACAATCATGATGCAAGTAAGCAAGCCCTTCCGCCGCACCGAGCGCGATCCCAAACCGAGTCGGCCAGTCAAGACCATACGACTTCCCTCCGTGCAGAATCTCACCTAAGCTTCCTCGAGACATGTACTCGTACAGCAAGAGATTCGAGTTCGAGCCCTGGTGGTAACAGAAACTGTACAGCCTCACAATGTTCCTGTGCCTGATCTTTCCTAGAGTAAGAATCTCCGCGCGGAAACTGTTATCCGTATTGTTATTATTACCGCCTTCTCTATTCGATCCTAACTTTTTAACCGCGATGGTTTTACCCGATGGCATAACCGCTTTGTAAACCGTCCCGCACGCTCCTTTACCTATAATGTAGCTTTCGTGGAACCCTTTCGTCGCTTCGAGGATGTCTTTAACAGTGAACCGTTCTTTCGGGACGAAGTAGATGTCAGATTCTTCGAAAAACGGTTCCTTGTCGCGCACGTAAGGAGGCTTTGTAGCCTCCACAGGGTGTTGTCTAAGGAAATGAACAACGATAGCTATGAGGAAAAGAGATATGCCACCGACGATGGAAGACAAGATGACAATGATCCTCCGGCGACGCGCCGAGCCTGATCTAAGAGGCGAAAGGTTACTCCAGGAAGAGAGGTTAGAGTCGCAGCTTCTCAGATGCCCGCCGCAGAGTCCTTTATCTCCGAGGAAGCTGGTTAGAGTCATGTTTTGAAAGAGCGGCGTGAGCGGAAGCGGTCCGGTCAAGTTGTTGTAGGAGAAGTTGCAGCCTAGTAAGCTCGATAAGTTCTCGAAAGTAGTCGGGATCTCGCCGCTCAAGTGGTTGTTGTTAAGAGAAAGGTACATAAGTAGATAAAGATTCCCGAGCTCGGGCGGTATCTCGCCGCTGAAGTCGTTGTAGCTCAAGTTCATCGCGATTTGGAGACTTGATAGTGAGCCTAGCTGAGGCGGTATGCTCCCTGAAAACAAGTTTCCACCCATCTGAAGCTCGGTTAGATGAGTGAGGTTACCGATGGTGAACGGTATGTTGCCGGATAATCTATTGTCGTTGAGTCTGAGGATCTCTAGCTGATGTAAGCTTCCAAGCTCGCATGGTAAATGACCGATGAAACTGTTCCTGCTCAGGTCGAGTCGTTGAAGCATCTTGCAGTTGGAGATCTCCGAAGGGATCGGTCCGGTTAGAGAGTTTGAGGAGACGTTGAAAGTGACTAAGTTGGAGAGTTTGCTGATTTCTTTCGGTAGGCTTGAGGAGAACCGGTTAGCTGCGAGGTGAAGCCTTTGAAGCTTCTGGCAAATCTCTATCTTGGCCGGTAACGGTCCGCTAAACCGGTTTTGATCCAGCTCTATAGCTGAGAGATTAACAAGCTTGCATAAATCGGTTGGGAACCGACCGGTTAGTCGGTTCCCAACTACTCTAAGCTGCTGGAGCGGTTTGCAGGTCAGCACACCCGGCGGGATTTCTCCGAATATCCGGTTTGAACCGAGATTCAATAAGATGAGATTCGATTGGTTACATATAGAAGGCGGTATCTTCCCCGAGAGCTGATTCTCTGAGAAGTCAACAACCCATAGAGGACTGTACGTGCCAAGACCCTGAGGGATCACACCGCTGAGGGAGTTGTGGAAGAGCTGAAGCTGACGCATTGAAGTGAGATTCTGAAAACCGGACGGTATAGGACCGGTTAAGGAGTTAATTGAGAGATCAAGCTTCACAAGATTCTTTAAGTCACTAAGCTCGTTCGGTATGGTTCCGGTTAACTTGTTCTGAAACAAATACAACAGCTTCAGCTCACTGATCTTGCTTAACTCAACTGGGATCTCACCAGTCAGCATATTCTCCGAAAAATCGATCTCCATAGCTCTCGTTAGGTTCCCAATCTCCCTTGGGATAGTCCCATTCAACTGGTTTTGGTAGAGGTAAAGCTTCTTCAATGACTTCATGTTACCAATCTCTGAAGGTATCGGTCCAACGAACGAGTTAACGTACAAAGCAAGTATCTCAAGCCTTGTGAGGTTCCCAATCTCTTTAGGAATCGACCCTGAGAACTTGTTCTGCCAGAGAATCACCTCCTGGAGTTTAACGAGCTTCCCAATCTCCTTGGGAAGCTCTCCGGAGATGAGATTCTGCGCGAGGCCGAGCAGCTTCAAGTTGAGGCATTGACCAATCTCGTTAGGAAGCTCTCCAGAGAACTCGTTTTGCCCTGCGCGAAACGTAGTCAGCTTGGTGAGTCTCCCTATAGAACGAGGCAGTGGACCGGTTAAGTTGTTGGTGTAAGCCACAAGCTCTTCTAGATTATGTAAATCGCCAATCTCTTCAGGCAAAGGACCGGAGAGTTTGTTATTACAAATGTTGAAGCTTCTCAGAGCGGACAGTTTCTTGATCTCGACAGGTATAGAACCACCGAACTGGTTGTTGTTCAGAAACATAACTTCTAGATTAGAACAGTTCCCAATCTCCTTAGGAATGTCTCCGGTTAACTCGTTATAAGCGAGGCTGAGATAAACCAAGTTAACCAAACCGCCAATGCTTGGGGCTAATACACCAGTGAGATTCATGGAGCTTAAGTCAAGAGATGTCACTACCAGATTGTTGCTGCAGTTCACTCCTATCCAGTTACACGGCGTCTCATCAATGCCGTTCCAGTTGCGGAGACGGTTGAACGAATCTTGAAATCCTCTGTTCTTCAGCTCCAATAGAAACTGACCATCTCTGTTCAGACATTCTGATGTCCAGACCAGAAGTGTTAAAAGAAACAAAACTCCACCAAACATTGGTTTTGGTTCTGTTTTAATCCTCATTGATAAAAACTCAGCACCTGCAACCACATAGATTCACAGTTAAAAAAAAAAATCAAATCTTTTTAATTCCAAAAGGAAACAGAGCATTAACCCTACAGCTTAGATCTATGATTTTGCAACAGGAGAACAAAAAAAGGAATCTTTTAAGAAATGAAATGACTTTTCTTACTTGTGTAAAAGGGTTTTAGAATATCTCTCCCAGCTTTTGTCTTTTTGATTCCTCAAATTAAAACTCTCAGAGAGAAAGAGATCTCATTTGATGTTGTGGGAATCAAAAAGAGATCATCTTTGATCTGGGAATCAAGCAGAATCAGAAAATAAAGGAGCTTTTAAATCCAATAAACTTTATAGATAGCTCCCACGATCCCAAGAATTAAAAGAGAAGCTAGAAAAAAGAGATAGTGATGAGAATCGATGAGTGTATATTCCAATAAGGATTTTTGATTATTATGGAAAGTATAAGCAAGTTTTGCTTTGGCTTGAAGCTCTTATGGCCGACAAGCATGCCTTCTCTCTCTCTCTACTGTGTTTGCTATTACAGCTTCTCTCTCTCTATCTATATCTTTAATAGTAGAAGCTTGTGCCTTGTGGTTTTTTCAGCTTTTTTTTTTCTTTGTCCATTTTGTTCAGTGCCAAGAACATCAATTTTGTAATTGAAAAAGAAAGTTGTGGAAAAAAGTAGAAAGTGGCAAGCTTTTACAGGCCAGGGAAAGTGATAGATTTTTAAAATTATTTTCTTCCACAACAAAAAATTTCCATGGAATAAAGCTTTTCTAGATTTACCGATTGTGACATTTTGGGTTATGGTTATCTAGACCAAACATGTAACATGTTTAAAGAATATAAAATCTAGGAAAGTTTTCAGTTCATATAATTAACATCAATTTGTGATCATCTACAAACAATGTGAGATGTACTAATATAATTAAACTTTGGAAATTCAAAGAAATTAGTCAAAAGTCATACATTGACTGATGATCTATATAACTCATTTAACTGATCGAGTAATTCAAAAAAAATCTCTTCTAATATATTTATTTTCTAGACAATGTCCTTTATTTTAAAATAATGTATAGTTTAAAATGCTGATTATTCTAATTAGAATTAAAATAAAATGGATATTTTTGGGAACCATTGCTTTGAGTTAAAGTGATTTAGCCATGAATTAAAATTGCGAATTGACCAAGTAGATTTGCTTTAAATGCTTAAAGTCTTCATAATATTGTTCTGATTACGGTGCCGTATTAAGGACAATGTGATGTGACTGGGGAATATGGGTCCCATGTGGCGATCGTGAGTAAACTATTGAATGGAAAGGCACTGAATAACTCACCTATCACCGGTCGATGTGGACTTTCTGAAGTTTTTCTTTTATACTTTGTTTTTGTCAAAAAAATTAAAATTTGGATTTTCTTTTTTACGGTGGGATAAATAAAAATATTTGATTTTTTATTTTCCATGGAAAGATAAAAATTAAGGTTTATTTTGTCAACGGAGTTGCTACTCTACAAAATTTATACAGTATAACATAATAAAATCAAAAATGTATTTCTGAATTGAAATTGTGAAACTTTAGAGTTCGAGCTAAGAGACCATTAACTATGGTAAAAAAAAAAGATCATTAACCATGGTGACTAACAAAAACGACCATTAGTTGTGTAAGAATCATAGTAATTTATTGAAACTCAAACTTAATATGAATTTTCTGACACTATTTTTGTATTTAAATTATAACCTTTTAAAAACTGTATATTATAATTTAAAAATGTGACAAATATTAAATACGCTAGAAATTGGTTATAATAATCATTTAGGATGATTTATTTTGTTGGTAAAGACACATTAGGAGGTTCATGTTGCTTGCCACGCAATGATTAAACTATAAGAACAGAAAAGCACCTTTGCACTCGAACTGGGACCTCAATAATCTTTTTCGATAACATTTTCAAATAAAATATACGTATAAAAAAATAACTTTGTGCACTATAATTGTTAGATTCCACCCACTGGTTAATTAGAACAAGATTAAGGCGGCAAATTAAGAAAAGAAAAACATGTGAAACATATTAACAAAACCAAGTGGTTACTTTCTTACATGTGCATGATACTTAATTTGGATAAGTGGAGTATATGGATAATGGTTAATATGGATCTCCCTAGTCCCTGGTAAGTATCTTTTATGAATTATAGATTCCAATACTTCCTAGTCCTGGACTATATATAAATCAATAGATTTCAGGTCCAGACTAATAATTGAAGAGCTACTATGCCTTCTAAGGTCGAACTCATCATTAATTTAAAGCCTAAATCGAAACATCCGAAAATATATTATTTTACATACAAATAAAATAAACCATTAAAAAAATTAAATCCAAAATGAAGAATGGTTTTTCAACAATTAATTCCAGTAGTAACCATTTAAATTAAATTAACGTTTGTGCATTTGACGAGTTTGCTATAATTTAATTTTGTAAAATTTAATTTTATTGGACATAAGACATTTTTTGAGTAGGTTTATAGCCACTACTACAGCTACATGTATATCCAATAAAGTTTTCAAATCTAGTTAGGTGATATTTGACATTATTTAAAATGTTCGGCCAAGATAAGTGATGCACCATAGGAGGCTACTTGCTACATTGGCCACGCTTCTCTTACTCTTATTCGTCTTCATCTTCTCTTCTATTAAATAATATTCTGATTCTTTTGAGTTGAATTGGCCACTTCGACAAGTTAGGAATGGAATATTTTGGTGTAAAATCGTTTGCTTTCCAGTTTTCTTACCAAAATCTTAGTACCTAACTTTTATATTATTAAACATCAGTTGTGATAATGAGATAGCTATGAAAATGTTTCATATTTTATATAAATGTTTAATAAGAACCATGATATATATAACTCTTGTCATAGTTGTTTATATGGCCTGATCTTAGAAATCAAATAATACTACAAAATGTCTTTATTACAACCCATATGAATAAAAAGATAAATGATTCAAATTTCACTACATTAAAATCTTTATTTCGTTGCGGATCTTGCATTGGATATTCACCTCCAAACCTTTCATCTCAATGCCTTGTGACATCTTAATCTAATTCCAACAATAATCGAATTCAAAACGTCTTTATAAGGTAAAACGTATAATCCTTTTAAAGAGAATGCATTCATGAACTAACAAATTCATACAAATTGAATGAAAACTCTAATCTCGGTCAGACGTCTTCCCTACAAATCTACTAGGTAATTTTACGAAACCATGAAAACACGATCTTTGAAGTGAAGAAATGAGCAATGTTTTGTTTCCTTATACCGTTATAAAAGAACATCAGGTTGGGTCATCTTAGATTAAGCTGCTTAATTGATATTAAACCAATGTTACATTTGACTTAAAAAAGACCAACTCCAACTGTTTCTAATGAAACCAACTCCGATTCTAATTTCTAAACCACAAGCAATAATATATCAGGTAGTTTCGAATAAATAAATTGACGCAGGTTGAGTCGAGTTGGGTTTAACGCGTCGTAGTTTTACAAGTTAAAATAAGTCCAAGCTGATTATATATATATTTTTGAAATTTAGTTGCATGCATGTCTGGAGTAATTTCATAGACCCTTGAGACTTGTAGTTGTGATGGAGGCATTCGTATATACTAAAATAATCTCACATATGCATCAATCCCAAGATAACACTTAAATGGTATCAAATCTCGAGCAATAAAATTCACTAAACAAAACTTGTTTTCAATGCAACAGTCCAAGGATTACGCAGCGTTGTATTTTTGCAAAATTTAATAATAACAATGCAAATTTTTAATGTCCACTAAAAACAATTTTTAACACTGGTTCATTACATCATTTATATTATAAATGATGATTTACTATTTTCAATATATGCAATATCAATGAAATTTCCGGGACAGTGACTCCACTATATAACTTTTCTCTTAACAATTGGATTAGCGATTAATTTTGCATGTACAACATTTTCGATGAACAAAGTTTTCCACAGCACACAACCACAATGAATAACTACACCTGCAAATTCTGAAAATTTTGATTAATAAATTTGATATTTAATAAAACCCATTCTGAAATTTCTGGTAAATTTTCCATTTTATAATATATAAAAATCTATCAAACCATTAATTACTAGGCTAATTAAGAGACTTTCACAAATATTTAGTTGCATCTAAAAGGAATCAAACCCAAAACTATACCTACCACTAAAAACAATTTAGGTGATGTTAAAAAACCAAGAGAATCGAAGAAAAGATAAGACTAATCAAATGTTTTAAATGTCTTTCTCTATTAGTTTAAAAAGAGATCACACTGGAAGTTATTAATTAAACCATATGAT
Organism: Brassica rapa; assembly: GCF_000309985.2. NCBI lineage: Eukaryota > Viridiplantae > Streptophyta > Magnoliopsida > Brassicales > Brassicaceae > Brassica > Brassica rapa. The sequence continues at coordinate 17,461,277 of NC_024798.2, forward strand.
TAATTAAGCCATATATTTGAATTATTTTTCAAAATTATTAAAAACGAAGTTACTTAGAAGCCCTGGGTTTTAGATCTGCCAAGCTTTGACTCAACAGGCGTCAATAAGTTTAGTTTTTAATTGGTTTATTATATTTTCTTATGAAAGCATCACTGATCACCCAGTTTTTCTAATGCATACACATACATTTAGACAAGTAGTGATTTTTCTATAAAATGAGATGACATACGGGTTAGATGTATTTCAACACCAATTTTAAGTACATTTCAAATAAACATTATTATTATTGAAAGTGACAATTATTAAACTGATATGCTTTGCGTTTCATTATTATCTGAAAATGTAGAATGGTTTGATCCATGCATATATCTATGCGCTCTCGTTTCTAGTCAAAACTTTGATCTAATATTAAATTAAGGGTAAATTAAACACACTTGTATATAATTTTGCACGATCTTTTGTGAATCGAATAAGAAAACATTTATATAAAGGTTTTATTAACATATAAGTTACCATAAAAATGTTCAAAAAAGTTACCATAACTTCTTCATTGCTATTTTAAACCCAAATCTCCCACGGTTTGGTATAGACATCTCCAATGAATATTTTTATTTTTCTTTTAAAATGAGTATGAGTTTTATTCTAATGGTTTCTTTCATTTTTTAATTAAAAACATATTCTTAAAATACAAAACACATATATTTATATTTTCAAGTATAACTATATAAAAATGTATTTGATCAATTTGTAAATGAAAACGTCCAACGTCAAAGTTAGTCTGTGAATAATATTTTTTCAAATTTGATGTGGTATTATTCATCAAAATGAATATATGAATAGTACTATTGGAGAAAGTCTTTTTCTTTTTAAAATATTTTTTTATGTTTTTCTTCAAAATACTATTGGAGACGGTTTGTAAAACGATAAGTTTGAGACCACAGTAGTTGGCTCCATTGAATAATCAATACGTGCAAAATCATCTCGTTCTCAAACCCAATACTAGTATATATACATGATAATACATGTATTACATACTATATTATGTGCGTATATTCTTACATTGATACACACGTTTCATATATTCACGTGTACGCTATCGTACGTCTCTTTGTAGGATTCGCACAAGCGCGTGTAAACGGAAGAGACGGTGGATAATGAAGGCCCACACATGTCCATGTCACCTCATCTCCCATTTTTTCCAGTTCACCAATTGTAAGCTTGCAAGTTGTATCCACGTGAATTGTCAATGATGACACCACCATTTATCTATCTACAGATTCTATTTTTCTTTATGGGCTTTTAAACAACTACCCTACGGCCCATAAAGTTTTTGTAACCAACAAGCCCATATTGTTGATCTTGATTGAAGTGAAAACACACGGTTGACGTTTCGCCACGTCACCTTCAACTTATCAAAAACCACAAGTCCGCACCAGTAAGACGATATTTGCATACAGTGGCCATGGAAGTGGTGGCGTTTCCGTACCACCACCGTACTCCTCCGCCGGATTTTGCATCACGTGAAACCGGAAAGTCAGCAGTTAACCGGAGTGTACTTGCTCTACGGTTCAGGAATGTTAGAATGATAAAGCTGACGTATGAAGGAATGATCTTAGCGGAGACACCAAGAGCAAGAACACTAACGACGGTGAAGGCAGTTTCCGGCGGCGGAGTTTCACTTCCGCCACTGGACTTAACGGAGGATAATATCCGTCTGGTCCTATCCGAAGCTCGCGTCGAGGTACGCTTTTTTTTTTTTTCTTACCGTTTCCATAGTTCTTGATTTGGTACGGGAGAGATTTAGAACCGGTTTACAATACCAAGTATTCAATCTAAGAGCCGGTTTTGTAATAATACCAGCTTGCACAACTCTTCGATTTATCGGTTGGGATAACAGGACAAGTTGAGTTAGTGGAACTAGACGGACCGTTCGTTAAGATAAGTCTACGAGGCAAGTTTTGGCACACACGTGCAATGGTTCTAGCTCGTATCGGAAACTACTTGAAACAGAGGATCCCTGAGATTCTTGAAGTTGAGATTGAAGATGAGAAGCAACTCGATGATAGTCCTGCAAATTTCTAAACTTCATTACTTGAAAACTAGTATCCATCTTTTATTTCTTGCTTAATGTGACGACGACGACGTATGTTTATGAGTTGTTTAACATTTGGTCATATATTAGCAAAAGTACATCGTTTCTAGAAGTCCAAAAGATCAGCAATATCTAAGCCATAGCGTTCGGATTCATCCTCTTAGGTTCTTATATGTTTGGGTCGGGTTCAGTTAACTATATTTCAGTTTTAGATATATTTATAACTCTGTCTAAGATCTATTTTGGATCCAAACTTATTTCGAGTTCAGTTTGGATTCAGAATTTTTAGATATCATATCAACTAAACATGAAATTGAGCATTTGCAATCCTTATTTAGATTTTGAATAATTATTTCGGATATTAATTCAGATTTTTGGATCTAAGTTTTCAAACTAATCGTTTTCCGGATATTAAAAGTTTTTCAGTCAATTCAGATCTTCAAATTTTTTGGATTACCCATTCAAGTCCGGTTGATAACAATCCGGGTACTCCAACATGTATATTTTATACATCTTACATAATTCAATATTCTTTTGGTTTGTGTTTTCGCCCAAGCCTAACAATATTTTTAAACATTAAAAAATTATAATACCCGTGGATGCATAATAATACCTGGCACAAGTCTTTGCAAGTCTGTGATACATAATCCAGGGCGGGCTCTCTTTGGGAAACGAGATGTTGATTTTTGGTCATGGAGTTACAATAAGAGGATCAGTCAAAGATAGAGGAGTCAAGAGTGATTCAATCAACCACATTGTGGTGGTTCAATGGTTTTTATTAGAGAAAGAGTTGCCATATTGGTCCAAACCAGGGATCCATTTTGCTCGATTCGAAATTATTAGTTCTATATATGGCCAGATAGAATGAACCCATTGTTTACACCGCATTTGAATATCCAAGAAAAGATCCATCTGTATAGTACACTTTCCACGAGTTAGATCTCTGTCTTTATCTTACAACGAGGAGAGACATACTTCTTAAAATCTTATAATCCATCTTGGTGCCTATTCAAACATGATTATTGTATACATATTTAAAAAAGAAAAAAATTACAAACATGATTTATAACCAGATAATTCGAAAGATAGCATATTTATAATCCATTGTTTATTCAAGCACCAAGAAAGAGGAAACATAGCTATCTCGCAAGATGATATAAAACTTAGTAGCTAGAATAACAGAACTTGAATTTTTATATATCCCAATAGTACAAGAGCTTCATCGGCTCACCGTTTTTTGATAAATAAATACCATCATCTTTTGCTTCCCATGAGTATAACAGGCCACATTTACGAAACGCACCTTCTTCATATGCCATAAAAGTTTTATGATATTCAAGATTAGCCCCCTTCCACAAGATACATTTGAATCTTGTCTGAATAACCAAATTGTCATGAAAACTGAAAGTGTATGCAGCGTCTTGAAATCTCAGAAAATGCTCGCCTAGATCATCGTCTCTGGATTCGCAATGGACTTTGAGAATACTACGGCTAAGTGTAAGGTTGTTTTGAACAGCTACGGTGTTTTTATGACACTGAACTTCATTCGACTCAACATGCAAAGTAAATATAAGATACAGAAAAATAAATGAAAGATTCATTTTTCTTTTAACTAATTGTATATGTCTCTACAGATTTATAGACTTCGCAGTTCATAGGTTTCTCAGACCAAAGTCAACAATGGTTTCTTGGATGCCTCTACTGGTGTTTGTGCTCCATTTGGCAGATTTTCAAAGACTTCATTACTGTTTCAGACCAAAGTCAACTATGGTTTCTTGGATACCTCTAGTTTTGGGGTTGTGCTTCTAAACTTCATTACTTGAAAACAAGTATTTTGGACCGTTGTTAATTCAGAATTTTGGACCTAGCTAAGGTTTTAAGAGTTTTTTAGGTTAATTCAGATCTTCAAATTTTTTGGATTATCCATTAAAGTTCAGTTAATAATAATTCTGGTTGTCCAACATGTGTATTTTATACCATATTACATAATCCATTCCAATATTTTTACAACTCGAATTGCATAGCTCGGATTGCATACGGACTTGTGTTTTTCTGTTCGTGGTCGGCTTTTAGGTTTTTGCCCAAGTCTGGCAATATTTTTATACATTAAAAAAAACAATACCCATGGATAATTACTATATAGTGAAACATAGTTTGACAAGGAATGGTAAAAGTAAAACTTTTCTAACGTTTCCTAACATTCTCTGGACAAGGAACTTTAATAATCATTAAAAAAACATGATTTACCAACTCGTCGAGGCAAGTCTCAATGTCGAACATGGTAAGCTGGTCGGAGCTTCACGATGACGTTCTACAATTGATTCTGGAGGGTTTGGACATCATTACTTATGTTAGAGCTCGAACCGTTTGCAAGGATTGGTACGCAGTTTGCAAACGAATCACTTCAGTACAGGAAAAGTCTCCGTGGGCGATAATCTTCCCTGACGGAAGATCAAAGTGCGGTTCTTGTCTAGTGTCGGACTGTTGCACTTCTGGACTCACCGGTAAATGTAAGTTTTACAGATTGCACAATCTCGGCAATGACTTTGGTACGCACCGGTGCATCGCAACTTGCGGAGGCTGGCTCTTAATGTTAGACCTACGTTCAAGTTTATACGTTTTGAATGTTTTCACACGCGAGAGAATCAAACTTCCGCCGTTTGAGTCGCACAAAGGAAGGCTATGTGTTGAGAGACGCGGCCGAGACACCGACTTCGTAATAAATAAATCGTCAGTAACCACAAGAAACGCTGTAAACAAGACAAACGCGGTTTTATGGGTGGACGAGAGAACCAAACGTTACTTAGTCGTCTGGTCGATAGGTCTCTGGTATATGATGTACGCTAGGAGTGGGTTCGATTTCTGGAGAGAGATACCTACACGTGAAGGCCCTGAGAATCTATATGGATGTCAAGATATTGCCTACAAAGACAACAAGCTTTACGTTCTTAGCCGTCAAAACCAAATCAGAATCTTGGACTTCTCTCAAGAACTCCCTTTAGCGTTACCGACTAACGTTGAGCATCAACCATTTACGAATGACAGACCATGGCGAGTTAAGATTGGAGTTACAGTCTCCGAACATGTTTTGATGGTTAAGAATCGGTTAAATAAAATTTTGAAGATTTTTAAGAGTGATTCAGAAGGGACAAGTTGGGATACTGCGGAGTCATTAGAGGGAGAAGCTTGGATCATGGATCTAGGTGTGACTGTACCAGCAGTTAATGGGACTAAACCAAACTATATTTATTACAGCAAAGATAAGTATGTTTATTGGGGCGATGTTTCGACTCAAGAGTTGGGAATGGGCCAATATGTTAACTTGAATCGTAACTTCAGTTACGCTAGGTGGTTTATTCCTAGTCTTCGTGAGTTATAATTGGATCAAATTAACTATTTTTTTTCTTCTGTATTGTTTTTTATATTTCTTGCTTACTGTTTATTAATTGAGATTCATAGTTTTCTTTTATCGGATTGTTTGGTGTTTAAGAGCAACCTCAATGATGGGTTCTCACCATTGGATTCTCAAAATACATATATAATATAAGTTAAGGCTAACTAGGACGTATTTTGATACTCTCTTGAGCTCTACGGCACCAAGTTTCTTTTGACTTAGGACGATTTCAGGTTCTCAAAGACAGCTGTTTTGTGTATAAACGAGAGAAATGGAGATTTCGTAGTTGCCTGGGCTATCAAACAGATCTATAATATCGATCTCATACAAGAAAATAGCAAATGATGATGCTGAGCGGTGGAGTATTACATGCACACAATGTGAAGATATGGCTTGTGAAGATAACAAGCTTTACGTCTACCTTTTACATAAAGCAAATAGAGATCATACTTCTTATAAATCCATTTTATTCAAGCTCACCAAGAAAGGGGAGGCAACATAGCTATCTCATAAGATGAAATAAGAACTTTAGTTAGAACATTAATATTTATCCCAAATATACATGAGCTTCATCGGCTCGCGGTTTCTTGAAAAGAAAATACCATCATCCCGTGCGTCCCATGAGTTAAATTTGCCACATTTAAGATACGCACCTCCTTGATATGCCGTAAAGTTTTGATGATATTCAAGATTAGCCCCTTTCCACAAGATACATTTGAATCTTGTAATAAGAAGACTATCATGAAAACTAAAATTGTATGCAACGTCTTGAAATCTCAGAAAATGGTCGCCTAGATCATCGTCTTTGGATACACAATGGACTTTGAGAATACTACGGCTAAGTGCAAGATTGTTTTGGATAGCTACCATGTTTTTATGACAGTTTTCTACATTCGACTCAACATGCAAGGAAAATATAAGATACAGAAAAATAAATACAAATTTCATTTTTCTTGTAGTTAATTGTGTGTATGTAAGTCTCTACAGATTTATAGACTTCATAGTTTCATAGGTTTCTCAGACCTAAGTCAACAATGGTTTCTTGGATACCTCTTTTTGGTGTTTGTGCTCCATTTGGCAGACTTTCAAATACTTCATTAGTGTCTCAGACCAAAGTCAACAATGGTTTCTTGGATACTTCTATTAGTGTTTGTGCTCCATTTGATTTACTTTCTTAATATTTTATCTTGTAACCGTCAAATGCAACCACATTGGTTGATGTTGTCAAAAAGAAATTTAAATGTTAATTTAGAAAGAAAGATTCTAATCAAAAAACACGGAGATGATGAGTAATGATGTTCTGGAGATGTTGACTAATGATGTTTTGGAGTTGATGACATCTATGAAAAAAAACGGAGACTTCTTCATGGGCAAAAGGTTTTAATCAAAGACTCGTTGGCTATTTTTGTGTATTTAGATTCTGGAGTCAAAGCCGGCACTCTATAGACAACGAAGTGGTGCATAACCACTAGACTACATTAAACTTTAGTTAACTGGGATGCCCTTAATTAAATCCATATTATAATTTGGCATCTAAAACCCTAGCTTTACCTAAAAGGTCAGGACTGGCCCTAGGTACATATATATATGGATACAAAGCTAGGTTTAAGAACTTTCGAGAACATAATCTTTTGGGTATATAACTATCCATAACAGATTCTACGTTTTGTTTCTTCGTTACAGAACCTATTAAGGGGGCGACTGGTTTTCCTGCTACCACCCGCAAACGCAGATTTTGCGGTTAGTAGCGATTGTCGGTGGTTTGCAACAATCACTCGAGTCGTTCTAAACCGCTTCAAACCGCTCAGAATCTCATAAATTCAAAAGCTGGCTCCAGCTAGCGGTTGCGGGAGGGTAATTTTTTTTCTTTTTTTAAAAATAATAAATATATATAAAAGTAAAAATATTTAATAAAAAATTTAAAATTGAAATTATGAAAATATTAAAATATATTATTATATTTTAATTAATATTATAATTTTTATAATAAAAACAATTTCAATAAATTTTCAAAAATTAAAATTATAACTTTGTAAATATAAATTTTATATTTATTATAATTTTATGATTTTTGATATTTTTATAATTATATTAAATGTAAATATTGTTAATTTGTTATTTGACTGTTACCGTATTTGGTAGTTAACCAGTCATAAGTCACCTGTAAACGCAGTACTTTTTAACCGCAGTACCAGTCGTACAAATCTCTTAAAACTGCTAGAAATCGCAACCGCCCGCATCCACAAACTCGCGCAACCGTAACCGCAACCGCTGCGTTTGAACCAGACCCTGAGTAAGATTTACTTTTCATTTTTTGTTATTGCAAAAAGAGTTGGGCCTTCGGCTTTGTATCACCTTTCGACCTGGACTCAAAGTAGGAGCATAACACAACTGCTAGTCCACGCACACCTGCGGTATGGTGAGAAATATTGAGAAAAAAATAACAAACGATCGAAATTCTTATGCTTTTGCAATTTTGGTGTTTATTCAAGCACCAAGAAAGAGGCAACATAGCTAGCTCATAAGATGAAATAAGAACTTAGTAGTTAGAACACTAATCTTTGTCCCAACTATACATGAGCTTTATCGTCTCATCCTTCGTTGATACATAAATAGCATCATCTCGTGTTTCCTATGTGTATAACGGATTAACGGGCCATATCTTTTATACTTATCTGCTTCGAATCCTGTAAAGTTTTTATGATATTCAAGATTAGCCCCTTTCCACAAGACACATTTGAATCTTGAAATCTGAATGAAATGATCATGAAAACTAAAATTGTATGCAACGTCATGAAAGCTCAGAGCCTAGATCATCGTTTCTGGATTTGCAATGCACTTTGATATAGTACGGCTAAGAGTAAGGTTGTTTTGAAAAGCTACAGTGTTTTATGGCACCTAGCTTCATACGCCTCAAAGTGCAAAGAAAATAAAAGATACATATAAATACAAGATTCATTTAAAAAAAAACACAAATGACTTGAGAGGGTTCAGATATACTTATTTGTGTATGTCTCTACAGATATATAGACTTCATAGGTTTCTCTAACCAAACGTTACCTATGGTTTCTTGGATACCTCTCGTTTTGGTGTTTGTGCTCCATTTGGCAGACTTTGAAAGACTTCATTAGTGTCTCATAACTCGAGCTGGATTCTACTTTAAATAGGTTTACTTAATTTCTTAATACTTTTATTTTCTAATTTGTTAATGTAGTAACCACATTTGTTGCTGTCGTCAAAGAGAAATTTAAAAGCTAATTTAAAAAGAAAGATTCTACATTTTGTTTCTTTGTTTTTTGTAACACTGAAATATTCATCTTATTCAGATGGTGGGGTGCCTAGTACATGTCACACCGAAACCAGATTACGATCAACATAGGAGAGAAAAACAACGTCATAAAGAAAGAATCCAGCTCGAGTTATGATTCTAAGTTTTGAATATAATCTTCAAGAACAAGTATTGAATAATCTTCAAGAGCAAGTATTGAATAATCTTTTCTTTTGGTGCAGGGTAAACTCAGCTCCTCAAGAAATTTTATTAATGACGGATACATACTTTCTTACCTTTGCCTACTTTGGTTATTAGGCATCCAATAGTTATTCCACCAGGTGATGAATTCAATAACACTTATTAACTGAAGACCAAGAAATATCCTGAAACCATAGAAATGCTATGTGATTCTTTTACATAACTGTTTATAAAGAGTGTAACTTGAGGAGATGAGTTTACCCTGCACCAACACGCACGATTTCTCCTGTAAGATAAAAGATCATTGTTGTGATCAAACCAATCATATGAAATAGAAAAAAGTTATGAAACTATAGTGAAACATGACCGTACCGTATATTTGGATGTAAAGCTGAGGTATGAAGAAAGAAGCAACCATGGCTGAAACCAGCAGGAGAAACTTGAAGGTCCAATTATCTGAGTGCCAACTGTTTTGAGCTTGGTGGAGTTTATCTTCATGCTAAGGATAACTTAAACTTATATAACATAGTACCCCCCAATATTTTAAGCATTGTGATTCTATAATCACAAGTTTCATTTTTCAGGATACGTACGAAACAACCAAGCCTCACCGGAGTACCCCAAGAGTATGGAAACAATGACTTCCTTCTGGTCATCTGCTTTAACATTAGATTCTACACATTAAATATTTCCAAATTAACATTAGATATATATCCCAAAGGATGATGACTTTTCGTGGAAGCAAGTTCAGCGCCTTTTGTATAGAGAATCATGAAGATATAAAACATAATTGTGAATATTGTTATTGAGATATGTATATATTTAGTTAAGAAAACTAGGTTTAACGTTGTACATGTATAAGCTTTATCAGTATGAGAGTCAATATACAATTCTTCCAATCTTATACTCTCATCATTCTCTACATTTTGTGCGTAGTCACGGATGAGAACGTAGCGCATAGATTTATGATCAAAAAGATGGTTCGATAGATATAACGAGCTCTCAACGACTTTTTCTTCTCTTCGTAGTAAAAGAGACTCTTCTGTTCTATCTCCCTAATGAGATCATCAAGCTGAGCCTCTGAGTCACCAGGACTTATCTGGTACGAACTCACCCGTTGATCATTCGTAGCCAAAACCTACAAGAAACTGGAAATCTCCATAAAATACTAAACAACGATTGTCTTGAATCCCTCTAGGTGTGTTTGATCTTGCAACAAGTACAGTCACATGTCATACAAGATTAGATGATCGGTATTCAAAGATTTACTGGTTTGTTCCAGGACGTGCCTACTCTTTAACTTGCCGTGTTTTTTTTTTCTGGTTATTGAACATTCACCTTTTACATAAAGCAAATAGAGATCATACATCTTATACTCCATTTTGGTGTTTATTCAAGCACACTAAGAAAGCGGAGGCAACATAGCTATCTTATAAGATGGTATAAGAACTTTAGTTAGACCATTAATCTATATCCCAAATATACATGAGCTTCATCGGCTCGCCATTTTTTGAAAGGTAAATAGCTTCATCTCGTGCTTCCCATATGTATAACAGGCCACATTCACGAAACACAGCTCCTTCATATGCCACAAAGTCTTTATGATATTCAAAATTAGCCCCCTTCCGCAAGATACATTTGAATCTTGTAAAAAGAATGACATTATCATGAAAACTAAAACTGTATGCAATGCCTTGAAATTCAAGAGAATGCTCGCCTAGATCATCATCTCTGGATTCGCAATGGACTTTGAGAATACTACGGCTAAGTGTAAGGTTGTTTTGAAAAGCTACGGTGTTTTTAAGACACTTAGCTTCATTCGGCTCAACATGCAAAGAAAATATAAGATACAGAAAAATATATACAAGCTTCATTTTTATTTTAATTAATTGTGTGTGTCTCTACAGATTTATAGACTTCATTCATAGGTTTCTCAGACCAAAGTCAACAATGGTTTCTTGAGATACCTCTATTGGTGTTTGTGCTCTATTTGGCAGACTTTTAAAGACTTCATTAGTGTCTCGTAAATTGAGCTGGATTGTACTTAAAATATACTTCCTCCGTTTTTCAATATAAACCGTTTTAGAAAAACTTTTTTGTTCCAAATTATATGTCGTTTTCAGTTTTCTATGTAATATTTATTAATAATTAATGTTGTTTGACCAATGATAATATATTTTTTATTTTTCTATTGGTTGAATTGTGGTTAGGTAAATAATTAATGATGTTTTTGTTTCAAAAAATATAAGAAATTAGTGATTTTCTTAATCTATGTGCATAATTTTAAAACAATTTATGTTCTTTAACGGAGGGAGTATTTACTTTCTTAATAGTTTTATTTCCTAACCGTCAAATTCAGTAACCACATTTGTTGCTATCCTCAAAGAGAAATTTAAATGTTAATTTAAAAAGAAAAATTTCTACGTTTTGTTCCTTTGTTACGGAACCTACTAATGGTGATACCTTTTTTGTTATTGCAAGAAAAAAAGTTGGCCTTCGGCTTTAATATCACTTTTCAACCCGAGCCAGTCTTTGACCTTAAAATGAAACATGTTTAATCCACTTTCTCTACCGGGAAAAGTAGGAGCGCAACAAAACCCACTTAGTCACTAGTCCAGGCACACAAGTGGTATGGTGAGAAATATTGAGAAAAAATAATAAGAAAACGAAATTCTTATTCTTTTGCTTTTGGTGTTTATTCAAGCACCAAGAAAGAGGCAACATAGCTAGCCCGTAAGATGAAATAAGAACTTAGTAGTTAGAACATTAATCTTTATCCCAACTATACATGAGCTTTGTCGGCTCATCCTTTGTTGATAAGTAAATAGCATCATCTCGTGCTTCCCATGCGTATAACGCGCCACATCTTCTATACTTATCTGCTTCATATCCTAGAAAAGTCTTATGGTATTCAAGATTAGCACCCTTCGACAAGATACATTTGAATCTTGTGTACAGAATGAAATGATCATGAAAACTAAAATTGTATGCAGCATCTTGAAATCTCAGGAAATGGTCCCCTAGATCATCGTCTCTGGATTTGCAATGAACTTTGAGCACACTTTTGCTAAGAGTAAGGTTGTTTTGAAAAGCTACGGTGTTTTTGTGGCATTTAGCTTCACTCGACTCAAAATGCAAAGAAAGTATAAGATACAGAAAAATAAATACAAGCTTCATTTTTCTTTTAATGAATTGTGTATGTCTCTACAGATTTATAGACTTCATAGTTCATAGGTTTCTCAGACCTAAGTCAACAAATGGTTTCTTGAATGCCTCTATTGATGTTTGTGCTCCGTTTGGCAGACTTTCAAAGACTTCATTAGTGTCTCAGAACAAAGTCAACAATGGTCTTGGATACCTCTAGTTTTGTGCTTGGGCTCCTTTTGGCAGATTTAAAAGACTTCATCAGAGCGTGAGCATCAATGGTTTCTCAAAACGTTTCTGAACAATAAAAAAATAATTAAAAAGAATACAAAACAGGAAAGAAAGAGAGAGGGACGTCTCTTCTTCAAAGGAATATATGTATGTGGGAAGAAACTTATTTTCTTGCTGTCAATTTATTAATGGCCATCATTTATTTTATTGTCCAAAAATTATATAAGAGATCTTTTATGGTATCTCAATGATGCTCTTAGTGTCTCATAACTCAAGCTGGATTCTATTTTAAATAGGTTTACTTTCTTAAATATTTTTATTTTCTAACCGTTAATTTAGTAACCACATCTGTTGCTGTCGTCAAAGATAAATTTAAATGTGGAAGATTATGCGTTTTGTTTTCTTTGTTGCAGAACATCTAAATGACAAGGAATATTGATCAGTATTAATAAGACAACGAGATTCTTATTCTTTTGCAACAGTGAAACATCATGATACAAAGTTCATGAAATCGATCCAGCTGTTTTTTTATGTCATTACTCTTTGATGTCTTGCTTACATAACATCCACAATGCAATTATTACAGAGTTTCAAGAATCATAGAATCTATATATCTTTAATATCTAGTTGAATTATCGAAGAAAATATTTTCTTTTGTTCTGACTTCACCACAAATTGTACATTTGATTATGTTCTTTATGGAATCACATTAAGGTAAAAAAAAGTGAATAAACTTGGTAAAAAAAAAGCTTTTTAGAAAATGGAGATGGAACTGTTTCTGTATTAACTTCAAAAATTGAGCAATGACAGTGATAATTCACTCCACCTATCTATCTGCTGACTTCTGTTGTTGTTGGCTGAGGTTGCTCATGAACCCTAGGCTGTCTCACAATAGGTGCAATCAACTTCCACACTATATACAAAATCAATAAAGAAATATATATCTCGTATTTAGAGATTCTGTAAGATCAAGAACTGACATAAACGAGACTGAAACCATTAGGTTACACGTTTTAACTTACGGTATATCCCTGCGGCAAACCACTCATTCACTATCTTCACCCATGTGCTTGTCCACCCAACATCCATGCTCCATCTATGCGTTACATTTAATTTTATTAATTCATAGTCATTATTATTGCTTCCTAATTAAAGAGAACAAAGTGGAGATGAAATATGGAATGTTTCTTACTTCCGAGCTGAATGCTCGAGGTTCCAGCTGATGAACAACATAGCAAAGTACATTGCTCCTAAGGAAAACACAAGATGGAAGAATCCATAGCTATATGGAATATCATCTTCTTCTTTAGCTTCGTCTTTACGGAACTGGAACTGTAATTAGGTTTTGCGTCAGAAAAATCATGATGTTCAAGCTGAGATGTCATTGTTAAACTTACGCTGAAGGATTCTGAATCGATCCCGGTTGAGAATGTTGCCATCACAATGGCTCCTATAGCTATAAGGAAACTCTGAACAGAGTTACAAAAAAAAGTGAGACTGAGTGTAACTAAGTTAGCAAGAACGCAAGAAGAAAGAAGATTTTAACTCTTACCAGTACTGTAATCCAATCGGTATGACCGTTTTGGGTATGCGCATTGCATTTGGTATGTGAAGGTTCGCTGGTACATAACTAATACTTTTAGTAATGTTATGAAGAACCAACCAAACAAACATTAGCTTTTGATTTTTGGTCTTTACCTTCTGATGGCAGACCAACATAAGAACACAATGTAGGAAGCCATAATCCCAGATGACATAAGGCTGCTCTTCACCTTAAATGAAAATAAACTTAAACCATCAGAAATAGATATAGAGATCAGCATTTGTTACCACCAAGAAAAGCTCAGGAAATGTAACCTTGGAATGTAAGGACATAACCATCATAATGATTAGAAGAATAACAGTCAATGAGATAAAGAATATATTGAGGGCACAAGCAGTTGAAGCTACATAGAAGTAGTACATCACCGCGATCCCACAAACAGAGCCGATGTAGAAAACTATTGACATGACAAAACCAAAAGAGCAGCTGCAGAAACACACAGTATAGTAACCAACAGTTATATATATTATATCCACATAGAACTTAACACTTTTGTAATGACAGATACTTGCTTACCTTTGCTTGCTTTGGTTATTAGGCATCCAGTAGTTATTCCACCAAGTGATGAATTCAATCACACTTATTAGTTGAAGTCCAAGAAATATCCTGAAACCATAGGAATGCTATGTGACTTTTTAACATAATTGTCTATAAAGAGTATAACTTGATGAGATGAGTTTACCCTGCACCAACACGCGCGATTTCTCCTGTAAGGAAAAGATCATTCTTGTGATCAAACCAATCATATCAAATAGAAAAAAATATGTTATGAAACTATAGTGAAACATGACCATACCGTAAATTTGGATGTAAAGCTGAGGTATGAAGAAAGAAGCAACCATGACTGAAACCAGCAGGAGAAACTTGAAGGACCAATTGTCTGAGTGCCAAGTGTTTTGAGCTTGGTGGAGTTTCATTGTGTTCCATGTTGAGAGGAACATAATGAGGAAAAATATCTTCATTGCTAAGAACAACTCAAGCTTATACTTTCCTCCGTCTTATAATATAAGTTATTTTAACTTTTTTTTTTTAAATATAAGTTGTTTTCATATTTTAATGCAATTTTTGTATTTATTCATGACTACTGTAAAACCAATTAGATAATAATCGTTTTATTATGTATTATATTAAATGATACTTTTTAATTGGCTTGCTTTCAGCTAAAACAACTTACATTGTGAAGAATAGTATAGTATCAAATACTTTAGCGTTGTGATTCTATAAGCACAAGTTTCATTTTCAGGATACGAAACATCCAAGACTCACTCTGAGTACCCCAAGAGTATGGAAACAATGACTTCCTTCTGGTCCACAACTACTAACATCTGCTTTAACATTAGATTCTACATTAAAGATGTCAAAATTAACATAAGATAGATCCCAAAAGATAATGACTTTACGTGGAAGCAAGGTCAGAGCCTTTTGTGCATAGTCTCGGATGAACCAAGCGCACAGATTTATAATCAAGAAGATGGTTCCATAGATATAACGAGCTCTCAACAACTTTTTCTTCTCTTGGTGGTAAAAGAGGCTCTTCTGCTCTATCTCCCTTATGAGATCATCAAGCTGAGCAGCCTCTAAGTCTCCAGGACTGATCTGGAACGATCTCACCCGTGGATCATTCATAGTCCAAAACCTACAACAATAATATACATAAAAGACTAAACAACAAGATTCTGAGAACTAAATCTCTAGGATCTAATTTAAGAACAAGACCATTAGTTTTACATGTTAAAAGGGAAACAAGGATCTGACCTTTTGGCTCTGGCTGGATTCAGAAATAGATACAGAATCCAAAGAAAGATGAAGAGAGAAGAAGAGACCGAAGCTTAAGAGTTGAAGTGTGAGTATGTTCACTGTTCTCACACGACAATCTTGCAGAAAGAGTAAAGAAGACGCGGTTCCAATGTCGATTTTAAAAGTATGCTTTGGTGCGTGATTCCATGTTGCAATTTTATTTTAGTGATATGTACACCTCTGTTCACAGCCGTACGATTAGATGACTAGGATCTTCATATACTTTGACTTCTTTTTTTTTTCTTTTTTGGCTATTATGTATGGTAGATCTTTGTTTAAATTTTCTCTTTTTATAAAAAGGTGTTCTTTAATGAATAGTAGTAGACACACATGTTATATTTCGCTTGAGTGTTTATTTTTTCAACGTTTATGATATTTTAATTTCATCACATGAGTTTTGTTGATCGAGAACTTTGAACATTGCAAATTTTATAAATAAAATATGAAGAAACATTCCCTGAGCACGAGGAAACATTCCAATAGACGGCCATGTCGCGGAGAGGATGTATAAAGATTAAAAAATAAATAACGTGGAGCGTTCTCAAATTACATCCATGATTACTTGTAGTTTAACAAAAACTTTTGGAAGTGTGTAATCAAACGAGACATTAACTTTCTTGCCTAAACAGATTTAGTTTTTTCTCGTTAAGCTAATTCATCATCAAGCTTCTTCTTTATCTTACTACTAATTAGATTTCCCAAAATAATTCTAGTAAGTTGTGACAAACTGACAATGTATTTTGAACTGGATGAGTAGGAACATTCTTTATTGTTCTTTGTTTATTTTTGTCATATAGTTGAATGGATTTATGCTTCTTTTAGCTTCCACGAAAGCTCGAACACATGGGTTGTGTGGTCAAATTGAGAGTTTGACCAACTAACCAAATCAAATCAACTCGCTTCTTCCTGTTTATCCAGCTGTAAATTAATCTAAAATATTAGTAGAGTAATTGAATGTGGTTAACTGCTATAATTATATTATGGTACGGACAAACAAGTGAAGACAAAAGAAGAGGCTTTTGTGTTCATGACATTTCTTTGTGGAGTGAAACGTTCGGGGCCCGGGCCGGGGGCCACATTTTTATTTAGTTTATCATCTTTTGTTTCGTTCTACATGCTACATTTGGCAAAATCTTTTTTTTTTTTTGGATTTAGAGTCTGTTAATTGAACCACGTATTTTGTATTAATAAGAGATTAGGGTTTGGTGAAGGTTGGTAAGAAAGAGATATCTCCATGCGAAACCTCCTTGAAGATTTCCATGAACTATAATCTGACGAATATTGGAACTAGCTAGGAAGATATAACACAAAAGACTTGTATGATCCAACAAAAATACTTATTTAAAAATAATTTAATAATCGAATGTGACAATATAGGGAAAAAAAAAACTAGTGCCTTGTGGATGAAGCAAACCATATGATATCGCAACAGTTTTCAAAAGTAACCTAGCTAGGGTTTAGGATTCTCATAAGAAATCCCTTCACTGTTTTGTTTTTGTAGAACCCTTTTCTCCCTCACCGCCCACGCCACCTCCCATAGCTGGAGACGCTTCTTCTATCTTTGAAATCTTAGTTACAACTTCTTCAGTCGTTGTAACCATAACTTCTGCACCAACGTAACCGTCTTTTGCAAGCTCTCTTGTCAAAACCTCATTCAATTCGGCGTAGAATATACCGTCCGCTACAAACTACATAACTCAACAAAGTTACTAAAACGGTTCAAAATACAATAAATATAGTGAGTGAGATCTAGTGAAATTCACCTTTTTCTTCCCTCTGATTTGCGTCGCCATGTGGTAGATGTTGAAGTCTGCCGATAGCTGGAAAGCTTGATACCCTAGAGTCGCGGACGGTGAGCCGTAATTAGCAAGTAAATAGTTGGGGCTATGGTTTTCTTGCTCGGGCTTAGTTGTTAACAAAACAAGCCCAATCAAACGTGGCCCATTCCATTATGTGGTTAAATGCCGCTTATTAGCAAAGACAGTATCAGCAGCTATTCAATAGTTCGAATCAGATGTGGAACTCCAAGGAACCAAATACGCTTACAAGCCTGATCTCAAAATGTGAACAACTTCTGGAGCCAGAGGGTTTGTATTTTGTAGCAGGTGCTTCCCAAAAAGATAAGCATAGCTGATAGCGCAGCATCCTTCATCCCAACTCCCAAATATTGGTTCTTCTTAAGCATAAACCCTCATACAAGAAAACTATGCACTAAGTTAGAAAGAAATCTTTCGTACAATATAAGTTATCTAGTTTTAATTAATAACTTAGGTCATCTCTAAAACAGGAAAAAAAAAAACAGAATTAGAGTGTAGTACTGTAGTGTCAAGGTTATATGTATGTTTATGTGATTTTGATATAAAAAATCCTCATCGTCAAGCTGTAAAAAAACACAAAAGAATTTGTATATACAAAATATCTTAACAGATTTTATAAAAGATTGTTAGCTTGGAATATCCAGAAATCATGGAAAAATCTTAGGGTCCTAGAATGCCTTGTGGATGAAGCAACCATATAATCTCACACCAATTTCCAGTAACCTAGCTAGCGTGTAGGGTCCTCATCAGAAACCCATACACCCATAACCACCACCCATAACGGGAGACGCATCTTCTTTTGTTGGAATCTCGGTCACAACTGCTTCCGTCGTAGTCAACAAAAGCGAGACACTAACCAATAGAATAACAAAGATTAGCAAAAAAAGGCACTAAATTAAACTACAAAAAATGACAATAAATTTTCAGACCATTTGAGTCCCTCGCAGCATCAACCAATGCGGTTCTGATCATTTTCACAGGGTCGATAATACCAGACTTCACCATATCCACGTATTCTCCTGAATATATATATGGGAACAGAAGTTAGTTCAATATAACAAGGTGGACCAAGGGCAAGCAGACTGTGAGCTACCTTTAGCAGCATCATAACCGATGTCAGGATTGTTTGATTCCAAAAGCTTGTCAACGATGACTTTACCGTCGACTCCAGCTTTGGAAGCAATAGTGTAAACAGGTATCTGCATCAAAGTATTATTTAGTGTTCAAGATTCACAAAGGTATCTAAGTTGGAGATGAAGAAATTTTGTGATGAGAGAAAAAAAAACCTTGAGAGCGTTTTGGATGATTTGGACACCGTCTTTTTGACTAGTGTAATTTGTGGAAAGCTTCTCAAGTTCTTTTGACGCGTACAGAAGAGCAACACCACCGCCTGGAACAATACCTTCTTCTAAAGCTGCTTTGGTTGCATTTAGAGCATTGTTTACTCTATCTATCTTTTCGCTAACTTCTCTCTCACTCGTTCCTCCGATCTAAAAGCCATCCCATCATTAGTTATATGCATCAAAAAATATTGAGTCCAGTAGTGTGTTGCAACAGATTAGTTTCACTACCTTTATTACAGCAATACTCCCAGAAAGCTTAGCCAACCTGTCTTGTAACATATCCTTGTCATAGTCAGACTCGTTCGCTTCAACCATGGATCGTATCTAGCATTATTATTTGATTTAGAACATATAACATCCTTCCCATTTGGAAGAAAAGAAAAAAAGAGTCAAAGCAGATCACTGACTCTGCTACATGATATTTAATATGTGAGAAGTATAAACCCTACCTGTTCACATCGTTCTCCAATATATTTCTTGTCACCAGCCCCACCAATAAAAACAGTGTTGTCTTTGGATACAATTACCTGTTCACAAATGAAGATCATATGATTAAGGCTGTCCTGAGATTTTGGGTATCATAGACCATTTAGTATTTAATAAATTTTTCTTTTAACAATTTGGAAGAATAAGCCTATTTACATTAACTTTAAAAATTTAGGAGCTCAAGACCAATGTTTCATTTTGCTATGGGCAGATCAGCTTCTAGATGTGATATAAATGCTTTCGAAGGTACATAGGAATTGAGCCAAACGAACCTTTTTGCAGGTTCCTAGCATACCGAGTTCGATTTTCTCAAGACTCATACCTCTCTCTTCTGTTATTACCTGTAAATTGAGATCATCAAAGAAATATTACTACACATCATGCATGCAATTAGTGTAAGCTTGGCAGATACTAAAATAGTCTTGCCTGGGCTCCTGTGAGGGTAGCTAGATCGTGCATATAAGCCCTACGGTTTTCTCCAAAACCAGGGGCCTTCACAGCACAGATCTATATATAATGTGATGGCATTTACAATTAAACCAAGCAAATAAAGATAATACTAAGAACATATAACAAAAATGCTGAAAAGAAAAACCTTCATTTCACCAGGAGGTGTTTTCCAACTTAGCCCTAGCCTAGCAACATGTTTAGAACGAGGGGTTTTCCAAACTAGCCCAGCAACAGAAAAGCTATCCAAATCCTCCGCAACGATCAGAAGCGACCTTTGTTTCTGAAAAAATAAGATCAGAGAAAAATATATATTCATATACAAAATAACTTAGACATAACTGAAATTCAACAAATGATTTATATACCTTGAGGGCCAAGTCTAAGACTTTAGACAGAGATTCAATATCGTGAACTTTGTTGTCGTGGATGTAAGGGAGAGGATAATTAACAAACTGATAAACCATATCAAGACATTAAACTGATAAAGTAACAAGGTTTGGGTCAGTATGCATTATTGAATTACTTATACCCTGAGAGCCGACTCTAAAACTGTAGACGTAGAATCAGGACTAGTAATTTCCTTCTCGTGGATGAGAATGAGAGGATCTTCTAGCTCCTGCAAACCATATCAATTCTTGTGAATATTCCTTAAAACTGATTAAAAAACATCAAGGTTTGGATCCTGATCCTTACACATGTTTGGTATTTCTCGTTTGTAATGAATAGTGGGGATCTGTATCCCCTGTCAATCTTCATACCCTCAACAACTTCCATCTCGTTAAACAAAGTGTTGCCACCCTATACCAAGAGAGATGGAAGAATAAAATTAGTCGGTGTCCTGAATATAGACAAATAAAACATTTGTATATGGTTCCCAAAATTTCGAAAAATAATATATATACACTTAGACCTCCAAAATTATCAAAGAATTTTTAAATTAAAATCCTTACTAATTTTTCTATTTCTCCAAAAAAATCTCGGAGTCGGCCTATAAAATTAAACAAAATAACTTTTGACATTGTAGGGATCAAATTCAACTCACTTGAACTATGATCACTCCCTCTTTGCCAACACTTTCCATAGCCTTTGCAATAAGTTCACCAATCTCTCTATCTCCATTAGCTGATGCTGTTCCAACTTGGGCAATTTCTTCAAAAGTGCTAATCATGCGTGCTCTACTCTTCAAGGTCTTCACAACAGTATCAACTGCTAACTTGATACCAAGTCTTAAATGCATTGCATTATATGCAGCATGATATGCACTCTTTTCAGGAGTAACTGATTTACAAGCTTCCGTGAAGATAGCTCTTGTAAGGACTGTAGCATACGTCGGTCCTGTTTTTAGGTCGAATACAAAAACAACAATAAATATGAAAATCATAGGAGACTAATTAAGAAAAAGAAACGTTCTAATACAGTGAAAGGGAGCCCCCCTTACCATCACCAGCTACATTATTTGTGGCTTTAGCTACCTGTTTGACAGGACTGGCACCAACGTTCTTGACTCTGCCCTTGGACTCATTGCTCTTGGCAACAGTAACATCATCCTTTGTCACCTTTGGTGCACGCCAGCTTTGTGTGATGGTGATACTACCATCATCTTTTTGTTCGATGGTGACATTACACCCCTTAAAAAAAGTGATTTAGATACTTTGAGAGGTAATAAAAACAGGTAATTGATGATAGTTGTCACTACTCACTAGGGCATCACATGTTCCCTCGTTAACTATTATCACTTGCATGCTAATCTCTTGAAATGATCAGAAAAAAAGTTTATATATACCTTGGGTCCAATAGTGACTTGACCTGTATCAGCAAGCTCCTTAACACCGGACCTTATGTCTTTTGCTGAATAACTTCTAGTGGAACTGAGCATGCTTCCAAACTAAACAATACAAAAGAATACACACTATCTTAAATGGCTACAACAGCATAAGTAGATACGATGAGGAACCACACGAACCTGGGGTGTACACTTTCTGGCGTTTCTGTTAAAAACAAAAGAAAGATAAATGATATATCAATAAAAGAAAGTAACTTTCAGAAATACAGAGAAAATGAAGAAAGTAACCTAGCTTGTGAAGCAATGTTGGAGACAAGTCGATACATGGCGATAGATTCTCACTCAACCCGAGAAGATTACAATAGATACAGAAAAGATCGAGCTAAAATGATAATTCTAAAAACAGCATAGGGTTTATGTTTTTACGTGTTCTTCAAGCTCACCCATTGAATTCAGCATAGCATCCGATTTGGTCCCGGCTCAATTTTTTAAATGGGCCTTATAAGGCCCATTTCATTAATACAGTAAACCGGATTTTAACTCCGAACATTCTCGTGGACCAAACCGGTTTAGTGGTAATTCGATTTCAATGGAGGAGATGATGACAACGTGGCGCAAGTTCAGTGGACAAACACGGACCAGAACATTTCCTTCCTTTCACTTGCTCTCTCTCGCTTCCTCCTCAAACGTTAATGGCGGAGAGAGGAGCTCTTCCGCTTCTTCGCCCCTCCTTGCCGCGACCCTCTATTTTCCTCAGCTTCTCAAACCTCCGTGCGTCGCGATTCCAAAAGCCTGTATCTTCCTCCTCCCGTTCTCCTCTCCTCTATTCATTATCCTCTACAGTAGTTTCGGTGAAGGTAACTCCCCTGAATCGCCGGAGATTCATCTACAAAATCCGCGCCGTCGCGGAGGAAGAGGGAAGATATGGGCGGACGGAGAGGGGGAAGAGAGGGAGGAAAAGACGGCAGCTTTGGGAAGAATTATTGGAGGATAACGTTGAAGAAGACGATGATGATGATGTTGATGGTGGTAATGGTAAAATCGACCTGTGGAAGATCTTAGAGGAGATTGTAGACAATGTCTGGATTCTAAAGGTATTTAATTTTTATGTTTTTCAATTGAACATTTGATCGGTGAGCAGTGACTCTTAAGTTAGTTTGGTCTCAAATGAATGTCTTAAAGGTATTTATTTCATTTATGCTGTCTTGATTGTTTTGTTGTTGACTGTGTAGGCATTCAAATCGTATGGGTATCTCCTCCCTTTCATCCTCTTATCGCTTTTCTTCAGCACGGGACCTAAAGCTTTCCTCATATCGCTAGGTGTAGCCATCGGGCCATCACTGTTGTTTCTAGCGTTCCAGAAGGTAATTGGTTGGGATAAACGTAGAAGAACATCAACGGCTAATCAGTTCGGGGTAGAGATGGGGGACGAGAGAAGGAGCAGAGTTCGTTACAACCCGTCTCAGGTCAGAAACAGTGGTTCAGCTGGAATGGCTTCTAACTTTGGTGGGTGGGACGAGTTAGAAGGGCCCGGGACGGTTTCCGAGCAGCCGAGAACCGAACCGAGGCGGAAACCGATGAAGAAGAGGAAGAAAATAAGAAGAGAAGAAGCAGCAGAGGCACAACCATTGTTGTTGAGATTGTTGGTGTCTTTGTTCCCATTCTTGAGCTCCTACACAAACATGCTCAAATAAAAATAAAACAACTAAACCGAAACAAACTAATTTTTTTTTAATTTCAGTTAAACCGAACCGGATCGGTTAAGAGATTAGTTATTAATCTTCGGTTTCAGTTTGTCGCTTTCCCATTTCTTCTCCATGACATTCCTCTTATCAAGATCATTCCTTTCACTAACACTCAAACCTTCTTCTTCTTCGATCTCAATGGCGAATCTAACGACGAAGGCGAAAGCTCGCCTGAGAGGCGTTGTGTTCGACATGGACGGGACCTTAACGGTTCCGGTAATCGATTTCGCGGCAATGTACAGGTCTGTCCTCGGAGAAGACGAGTACAAGCGAATCAAGGCGGAGAGTCCTACAGGAATCGATATTCTTCACCATATAGAGTCGTGGAGCCCCGATAAGCAGCAGAAGGCGTATGAGATCATCGCTGATTATGAGCAACAGGGGATTGATAAGCTCCAAATCATGCCCGGTATGGATTCATCCCTCCTTGATTGTTTGAGGTTTTGAGTTTGAGGGTTTGTGTGAATCTATGTTAGTTTTGATCTGTGAGGTGAAAGATTCGAACTTGGTTTGGTTTACGATTGAGAAAGATTGTAACTTTAAGTGTGAAGATGAAGTAGTTCTTTGGTGATTGTCTTCTAATATATGACAAGTTAGTGTTGCAGGTGCTGTTGAGCTATGTAGCTTTCTTGATTCCAAAAAGATAAAGTAGGTTTTCAGATTATTCTCTCTACAGTTTGTGTTGTTTTGCCATGCTCAGTGCGAAGAAGGTGAGCAACTTGCTGTTTCATTTTTGTAGGAGGGGGCTAATTACACGCAATGTTAAGAAGGCAATTGACATATTCCACCAACGTTTTGAGGTGAGTATATTAAGCTATATGGTGGAATCTCTCTAGTTTACTGCCTTATTTGTTTTGTCTAATTAGTTTTTGTTGTATTAGGTTATCTTTTCACCGGCACTAGGCAGAGAGTTTCGTCCGTATAAACCAAACCCGGATCCGCTGCTGCATATATGTTCAGCATGGGACATCCAACCTAACGAAGTCATGATGGTTGGTGACAGCTTGAAAGATGATGTGAGTGGCTGACATCATGATGATAGACCTCTCTGAATAGCAAAATCTTTAAGCAATGCCTGAAGAAGGTCTGTGTTTAAGCTCATGAAAGAAGCTTAAACACAGACCTTCTTATGCAATTGTTTAAAGATCTGCTACGAAGGAGCTTTGCATATTGTCTGAATATTGTAACTGGTGATTGATTATTTTCTTCACTTGATTCTTTAGATAGCTTGTGGGAAAGGAGCTGGAGCTTTCACTTGCTTGCTAGATGAAACTGGAAGGTATGGACCAGATGATTTTTCTGTCTCTGGACTGCATCCTGATTTTAAAGTTGATTCCCTGTCCAAAATTCAGAACATATTGGAGACCAACTTCGACCTCATCCCATAGCTCTTTTTTTTTTTTTGCCTCCAAATTCCTCATACTCAACACAGAGGCTGTAGTTTGCAGCAGGATCATTATTGTAAGAGAGATAATGCCATTACACAGTATCTGTTCAGGATATCCATTAATACCAATTACAGAGTTCTGTTCATTCGCCATCTTATGTTCTAGCTATTCTTTGATATCATCATCTCCAGTCTCTGGATTTGATTTTTCTGTCCTTTTTCATCCAAAGTGAAATTTGATTTTGCTATATGAAAAGACTTTCTCAATTACTTTTAGTATTTCTACAAGGAACCAAAGAACGTCTATTTATTTGTGATGGTCCCAGTTGTGTCTAGTTAGCAAAGTCAGGTCATGGCAGATGTCTGTGTAAAGTTGCCAACCCAACCTACAAAAACAGAAACTTTTGGTAACAGTTTACAAAACCAAGTTTAGGGTTGATCGTTTTGGACACCAAAGAGGAAACAGTTTGCATTATACCTGAGCTTTGTCTAATGAACCAGACATGAAGGATTGGTGGTTTAACCAAACGGATTAAATCAGTTAAGAAACAAATCAAAGTACAGTATCTAACAATTATTTATGCACCAGTGGTTTGGTTTCTTTAATGTGGTAGGAGTTTCATAAAGAAAAAGAAGATAAAATGGAACCCTAACTGTTCTAAAATATAGAAATATAAAGCTAAAAATAGGTAATACTAATTAAAAAAACAGTGCTCTTGTTTTAGAAATTTCGGTTTGTAAACCTATTTCTTTCTCCAAAATCAAGCTTCTGAGAAGGATGGTGGAGAGAGCAGAAGAGAAATTTCACAAAACCTCTTCTCTCTCTGCTATTCAACTTTTTTTCTCTTTTCAAGTTTTTTTTATATGACATGTTTCTTGTGGAACACGGCAATTCTTTTTCTGTGTGAAATTATGGCGACAGATACGTTCATCAAGCTGAATCCAATCTTCATTAATCCCAACCGCTTCAACCTCCGAGAATGTTCCAACCTAAGCCCTAAAAGCATCTCTTCTCTGAGCTGCATTAGCCCAAGACTGATATCTTGCAGCCATGTCAACCCTAGAACATTGATCTACGGCGAGAATGATAACATATTGTTTCCCAAGAAAAAGATTCCTTCCATGATCCGTTGTCAGGTTAGCTCAGAATCATTTTAATCTTTCGTTGATCGGGTTAAATAGTTTTGTTTAATTTATTCAGACGAGTCTTGGGATTGGAAGGAACCAAAAATGGTGGGAGAAGGAACTGAAACCTAACATGAAGTCGGTAACATCACCTCAAGATCTTGTCGACTCTCTACTTAATGCTGGAGATAAACTTGTTGTCGTTGATTTCTTCTCTCCTGGGTGTGGTGGATGCAAAGCTCTTCATCCCAAAGTAATCCGGTCTCAATCATTTTTAATTAAAAAACTAAACCGGATACAACAGATTCTATTAGTAGACAATTCAGAATAGTAAACCGACTCCAAGTGTTATTATTAGGATTTAATCAAAACCATCTCAAGTTATATAGATACAGTGTGTTACATTTCGATAAGAAAACTCAAGTTCTTTTTATATTTTCATCAAAAGTGTGACTTTGGAGTATATGTTTCAGATATGTAAAATAGCAGAGAAGAATCCAGAGGTGGAGTTTCTACAAGTGAACTACGAAGAACAAAGAAGTCTATGTCAAAGTCTTCACGTTCATGTTCTTCCCTTCTTCAGGTTCTACCGCGGTTCCTCAGGCCGCGTTTGCAGCTTCAGTTGTACTAATGCCACGGTACATTCCATTTTCTTTATTATTTTCTTTCTGTATATAATTTGGAACTTGATTGTTTGTTTATGTTTGCATTTGCATCTATGCTTGTAGTTACTATTTCTTTTTTTTTTGTGCAAAATGCTTATAGTTACTAGATATATACTGATTTTTTTCAAACAATCAGACAACTTCAAGCATTTCGAACACTAATTGCGTATTTTGTTTTTTGGCAGATAAATAAGTTCAAGGAGGCGTTGGAGAAACATGGGAGGGAACAATGTAGCATAGGAAAGACAAAGGGACTTGAAGAGAAAGAACTAGTCGCCATGGCCACAAATAAAGACCTGTCTTTCGATTATAAACCCAAAAATAATGAAGTAAACCGTGAGATAAAAGAAAATGACACAATTATCCAAAGATCTCCGACCTCAAAAGAACAAGATGAAAAACGTTCTCTAGTAATTAGCCCAGCAGGAATTGTCTAGCGTCTGTTTTATTTGGGTACAGTTGCTGTTTTATTTGTCTGGGAGTTTCAATCTTAGAGTATTCGTCCAGTTGGAGGCATAATATTGTGGCTATATGTAGATTAGTGGTTCTCCGTGCTTCACACGGATTTGTTTTTTTTTTCATATATATTTTCAACGGGTTATTGTATAATTTTGTTTAATTTATATTATTATGTATTTGTGATAATTCTTTATGTGCTTTTTCCTTTATTCTTGTTACCATCTCTCCAATTTTTTTTTATGTGTTCTAAATGTGTGGGGTACCGTATAGTATGATTCCAATAAATATGATCAAATATTACAATTATCGAGTGTGGGCAAATAAGAAAAAATGGATGAGAAAAATGTGAAAACCGCTGATGTAGTTGAACAAAAAAAGACTGCTGATGTAATAAAAAAAAGTTAGAGCTAGTACGATAAAATAACAGTTTTTTTTCGACAAAATAACAGTTTAATAATGGAATATAGTCGCTTTTATACTTGATATATACTTTTTTTGTTTTTAATATAAAATCTTTTAAAATTGTGTACATAGATTAAAAAATTATTAATTTTTTATATTTTATAAACAAAAACATCATTAATTATTTATCTAATTATAAATTAACCAATAATAAAATAAAAGCTATATTATCATTGATCATATAATATTAAGTATTAATAAATTTTACACAGAAAATCGAAAACGTCGTATAATTTAAAATTAAAAAAAAATTAAAACGACTTATATTAAAAAATACTTTATTAACTTTTGGAATAATATTTTAAAGCAAAAAAAAACTTTGGAATATACGCCAAAAAAAAAGCTTTAAGATATATGCATGTAATTTCGTAAGCATTATCCACAGTAGAATTTGCCTTATAGTACTGTAACACATGTCTGACTTATACGTGTCGATACTAAATGAATTTGTCAGATGTGATATTTCCGCAAAATAAGAAGTCACAATCAGAGTTTCGAGGAGTTTGTGTAAGAAAGGGACCCCACCCGAATCTTAAGAAAAAACTCTCCTCTTCGAAACACCAACCAAGGATACTCCGTCAAGTGGGTCCCACGACAAATAAAGTTAACGTATGCAAATTAATCTCACGTCCTTATTAAGCGATGATTAAATAGTAAATACATAAAACTAGTCCTATACTGCTTGCTTAACTAGCTGATTTTTCCGTGCTCATGCACGGATACAAACATCATGCACGGATACTAACATTTACGTAATGATTAAATTAAAAAAAATTGATAAAAAAAATTTTTTTGTTTATAACTTTTAAGTTAATTTTTAATCTCTATAATATTATTTGAAAAGTTAGTTTGTTATGTATTATTATGTTCCCATCTTAATTGGTTACAGTTAAACTAAAATAAGCTCATCTTGTTACTTTATCTTAGGATGAAAAATATATTTTGTAAGATTGTGTATAATTTGCTATATGCTGTTTTCCATAAAATTAAAAAAAACTAAAGTGCTAATAATTTTTGTTATGAAAATTCTAATCATTCAATCAAAAATATATTGATAAATAAGAAATACTATTTATATTGTTGTAGCCTCACGTTATAAGACATTTATTTGTTTTAAAAATAATCATAAGATATAATAATTCTGGTAAAATAAGATATTAAATAATCATTTATGTTGTTCCAAATTATTTTCTTATTAATTATTTGATTGAAAGATATTTATAATAAAAATATTATTATATTTTAGAAAAATATATCTGAATTATTATATTTTTAAGTTTTTGTGAAGTTATTTTTATATATATTTATAAGTATACATTTTTAAAAGTTATTGAAATTTTTATTTTTGTCGTAGGAAACATAAAGAATAAAAAAAACTAAATTCGTTTTTATATAAATGTATATGTTTATATTTTATTAAAAAATTCTTTTTATTATTTATGTGTCTTAATAAAAAGAAAAATTACATTAAAAAATTAATCACAGTTTTATTAAGCAAAAGGAAACATAGATAATTGTTATTAATGGAAATCCTTAATAATGAAAAAATGAAAATCACTAATAATATTTTTAATTCATTAAGGATATAAGTGTAATTAACCACCGTGAGAGTTAACGTGAGCACGACACATAAACTTCTCAAATAATATTATAGAGATTACCATCTGCTTAAAGACAACCTTTCTAACTTCTTCTTATTTTTGTTTGATTCTTATCAATCTTCGATATCATTCTCTAATTTTATTAGTTTCCTCTCTAAACACACAGATAGAGTGCTAATTACTGCATATAATATAATGGTGGCCACATTATCTCTGTGGCTGATTTTCTTTCCTTCTTAAGCACCCACCCGTGAATCTCTCTCTCCTTTCTTCTCTCTGTTCCATCTTTTTAATTTTTTCCCCAAGATTTTGAATCCCTCAGATCAAAAACAAAAACAAAGGCTTAAGGAATCATGAACAATCCATTATTATTATCCATCACAAACCCAGTAAAGCTCTTGAAACCATCAACAATCCCGTACGGTTTAAACCTAAACACCACCATTAACAAGAAACAGCAGCAGCTAACCAAAACCATTGTCCTAAACTCCAACACCAGATCGAGAACAACAACAACATTCACCAGTAGTCTCTCGTTGGTTAGAAGGAGAAACAACAATGGTGGTGGTGTTACTGGAGGCTTTGATGAAACGGAAGTTTGTAGAAGAGATCAAGGAAACGCAGTTTTGTTGTGTGCTTTAGGTTATTGGGTTCAAGGGTCAAGGTGTTTCCCATGGCTTGCACTTAACTTTCACATGTCTCATTGCCTTCATCTCAAGCCATCTACCCTTCAGCTTGTGCAGTACACTGCTATTCTTCCCATGGTGGCTAAGCCTCTCTATGGAGTCCTCTCAGATGTTCTGTACATCGATGGTGCTCGTAGAGTTCCTTACATCTCCATTGGAGGTTAGTCACAAAGATTTTCTTGTCTAGAAAAATAATCCTACTTGGTCTAATATTTATGTTGTAGCATAGCCGGTTCTGAGCATAGCCGGATGAAACTTTTGCATGTCCAAATCTTTAAAAACTATTATACATATAGCTCCCAAATTATTAAAATTAATTTAAAAATGTTTTTGCTCAAAAAAAAATTAAAATGTTAAATCTCAGATCCTATTTTGTCTCAGTGCTTTTGCAAGGTTTAGCATGGGGTTCATTAGCAATATTCCCCGGTTCTAGAGAAGCTCTTCCTTCGCTTTTGGGACTTGCTTTGCTTAGTAACCTTGGAGCATCTGTTACTGAAGTTGCACAAGACGCATTAGTAGCTGAGTATGGTTTAAGATACCAAATGAATGGTCTTCAGTCCTATGCCCT
Organism: Brassica rapa; assembly: GCF_000309985.2. Classification (NCBI taxonomy): domain Eukaryota; kingdom Viridiplantae; phylum Streptophyta; class Magnoliopsida; order Brassicales; family Brassicaceae; genus Brassica; species Brassica rapa. Next base: position 17,491,584 of record NC_024798.2, read on the forward strand.
CATGGCTTCAGCTGTTGGAGGAATCCTTGGAAACCTTCTTGGTGGATATTGCTTGGTCAAGACACCTCCTAGAATCTTGTTCCTTGCTTTCACAGCTCTCTTGTCTCTTCAGCTCACTGTTTCTCTGTCCTCTAAAGAAGAATCATTTGGCCTAGCAAGGATAAGAGAGACAAGCTTAAAGAAACAGTTTAATGATCTTATGGGAGTTATTCAGGGAGATGAAGTCTCTCAGCCATTAACTTGGATCATAGCTTCCATTGCAATGGTGCCTCTTCTCTCAGGATCTGTCTTCTGCTACCAAACTCAAGTTCTGAATCTTGATCCTTGGGTTATAGGAATGTCAAAGGTTATTGGACAGTTGATGCTTCTATGTTTAACCGTGGTTTACGATCGTTACTTGAAGAAGACGCTTCCCATGAGGCCACTGGTCCATATAGTTCAGCTCCTATATGCATTGTCATTACTCTTTGATTACATTTTGGTGAAGCAAATAAATGTAACGCTTGGAATCTCCAACAAGGCTTTTGTGCTTTGCTTTTCAAGTGTGGCTGAGATTCTTGCACAGTTCAAGATTCTTCCGTTTTCTGTCTTGCTAGCAAACATGTGCCCTGGAGGGTGTGAAGGAACCATCACTTCTTTCCTTGCTTCAGCTCTGTGTTTGTCATCGATAGTTAGCGGGTTTGCTGGAGTTGGGATGGCTAATGCGATCGGTGTAACGTGTAATAACTACGCAAACTTGCCTGCAGGAATCCTGATGCAGTCTTTGGCAGCTATGTTGCCTTTGTGGTTTATTCATTATGTTCCAATGTCAGAGCCTGGGTTTGAGAGAGAAGGTAAGAGAGGTTTGAGTAAGAGAAGTAGGAGGAATAGACGAGTAGGGAGAGTAGTTGGTCAGGAGATTTTCGCTTACCGTCGAGAAAGAGATGCAGAAGCACAAACATAAACAAGAACCACTCTCAGTTAGCTTGTAGTTCTTCAGCTCATAGATTGAGATCAGAAAATGAGATTTTGTGACCAAGAAGGATTAGAACAGATAGATAGTTTGTTTGGATACATGATCCTCTCAGTTAACAATCAAGACATGGATGCTTTTAGGTTCCTCTCACTGTTACATTCATGTCCTTAGGTTTGGATGATACATGATACTCTATTAACAAGCATGAAATGTTTGAAAAGTGAGAACAACTTGGTCCAGCTTCTACAGACATTCCTGAAAAAAAAATCCAACAACAGCAACACAAGAGACTGTTTCCAAGCTATATATTTACCAGATGCTCATCTGCAATGGGCGCGGTTGAGAGAGTTCATTTCCAAGCTTTAGCATCTCATAAGACAATGAAGCAGCTTCCATGGACATTCCATCTGGCTCCATAGCCTAAGATGATAATGCTACAAGATACTCCTATTTTGTATCATATCTTTCATGAACCGAGTGCTCCTTTCTGCTAGTAGTTTTTTTTTTCAAATATATTTTTATTTTGTTATATCGTTGTCTGGTTAGATCTTTACCGTAAAAGCTACAACTTAACTTCAGAAGATTGATCATTGCTGTTCAATCATTCATACAACTCACGAACAATTTAAAAGATAGAAAGAGCTTTTTTTTTTTGGTAAAAGATAGAAAGAGCTTTGCTAATGTGTTGTTACTGGAATCAACAAATCAATATGAGAGCAAAGAGTTTTTTTTCACGAATATCCACTCCTATTCATTTCTTTGTTATGACTTCTGTCTTCTGCGTCAGTCGATTTCACACAAATCCTTTCTAAAACTAGGACTTGTCAAAGTGGAGAATCCCCATGACCTGCTCAACACTTTCATGGTTTCCAAGACAAAACAAATGTTTAACCCTTTAATTTAACTTTATTTAACGTTTTAAATATCTTGATTTAAACATTTTATTAGTAGTATTTTTATAAGTTTTTTAGATGGAAACAATTTTATATACATATGCAATATTTTTGGGCTTTTTCAACTCAATTTATTAAAAATATTTTAAACTTTGTACAAATATATGTTCATGTAGATGTAGATGATACATCAGTTAATTTTGCTTACGAAAATACTACATATATAATATTATTTTTAAAAATAAAATTTAAAAAAGTTGAGTGCAATTTTTATAGAAAATGTAAACGAATATATCTCTTATACTAAATAAGAAAATTTATGTTTACATTTCTAAAAATATATTTTTAAAACAACTATTTTGATTTATTTTTTATTTTTTTTTTAATATTCTATACGTGGCATTTTCGTCAGTAAAATTAGCTGGTATATCATAAACATCAGCAAAATTAGGTGATACGACCGCTGATACGGCGACTTATATATGTTTTCGCCAAAAAGTAAATATTATGTATGTTATTTAAATTATTGAAAAACACATATATGTTTTTGCACGGTCATATAAATCGGATATAAAATTGAACATATCGCAATATGTTGGTTATGAAAAGACCATTTTCTCGTCTATATACAATATAAAAACATACCAAAATTAAAAGACTAATTTCTAAATAAAAATATCTTATTTTTAAAACAGAATGTTGAATATTTTATACTTCTTATTTAGATCTTATTTTATATTGGAGGTTTATTGCATCAAAGATTCGAGTAAATCCAAGAAAACATGAGATTTGAGTAAATCTTAAAAAGATATTGTTACAATGTTTATGAGTTTTTGAAGAAATTTCAGAGTTTATGTAAGAAATTTTTTAATTTAAATATTTATTTAAAATAATATTTTTATTTTTTAAATTACTATAGCTCGATATTTATATCGTTTTAAGAAACATATAAATATATAAAAAGAAATTAAATTTTCTCAAATATATGCTCATGTACATTTAGATTGATACGTCAGTTAATTTTTTTATGAAGATACCACATATATAATATTATTATTTAAAAAAATAGTTAAAAGCAATGTTTTTTTATAGAAAATGTAAACGAATATATCTCTTATACAATATTACATTTTTAATTTTACTAAATAAAGAAATTTATAAACTTTTACCTTTCCTAAAAATATATTTTTATAAAACAATTATTTGATTTATTTTATTTAAAAAAAATATTTACACGTGGTATTTTCGTCGGCAAAATTAAGCTATATCATCAACATCAGCAAAATTAGATGATACGACCGCTAATATGGCGACTTATATATGTTTTCGCCAAAAAGTAAACATTATGTATGTTATAAATTATTCAAAAGTACATATATGTTTTTGAACAATCATATAATTCTGATATGAATTGAACATATCGCGATATTTTTGTTATGAAAATGCTATCTTCTTGTCTATATACAATATAAAATCATACCAAAATTAAAAATTAATTTCTAAATAAAAAGATCTTATTTTTTAAAAAAATGTTGAATAGCTTATACTTCTAATTTAGATCTTATTTTATATAGGAGGTTTATTGAATCAAAGATTCGAGTAAATCCAAGATTCGAGTAAATCCAAGAAAATATTAGATTTGAGTAAATCTTAAAAAGATTTTGTTTCAATGTTTATGAGTTTTTGACAAAATTTCAAAGTTTTTATAGAATTTTTTAAATTTAAAATATTTTTTTTATTTTTTTAAATTACTATAGCTCGATATTTTATCTTTTTATGAAACATATAAATATATAAAAAGAAATTGTATTTTCCCAAATATATGCTCATGTAGATGTACACTAATACGTCAGTTAATTTTTCTTATGAAGATAACACATATATAATATTATTATTTAAAAAATATAGTTAAGAGCAATGTTTTTTTTATAGAAAATGTAAACGAATATATCACTTATACAAGATTACATCTTTAATTTTACTAAATAATAAAATTTATAAACTTTTACATTTCCAAAGAATATATTTTTATAAAACAACTATTTGGATTTATTTTATTTAAAAAAAATATTCTACACGTGGTATTTTCGTCGGCAAAATTAGCTGGTATATCATCAACATCAACAAAATTAGATGATACGACCGCTGATACGGTGACTTATATATGTTTTCGCCTAAAAGTAAACATTATATATGTCATTCAAATTATTCAAAAGTACATATATGTTTTTCACGGTCATATAATTCGGATATGAATTGAACATATCGCGATATGTTGGTTATGAAAAGGCTATTTTCTCATCTATATACAATATAAAATCATACCAATATTAAAAGATTAATTTCTAAATAAAAAGATCTTATTTTTAAAACAAAATGTTGATTAGTTTATTATTCTAATTTAGATCGTATTTTATATAGGAGGTTTATAGAATCATAGATTCGAGTAAATCCAAGATTCGAGTAAATCCAAGGAAATCTTAGATTTGAGTAAATCTTAAAAAGATTTTGTTCCAATGTTTATGAGTTTTTGACAAAATTTCAGAGTTTTTGTAGAATTTTTTAAATTTAAATATTTATTTAAAATAATATTTTTATTTTTTAAATTACTATAGCTAGATATTTTTATCTTTTCATGAAACATATAAATATATAAAAAGAAATTGTATTTTCCCAAATATATGCTCATGTAGATGTAGATTAATACATCAGTTAATTTTTCTTATGAAGATAACACATATATAATATTATTATTTAAAAAAAAATAGTTAAGAGCAATGTTTTTTATAGAAAATGTAAACGAATATATCTCTTATACAAGATTACATTTTTAATTTTACTAAATAATGAAATGTATAATCTTTTACATTTCCTAAAAATATATTTTTGTAAAACAACTATTTGGATTTATTTTATTTAAAAAAAATATTATACACGTGGTATTTTCGTCGGCAAAATTAGCTGGTATATCATCAACATCAACTAAATTAGATGATACGACCGCTGATATTATATATGTTTTCGACAAAAAGTAAATATTATGTATGTCATTTAAATTATTCAAAAGTACATATATGTTTTTCCACGATCATATAATTCGGATATGAATTGAACATATCGCGATATGTTGGTTATGAAAAAGCCATTTTCTCGTCTATGTACAATATAAAATCATACCAAAATTAAAAGATTAATTTCTAAATAAAAAGATCTTATTTTTAAAACAGAATGTTGAATAGTTTATACTTCTAATTTAGATCGTATTTTATATAGGAGGTTTATTGAATCCAAGATTCGTGTAAATCTAAGATTCGAGTAAATCCAAGAAAATCTTAGATTTGAGTAAATCTTAAAAAGATTTTGTTCCAATGTTTATGAGTTTTTGTAGAATTTTTTAAATTTAAATATTTATTTAAAATTATATTTTTATATTTTAAACTACTATAGGTCGATATTTTTATCGTTTTATGAAATATATAAATATATAAAAAGAAATTGTATTTTCCCAAATATATGCTCATGTAGATGTAGATTAATACGTCAATTAATTTTTCTTATGAAGATAACACATATATAATATTATTATTTAAAAAAATATAGTTAAGAGCAATGTTTTTTATAGAAAATGTAAACGAATATATCTCTTATACAAGATTACATTTTTAATTTTACTAAATAATGAAATTTATAAAATTTTACATTTCCCAAGAATATATTTTTATAAAATAACTATTTAGATTTATTTTATTTAAAAAAGTATTCTACACATGGGATTTCGTCGGCAAAATTAGCTGGTATATCATCAACATCAACAAAATTAGATGATACGACCACTGATATGGCGACTTATATATGTTTTCGACAAAAAAGTAAACATTATGTATGTCATTTAAATTATTCAAAAGTACATATATGTTTTTCCACGATCATATAATTCGGATATGAATTGAACATATCGCGATATGTTGGTTATGAAAAAGTCATTTTCTCGTCTATATACAATATAAAATCATACCAAAATTAAAAGATTAATTTCTAAATAAAAAAGATTTTATTTTTAAAACAGAATGCTGAATAGTTTATATTTCTAATTTAGATCGTATTTTATATAGGAGGTATATCGAACCAAAGATTCGAGTAAATCCAAGATTCGAGTAAATCCAAGAAAGTCTTAGATTTGAGTAAATCTTAAAAAGATTTTGTTCCAATGTTTATAAGTAGACTATAAGATTAGAAAAATTCAAATACCATCCTATCATTTCCTTATGCCTATAAGTAGGCAATAAGATCACCATAGTCTGTTGTCCAAAAAGAAAAAAGAAAAAAAAAGATCACCATAAGTCTTTCAAAGCATTTCGAAATCATTAAAAAAAAAACCAATAAAGTCGGATCCGGATCCGGATCTCGGCCCAAAGCCCAGGTGTACTTTCCGTCTCCGTCCCGCTTCATTTAGAAGAATGAATACTCTATTCGCATTTCCAGAACTTAACCGCACGCCCTCCGCCGCCGCGATGATGTCACTGCCTCCGAGACTACGCGTCAAGGCCGAACCAATTGACGATCCTACCCCTCCTCCTACTCCTACTCCTACTCCAACTCCCACCCTCACCCCCTCCGATATCTACGCCGAGTACTACAGCCTCTGCGAACGTGTCGCTTCCGCATTGGCTAACCGTAACAACGACCTCCTCGCGATCGTCCCCGTACCGGAAGAAAAACCTCCCCTCCTCCACTCTCCTCCACCGATCCCAACCCCGCCGGGATCAGGAGACAACCGCGCTCTCTCCTCCCGCCTCCCGCCGAGGTTCCAGAGACCGCATGAGCTCGCTCGCGTCGCCGACCTAGGGCGCGAAGACCATATACACCGCAGAGAGATCCTGAAACGGACTCGAGCGATCTACGACTCCCTCCGCCTCCATATAATCGCGGAGGCGATGCGGCTTCCCGGTCGGCGGCGTAAACCTAGAGCCGATTACAACGCCTCGACTCTGATGAGGGAGCGCGGACTGTGGCTGAACCAGGACAAACACGTCGTGGGTTCGATTCCTGGGGTTGAGATTGGAGACATGTTTCTTTACCGTTTGGAGCTCTGTGTGATTGGCTTACACGGCCAGCCGCAAGCTGGGATTGATTTTCTAACGGCTAACCGAAGCTCAAACGGTGAGCCGATAGCTACTAGCATTATCGTCTCGGGTGGTTACGAGGACGATGAGGATACAGGGGAGGTTCTTGTTTACTCAGGGCACGGTGGGCAGGACAAAGTCCACAGGCAGTGTCAGCACCAGAGGCTGGAAAGTGGGAACCTTGCGATGGAGAGGAGTATGCATTACGGTATCGAAGTTAGGGTGATTCGTGGGTTTAAGTATGATAATGTGGTTAGCTCGAAGGTGTATGTGTACGATGGGTTGTATAGGATTGTACAGTATTGGTTTGATGTTGGCAGGTCAGGGTTTGGTGTGTTTAAGTTTAAGTTAGTTAGGATTGAAGGGCAGGGTGAGATGGGGAGTAGGAGGATGAAGTTTGCTCAAGCGCTTAGGACTAAGCCGTTGGCGGTTAGGCCTAATGGGTATATAACGTTTAACCTTTCTGGTGGTAAGGAGAATGTTCCGGTTTATCTGTATAACGACATTGATTTTGATCGTGAACCGGAGGGGTATGACTACATTGTGAGATCTGCGATTCCCTGTGTGATTTCTGCTCGCGGAGGGGCTAACAGGGGCTGTGATTGTAACTATTCGTGTGGTAGTGATTGTTTTTGCGCGAGGAGGAATGGTGGTGAGCTTCCTTATGATGACGACGGGACTCTGTTGAAGGGTAAGCCTGTGGTGTTTGAGTGTGGGGTTTTGTGTGGGTGTGGTCCGAGCTGTAAGAACCGTGTGACTCAGAAGGGGTTGAGTAAGACGCTGGAGGTTTTCAGGTCCAGGGAAACAGGTTGGGGTGTTAGGACATTGGATTTCATTCAAGCCGGGGCCTTCATCTGTGAGTATGCTGGGGTGGTTCTCACAAGAGAGCAAGCCAAGATTGTATCAATGAGTGGGGATCCTCTTCTCTATCCGGGTCGGTTCACAGAGAAATGGAGTAGTTTGGGTGATTTATCTCAAGTGTACCCGGAGTATGTTCAGCCGAGTTATCCTTCTCTGCCGCCGGTTGATTTTGGGATGGATGTGTCGAAGTTTAGAAACGTGGCTTCTTACATTAGTCACAGCAAAGAATCAAATGTGATGGCGCAGTTTGTATTGCATGACCATAGTAACTTGATGTACCCTCGGGTCATGCTTTTTGCCCTGGAGAATATCTCTCCGTTGACCGAGCTAAGCCTGGACTATGGGTTGGACGATAAGCTGGAAGAGCGGCTCGCCATCTGTAATTGAGTTGTTGTTTCCATAGCTTGTTTCTGTACTTTTTTTTTGTATTTGTATCTTACAAAGATAGCCTCCCTTGATGCTTTTTTGTAGGAGGTAATTTCTCAAATTAATGATATTGTCACATTTCTTCCCATTTTAGCTTGTTTATATTGCCAAATTATGACTGTCTTTGGAGTTTTCATGTATTCTCTTGCGCCAATGGCATCAATGATGCAGATGTTGTGGCTTCCCTTCTTTCTGAGATGTATGCAAGGCAAGAACAGGAGGCCTATCCGTCTATTTTTGGGGTAAAAGTAAAACCTTCTCTTTTGTCAGTTTGCACCTTGTATTCTCTGTCGTTCATATGATATGATGGAGCAGCTTAAGTTGATTTAGAAAGAAAGAACATTCTGTAAAAGAATTTTTGTATAAAAAGCTTTTGAGTTTGTTTCTTCAGTTCTTCCTTTATCGTTTGGATTCATCTCATCTGATCTTTGAGAATGTTGTCATTTTCTGAGCTGTATGGTCACACTCACAGTCGTGTGGATATGGTTTCATATTCAGGACCAAAGCATTCAGTGGACATTCTGTCCTTACATTAAGATTTGTCTATGATGATTTTAAACACTACTGATTGGTTGATTTGAGTAAAGTGAAACCAGCATCCCAATACACATTATTGTTGATAGAGTGACTGCTTAATACTCTGAATCAATTAGAGCATTGTATAAGTCTCAAGAGTTAAGTCAAATGTTGCTCTGCTTTTGCCTCATATACTCTGTTTCTTGTCTTCCAAACACACCACCTGATGCATTCCTTTGGAGATCAACAACACGGAGATGTCGTTGTTGATTCTTGACAGATTAATGGTCTCTCTTTGTTTGATTCTTCAAGTAAACCGAAGTGTATTTCTCTTCTGGTTCTGTCAATTTATGTTTTCGTAAATTTAACCAGAAGAACTATGTCAAGCCAATTTAGACTTAAAATTACATTTTGGTTTACACTTAACCGGGTATACAAGAACTGGTACCAACCAGATTGTTATACAGTGTATTTGGTAAAAAGTCTTCACCTACTGAAACATAATTTGATTTAATGCGAGTTAGTTAAATAAGTATAAACTTGAAACTAAAATAACAACGTTCAGCTCACAAACCCAAAAGAGAATTCAGATTTAAATAAAATTCTACTCTGATTTACCCAAAAATCAGAAACCGGTTTAAACCGGTTAGACTTAGTTATCAAATTAACTACTTCACCTAGTGTATAAACTCTTGATATCTTCCTTCATCTTAGTCGTCTCAAGAAACACATCACCACACTGATCAACATCCACGTCCCTAAACCCAAACTCATCTCTTCTTCCTCCTCCACACTCAACGTTCCACTCAAACCACATCTTAGACATCATCTCCTTCCTCGAACACGTCTCAAAACTCTCCTCCTCCGGCGAATCCGCAGCCACAAGCCTATACGAATACACTCTCCTCTTCTGCCCCGGCCTATAAGCTCTAGCCACAGCCTGCTGAGTCACCGAAGGGTTTAGATGAACGTCGAGAATCAGCACCCTCGACGCACCCACCAGCGAGATCCCTTCTCCACACGCTTTGATCGATCCGAAAAACACTTTAGCGTCCGGAGAGGTGTTGAACCTCTCCATGGACACCTCTCTCTCCCCGCTGCTCGAGTCGCCTGTGATGGTGAACATCTCTTTCCCCAGCCTCCAGCCTTTCGTCAGGGCCATGAGTCTCTCGAGAGTCTTAAGAGGGATGATGTATTGGCTGAAGACTAACAGCTTCTCACCCGTTGACTCGCAGAGAGATACGAGGTTGAGGAAGAACTTCATCTTGGCGCCGTCTTTAACGTTAATCTTCTTCAGCAAGGTATCTAGCTTCTTCAGCAAGTTATCAGCGAAACCCTTTTCTCCATTCGAAGGGTTTGCCTCCAAGAAGGCTTTAATCTTCGGGTGTATATACAAAGCAGCACCGAGAGAGATCTGCTTGAACAGATCCATCTCCCTAAGGCCTTTGATTTCATCTCTCTGAAGTGAGCTCAAGTTAAGCATCACAGTGAACTCACTAAGCCCTGGAAGCAATCCCTTGAAGTCCGCTTTGTGATAATGCAAGACGTGACGTGTCATCTCGCGCAGATCCTTAATCATACTCGCTTTAGCTGAACTCTCTCTACTCAATGTAAGCTCCACCGCAGCGAAGAAAGTGTTTTCAATACTACTCTGGTTCATATGTTTGCCGCTAGGTATCTCCGCCTTGCTCATGATGCGAGAAACAATCTCTCTATGACGCTTCAAGAACTTGGGACGGACTAGGTTTAATATGTTAAACACTTCCTCAACGTTGTTCTGAAACAATGTCCCCGTGAGAACAACTTTCCTACGAGTCTTTACACGTGCGAGTGAGATAAGCAGGTTCGTCTCTTTGTTCCTCGACGTGTGTCCCTCGTCGAGGATAAGCAGCGTCGGCTTCTCGAGGAGAATACGCTTGCAATCTTCTGACACCTCATCATCTATGCTAATGCTATCATCGCATATGATCTTGGCGAACTGTTGGTAACCGAGAAAGAGTATGCTTCTCTCTTCAACCCATTCTCTCAACACCTTGAGTTGTTGTCTTCTTGATTCGGCTTTGACGCTGTAGAGATCATAGAGAGGGATGTTCTCCACCGCCCATTTAGTGAACTCTCTCTTCCAAGACTCTATGATCCCCTTTGGGAGGACTATCAGCGGTTTGGCTTGCGGATCCATGGCCATGAAGCTTTGGAGGAAGCTGATGAGGAGGAATGTTTTGCCTGAGCCCGGCGCGTGTGCTAAGATGCACCCGCCTGGCTCGTTGGATGCGAGGTTGTTGCATAGGAACTTGAAGCCTTCGATTTGGTGGGGTCTCATCTCGTTGTCGTGCCTTGGGTGGATGAACATCTTGTCTCCTAAGATGTTGTTAGAGTGGGTTTCTGTGAAGTCCATCCTCGTTGTTTCTGTGTCTTCTTGTTCGCGTGTGTAAGTTCTTCTTGATCTCTTTGGCTATACATCAAGGAAGAAAGTAAGATTCAAGTTGTCAGTTTATTACAGTGTGATTACTAACCTTGTAGTAGACAACTTCGATGATGCTTTCGATGGGTGTTTTGATGAGTCCACAAACACGGCAGACTTCTCCGACGTCGTCCTTGTAGATGAAGGAGTGCTCACAGTCTTCTACTTGTTTGGGATCGTTGTCTTGTAGATTCTCCACTGTTACCTATAACAATAGGCAAATAAAAAGAGCTGAAAACGCTAAGAAATGAACATAGAAACTGTTGGTCAATGTACAAGAAGTAACCAAAACCTTAGATGACTCTTGAGCAAAAGCCATTTGCCTCCAAAGTTCAGCTTCTTCTTCTTCTTCACCAACTCCATATGGATGAGTTCCATTGTCATCATCTGTATGAATACTTGATGAATCCTCCTCATTATAGCCTTGAGGACTTAAGTCAGATCCTGAGGAATCTCCACTCTTCACAACATAAACATGCAGAGTTCAGATCACAGAGAGTTAAAGTGATGAACATTCTTTTCTGCAATAAAGCTTACAATGACTGATTCTTGAGGCAGATTCACTGAGACAGAACCGTTGAAGAGTTTCCTTTTGAGCTCACAAAGCCTCTTCACACCATCAGCAAGCCATCCGTATTTGCTCTCTTCAAACCCATCAAGTAGATCCGGTAGAAAGAACGGGTCAGGACGCTTGGTGAGTTCTGATTGGCTAATCCTCTTGCTCTCCGACCTCAAAATCCAAGCTGTGTTTCACCAGTTAAACAAAAAATCAGACATGAATCCATCTCTTTCTTTCTCAACATTTGCACTAAAAGAAGTTCATTTCATCAAACAAACCCAATAAAGATACGATTTTTATGTCAAAGTTTACAATCAGGAGGAACCAAACCCATGTGGGTGGGTGTAAGAAGAATCAAAACCCATTGTTGTTCAACAAAAAGGGTCACGAGCAAAAGAGAATGCAAGTGTGTGTATATAGACGTACGCAAGTTCCTCGCCGTTGAGAAGGGTAGAGAGTGATCAGTACCCACCATTGTGTGATTGTGAAAGAGCTCAAGATGCAAGCTTTGTGTAGAGAGTAGATAGATTTCAAGTAACAAGGACTAAAAGATTTGAGTTTTTCAAATGTTAAAGGTTGAAGCTTTTTTTAATTTTCGTTTCCCATAATAGAAGTTAGTATGGGGTGGCAATGGAGAGAGAGAAGGAGAAGCAGACGAACGTTTTGGGGGAGGAGGAGGTAGATAAAGACAAAAGAGTATCTTCAATGTACAGAGTCTTTATTAAACTTGCTCTCCACTCTGAACAGTGTGCACGCGTTCTATTGTTTGTAACGTTTCCAAAATGTAAACAATATTTCAAACCTTTGTGAAGCTTAATCACAGAATGTGGTTAGTAATGTGTTTTGCCTTATCTCAGGTCTCCATTGTTTTTTTTTAGTTTAACATTGTTTTATGTGTGTTGCGTTTACATATTGCATGCAAAACAAAGTTTCTTTTTTTAAAAGAAATGAAGGTTATTAAAAATACTTTAAATAAACCTTTCAATAGTTTTTTGCAAAGTTTTTTTTTTTTTTGGTAAGTTTTGTCTGGTCTTTTCCTAAAAACAAAGCGTTTTTATGAATTTATCTATGATTTATTCACGTTTATTTCGGGGTAAGATAACTTTTTGTGTATATTTGTGTCGCTGATGCGAATCAATTTATTTGGATTATAAAATTTGAAATTTATTGAGATTAGGTGAGTATATAATGAAAGAGATAAATTTTATTTACCCTAACTAAACCAGTTACGTATATTTGTATTATTTAGTTATTACATCCGAATAAATACCGGAAAAAATGTGGTGTAGTAGGTTTTTCGAAGAGATCTAGTTGGTTGGTTGATTGGTTCAATGCTTCATTGTCATGATTTGGGATATGAATTGTATTTCTTGCGTGAGTGTCAGTTTACCTCATTAGTGTATATCTCTGCTTCTTATAGAATGACGTATACCCTTTGTTGGATTAAATTATATAATGAGTTAACAGCTACAGTACGAACTAGGGTAGGCGTTCGGATACCCATTCGGGTCCGGTTCTGATCTATTCGGGTTATGAGTTTTCGGGATCAAAGATTTCAGTCCTATTCAGATATTTCTAAATTTAGGTTCGGGTTCGGTTCGGATTCGGATAATCCATTTAAATTGTTTAAAAAAATTTAAATTCATTATATACTTTAAAAACACAAAATCTATAAACAAGATATCTTCTAAATTTTTTTACTATCTGTTGTGTTTGTTTCTAGTTGGGAGTCTCACATTATTCCAATCAATCAAACCAAATATGAACATATGCGAGATAGTTCAAACTGATGTGAATCTACCACAAAATATGTTAAGTGATATGTCAATATCAACGTTGATTAACCAATGGGGCTGGACTAGTGACATTCGAGGAATAACCTCAATACAATAAATCCACAGTTTGATTTCCATTGGACACTAGAAGATTTACGAATGTGGATATCGCTGGCCCACATATTAGTAGGTTGATTTCGGTCGCCAGACTCATAGTTAATTAAAAAAAAAACAACATTAATTTCAACTTTGCCACTTGGTTGGTTCCGGGACAATATCTTCTCCACCATACATTCTACCAAGACTTTACTTTAGACATGCTCCAAGTCTTCACTAAACAAGGATATATGTAGACTAGTCAGACTCATCTTCTCTGTATCTTTTCTTGCATATTATCATTCGTCTAAAACGTTTCCATGTTCACCATGTCATCTCTGCGATTGCATATTCTCTTGGTACACTTTCTTTGTTGTGTCTTTGCCTCAAGCTTCATAATGACAAACCCTCTTGTTTTTGGACTTGCTGCTTGTCGTCCCGACCAGATACAAGCTCTTCTCCAGTTCAAAAACGAGTTTGAATCAGACGGTTGCAACCTCAACGACTACTTTCACGGTGTCACGTGCGATAACACAACTGGTGCGGTCACAGAGTTACATCTCCCAAATGGCTGCTTAACTGGAGTTATAAAATCCAACAGTATCCTCTTCTCGCTGCGTCATCTTCGTCACCTCAATCTCTCCCACAACAACTTCACTCCCTCTTCACTCCCTTCTGGATTCAGCAATCTCAACAAATTAGAGGTTTTGTCTCTTTCCTCTAACGGCTTCCGAGGTCAAGTTCCTTCCTCTTTTAGTAACCTAACCAAGTTATCCCAGTTTGATCTCTCACACAACGACCTCACTGGTGGTTTCCAACTAGTCCAGAACCTCACCAAGCTTTCCACGTTAGACCTTTCCTACAATCACTTCTCTGGAACCATCCCTTCTTCTTTGCTGCTCACTCTACCTCTCTTGTTACATCTTGATCTCCGCGGAAACTATCTCACTGGCTCCATTGAAGTTCCCTCCTCGCCGTCATCGAGGCTTGAGCACTTGTTCCTTGGACATAACCCTTTCGACGGACAAATACTAGAGCCTATCTCAAAGTTAACAACCCTCAAAGAACTTGTTCTCTCTTTCATAAACGTTAGCTACCCTATTGACTTGAGAGACTTCTCCTCTCTCAAATCTTTGCTGAACCTTGAGCTTTCCGGTAATATCTTATCGGCCACAACAAGTCTGATATCAGGTTCTGATGTTCCACCAAATCTTTACCGGTTGATGATGAAGGGCTGCAACATCAACGAGTTCCCTAAGTTTCTCAAGACCTTACAGAACCTAGAGCGGTTAGACCTTTCCGACAATCAGATCAAAGGGAAAGTTCCAGAGTGGTTATGGAGTCTTCCCCGGTTGAGCATAGTGAGTCTAAACAACAACTCATTCAACGGTTTTGATGGTTCTCTTCACAAGTCATCAGTTACAATGCTAGATCTTAGTTTCAACAACTTCACAGGATCCCTTCCTGATCCACCACTCTCTATAAAACTCTTCTTGGCATCAAGAAATAGTTTCACAGGAGACATACCTCTTTCAACTTGCGACCGAAGCTACCTAGATGCTCTTGACCTATCCTACAACAACTTCAGCGGCGCAATTCCTCAGTGTCTTAGTAAGTTCAAAATACTCAATCTCCGGAAAAACAACTTGCATGGAATCATTCCCAACGCATTCTCCAGCAGCTCTCCTCTACAAACACTTGATGTTGGATACAATCGAATAAGCGGACAGCTTCCGAGTTCTCTTGTGAATTGTTCTTCTCTAAGGTTTCTGAGTGTGGATCACAACAATATAAAGGACTTATTCCCTTTCTGGCTTAAGGTTTTACCGGATTTGCAAGTCCTCACCCTAAGTTCAAACACATTTCATGGTCCTATATCTCCTCCTCAAGGACCTTTAGGGTTTCCTGAGCTGCGGATACTTGATCTATCAGACAACAAGTTTACAGGAAGTTTGTCACCAGATTACTTTGTGAACTGGAGTGGATCATCATCAAACAAGATGTATGGAGATGGAGAGATGTATATGGGAGACTATACAAATGATCTCTACAGCTATTTTTATGGTTTGGACTTGCAATACAAAGGTCTTAATATGGAGAATAAAATGGTAAATACTTTCTATACAGCTATTGATTTCTCTGGAAACAATTTTAGTGGACAGATTCCAGAATCTATTGGTTTCTTGACGGCACTCATTGCGCTAAACCTATCCAACAACTCTTTCACCGGCCACATCCCTATGTCTTTTGCGAATCTTACAGGACTAGAGTCACTAGACCTGTCTCAAAACAAACTCTCAGGGGAGATTCCTCAAGAACTTGGTGCCCTCTCGTTTTTGTCGTACATAAATGTCTCTTACAACCAACTCAAGGGTGAGATACCAAAAGGGACACAGATTAGTGGGCAGCCTGAATCTTCCTTTGAGGGGAATGCAGGGCTTTGTGGTATTCCTCTCCAGGAAAGTTGCTTTGGGACTAGTGAGCCACCAACACAATGGGAAAAGCAAGTAGATGATGAAGAGGAAGGAGAGGTGTTGAACTGGAGAGGAGTAGCAATAGGGTATTGGCCTGGATTGTTGTTTGGACTGGCAATAGGACATGTTATTGCTTTAAACAAGCCGAGTGGCTAGTGCTTATAATTGGTTTGAATAAGAGCATAAACCGTTAGGGTTGTTTTGTTCTTGCGTCTGATATTTGGATTTTCTTGCCAAGTAGTTTCATGTGTTTCATATCCAAGACACTCTATGCAACAACTAATCAACTAATCAAGACACTATATGAGAAAAGATAATACTTCTATATATTGTTTATGCATATCTCAACTAATCAAACTTCTATAATCGATCCAATGTATTATGTACCGTAAATTGTGTGTTGTCTCTTGAGAATATGCATGCAGCAACTTGAGAGGATCAATATCATTTGAAATCATAAGGAAAAGACAAAAGGAGATTCATGATAATGCTATTTGTAATCAAACGTTCAGTATAAAATGATGGAGCTGATTTCACGCTTGTACACTGATAAAGCACAAACGTTTGAATCGTAACATATATGACATTGCAGATTATGTAACACACCAAGTCACTAACACTTGATGAATATTCAGGATTTGACCAGATAATTTACAAACCCCAGAAAACATAAAAGAATATTAATCGGTTTTAAAAACGAAAATGTAAAAAATAATCACACATAACTCAAATTATCAGCTGAGGCCAAGCGCGGCAAACGCTTTGACCCACCTTTCTTTTTCGACCCGTCGTGATCCGACCCGCCTCCACACACAAAAGTACATTCCGCGCCACAAATATTACTAAAACACGAGAAAAGACCGTTTCCTCCTTCCGTGTGACGGCGCTGATGCTTCTTCTTCTTCTTCACCGTCGGAGTTTTCCGCCTCGAGATCTTCCCTCCGCCTGCACTCGCCGACGCCGGAACAATCGCGCTACCTACATCGCTGCTCTGGTGACTCGATCCGAGATCGTAAAGCGGCGGAAGCTCCGTCCGCCACCGCTCGAGTTTCGATCGAAGACCTTCGATGTTGCTATCGTCGTCGAGGCTCCACTCGCTGAGGATCGAACTCTCAGTGTCGTTAGCTTGCGATCTCTCCTTCGCCATCTTATTCGCTACTTCCGAAGGCGAGGGACCTAACTCAGATTCGGTTAAAATCAATCTCCCCGCCAAATTAGATCTCATCGGCGTACCGAACCGTAGAGGCGATTTCATCGGCGTTCCCTTGTAGGTAGATCGAATCGGAGTCGATCCGATTATATTAGATCGTAACGGAGTCGATCCAACGAGGTTGTTAGATCTCATAGGAGTCGATGATCGCATAGGACTAGATGCAACCATGTTAGATCTCATCGGAGTCAATCGCATAGGACTAGATGCAACGATGTTAGATCTAATCGGAGTAGACGCGACGATGTTCGATCTCAACGGCGTCCCGTGCCTCGATAAGTACGGAGAAGCGCGGTTGCTGCGATCGTAGTCCCTCGGCGGCCTTGGCTTCTCGATCACCGGCGTCGATCTCCTCGGCGTTTTGCGTGAAGGATCGTACGATCGGTAAGGCGAGTCCTCGTCGTATCTTTCGCTTCTTAGTGGCATCACGTTTGGTGATTGATCCACAAACTCATCCTCATACGAATCATCATATCTATTGCCTGGGATATGAGGTGTTTTGTAAGGCGCTTCGTAATCGTCGACGGAATCATCGGTGGTTGTATGGTGACCCGACGTTGTAGGTACAGTTTCGTCATCGCTGCTCGGTAATGCGCTCACAGGCTTCCTATTAGCCACCCGGCTACGCTCTGCTCTGCTGAGAAGATCGGAGACTACCATGGAGCTGGTATCACTCCTCGTACGACGGAGCACCGGTGGTGGTGGTGGTGGTGGTGGCCTGGAGACTACGGATTGGTTCTGTTTTGAAGACGGAGATTGCGGGTTCTTGGAGCTTCCTTTGGCGCTGTTAAGATGCAGATTCTGCAAATGCGGATCGTCTTCACCTAGCAAGTCTCTGTAACCAACAGCAGACGAGTCCATGTTGGTGTAAAGAGGCAAACTTCGCATAGACCCGTCAAGGATTCCGACACCGATGTTGAGGATCCCTTGAGGACGGCCTGACGGTCGGCGAACTTGGAGGGCTACGAAGCGCATTCCGGGAGGGGGAGTATGGCGGTACTCGTCGTTGGTTCGGTATCCAGGTCGGCGGTTTGGTGGGATTAGGTTGCTGATGAGGACGCGGACTGTGCCGACGTGGACATCACGGAACCAATGCAAAGCGTAGATTTCGACCACGACGGCTGAAGTATCAGCGTAGAGGAAATCCTCGCTGACTCGGAAGACGAACTTGTCGTTCCAAGTTGGGTTGGCTCCACCGGTGTAGTCAACGCGGGTGGTGAGTTTACGCTCGGAGTGAACCCAAGCCACCGCGTACGTCTTCATTTTACGGGAGACAGGGGCTAGATCCTGAGCGGAGATTAGGTTGAGCTCTAGTAATTGGAAAGATGCAAACATCGACATTGTTTGTGGACAACAATCAATGTTTTGTTGTTTAAAGTCAGTCACGTTTGACGAAATGTGGTCGAAGTTTTAGGAGAAATGAAAGGGTTATGGAGTTGGAATATCGAGGTTCTTGATCAACCCCATAAGAAGTGGATGATTCTCCATTGGATAAATCATTAGACTGTTATTGTTTGGTGGCTAACCTCCGAATGCTATGGATAAGTTATTGGCCATTGCTTCTTAAGCTTCTTTTTCTAGATGTTTTTTTATTAACCTTTGAAGCAGAGAGATGAGAGAGGAGAGAAGGAGTCGATCGTAGGTTCCATTTTTTTGGTTGTGCTGTATATAAATTTTGAGAGATAAATCATGTTTGATATGTAGAGGTTTGCTATATTAGGAGGAGAGATGAGTTTTATGTCTTGCAAAGAGTTTTTTAATAGTATTTTTCTTCGTACACAGGCGATCTAGAAGAAAAAGGTCTTTGTGGCTATTAGGTCAGAGAGGATTTGACATGTGTTTGGAGATATTTAGTGCTAGTTTGTGCTACTTAACGGTCTAAAAGCAAACTATAATCTAAACACACAAAAAGATAAACGTCTTAATTTCATTTAGATTCGATCCTTGGAAACAAAAAGAACAGTTTGGTACAGGTTTTGAAGGTACAAAGAGAGAGATTAAAAGAACCTAATAAGAACAATAGAGTGAGCAAACTCAAGTGTGATTGATCGTTTGAGTTCAGAGAAGTACCGAAGAAGATCATTATGCCAACTAACAAATCTTCCTTATAGCTGTGAAAACTGTAAGATACAACAGAAGAGAGAGAAGAAACCGGAGATGAACATTTGAAAATTTGCTGAGTTTTCTAACGAATTCTTCAGGAGTCTTGTGCAGAGTCATCATCGGCATTGGCTATTTGGTCACCAGGAAGACCAAATATCCGTAGGTTACGGTCCATGGAACCAACTGCAACGTATTGTGCATCTGGACCAAACTTCACACATGTAGCTTTACCTGCAAGCTCAAAAGGTTTTCGAATTAGGAACATCATGTGACCCTTGAAAGAGTTAATGAAAGGGATCTTACCAGTGCCTGAGAGGTCTGGGAGTGTTTTGATAAGGTTCCATTCAGCTTTCACACTTGCCGTCTGGTATAGTCTGCGGCCGTTACAAACATATTGTTAAACTTTATAAACCCAAGTGCAGATTACTGAATTGCAGCACAAGTATCAAATCCGCACTCACCTGATATCTGATGCAGCAACACCAAGATAAGATCCGCTAGGGTCAAACTCCACTGCACAAAAAAAAGTGTTTTCATGATCTTATACGAGGAGATTAATCTATCAACAAAACGACTAGAATGGGATACAGTAGTTGCATACCAGAGTTTGCATCTGCGGATAAGAATGACTTGAAGTTCCTTAACTTGCGCAGATCCCACAACCTAACACCATCCTCGGCAGCAGTCTGTACATTTTCAGAACCACAAAACCAGCATTAATGTAAATGTACACAGAATCGTAGTTTCACTTTCACGTCTCGGAGTTTGTTCAAGTACTCACCGCGAGGAAGTAACCATTCTCAGAGAAAGATATAGAGGTAACTTCACCGGTGTGTCCATCAAACTTCGCCACATTTGCCTATAATCCAACAAAATAATTCAAACTAAATGAAGTCTTGTGCACATAAATATTGATATTTTAAGAGGAAATAGAATCCTGAAGGCCAGAGTTTTTTACCTGACTTTTAACATCCCAAATCTTAACAACAGATTGAGAAGTACCGGTTCCGAGAATGAGACCATCAGGATGAAAAGCAGCAGCCGTGTAATCCACCTTCTCAGAATCATCGGATACCTGAATAAACACAAGATATATGAAAATGGCTCCTTATGAAAGGAGCTTATATGACAATGCTTATGAAGAAAGTATAACCCAATCCAAATATATAGAATAGTTTCTGTAATATAGCATATACGCAAAGCTAGAAAGGAAGACATGTATTAGTTGGCTCTTTGATGAAAGAGATGAGGGACCTTTGCAAGGCATAAGCCAGACGAAAGATCGTAGAAGCACCATGTACTGTCAAGAGATGCCGACACAAAGTATTTATTTGTGGCATGCACAGTTACAGCTCGCACCTGAAAAAAAAAATTATCATCGCTACTATGTCAAGCAAAAAGTATATGAATAACATGAATAAAATGTAACAGACTGTAAGAGTTCTTCAGTTTCATCCTTACCTCTGCAGAGTGATCATTCAATGTATGCCCACAAGCATAATTCCTATCCCCAGAATCCCGCCAGATACGGACTGTCTGCAGGTAAGTCACTAAATTAGTAATATAAAGATGCCTATTTAACAAATGGTGATGTTTATATCGCAATGACTTTTGTGTGAGTGATCATAACTCTACGAAGCGAACCATAGTTTTTCAAAGATGGCATCATGACATCTACAGATTTAGATTTGAAGGCTACTTATTATCTTCTCACACTTAAAGTAAGCAAATGCATCTGCCAACTACTACTTTTCAGAACAATGGCAAACAAAACGCAGGATAACAAAACTCCTACAGATACAATGACCAAGCACCATTCATAAAAAATTGAAAATATGGATTTCAAATCTGTAAATGCATCTTGAGTTACCTTGTCAGCCGAAGCAGTCAAGACAAGATCACTGTCACCTACAAATTTTACGCTTGTAACCTACAAAAGGGTTAACACATACTAAGGACAAAGCCACGGAGAAAGGTAAAACAGAATCCAAAGCAAAAGAAAAATTAAATACCTTTTTCGAGTGACCAGTTAGTGTTGACAAGATCTGCCCTGAAGGGCGATCAAAGATAACAGCAGTTGCATCCACTCCTCCGGTAGCAATGACATCCTAATTACCAATTAAAAAAGGATAATGAGAGGTAAACTTTGGCACACCAAAACTAGTGTAATGGATATCAAAAGAAATGCGAAGGATCACATGCCATAATACAAACTATCGCACACGCCTATTGACATATAAGAGAACAATTAAAAAACTCTGCCAAAAAAAACTGAACACTGAACAATAAAATGAACACTGCCCAATCAAGGACTTAAAGGATGTATTCAAATCATTCATGAACACAAGTCTGCCTGTCATGCTATGCAATGACTTCCGAAAACAGACAAGAATAAAGTGATGAGAAACCTTAGAATGTAGGATATCCATGGAACAAATGCCCGGTTTGTTGGTCTTGTGGAGTGGGTGGCTTGATAGCTGAGTGAACCTCTCCAAAGAATCTATTGAAGCCAATGTTTCAGGAATCTGCAGAAAAAAATGCTTAGATTAACAAGACAGCAGGAACCAACACAAGACACAAAACTCCAAAGTACATTTGTGAATCGAGTGGCACAGAAGAAGAAAACATGCGAAGAGAGGCAGGAAGTAGCAACATTTTCCTTTTCAGTTTCAAACACATACTAGGATCTAAATAGATATATTGAGTAACATAAATCATAAGCCTCCAGTTTTACAATTGACTGTTACAAACAAGAAAACAATACATATAAAACTACTAGTCGTAAGGTTTTGCCATCCGACTTTCAAATGACATGATCAAAGTTTGATGGGAAATAATATGCAGTACCTGTCGCTTTTTGCGCTTCTGGGAAAGAGCAGCATTGCAATCAGTCAATTCTGTGATAATTTCAGCTGAAATGCCAGGACACAACTTCTTCGCATCAGGAGCCATTTCTTCATCACCAGCAGCTATTGAACAACAAAAGAGTATTGTAACATGTTACAAGATAGAAAACTAATTAGCTAACACATCTTGAGCAAAGGTGTACAATCATACCTCGTTTACCATTGCTAAGAGCAGCATTAGCTGTCACAGCTTCCGGGGCTGCAGGTATATGCCTTTCAACCTCTGCAAGCAATTGGCGCGCTTCATCTCTTTCTTTTTTAAGCCTAGCAATCACGCGACATGCAGAATCATGCTGCAAACCGAAGGAAAAAATTATTACACAAATTGTTCAAACGCGCTTAATAAACGATGAGACGTTAAAGATAATAAAACAAGGGTACATAATATAAAAAAAATCATGCCACAAACGCACAACTGAAATTACCTGATACAAGGCATGACTTAGCTCTTGCCTCGCAGTATGCAGTTGTTGCTCCAGCGCAAAATTTGATAGCATCAAACCGTCCCATTCCTAGAAGTGCAGCAAAACAGATTAACTTCTCACGCATTTACCTTGTCTAATTCAACCTAACTAATGAACAAATTTCTCTTGATTAACAGTCAGAAAACGAGCAGATAATCAGTATAATAACGGTTCAGTTAAACGAAACTTGAATAATTCTAATAACCAACCCTACACTATTCCAATCCAAGGCTACCAACCAAACTCTACACGACCATAAACAGGAACAGGGGGGAACTTTATCGTGAAACTTCCATAAAGAAAAGGCGGAAACAAAGTTCTAAAACATTTAAAAACTTACATTTTGGAAAGTTCCAAGCAATCCAGGGATGCTAGCTGTATGCACTGGCTTCGGTTTTATAACCTGCAGAATGGGTCAAAGGAACAGAAACATCTTAAACTAAGTTCTTCAACAGTTCTCCACATCAAATACTCAAAAGAAAATAACACTACCTTCCCGGTTTTGATGGGAACAATGTCATCAATGGTAAGAGGTTCTCCAGTAACCGGGCACTTCCCATAATCCTACAGGTCAAAAAGAACATCCATCAAACCATCACCAAGTGGAATTAATTATCTAAAAAGACTCCAACTTGAGGTGCCTTGAAAATGTAAACAGGATCTGAATCTTAAAAGGAAAAAAGCTTCAAGCTTTACCAATATATGCCTCTCGATTAATCGCCTCTCGAAGAGCAAACCTGACTTCGTTGAAACCACTGCCTCCTCTGGAACTTCTCCGGAAACTGTATGGAACAAAGACGGTGGTGACGTCACTAATCAATTTTAAAAAACCTAAATCGGGATATTGGGGGAGAAATAGAAAGAGATTTACTTGCACAGTTCATCGTGGAGAGAACGAGTAATACGAGCTGTTGGAATGAAGTGGAAGTCGCTCGGAGCGGCGGAGCTAGGGTTAATATCGTCTCCGGTCCGGCGCTACGAAGCAGAATCGCGCAAGCCGGGGAGATTGGTAAAGGGAGAGAAGATGATTAACACTCTCTCAGTGGGAAACTAGGGGTTCAGTTTTGCTATGGGCCTTTAATGATTATAATCTTACGTTTGGGATTTATCTCGTCTTCGTGGGCTTTTGAAGTTTCTAATGAATCTGATACGGCCCTGGAATACTTAAAACGGCGCGTTTGCACATGTGTGTTTTTTTTTTCTGAATCAATATCTTTTTTTATGTTTGTTGATTGTCAGTCTAACTCAATGAACAAAAAATATTAATATGCTTATTGATTGTCAGTCTAATCAGAAATTTGAGGTAATTTTTATTAACATGATAAATTTGTTGTTATTCAAACATGATTTACACAAAAAAATCAGTGTTTCTGAGATTGTTATTATATAAAGTACTATTTTAAAAAATATTTTAAATTGTGATTTTTTTGTGTGGATTCTATTATTTTAAAAAAAAAGAGAAACAACTCATAGGTTTGAATGAAATTTAAAGCGATTTAACAAAATCATATTAATTTTTTAAAATTTGCTTAAAATCATCTAAAACTCTTTAGACTTGGCAAGAAACCGTGATTGGTTTTTCAAACTTTGTTTTAACAATTGAAAAATATTGTCAAATGAAAAAGTGATTAATATAATAAAGTTTTTTATTAAGAGACTTGCGTCTCTTGGAGGAGAAGCAATTGTCACTTTCTATCTCTTCTTTTTACTTGTTTTATGTTTTTCTTATCAATTTAATCTAAAAACTGGTGGAAATACTCTCTCGTGCTCATGTTCTTTTATAAATCAAATAACTTCAAATCATTTTACATTGAATATATCTCCAATTTTTTATTGATTTATTTAATAAACCATCACGAACTAGTATTGGAAGAAATATATAAAGAAGATATCCAAACAATTTTGATAAGGAAGAAGTGCATTACTAACCCATTAAGATGTGCTAGTGGGGTGGGGTAATCACTATCGAGAGCCATAATACAAAGGTAAATTGGATTCTCTCTTGAGAAGAACATATTCAAAGTCTATCACATATAATGGGCCCATATGGAGTTGAAGTCTAGTGATGTCGAACTCTAGTGATAGAGGTGGTCACTGGACTAAAGATGCATACTCAGTGTGACCAACATATATGATGGATTTGTTGGATTTCCTACGACACTAACCTTCCTCCTCCATCTTCAATCGTTGTGTACTATCCTTTATGGTACAATAATCCTAACCCTACTTGGTTTGAGGCAACACAAGAACTGCCTCCACTTCACTCTCAAAATCCTAGCCAAGAGCTCACTCCACCGACCAGTAGAAAATGGGGTTTTGGCTGGGGAAGCGGCAGCAGACACCACCGTAATAAGCTGGTGTGGAGGAGGAGGATCCAGTATCAAGCTGAGTCCAACGGCAATACACATGCTTAGAAACATACCCAACAAGTATACGTACGTATCTATATGAATATATATCATTCACTAGAAGAGTATTTGTTAAACAAAGTCGTGAAATAATGTGTTTTATGTTGCGGATGTTATGATGATGTATATCGAATCTTATAATTATTATGTAAGCAGGAGAGAGATGCTTATCCAGTTCTTGGATGAGTATTGTGAAGAAGAAAGTAACAAGAGGAAGATGAAGAGACTGTCTATGATTTCTTATATCTTCCAATCGATTTCCATTAAGTTTTTTGTTTGTATTTTTTGTTTAAAACTTTATCACTATTGCTTAGTTTTAATATTTGATTAATATACCTGACAACATCAAAAAAATATTTGATTTGCATACCTATACACTTATATAGATGTATGCGTGTAGGCAAGAGCAACAACCTAATGATGATTCAACTTTTTAGATATGATAATCGATTGATAATATGGATGATATATCAATTCAAATTTAATTGTTTTCGCTTTGATATATATGTTACATAACAATGTCATAGATTGATAGTACAACATTTAATATCTTTCTTTGAAACTAAATTAATGGCACTAAATTGAGCAGGAGCAAAATGAACAAAGGGTATGCATTTGTGAACTTCACAAAAGCAGAAGCAGTGTCGAAGTTTAAGGCGGCGTGAAGTTGTTTCTCTGTTGTTTTAATTTTCGTGTTAGCAATAAGAATATCAGTTTCAAAAAATTGGTTGAATTTCTGTTTCCTTTCTTCTCTTAACCTGGAAGGTGCTCACATGGGACCGATAATAAATTTGACAGGAAAATAAAATAAAAAATCAAGAATTAAAAAGCGACTACCGATTGTCACTTATCAGGACTTTTTTTTTCTTTTGTCAGCGATGTATACGTAAACTATTAGGACTTTTCGGACCACAAGGAACACGTTCACTATTTGAAGTCGCGTTCTGGTTATAACGCAACCAGAGAATGTTGCTTAGAAATGTACTTTTTGTGAGGTAGTTTCCAACGTTGTCAGTATTCATCTTTTAGTTATAATATTATCTTCTGAACACTCGTTTGTACTGTTACTGTATATCGAGTACACGAAGATCTTGCAAATAGATAAAACATTGTTTGACAAAATCTCTGTTTATTGGAGAATGGACCAAGAAGTGACGCTTACGCTTTTTTGTTCTCTTCTCTTTTTATAGTCGAAGACTAGCTTATGAACACTCGTTTGGCATGTTGTTCTAATTTCAAGTCGTCTATGTTATTCGAGTAACATGGATAAATGTGAAGAGTTGTTCATAATGTTACTACTTTGTGTATGTTCTTGTGAGCTGAATAGAATATCAACCAATAAACTAAATAGAATAGTGTGCATTGCATCGGTGTGTATTTGAATTCTTTATTAGTGTGTATATGATTTTGTAAAAAGAAATAGTATACTTACATGTAAATTGAATAGAATTTATTATGACATCAAATAAAATAGATTACAACGTGATTTTGAATGGAATAATATTCATATTATGTTGTCTCTTCTTCCTCTTTTCTCTAGTATCATTAGTCTCTATTTCTTTCGATACCGTTAATCTAAATATTTTATCATGTCGTCAATTTTGAACTCTTCTGATATCGATTTTCTCTTCAGTCTAGACTTCACAAAACTATTCTATTTCATTTTATATAGTATAGTTTAGTATTAAAAAAATAGAAGATACCATTTTCTGATTTAATTTTATTTAAAATATTATAAATTTATATTATGATTTATACTTGGGTTTGGGTAACTATACTACATAATATTAGGTACAATTTTATATTTTAAGATTTGGATTTAGGGTTTATATTTGGGTTTAGGATTTAATGACTAAGATTTTGGGTTTAGGATTTATATTTGAATTTAAAATTTAGTGATTAAGATTTAGGGTTTAGTATTTGGAAGGTGGGGGTTGAGATTGGGTTTAGTATTAACTTCTTCCATGCAATCATATACATTTCATATTTATTTTCATCAATATGTACTATGTTATTTTTATGGTTCTATTTTATTTGGGTTTAAGATTTATATTTAGGTTTATGGTTTAGTGATTAGGGTTTAAGGTTTAATATTTAAGGATTGAGGTGGGGTAGAGGTTAGGATAAAGTTTATTTTTAGGTGTTGAGAAGGTGTTAGTGTATTTTGGTGATATGAAATAGAACAGTCGAGAATTTTCAAATCATGTGCTTGTGCATTCTTCGACTTGTTATTTGCAGTAAACGGAATACACTTTTTAATCAAAAAATCTTCTATTTTCTTCCACACATTTACTGCAAACAGTAACCCCATATGCGGTAAAAATTAGAGTGATTTGTCTCCTTTTTTTCGTAAGTTATGACCACGTGACATAAGTTTTGGCCCAGATAAGTTGGTGTTGACGTCATCTCTTTCGTTACGTATGAACTTTTTTTTTTTTTTTTTTGTAACATCGTTACGTATGAACAGTTTAAATAAATTGTGGACCAAGTAAGTTGGTGCCAACGTCATCTCCTTATCATTTGTAACCGGTAACTTGTATTAGCAAAGAGTAAAACCGGAGCAAACGAGTGCTAAATGTTAGAAACTCAATTATATCAAAATCATATTCATTCCCTTAATTACACTCGAGATTGTAACCATTTGGAAAATTCTCCCAATAATAAATTGGTAAACAAAAATCACTCAAGAAAAGTCTTTGTGAAATGATGTATTTTGGTTACAATGGTCCGTCACTGGCCCACAAGTACAACAACTCCGTAACCTTCTGTCTCCGTAAGAGACTTTCAGTAAAATGCGAGCCATCATCTATCTGCTTTGGACCCGAGCCTGAAACTTTGCTTCCGAATCCGAACCTCAGTGTTGCTCCTGCGCCCGCCGTTGAAAAAATTTCGATCACTTTATCTCTCTCTC
The DNA here is from genome assembly GCF_000309985.2 of Brassica rapa. Classification (NCBI taxonomy): domain Eukaryota; kingdom Viridiplantae; phylum Streptophyta; class Magnoliopsida; order Brassicales; family Brassicaceae; genus Brassica; species Brassica rapa. Next base: position 17,519,725 of record NC_024798.2, read on the forward strand.
GAGCTCGGAAACCCTAACGCACTCTTTGAAAAATCGAGGTTGGGAGAGGAAGAAAGGCTCTCCATTTGCTGTAGATACAAAGTGTGTAAGTTCGCATCTTTCTCTTTCCCCTTTTAGAAACCCTAAACTTTTATTTTTAGTATGTGAGATTGATTTGTAATAATACCCAATTATTGAAGTTTCTCGGTAGGAATTGGAAAGCTCTCGTTTTGAGATTGGATTCTTGGTTAGTGTAGTGTGTTTGAGCTTCGATTTGATTTTGATCTCGAGTGGATGATTCACGAGATTTTTAAAAGCAATTCTGTAATTTTTTTTTTCTGATTTAGCTTTGATTTTGAGCTGTTAATAAAGGATTGAGCTTTAGTTGCTTTTGGTTTAAAGATCTTGATGACATTTAGTATCCAATGTGGTCTCAAGTTTGTTGTTGTGTGTGTGTGTGTTAAACAACTTCAAATAAGTAGTAACTGTTTTGTTTGTTTTAACAGGAAATATTTTGAAGGTAGATCATGAATTCTCGAGGGGATAGAGGCGTTGAACATGTTCCTCTATTTAAATTCAAACTTTAAAATCAAAGGAGACAACAATCTTGAACTTTGTTCTGTTTTTTTCTATTAGAGGTTCCAGATATTTAGAATAATTTCTTAGGAGCTAAATCTATGGAGAGGATCCACAATTTCTTTGGACAAGAAGGCCTATCTCAAGACCAGCATCAGTCTCAGGTGGTTGATGGAAGCTGGTCCGGTTTCAGTAACGGTTTAGTTGGAAACCAGAGGCATATAGACCCATCCAGTATTGCTAGTCTGAAGAGTTATAGCACACAACAACCTGGTATGCGTTTTGTCCACTTATATGAATAGCTTCTAGCTTATGCTGGAGATTTTTAAAACGTTCTCCTTTCTTGCTTATTCCAGTTGATCCAGAGAGATGGCAATCTTCAAATTCACACCATGGTTTGAGTTTTACGCAGCAGCAGCAACCTTCTATAAGGTCTGAGTACTCCAGAGGTCTGTTACAAGATAATCAGCAACTCACAAATGGTTACATGCATGGGATGGCAATGCAGAATGGGTCAAATGTTTTGGGAGTGGGTGTAGAATCTGGTAGAGATAGCTTATCAGCGAAAGGGTTTACTTCAGACATTCATAAAACTCCTATGAGGTTTGAGATGGGAGGAGAATCTCCGGTTAATTGTGACTTCTTTGGTGGTCAACAGCAATTAAACAGCCAGCCGCCTGGCATGCTCCAGCCGTTTCCAAGGCAGCAGATGACTTTCAATGATATGCAAGTGCTAAAGCAGCAAGTTATGTTTAAGCAAATGCAAGAGTATCAACTTCAACAACAGCTTCATAAGCGGGAAGCCAGGCAGCTCAGTTCTTTGAATTCAAATGCAGTAAATGGAAATCGCTCAAGTGATAATCAATCACACCTTTTGATTAATGGCATCCCTCTTCAGGATGCGTCTAGTAATGGTTGGCAGCCTGATCTTGTGTCAGGAAATACACACTGGATGCACCCCGGCATTTCACCAGTTTCATCCAGTGGGCTTGGCGCTGAGCACGGACAGGCGAACTTACAGTTTGAACCTTCCTTGTACAGCATGCCTCTTGGTGGGGCAAATGCACCTCAAAATTCCTTCTCTTCCGTTCAGATGAGCAGGTTATCTTCGGAGCATGGTTCCGCTCTCACCAATCAGCCTGATAGTTTTATGCTACCTAGATCCACATACCAGGCGAGAGCGATGTTCTCAAATACTTCAGCTCCAGGTTCAAATGATAGCCCAAATTTTGAATGTTTCCAGCAAGATGATCCACGCGAGAGAAACGTTTCAGCGCAGGAGAAACTCGATCAGATGAAGGGTTCTGGTCCACCAGAAAAATCATATATAAAAGCGCCTGGAAATGTTTCTGGGTCACAGAAGTCGACAGCCTTAGATCCAACAGAAGAAAAGATTTTGTTTGGTTCGGATGACAATTTGTGGGAAGCATTTGGAAACGACACTGATATGAGCTTGACAGGAAACCTGATGTCCAGTAGTTCTGACCTTAATGATGCATGCCCCTCTTTGAAAGGTGGGGGTTGGAGTGCTCTTATGCTATCTGCTGTAGCAGAAACATCCAGTAATGACGCAGGCTTTGGTAACAGGGTCCAGAATCTTGGCGTCAAGGCTTCAAATGCACTAAGTGAGAGACTCCAGAGTGATTCGGGCTCTATTCAAAGGAATGAGGGTATTGAAGATAGATTTGGTATTTGGAAGGCTGCTTCTAATCCAAACTTAGTTGCTCCTGCTGAACAGAAGAATCACTTCACCCAAAATCTACAAATGAAGGCAAACTATGGATTTGGCATTGCCACTGCGGAAAACAAGTCTACTGCTTCTAGGGATGTCCAGGAAAACCAACAGCATTTGGGTAATAACTCTGTGGAGAAAGCTACCCCTCAAGTGAATTATAGAGATGGCAGTCAGATCAGTCTCAAATTTCACTATCACCCCATGGGTAATACTGGTGTCACTGATGAGCCTTATCGAGAAAAAGTTGCCCATTTGCCACCCACACTGGAGCAGGTTTCTGCAGGAAATCAAGGCTATTTCGGGCAGCCAAAGTCTCTTAGTCAGCCACCTATGAACATGCAAATTGACAGGGTAAATTTTTATCCATTGGTTTTTGGCGTTGTTCTAGTAAATCTGAATCCCTCTGAACATTCTTTTTGGCTTCATTATGGCAGGGACATGGTTTACAAGGCATAGGATCAGAAAATTCACCTACTACATCTGCTTCAGCCGACAGAAGTGTTGATATGTGTAATCAAGTGAAGAATGCGTCAAGGTACTTTTCCTTTGGGTTGAAAAGGTTTAGTTTGTCAACTAACTAGCAGAGTACTCTTTTCACAAATTTTCATTGGGGATGTATTTTCTTACTGTGGTCATTGAGTAATTCTTATTCACTATTTGCTTGCAATTGCCTTTCTGAATTTTTTTTCCTGTGCAGGCAGACTATGCTTGAGCTTCTTCACAAGGTGGACCAGCCGGAGGAGCATTCTGTGGAAACAAATGTTTCCAATATTCCTGAATCAACACCCTCTGCAGAAAATGGTGGTCAATCTCGTCAGAGACAGTCATCTGCTTCTCAGGGGTTTAGTTTACAGCTGGCTCCGCCATCTCAACCAGCTCCCTCACCTGATAATGTGCAGTTTTCTATGAATTCTTTGCAGCCATTGAATTCACTTCATATTGCCCCTGAAAAAGGACCAACAAGTCAATCAAGGTTTGCTCCATGGGCATCTAATCAATCTTTTCCACAGCATTCCACTTATCAAGGAGAAAGCAACAACGCCTCTGGTTTCCCATATTCCAAAGGGTATCGCCAAAATCAACTGATGCCTGTTGATACTCGACAATTAACTTCTAACCATTTAGTCAGTTCATCCTCTGAGTTGTCAACCCTTCAAGTGAAAGAAAGAGATCAAAGCAGTGACTATTCAGCACAAACACCTTCCCTGCTAAATCCTACGACCCACAACAACAAAGGAGATTCAGCTGAAGGGTTTCCTATGCTGTCTGCTCCTCAGCCTCAGGTTATATTCAGTTCGCCTCAGCAGAGCTCCTCTTCTGGTATGAGATCTGACTCAGGAGCCGGTATTTTAGCACCGCAACATCGGTTTTGGAACCAGCCACCTAAGCCTCAGCTAGATATATTACGGCCGCATCCAGTTACCAATAGCCACGTAGAAGACATCTTCTCAAGGCAGGAGAAGAGAAATCAATTATCCTCTCAAAATGGAGGAGACATGTCATTAAGTGGGAGGGACATGGTGAATATGCATGAGTTGCAGGGTCAAGATATGGGTGCAAAACAAACAGCTGGTGTTGCTTCGATGTTCTCCAGAATGGTGCAGAGCAATCATCAAACCTTTGATCGCTCTTTTCCTTCAAACGACCTTCCGAAAGATAATATGCGTCACGATGAGCTTATGGCTGAAAATGGGGAGGCTGACGCACCCAAGATGACTGTGAAGAGAGGCGAGGATAGTTCTGTTCATCTTCAAAAGGTAGCTTCCAAAGAGGAGCAACAGTCACCTTTAAGATCTGATGGTTTACTGAGAGATGGATTGAATCACAAGGAATCAGCGAACCACTTGCTACCTTTCGGCCAAACTGTTTCTCAGAGTTTCTCCAATAAGAATCATTCAGCCGCGGCTGGAACAGATCATCAACAACAAATCAGTCCTCAGATGGCTCCATCCTGGTATAATCAATACGGAACTTTCAAGAACGGACTGGTGCAACCCGTGAATAATACAGGGAGACTCACCTCCTTGAACATAGAAGAAAAATCTTCTAATGTTGGGAGTTCAGCTGATGGTTCACATTCTGTTCAATCTCCGAAGCAATCTCGGAAGCAGTTTAATACGCAGCAAATGTCAGGCTCCGCACCAGGAGCGGAGATTCCCTCATCTGAGTCATTGCCTCATGGTGCAACTCATACACTTCTGAAGGTTGATAAACCAAAGAAGCGCAAAACTGCCACATCAGAGCTTCTATCTTGGAAAAAAGAAGTCATGCATGGTTCCCAGAGGCTTAAGACTCTCAGGTGTGTGTGGCTTATGAGCACTAATATTGATTTTTAATCTTTCATATAGATTACTGTATTAATCTACTATACTCTTTACAGTGAGGCCGAGGTTGATTGGGCCAGAGCAACTAATCAATTTGCTGAAAAGGTGAGTTTCCTCATTACATACTTTCTCGCCTGCCTCTTTGTCCAATGTTGTTGATTACGTTGATGGCTTATGTTCTCACAGGTGGAATTTGGGAATTTACTTGAGGATGGCCTACCAATCAGATCAAAGAGAAGGCTTATATATTCAACACAACTCATGCAACAACTATTTCGCCCGCCTCCTGCTAGGGTAATATCTTTGATTGCTAGCTCAAACTATGAGTTTGTTGCATATACTGCTGCAAGAGGAGCACTAGGAGATGCATGTAGCTCCACTTTTACTGATAGGAACGAATGCCTTTTGCCCCAGAACAAATCAAACCCGTAAGGATATGTACTGTTATCCTTGAAATGCTGGAGAGTTTGAGGTTATGTATTGACACAAACTTATCCACTCTTGTGTAGGGTGTCTGAGAGAAGGAAAACTGAAACAATCAGTGAGCAGTACATCTCCAAAGCTGCTGAAGATTTCATTAGCAGGTCACAGAAACTAGAGACTAACTTTGCAGGGTAAAAAAACACAGCTCTCTCTCTCTCTCTAGTAATTGATTCTAGTTCTAAATGGGTTTTCATTTTGGCGGCTTGATCTCATGAACATCTGGTCCTTGTTGCAGACTACAGAACGGAAGTACAATTGCAGACTTGAGCGTGGAACTCCAGGATCTAGAGAAGTTTGCAGTGATCAATCGTTTTGCGAAGTTCCACCCAACATCCTCATCTACGGACCGGACAGTGAGTTCACTTAGGTTAATCCCACAAAGATATGTTACTATAGCTCCAATGCCTCAGAATATTCCAGACAGGGTACAATGTCTCTCCCTCTAACTATTGATGAATCCGTTCAATATTATTCTGTTTTTGGCCAGTAGTTCCCATTCATATGTATGTGTGTATTTCTTGGGTGGGTATGAGTTAGTAGTTGGTCAGGATTCTGAGAACTGTGAAGGTCTCTATTGTTAAGAAGCCGGAGCTTTCCTACTAGACAACATGTAGCATTAATGTATTCATCTTCACGAATATTGTAAGCGAAAATAATCCCATTTGTATACTTAGTAAAGAGTAGTTGCTCATAACAAAAGGTTACAACCTATGGTTTCCAGTAAACAAAACATAGCAATTGAGTTTCATCAAAGCTAAGATTTTCTAAAAATCTCTTCCTCTGTCTCTTTAAGTCACTTGGTGCTTTGTAGAAGCAGTCATGCTTTAAAGTAACAGAAACTTAACCAGACGCCGCACTAAGGAATAGCTTTCAAACTTTAGAAGGTGAGTCTAATTTCTTCTCCGACCGTTGCTAATATCTCATCCATCCTGCAACAAATATGCAACACAGGCTCATAAGATAAGTCAACAAATATCTCATCTATTGATATTGATGTTATGGCAGAAAACAATCAGAAGCTAATTAAGAGCCTAAAGATTATATACAGAATGAGTTAGGAGGAAGAGAGAGTAAACCTACCTTTAGAATTACTTCGCGTTTGAACATCTCCGCAAGCTCCTCGGCCATCTTCTCTGTGATCATATCGACATTACCAAAACTTCAGAGACAACAAACAGAAAGGAAAATCAATAACTACTTATTCTTTTCTCTTTTTTTTGTTTTGTTTATTGAGCTTACCAAATGCAGAGACATTCAAAAAATTAAACTCAGGGATGCCACCGCATTCTCCAGCATCATCTGAATCTTCCTTAGAGCCAGAGAACTGTATGCCACTCGGCTTCATATAACATCTCAGAGATCTACTCACATTCACCATCTCAACAACAACACCTACCTGTAGTTTTACCACAGATTTGCTTATAGATTCCAAATCCACAAGAATATTAGATAGTCATGTGCACACGCTCACCATTTCCTTGTACGAACTTGATCCGATACAAACTCAGAACATACAAAGACTCAATATGTGAAGTAAAAACACACAGAATAGAAAGACAAAAGAGTGTAGTAAAGCTCAAAACTTTCACCTGTTGCTTAGACAGCTTCTTCAAATTCTTCTCCTTGATACCAATGATATCACGTTTATGAGTTTTAGCATTTGTTATTAGTTCATTCTAATCATTTTAGGATGCATTTATATGTATATATGGTATTTGTGTGTTCATTTGCATTTGATGGGGCTAAGTGCACACTTGAGAAGTTTGAGGCGAAATTGTGGGGTTATATTTGCAATTTATAAAGTTTGTGGCCGATTTGAAGACCATCAAGAGACGAAGGACCAAGGCTAAAAATTTAGAATATTTGCATGGGTTAAATTGCACAATCGAAATTCCAGGGGTTGATTTGAGGAGCTCTCTCAAGTTCCAGTTTAAGTTCCTCGATCAGCTTTGCATTATTGGAGGGATGTCATCTTTTCCATCTAGACATAGCTCTTCGACTTTCTCGTATTTTATCAAAAAGACTTACATCCTGATCTAAAGATGCCGCTGTCCATGCTTCTTTAATAGTGTCTTGAAAGCCTTTTTGTCCAATCCATCTTCTATCAAACTTGAAATTTCTCATGTCCCGATGGAATACTTAAAACGGCGCGTTGCACATGTTTTTTTTTTCTGAATCGATATTTTTTATGTTTGTTGATTGTCAGACTAACTCAGTGAAAAAAAATATTAATATGCTCGTTGATTGTCAGTCTAATCAGAAATTTGAGGTATTTTTTACTAACATGATAAATTTGTTGTTATTCAAACATGATCTAAACAAAAAATAAATCAGTGGTACTGAGATTGTCATTTTATAAAGTATTTTGAAATTTACTATTTTTAAAAATATTTTAAATTGTGATTTTTGTTTTTTTTTGCGTGGACTCTATTAGTTTAAAAAGAGAGAAACACATCATAGGTTTGAATGAAATTTCAGAGTGATTTAACAAAACCATATTAATTTTTTAATTTGCTTAAAATCATTTAAAACTCTTTAAACTTGGCAAGAAACTGTGATTGGTTTCTCAAACTTTGTTTTAACAATTGAAAATTATTGTCAAATGAAAAAGTGATGAATATAATAAAAGTTTTTTATTAAGAGACTTGCATCTCAGGGAGGAGAAACAATTGTCACTCTCTATCTCTTCCTTTTAGTTGTTTTGTGTTTTTCTTATTATTTTAATCTAAAAACTGGTTGAAATACTCTATGGTGCTCATGTTTTTATAAATTAAATAACTTCAAATCATTTTACATTGAATATATCTCTAATTTTTTATTGATTTATTTAATAAGCCATCACGAAATAATATTGGAAGAAATATATAAAGAAGATATACAAACAATTTTGATAAGGAGAAAGTGCATTACTAACCCATTAAGATGTGCTAGTGGGGTGGGGTAATCACTATCGAGAGCCATAATACAAAGGTAAAATTGGATTCTCTCTTGAGAAGAACATATTCAAAGTCTATCACATATAATGGGGCCATATGGAGTTGAAGTCTAGTGATGTCGAACTCTAGTGATAGAGGTAGTCACTGGACTAAAGATGCATACTCAGTGTGACCAACATATATGATGGATTTGTTGGATTTCCTACGTTCGAAACTCTGTTACTATAGTATATGGTCTAAAATCTGCTTCTATTTTCCTCTTTATGTCACTTTTGATATTTTGAATATAAGAAAGTAAAACCATACTATATCTTATTAGTTTTTTTGTGTAATTTTTGTTTTCTAAAATATATATCCAACTAGCTTTATCAACCAAAAATAAGTTAATTTATATTTGCATGTTGACAACAACCAAAAAAAAAATAATAGATGGTAAGAGATGTAAAACCAACAAACGTAAGAGATTGTAGCTTGCAAAGTTTTCTCACAACCAAACAATAGTGTGAAAAGTGTGTATATGCGCCATTAAAGTCTTAACTATCATATATGCTTCTAGGAGGTTATCACATTTTGTAGATGGATAAAAAAAATTTGGGTTTGGAAATATGCTTCATGTTAAAATGTATTTTATAACGAGTTATTTGAATATATGCATGTTTTTGTAGTCTACTAGAAGATTTCTAAGCTTTAAGAATTCTATGATGAGCAATCTACTAAGAATTATTGATTTTCTTAAGTACACGCAAACAATGCTAATATAAGAGAAATATGCAAGTCATAGGCTAATTGATTGTTGATACGTTAACAATAGGTAATTAATAATATTATTTAATTATAATATATAATTTTCGATATTATAAGTGATATGCATAATACTCTATAGCTTTTATATCGTTGATTAGTGGGTTGATATATTGGTCTGCAACTATGCATTCACGTTGCAAATGCGACCTCCATGAACTGAATAAAAAAGAGTAAAGCAATAATACAAAGAGATACTCAAACAAAATAAAAAGTATTTTTCACTTCTAAAAATAACGTTTTATTAATTTACTTAGTGATTTAAAAGGATGAGGGTACCATCTGAAGCACGATGGGTGTGTCCTTTCTATTTGCATAAAAGTTATATTCTATAGGATCCAAATATGAAAGCGAAACTATCATTCAAATACGAACAACCAATAAAAATTATGAAGATAATATATTACATATTCATCTGTGAGTCAAGATTACTCAACTTATTTTTGATATCCGTAATCACAACTAAATTGCAGAAACATATTACGTATATACTTCAAATGAAAGTATCCCTTTGAGATGAGATAACTAACATTTGGTGAACTTTACATAATCGTCAATGATCATCGGTTACCTATTTAATTAATGGCTAATGATTCATCTAGGAAGAAGATTTTGAATAAAAACGCAATGAAATTCACATTTATTTAGATATGTTAAAAGTAATATTTTATATATATATATATATATATATATTTTTTATTCTCTTTATTACTGGTTTCGCTTATTTTTAGGTGTTAGTTTATATTGTGAAAGTGGTGGTCGCTTTCTATTTGGATAATGCGTGTGCATATAATGAACTTTAGATCACGAAGATGGTCATATCTCCAACGTATCAATTCATCAAATCAGCTTTGATCTTAAGCAGTTTCATTTTTTTTATTTTTTTCACTTCATTTCTTGTTATTGAAAACAATAGAATTATTGCAACTCTCTTAATCCCAATTATTTTACTTTTTAATAATAGAAATATTACAATTCTTATCATCCTATGTACATGTTTAGTGTGCTTTAAGCTCTAAACATATATAAACACCACATACATGAATTAGCTTGTGGATACGACTTAAGAGTAAAACCTTAATATATTTTGAAACTTTGAGGGGGAAATAACGTATTCTCATGGCAGTGATTTTCAAATGCTTGTAGACTTTTGTGACCAAAATAAGATACTGACAGGCGATATGTCTCATGATAAGAACAAATAACAAAGTGATATATATTGACTAATTTCCTTTTAATAATGTATGCTAAGCGAACTGCAAAATACAAATAGGCAAATAGCTACTTAGGATAGTATATGAGATCCTAAAACAGTTTTAAGGCATAATAAAATAACATTTGACCGATAAAGCAATTCCATTTGTGGGAATACATGTTTAAAGATCTGAAGACTAAATGTGAAATCACATCCTTTATAGTTTTGAATGCTAACACAATTCGTACTTTGATCACTTTGTTCGTACCGATGATTAGGTTGACAATGTAGCCTTTAAAACATTCGTCTTCGCATACTTTATTTTGGTCATATTAGGATAAGGATAACTATACGTTCCTAGTTCTATGGAGATTATGTTGATCTCCTATTATCTTAAGGCATTACGGTTGTATATATACTTTACCTTGATCATCAATAATAGACAAGCTATTACATAATATTTCATGGTATCAGAGCTAAGATCTCACAAATCTCTGACCTAAATTTTTTTTTTTCTTTCATACTACTAAACTACTATGTCTGACGATACTATATCATCGACGCCAAATCCTACTACTACTTCTACTGCGATAACTCAGGCTGTTCAACCTGGGTCACCTTACTATCTTCATCCCTCGGATAATCCAGGAGCTCTTATAACTTCTGTATTGCTTAATGGTGAGAACTACTCGGAGTGGTCAACAGAGCTCCGAAACTCTCTTCAAGCAAAGCAGAAGATTGGTTTCATTGTTGGGACAATTTCGAAACCCGACTCTGATCCGGATCTTTCTCGATGGTTAGCGGCAAACTCGATGATTGTTGGGTGGATCCGGACTTCCATTGATCCTAAAATTCGATCGACTGTTACATTCGTTCCTGAAGCTCATAAACTTTGGGAAACCCTAAGCTTCCGCTTCTCCGTGAAAAACGGAGCTCGTCTACATCAACTTCAGGATGCAATTACTCATTGTAAACAGGATGGTCAATCGGTTCTTGAATACTATGGACGACTTACAAAGCTATGGGAAGAGATGCAGAATCTGAAGACTTCTCGCTCGTGTACGTGTGAGGCTGCAGCCGATATTGAAAAAGAAAGACAAGATGCACGAGTCCACAAGTTTCTATTTGGACTTGATGAATCTCGCTTTCTCTCCATCCGTTCTCGTATTACAGATGAAGACCCGTTACCGGATCTTAATATTGTGTATTCACGAGTCATTCGTGAAGAACAGAATATGGTCTCCTCTCGAGCAAAAGAGCAACGTTCTGATGCTCTTGGTTTTTCAGCCAAAACAGAGCAGCCTAAATCTACTACTCCTACTACTCCACAACGGTCTAGAGACCCTTCCCGATCGTGTACGCATTGTGGTCGTACGGGTCATGACTACTCTGAATGTTTTCTGGTGCATGGATTTCCAGAATGGTACAACGAACAACAACAACAACGACAGAATTCTTCTCACAACTCAAGAGGTGGTCGTGGAGGACGTTTTAACTCCAACAGAGGACGAGGAAGAGGACGTGTCAACTCTTCTCAAGTTACTTCTCAGCCTTCAACGATCAATGCTGATCAGATCGCCTCACTGATCTCGCTTCTTCAGAACCAGCAATCAAATATTTCCTCGGAACGCTTGTCGGGTAAAACAAATTTGAATGATATTATCATTGATACAGGGGCATCACATCACATGACTGGAGATATATCTCTTCTCCATGATGTCACTGATATTACATCAGCGTCGGTCACGTTTCCGAATGGACATCGATCGAGAGCAACAAAGCAGGGCACTCTGCGTCTAACCAAAGATTATTCTCTATACGATGTGTTATTTGTGCCTGATTTTCACTGCACACTTCTCTCGGTGTCTAAGTTATTGAAACAGACCGGTTGTATTGCAATATTTACTGATACATTGTGTGTTTTACAGGACCGTTTTTCGAGGACTCTGATTGGAGCGGGTGAAGAACGTGAGGGGGTCTACTACTTTACGGGGGTGAAAGTTGCACGTGTTCATGGAGCAAAAACGATTCAGTCTTCTGTTTTGTGGCATCGTCGACCTGGCCACCCGTCTTCTAAAGTTTTGTCTACATTACCAGTTTTTACAAACAATAAGTTAGATTCGGGTGTTTTTGATAATTGCGATATTTGTTTTCGCGCTAAGCAGACGCGCAAGGTTTTTCCTGAGAGTATTAATAAAGCTGAAACTTCCTTTTCTCTTATACATTGTGATGTTTGGGGTCCATATCGCACCCCTGCTTCGTGTGGTTCTGTCTATTTTCTCACGATAGTTGATGATTTTTCCCGGGCTGTATGGACGTATCTGATGCTGGAGAAATCAGAAGTGTCAAAACTCTTACAGAATTTTTGTGCAATGAGTGAACGCCAGTTTGGTCTCCCGGTTCGAACAGTGAGAACTGATAATGGGACAGAATTCATGGTTCTAAAATCTTTCTTCCAGGAAAAAGGCATCATTCATCATACTTCTTGTGTGGATACACCACAGCAGAATGGCCGAGTGGAACGGAAACACCGGCATATACTCAATGTCGCCAGGGCATGCTTGTTTCAGGCACGACTACCAATCACGTTTTGGGGTGAAAGCATCTTAACAGCCGCGCACATCATTAACAGAACGCCCACAGCAGTTCTTGGAGGCAAAACACCTTATGAGGTTCTTCATGGGAAGCCGCCAGTGTATGATCTCCTTCGCGTCTTTGGCTGCTTGGCGTATGCTCATAAAAGGAGCCGTGATAAAGATAAGTTCGGACCTAGGAGTCGAAGATGCTTATTTGTTGGCTACCCGTTTGGAAAGAAGGCATGGCGCCTTTATGATACTGAGACTAATGAATTTTTCATCAGTCGGGACGTTGAATTTTTCGAAGATCAGTTTCCAGGAATTCAGAGTGCCGTCTATGTTTCCCCACCTCAGAACATTACGGATGATACATTTGATGACTGGCTCCTTCCAGTTACTGAATCCAGGGGGAGCAGCCTTCCCTCTCCAGCTCCTAGTACTAATACGCAATTCAGAGTGCCGTCTATGTTTCCCCACCTCAGAACATTACGGATGATACATTTGATGACTGGCTCCTTCCAGTTACTGAATCCAGGGGGAGCATCCTTCCCTCTCCAGCTCCTAGTACTAATACGCCTGTGCCTTCGACGCTGGCACCTTCTCCATCTGTTACTATTCCTATTTCTATTCCTACTTCTCTGTCTCCAACAGCCACCAATGATCATGACGTTGCTCCATCTGCTTCACCAGTTACTGATACTACTTCTTCCCCGATCACGGATAATACTAATGAGGCTGCAGCTATATCTCCTACTGTTGACATCGCTTCTACACCTACTCAGCTTCCCGTTGTGGCTGAATCAAGTACCTCCCCTACATCTCCTCGCTCTCCAGGACTACTTGAAGTACTGGGTCGTGGTCAAAGGACAAAGAAACCGTCAGTTCTACTTAAGAATTTTCTCGTACACTCCTCTACAGCTACTCACCCCCCTCACGCTTCAACTGCTTCTGATCCTAGTTCCTCGACATCGGTTTCAGGTAAAACACCGTATCCTATTGCTAACTATACTTCTGTGTCTATGTTTAATGCTTCCCATCAGGCGTTTCTTGCTACAATCACCACGGAGTCGGTTCCATCCAATTTTAAAGAAGCCGTTCGCGATCCTCGGTTTAATAAAGCTATGAAAACAGAGGTTACAGCGCTAGAGGAACAGCATACGTGGGATGTTACTAATCTACCTCCACGGAAGCGAGCGATCAGCGGCAAGTGGATCTATTCTTATAAATATCGAGCTGATGGCACAGTGGAACGACCTAAAGCTCGCCTGGTGGCGTGTGGAAATCGGCAGAAACATGGGAGTGACTACAAAGAAACCTTCGCACCAGTGGCTAAGATGAACACGGTTCGGTTTCTACTTGCTCTAGCAGCTGCCCAACGATGGGAGCTCCACCAGATGGATGTTCATAATGCTTTTCTACATGGAGATTTGGAGGAAGAAATCTATATGAAGTTGCCTCCGGGATTTCAAACTGATGATCCATCTAAAGTGTGCAAGCTACGAAAGTCTTTATATGGTCTTAAACAGGCACCTAGGTGTTGGTTTTCCAAGCTCAGCAAAGCTCTTTTAGACTTCGGCTTTGTTCAGAGCTACGAGGATTATTCTCTGTTCTCGCTTATCAAGGATAATGTCTGCTTACATATTCTCGTCTATGTCGATGATTTCATTATTGCAGGCAATGACATCTCTATTATTCAAAGATTCAAGAATTATCTTGGCAAGTGCTTCAAGATGAAGGACCTAGGCAAGCTAAAATATTTTTTGGGTCTCGAAGTTGCACGAGGACCGCAGGGCATTTTTGTTTCTCAGCGTAAATATGCCCTGGATATTATCTCTGAGTGTGGACTTCTTGGCGCTAAACCGTCCCCGGTTCCCACAGAACTGAACCACAAGCTTGCCTTGGCTACTGGCTCTTTACTACCTGACGCTGGTAAATATAGACGTTTGATTGGGCGTCTCATCTATCTCACATTCACTCGACCAGAGCTCAACTACATAGTGCATATTCTCTCTCAGTTCATGCAGAAACCACGTCAGGAACACTGGCTTGCGGCTCTGCGAGTTGTTCGATATCTAAAGGGCAGTCCGGGACAAGGGATCTTTCTCAAGTCGGATTGTGATATGACCTTGACCGCGTACTGTGACTCCGACTGGTCTGCGTGTCCACTGACAAGACGGTCGTTGAGCGCATATGTGGTTCTCTTAGGTGACTCGTTAGTGTCATGGAAAACGAAGAAACAACGTACGGTATCACGTTCTTCTGCAGAAGCGGAGTACCGTTCGATGGCTGATGCTACTTGTGAGTTACAATGGATGAAACTTCTTCTTGCTCAGTTTGGTTTTGCTCATAAGCGACCAATGCGGTTATTTTGTGATAGCCAGTCTGCGATTCATATTGCGAAGAATCCAGTGTTTCATGAACGGACAAAGCATGTTGAGAATGATTGTCACAAGGTTCGTGATGCCGTTCAAGCGAAGATCCTTACTACTGAGCACATATCTACTAAAGAACAACCAGCAGATCTTCTTACTAAGTCATTGCCTACGCCTACTTTTCAGTATCTTCTTTTCAAGTTAGGCATTCAAGACATTTCACTGCCAACTTGAGGGGGAGTTTTAGGATAAGGATAACTATACGTTCCTAGTTCTATGGAGATTATGTTGATCTCCTATTATCTTAAGGCATTACGGTTGTATATATACTTTACCTTGATCATCAATAATAGACAAGCTATTACATAATATTTCAGGTCAGTTTACAAAAAAAAAATACTTTATTTTGGTTATGGCTATTAGAATAGAATAATAAAAGTGTAGGAAAGTGAAATGACGAAGGATGAGAGGGAGCGACTTATATCTTAAAGGTAGTAAGCATTGACCCCTATAGGCTCAAAATGTCAGTGTCACAGATGAAATCATTTTCATATGGAAAAACTTTAAACTTCGAAGTTGGTTAAACATTGTTTTCGAATTTTATCTTATATTATTGAATAAATTTACTTACGGCAAATAAATGCTCATTGTCCAAAGGCATCTTGCAACATATTTATTCCCATAGTTTTTACTGACCTGGTCGACTTCTTTTTCACTCCTTTGCGCAAAATCACTAACCAAGTCAATAAAATTAGCAAAGGAAATACAAGATTGGACATATCTAAAGTTAAAAAATAGAAAACTAATTCCATGAATATAGGGCTTAAATTAGATTAATTTTAAGTCAATATCCATGCAAAAGAATTAGGTCAAAACTCATTGATCGGTCAAAATAATTTCTTCCCACGTCAGGCTAAGTGCCACCCTGACATATACGACGCCTTGTGGCATGAAAATAATATTTAGAAACATGCATCAGATCATATATATTAATATATATGTTGATATAAGCATATATATACATAGACATAAACCAAAACTATATATATATATATATAATAACTTTTTTAACCAAAACTATATATATGTATGATGGTTACGTACGTGAAACTCCCATAACTTCTTCTTTTCATTTCTTCTCTGTTCAAACAGAAGAGCCTTTGTTCTGTTTTAATTTGATTATCTCTTTGTCTTTGTTTTTCAGTTTTATTTGTTTTTCTTCAATATTTCAATTAATTCGATGGAATTTCTTGTTCATACATCAGTTCCAACAATGTTTGACAAAGCATCCGTGAAGACCTGTTCGTTATTTTTCTTACTATAAGTCATTTTTCTGGGGAATTTTCTCTCCTTTTCCAAAACAATTTCGCATTAACATTGGAGATAAAGAACACAATCATGTTGCAAGACGTGATCTCGTCTCAAGATCAGATTTCCATCGTAATTCTCTTCTCTTCAACTACCCTTTTTAATTTGTATTATCATTGATTCATTGTTGTTTGCAAGAATTGAAATGAACGTTTCATTTTCTTTATTTTACTTAAATATACCATGCACAGATCATATAAATTTAAGTTTGATCTTATAAACTGATTAGTTTGTTTTCTCTTATGGGGCAACCCTAGAATTTCAATTAACTAGAGTTTTCTTTTTTGGTGTAAGGTCATTTTCTTGCCTTATATTCCATTCTATCTCCATTTCAATTTCTTCATTCTTAAACTTTATTTCTTTCTTTGTTATTCTCTACACACTTCAATTTATCTTCCAAAATTATTAATATACGGTTTTTGAACATTACATTCTTATTCGCTTGCATGTGTACGATTGTTACTTCTATGCCAATTGAAAATCGTTACGTGATATTAAAATGTTCTTCAAAAATCAGTCCATTCAACTGTTTCTATCACATCCGAGCATGCGATTTATTTTCAAAAACAAAATGCTAGATTAGTTTCTCACATTCGAATTTATAAAGTTCGGTAAATTTCACTAGTAGTACTTTGATGTATATATGATCATAATGAGGATTTCTTGCATGTTCTTATATCTTATGAAGTGCCCTTTACTTTTTCTTTGTGGGAAAAAAATCTAAATGTTGGTTCATACCAGGCAATGGTTTAATTTATTTTCTAAGCACCAACAAGAAATGCCAGAATCAGAAAACTTTCCTTTTATAGAAACTCCACTCTTTCTTTGCTTTTTCTTTTTAGCTATTGGAGCTTGGAACACTACTTCTAAACATGTCACATGAAAGAACAGATGCATTTAATCTCTCTTTACGAACATTTGTGTTGTTCTAAACTTGTACTATAACAAAGGAGAAAAGATTGGATCTGATCAAGACACCAAAATCTTGGAGTGTTTTGATGTCGAAAAACAGAATAAAGACATATCTTATAGATTCTCTCTAAGATAATTAAGGTCACAGTAGGAAAATTTTACCCGAGTATAAATCTATCTTAAGAACCAATCTGTAATTTCTCAAGGATCACACACAATTCTTGTTTCTTGTGGCTCAAGACAAACCTTTGTTTCTCTTCTTTGATGCTTGGTTTCAACGTAATGTTTATAAAAGATCTTGATCATTACTTTCTCTGTTCTTTCTAATGTCTAAATCTAAAAGTTCTTTGTGTTATTTCACCAGGATGATATCACGAGCCCTCTTAGTGCTCAAATCTTCGATTTTTGTGATCCACAACAGTTTGAAGAAACTTTCAATCAATCATCTGAAGTCAACTCTGTTTCAAACATTCTTGACAAATCTGGGAGCTTCCAAGACACTAACACGACCACAACAACTGAGAACAGTAACACCAACATGAACAACATATTTCAAGATGATGAAGATGACAACAATAACGCTGATCTGTCCATAGTTTTCGATTCACATGATGATTTTGAAAACGACATAGCAGCTTCAATCGATTTCTCATCATCCCCTTTGCAATATCCACTTATTGATCAGCTCCTTACAACAACAAATCAAGACCAGTTTGATTTCTCATCCGGAACTCAGATTGTTCATCAGCTTCCTAACATTCCACACTCTGGAGACAATCTGGCTCTACCAGCGGTTTCTTCTATAGCTCCTCCTCTATTACCATTAGGGGTTTTCGAAGAAGACTGTCTTTCTTCTGTCCCAAGTTACAATCTTGGCTTAAACCCTAACCCTTGCTCTTTCTTTCGTACTTCCGGTTTACCGGCATATATGAGCACCGGTTTATTATCTTCTGATAATAGTTCTGGTTTATATCCCGGACATATTCATCTGGGACCAGATTTCAACAAACCACGTGATCAACTTATGGATTTTCAAACTGATAATGGTGGATTATTCTGTCCGGATTCCATCAAAGGCATCTTTAATCCAGGAGATCTCCAGGTAAAGTTGAAAATTAATTTCAATTTTTTGTTACACTTATCTGGTTTAGGTTTGGTTATCTTCACAAAAAGTAGGGTATAAAACTGAGATTTCTGGTTTTGTTAAGATCAAATGTGGGATTGGTAAAAATACCTGCCAAAATGTTAACTGATTTATCAAATTAAAGGAACCGGTTTGGTGCAGCTAATAATTATCGGTTTTTAATTTGTTATCTTCAGTTAGAGAACTTTTGGTTTGTTATGAAGGAACATATGAACGGTTTACTATCTCTAACCGGATTTTTTTTTTGGGTTAAAAAGGTACTTAATGGCGTCGAGAACCAAAGCCAATTAGTGATACCTCAAACTCATCCAACATTAGGACCGGTTGAGATAACCGGTTTAGAAGATTCCACGTTAAATAAAGTTGTGAAACTCTCCCCTGAACAAAGAAAAGAGAGGATCAATAGGTACATGAAGAAAAGAAACGAAAGGAATTTCAGCAAAAAAATCAAGGTTCAGTTCTTACTTAATCAAACCCTGATACTCATATGGTTATTGTTATTACAATTATTTTTGCTTTTTGTTATAGTATGCGTGTAGGAAAACATTGGCTGATAGTCGCCCAAGAGTTCGAGGAAGATTTGCGAAGAATGATGAATTTGGTGAACTAACTAAACAAGGTTCTTCAAGCCATTATGATGATGAAGACGGGGTAAGAAACCCAGTTTGTTTTAACTCGATGTATATGTTTAAAGGGAATGTTTATAAACCGGTTTGGTTCACAGGTGGGCTTAAAGGATGAGGAACAATTGGTAGATTCTTCAGACATTTTTGCACACATTAGTGGACCCAATTCCTTCAAGTGCAACTACTCAATTCAGTCATGGATTTGAGTTTCAAGTCTTATTATAAGATTCATGTTTATAACATGAATCTTATATAGTTATATATAACTAGTACTCCTATAGAGTTATTTCTTGTTAATTAGTATATGTGTTTTTGTAATGCTGCCGTCAAAACAAAATAACAAAATAAAGAAAGAAAGAATAATGGGCCGCTTAGGTAGGTTTGGATGAATAAAACAGTTGTGAAGAAGGATGTTTTTTCACTAAAAACAATGAATAAGCGAAGAAGATTGTCTAACTACTTTACATAGAACTTTGCGAATTTTGTAGATATATGTAGTGTCTTGTATTTAAAAGATATGACATATGGAATGTCTTTAATAAAAAAGTTTAAAAGTTTTTATTTCATCTGAACACTATATTATAAACCTTGGCCATAGATCTACACACTCTTTTCTGGTAGCTCCAGTAATCGCAGAACCTAAAATCGCACAATATGCAGAAAAGATCTTATATAGAAAACAAGATGTACATGATAAAAAATATGTGATGACTGATTAATAAGTTCCGTAAGAGAAATGAATGGGCAAAGTACCTTTCATTTCTTCCTTAGGGTTAACAATTACTCCCGCATTATCTACAAGCGTACGAGATGGGGAGATAAAAACCATCATCTCAAAAAGATATATTATGATCTCACATCAAGAGTTTAAATGTACAATACTAATATTAAAAGACTTAGACCAATCCATTTGTTTTGTTTTGAGTTGAAAGTTCATGTAATGTTTTTCTTCTGTATTACTATTTTTTCTTCTGCCATATATAATGAATTGATGAAAATCTCATTTTATATTTATTCAATAAATATTACACAACAATATATCCAAGAACACAAACGTTTTATTCCACATAGAGTTTTTGTTTTTCTGTCCTTTTCCTAATTAAGATTGAGAGCATAATAATACAAACATACAAATTTAAAAGATAAGCAAATTAAATGCTTTAGTCTTGCTTGCGAGAATCGGCCTTCTCTTTATTCTTTTTAGCACAGTATTCAAAGAAACTTGCATCAAAGACACCTCTCACAGCTTCTTTAGACACGAACCCGTCCTCATCCTTTGCAAGAAGATAGACTAGTAGCCATTCAACTTTATTCGCAAGCCTGCCACACACCAAAACACAAAACCGCTCGGTTTAGATTGGTTTTACCGGATAATAACCAAAATAAGAGATGTATTGTCACATATAATCAACTAAGAACCAATAGTATTTTGGTACTAACCATCCAAAAGGATCGATTGCCATTCGGTTTCCCTCGGTTAAGTTCCAAAGCTCTTTTAATGTTATTTTATTTGGAGCCGTTAACGCATATTTGCTAAAGATGTTCTCGAGATTAACCGGGACATACCTACAATATCGATTTTCAATATTGAGCATATCATGAAAATTCTGTTTAAAATGATTGGTGTGTAACGTTCTTGAGTGATGTTATACCTTCCTTCGGTATCATAGGTGCTTGAATCACTCCCATGCTTGGCTTTGTGAATGTTGTCGATATAAACAGGCAATAGTGGTGATGGCAACCAACTCTATTTACAATATTCACCATTCACAACATATATTATATCATATCAATCTAGAAATAGTAATAATAAATACAAGATTCAATCTGGAAATAGGAATAATAAATACATATAATAAGGGTTTGTTTTACATACCGGAAGTGTAACGTAGCTAAACGCAAAGTTTATGAATATGGCCCAAAAAACAGAAGAGATTGGGTTGAAACCGAGGTCACGGAATCCTGCAAAATAAAGTTTCAATATTTGTTGTTATGATAAATATGTGAACATGTAACAAAAGGTTACATGTAAAATAAATATTTGATTTTATTTCTCTGAAAAGTTAAAGAAAATAATAGTAACCTGCATACGTCTCCCAAGGATAGACGATTCCATCGCCGTTTTGGTCGAAAAAAGCAACATGTTGTTGCATAACACTCATGCCTTTGCTGTCATGACCTTCTGATCCATTCGGATGCTCTGTATCTGGAGCTACTAGTGCTCTTGCCAAATCTGAATATTCAAACAGAAAATTCCAATTAAAGTGCACTAACTTATTGATTGCTAGTTGCTACCTATAACTTTGAACGAAAATGTAATTTGGAAAAATGTGTTTATCATAATAATACAGTTTGTATTTGAATTTTACGAAATTATGCATTTAAGGTTATTTTACAAATTAAATTTTAATAAACTCATATGAAAACAAGTAATTTACTTTACTATTCAGAAAAAAATCTGAATTTTCAAACCAAAAATTCCAATTAAAGTGCACTAACTTATTGATTGCTAGTTGCTACCTATAACTTTGAACAAAAATGTTATTTGGAAAAATGTGTTTATCATAATAATACAGTTTGTATTTGAATTTTCGAAATTATGCATTTAAGGTTATTTTACAAATTAAATTTTACTAAACTCATATGAAAACAGGTAATTTACTTTACTATTCAGAAAAAAAACTAGAACTTTTTAATGAACAAAATTATAACCTCGGGGTAGTGGTTGCGGTGTCATAATCCAGTTTCAAACTTCGTAGATGAAATGCTAATCTAAAATGATTTTTTTTATCACAATGTTTAAAAAATTGAAAACTCGGATCTATCGAACATCAATAATGTTTTAAGGATTTGTCATGTTAATTTCAGCGGGTAGTAGGATTGTTATATTTTAGCTTGTTTACACATGAAACTCTCAAGTTTGGACAAGCATATATACTACATGGTTATTTTTTGAGCAAAATACCTACATGGTTTAGGTAATGTTTTTTTCTTTTGAGCAAATACTTACATGGTTTAGGTAATGTTTCCTCCAAGTCGTTCCTTACTTTTCGCTCACCGGTCACTGGAGCTAACGGCGCCGTCGTGGCAAAAGCCTCTGACTCTTCTCCCATACCCTCTCTAATCCTTTGGCTTCTCCTCTGTAAGTGTTAATAATTGAAGATGCTCTCAGTTTCTACTTTTGCAAAAAATGGACACTGATATTTTGGTTTTCGTGGTCCTTTTATAAGTAAAATGATGCGATAAGAAAATAATATAATGGACACGTGTCGTAAACTTGTGGTTTAATGATGTAAAAGAAAACGATAGACAAATCATACACGCTAAGTCTGATATGGTCCATTTCACGTGGCTTATCATCAGTTTGCTGAAATGAATCCACATTTAAATAACGGAGAGGTCGGTGTGAAAATAACATCGTGCTTTTTTTTCTTAAAAAAATCATATTTAAGGGGAAAAGCATTACGAGTAATTCA
Organism: Brassica rapa; assembly: GCF_000309985.2. Taxonomy (NCBI): domain Eukaryota; kingdom Viridiplantae; phylum Streptophyta; class Magnoliopsida; order Brassicales; family Brassicaceae; genus Brassica; species Brassica rapa. Next base: position 17,542,228 of record NC_024798.2, read on the forward strand.
CAAGAATCTTGAGTAATTATAATTTTCCGAAATTCTTCAGCAATTATTATCCTTATAACTGTTCTTAGCACATGCTTCCATTCACGGTTAACAAAATGTGGTTGATGGCAATTAGTGATTCAAAACTAACAAAATGTGGTTGATGGCAAATAACTTGTACAATCACTAAGAAACGGGGATATTTCAGTACCAACCAACCAAATGGATCAAATAGTCAAATGCCATTGGGTGAATGAATGTTTTATTACTTAACTACTTAAGAGTGTTTAACACGTATTTGCTAAATATGTTATCGATCGTGATGTGACCACATTTGTGGTCTTATTCACGTGGGCTGAAACCGCTAATTTAATTCAAACGTGTGCGGTGGAAAACAAATCGGGATTATTATTATTATTATTCTTATTATTATTTATTTTTTTTAAATCGGGATTATTATTATTACAGTTTTTTATGATGAATCGCGCTTAAGTTTATTATTGCGATGGTTTTTCTGTTTTTTTGTAAATGGATTAATAATAGTAATAAAAATAATGTGCCAATACTTGTAAATTCTACTCCCTCCGTTTTTTTATATAAGTCGTTTTAAGTTATGCACGTAGATTAAGAAAATCATTAATTTTTTATATTTTCTAAATAAAAACACCATTAATTATTTACCTAACCACAATTTAACCAATAGAAAAATAGAAGATATATTACCATTGGTCATACAACATTACTTATTAATAAATTTTACATAAAAAACCGAAAATGACATATAATTTGGAACAAAAAAAAATTTTCTAAAACGATTTATATTAAAAAACGGAGGGAGTATATAATAACAGCAAGATTCTTATCAAAAAGTTCTACCGCCGTTCGATAATCACCATTTACATTCATTTATTACTATTTGGAAGTCAATATCATTTTTGTTTTGCTAATTGTTACAATTTTTATTGTCACGTGCGGATTGCCCACAATAAATTTAACATTTTATCGCACTAGACTTATTGATGTATATGGCATTGGTACTTACTGTTGTACATAACTCTTACGTAACATGCATGCATTCAGTGCCTGCTCTTCCTTAGGATTTTCTGGTATTTAATTGAAATATATGAATCTTAACTACCCAGTACCCATCATCCACCGTCAGATAAATTTTCATTATTTTCGTTTACTCACTTATCTTTGGTTCTTTAATTGTTTGATGTATCTGATAATAATAAATTGGATTTTTTCGATATAATTTTATACACTGCTCGTAAGTCGATCGGTTTGAAATCAATCTATTCATTTGGTGTAAAAGTATCATTATCTATCTATTTGATGTAACTATTATATATATTTAAACTAATGAAACTAAACCACTTAATTACATGTGTTTACTTGTCAGATCATCATATTTTACTTGTGGTTTTACATATTTTGTTAGAGAAAATAACTTATACAACTCTCCCGTGGATGTGTGTGTTGTATACATATGTGCATATGCATAGATGTATATATGGGGACTTCGATGTCTAAGAGATTGCTTAGGGCAATTTTGTGTATGATTTATTTGAGGGGTTAGAAGAGAACTTGGGGAGAGATATCCACCGTTGATTGAATCGAAAACGAGCACATCCGTTTGTCGTTTCATCATCAGTTTGCCTTTTTGAACCTTCACAAGCTTCTTAATTAAAGTATTTGCATCTTCCATTTTCTATGAACCAGAGTATGAAATACAAATTGTAAAAAACATTAATACAGAAAGTCAAAAACCTTATATAAGAGGCAAAACCAGAAGAAAAGAAAATACCCTTTTGAGGAACTTCTTCCAGGCTTGTGTTATTTAGCAGCTGCTTATATAATTAGAATTTACAACAAGTAAAAAGTTATTTTATCATCAAACTTGTTGTTATTTCGTCTGTATATAGGTAAAATGAATAAAATACCTTCACCAAGCTATCCATTCCTTTTCGCATCCTTCTCTGAATATACCCTCTCGAACACTATTTTACCAACAAAAGGTTGTGAATTTCAATAACAAGAATATAAACATCAAAATCTAATATATGGTATTTCTTTTGAAGAAGTCATCACTATGTTTACCTTAATATGGTATTCAACGTATGCGTAAAAATTTAGTAAGTTCCAAACCGTTTTGTCTAGTCTCTTTCCTTCAACGTGCCGTGAAGTAATATCTGCAATGACAACAAGATTGAAACTCGTGTATATAATACTAACTAAAGAGGCTGAAATTGGTAAACAGATTAAAGGAATTAGAAATTGTACCAAAAGAAACAAAACCAGAATTAGTGGTCAAGTCTTGGACCGGTTCTCGTCTAAGTTGGAAAGGAGGTACCGGTGACCAACTACATTGTGGTGTTTTTTAGTTAAAAGCTAAAAGACCGTATCTTATATTACGCTAAGAGATCCAACTTAAGAGACTTGCAATAAATATACTTTTATGGCCTCTTAAATCTTGTTGTATCATTGTAAGCCGATCCCCTCTTTGCCCGCCTGTTGTTGTGGAGTTCTCAGTCAACTCTATATGTACTTCATGTTCCCTTATTGCATATCTCCGGTTGAAGCGTTTGTGTCTTCCCTTGATGGTTCTTGCCGCATATTGTGGTCGCGTGGCCGGTTTGAGGAGCTTGTTTGTACCGCCTACGTTTGACTGGAGCTTGCTCTTCATCTTCAGCGGTGGACTGTCGGGTTTACACTTCCACTCTCTCCCGTGTTAGCTGAAGGCTAGTTTGATCGGCGTCCTCCTCCTGTGGTGCCCCGGAGCCGTTGCCAGCCGCCTCCGTTGAAGCCGCTTGGAGCCACCTTCAGGTGAGTGTTCGTCTGAACGGCCTACAGCTATTCTCTTGGTTCCTTTCGGTGATCGAGAAGTGGTATGTTTGGGAAGTCATATGTTGTCTCTTGTCCTAGTTCACTTATTAAGTTCATGGCTTACCTTCATCGGATTGCTTTGATCTTAATCCTAGTTCTTAGGGGTTTTTTTATTTTTTTGCGGCCCTTAAGAATGGCTTTATAAGCAAATTCTGGTTCAATCACAATTGTAACCAAACCTTCATTCACTGCAATGATATTTACATTCTTAGCAAAAAAAAAAAATCTTGATGAAGATATATGATACCTCCAGAAATCCCTCCAAAAATGTTGTAACGTCTTGTCCAGTCTAGCATATAGGCTGTGTGCATTATCGAAAACAAAAGAAGATGGATGCTAATACAGTGATACCTTGTCCATTGGCAAAAAATAACCAACCCAGCCCATTATATATTCCACTAACTATAATACTATTTTAATAAATTTTTGATGTGAAACAAACATATAAAAAGTGAATATCTATGTGTAACATTATTCACTCTAGATCAAATATTTAATATACATATTTTGTTGTGTTTTATTTATTAAAATTGCAAATTATCAAATAATATATAATATTAATTTTAATGTAATATTTGGTGTCATAGTTGAAGATAATAAAAGATATGACATTAAAATACTAAATTTGGTATAATTTTAATATCAAATTTGGTGTTATAGTTGGAAATGCTCTAAGTTTGCAATCATTGTAATCATTTTAATCTGTTTTGTAAGATAATTTACAAAGCTAACAAGTGTCACTTGAAGACCTATATGTTACTTTGTCATCCCAATCGAATGAAGGCCCATTAACAGGACATGTGTTGTAGGTAAGTAGTTTTAGTGCTCTCTCAGCCGTTAGTAGTTTCTTGCACAAAGGCACAAGCAATACCTTCAAACGTCGATCCAATAGAACGGTTCATGTGATGCAGTTAGACGTGAATCCTAATAAGACAGATAAAATTATCGGCTGTAAAATCGTCTGTGATATTTATTATAGTTTGTAATAGTATAATTATCAAACGTTAAAAAAAAATATACTAATGACGAAGAAGGAATCTGTATTGAGATTGTAAGACAGAATCTAAAAGCAATATTTCTAATCCAAATATGAAGAAAGAAAGCCTAGATTCTATATCTGATACGGTAACTATATTCTCTTCTTTTTTTTGGTCAGCATACGGTTATTTTTTTTTTTGTCACTATATTCATATCCAAGAGTCTTGTGTACTTGAGCTAGAATGTGTTTTAAATTTTTTTATAAACCTCAAAAGTCCTCGTCCAAAAATAACTTACTCTAAAAGTCAAAATCCTACCAATATCAAAGAACAATAATGACTGTTATTTCATGTGGACGTTACCACCACCAATAAAAAGCAATACTAGAGATACACATTAGTTTACAATCAATAAATAAATTAAAAATATAAGATTGGTGTGTGATTAAGCGTCGATTTCACACGAACCGCAAGCTTTTGACCTCATTAACGTACATATCACCCCCACGTACTAATTCAACATCCTTCTTTCCAGTTATCCTTGATGGTGGGTTGCAAAGAATGATCACTGTAGAGACATATCTATACTACAATTAATATTTTATTCTTATTAACTAAAAAACTGTGCAAAAACTAAAAGTAGTAAACTTTATCCACTATTTCCGTTAAGATGATCATTTAATATCAAAAATTAAAGTTGATTTTGATGATGCAACGTGTAAGATACAAACCATCGAAGTAGTAACACTGACGACTTCTTTTTGATAATTTTTAAAGAATAAAATAGAATTCTTTTTTTGTCAACAATAAAATAAAAAAAATCAATGTCTAAATTTAAAAATTGCCAGTCTTGTATGACAAATTCAAAGCATATTAAATTATAGATCAACCAGTTGTACTTGCAAAGTAAATACAAAAAAAATACTGATTAGAATATTGCAAGTTAGCTAATTAAAAATGATTAGTCAACGGAGCCGAAAATATGCAAACTCATAACACGATCAGACAAAACCAAAACAAAAGCATTAATCTGATCTGCAAAACCCTCACGTCAAATCTCGACCGTTGATTCTATTCATCATCCAAAATTACAACACAGCAGATAGAAACGCGTCTCTCAGATTTTTCATTTCTTCTTCTCGTTATCGGATCAGAGCCATTGATGGGTTCTGAAATTTCCTGATTGAACACGATCAGATGTTCTGCTGTTTATGTTAATCCTTCTCAAAGTTTGAATCTTTCCTGAAAAAATTCGAGTTTGTTTTTTTTCTCTCCCTAACGCCGACACTGAGTAGGTAAGCAATGCCTTTCTCAATTTCAGTTTTGGATCTCGATTCTTGATCTGGGTTTGTAATCCTTGTTTTTGTTTTTGCACCAGGAAGGATTAAAGCTCAAACCTTTAGATGATTGATGGTGGATTGTATTTAACATGAGTTAGGAAAGAAAAAAGGAAGAATCTTTATATCTTCTCCAGATTGTTTTGATTATGGATACGAGTTGTGGAGAGGGTGAAGAAGGCAATGGATGTGAGAGTAGTAATAATAAGGCTGTTGTTGTGAGTCTAAAGAGCAGTGAGGTTGAGGAGGAGGAGGAGGAAGAAGAAGAAAGTGAGTCACAGTGTTTATTGCCGCCTCCTAGGAAAGGAGGGATGTGTAGAAGTACTGACAAGATTAAGAGGACTGTCCAGTGGAATGACAACAAAGGAGACAATCTTGCTGAGGTTTTGGTTTATGAACCAAGGTAAGGAACAAGAGTCTATGTTGATTGTTTTGTTTTGTTTTGTTTCCTTCATATTTTTCACTTTAATTTGGGAATTGTCGTATTGTGATTTTGTGTGTTTCAATTGTTTGGTCTGCCTCTGCTGCAAAGTTGGGAACAATATAATTACGTTATGTTTGTATTGATTCTGGATCTTTGACTAGTGCCCTTTTTGTTTAATGGTTTCAGTAGAGAAATTCTTGTGGTTGGTTGCTAATCTGTTTCTCCTTGATTTGTTAGCTAAGTGTTATTGTTGATGAGTCTATGAGAAACACTTAGAATTGCCCTTTGTCTATTGTAATTGGGCTTGTGGAAACTGAACTTAGCAAAAACACCTAGAGATAATGAACTAACTACCTCTTTTTCACTTGATGAATCACTGTACAAGTTCCACATTGGTAGTTTCTCCTCTGCTATAGGACCAGTAGGGTAGTTTCCTTCCATTCAAGAACTTACATTCTCTTACACCGTTGTGTGTTTTGCTTGGAAATTTCTAACAATTATATTTCTTAATTCTTCCTCCATTTTTTGCTTGCAGTGAAGTAAGCGATGCAGATGACGATGATTCAGATTCCTGCATCTGCACAATTATGTAGTCCTCAACCAACCACCATTAACATGGAGTTTTAACAATGAGCTCGCCCTTTGTATCTAGCTTCTTTTTAAGCAATCAGTTCTTTTTGAGGAAAGACGAACCAACAGGCTTGTCAAGAAGCCAGTTCAAAGGAGGGATGTAGTAGACTCACATAAACTTATACCAGATCATCACATTTCATTCACAGGAGTGAGAGAGTATATAGATTATAGATTACTGCTGTATTGTCCAATAGAGAGGCTGAAGATCTTTGTGAGTGCTGTTTGATTTGATTACAGGTTTTGACAGTAAACTATGTATGTCTTTTACTGCAACACACAAGCCAATTCAATTGTAAGCTAACTGTTCTCCTCAACCAAATCATAAGCAGATACCAAAACATTGCAAGAAATCACAACTTTATCAAAATAAATCTGAATAGTGAAACTGATACAAACCTCCAATCAAACATAAAGAATCAGAAATGCTACAAACACAAACAAAACACTGTATTACTGTGGAACCTTTGATCTATTCGCCATGTTGGTGATGTCCACAATTGGTGATCTCTTAGCTGAACCAGTCTTTGGTGAGACCAACCAGTCGGCAAGGCTAGTATTGACGATGATCTCCTTTAGTAATGGTCTTGCTTGATCATCATCACTCTCCACTTCAACATTCTCCTTCATTATCTGTTTAACTCTCACCGGCTTTGCTTTAACCGCTTTCCACTGCGCAATATTCTCAACTGGATTCAATAAAGGAGTCACGTCCTGGTCCTCATCCTCATCTTCATCATCAGCGTCATCTTCATCATCTGTGTTATAGTCTTCATCTTCCAAATCACTCTCTCCATATCCCAACTCATCTTCATCTTCGCAATCATGGTATCTATAGTTTGAAGGATACACAGATCTACTGCTCTCTATCTCTCCTTTTGCCTCTTCTTCATCATCATCGCTGCAATAGCTCTCGTATCTTGATGGTGGAGGTGGTTCAAAGGTTTGCACATTCAAGTTAAACCTGACTCTCTTCCTCGTCTTCTTTGTTCCTTTCTCCTCTGCACCCACCTCACACCTGAAACAGAGCCAGAAACAGAGCATTGACCATTGTTGAATGAAATGCTAAACCCGGTTTGGGTTTGGCCTTTTATAACCGGTTATCATCAGGTAGAGTAATCTCAGAGCAGAAAGGTGTCATCTTTATGAGTGAATCTGAATCTATAAAACAGAGTAAAAACACTGACCTGAGGTTCGAAGTCGAGATCTTTTCAGGGCTATCTACATTGGTGATTGAATCCGACGGATCTGAAGAGAGTAGAGGCTCATAGCTATAGATTCTCTGCAAGAAACAAACGTTAGAGAGAGAGAGAGAGAGAGAGAGAGAGAGAGAGAGAGAGAGAGAGAGAGAGAGAGAGAGAGAGAGAGAGAGAGAAGAAAGAAAAGGAGGTTACTTGATGATGAGGAAGGATCTTCCTGGTGGAGTTTCTGCGTTTTGTGTTGGAAGAGAGACCGAAACAACCAGTGAAACATCCCATTGGTGGTGGGTGATGTTTCCTCTGTTTCGGGTTTTTCGATTCTTGACAGGAGAAGACGAGGACGACAGATGATTTTTGTTTTTGTTTTATTTATTTGTTTTGTTGCCTCGTTGATGTGTTTGAATAGAAATAGGAACGTTGGGGAGTTTCGAAAAGATGAATGTGACTGACGGTAGCCTCACGGCGTTTCTGCCGTCGTTTATTTATTTTTACTTAAGTGGAAAAGGACAAAACAATTATTGCACCATTTTTTTTTAGTATTCCGAACCATATTTATTTATTTGTTTCTGCTATGCATAACCAAATATCATTGTGGAATTAATTACCTATTATAAAAATGTTCAGACAAGAAATATTTATTTTTCGGCAATTTTATGAATTGATATTAAAGACTACTTTCATTAAAAAATAAAGACAACGTATAGTTCGTAAATTTTTTTCTTTTTTGTTCTCAGAATCCAGATTCAATGGGTTGTCTTGTGAGTGTGGGCCTTGTGGCCTATTTAAGTAATTTTAGGAAAGTGATACCAGAATAAACCAAGTTGTATGTCCTCATTTGTTTGAGTGACATCCAGATGTAAGTTATGACTAATTTTGTCGATCGATAAACCTTCTACTGCTATAGGTTACTAGTTACATATATATCACATATATGCCTATGTTCGTATCTGTATCTGATGCATATAGCATCTGGATACAACATCTAAATATTACATCTATCCTTTTAGATATTATGTGAGTATTGACATGTTTCGTATCTTTCTAAATATTATATGAGTATTGAAAAGATTACAACAATGCTTTGATTTTAAGTTTTTCAAAAATTATAGTGTTTTGAAGTTCAAACATGTTTATAAAAATTAAGATATCTATAAACTTAAAAGCACATAACATCAACACTTTTTTAGTCAACTAAAACCTATAAAATTTTAGTCATGTTTTGTCATTAGTATAGTTTTCTTGTATATTTTTTCTGGAGAATCCATTATTTATCAATTATATAAAAATAAAACATATAATTTTCTTAAGAAGTTGTACAAAGCCTTAAATATTATAGTTATATTTATACATACAACTGTCCATAATCTCATAAAAAATTATTAATGTATATATTTATACATTCAAAACCTTAATTAAATCTCCATTTCTTTTCAAATAATTTTTTTAATTTTTTTTAGCTCAGTCATAAATGTATACATATTTTAAACTAAAATAGTTCTAATAACTTTCAACCAATAACATTTCAAAAGATCTACAACTTTTTATTGTTAATTAGTAAATTATGCATTAAACAACAGAAATGCTAAAATTTCATCTTAAAGAAAAAAAATCAGAAGCAGTTTTAATTACAGAAAATCACAATTCTATTCCCAGTATACTAATATCACATCAAATTATTAATATTGCTCATCATATTGGTGCTGATTTTGGGTTGAAATGTTAATAGTCTAATCTAACAGAACATCATTGATCTGCAACGACTACGAACAACGAGGTCAGTGATCGGATGTTCTTCTTTAAAACATCTCACGTGAGATCCACATTCTCTTAACAAAAAGTCATCACTGCAGTCTGTCTAATGTACTGTTTAGTTCGAAGTTTGAACCATATCTGCAACGTGATACCGACCATCCGATTTTCACCACTACACAACCGTACACCGTCCGATGTTCTTACTCAATTTACCGTATCACCAAGTAAAAAAATATCCACTTCCCTTTTTTCGTAACTTTTCAAAAATATCTACTACTTTCTTCTTCTGTCAAAATATTTAATATCTACTTTTGCATACTGAAGCTTTTCCAGTAATAAAATAAAAAAATTAAACGAATCTCTTTCACTCTCTTTAACCCCATTGGCTACTTTCTAAAGTCTGTTTTTTTTCTTCTTCTTCTTCTCTCTCTCTAACTCGATTCCCACAAACCCTAATTTTCTCGGAACCTCTTCTTCGCCGGGGAGATTCGAATCTAGGTTAAAGCAATGGAATCAGATCAGGGAAAGCTCTTCATCGGCGGGATTTCATGGGACACGGACGAGAATCTCCTGAGAGAGTATTTCAGCAATTACGGCGAGGTTTTGCAGGTGACGGTGATGCGAGAGAAAGCTACAGGTCGTCCGAGAGGATTCGGATTCGTTTCCTTCTCCGATCCCGCCGTCATTGACAGGGTTCTTCAGAGCAAGCACCATATCGATAACAGAGATGTACAAAGCTCAAAACTTTACTCGAATCTGCACTTATTGTCATTACCATCATAAAAATCTAAACTTTTTAATCTTGTCGTACTAGGTTGATGTGAAGAGAGCAATGTCTAGAGAAGAGCAGAGTCCTGGTGGTGGTAGTAGACCAGTGGGGAGTTTTGATAACGTGAGGACCAAGAAGATATTTGTTGGAGGTTTGCCTCCTGCGTTGACATCAGATGAGTTTAGAGCCTACTTCGAGACTTACGGTCCCGTGAGCGATGCGGTGATTATGATTGACCAGACCACGCAACGTCCTAGAGGGTTTGGGTTTGTTTCGTTTGATTCTGAAGATTCTGTTGACCTTGTTTTGCACAAGACTTTCCACGATTTGAATGGGAAGCAAGTCGAAGTTAAAAGAGCTCTTCCTAAAGATGCTAATCCTGGAGTTGTTGGAGGTGGTGGGGGTCGTGGGGGTGGTGGTTTCTCGGGGTATGGTGGAGGTGGATACGAGGGTCGTGTTGATTCGAGTAGATACTTGCCGCCTCAAAACGCTGGAAGTGGGTATCCTCCTTATGGTGGTTCTGGGTATGGTTATGGAAGCAACGGTGTGGGTTATGGAGGGTTTGGAGGGTATGGGAATCCATCTGGTGCGCCTTATGGGAACCCTGGTGTTGCTGGAGCTGGGTTTGGAAGTGGTCCAAGAAGTTCTTGGGGAGGTCAAGCGCCGTCTGGTTACGGTAACGTGGGATATGGAAATGCTCCTGCTGCTGCTCCGTGGGGCGGTTCTGGTCCTGGTTCAGCAATGATGGGTCAAGGAGGTGCATCTGCAGGTTATGGGTATGGTGCAGTCGGTGGGCGGCCTAACAGCCTTGGCGGTGGCTATGCTGATGGTTCAGATGGCTCTGGAGGATATGGGAATCACCAAGGGAACGGGCAAGGTGGTTATGGTGGAGGTTTTGGAAGTGGTCATCAAGCTTTACAACAGTGATTGGAGGAAGAAAGAAAGACTACTACATTGTGGTCTTTTCCACAAACTCCTCTTTCCTCCTTAAGGATGCCGCCCTTGACCTTGATTATCTATTTTGTTAGTTTCTTAATAAGTTGTTCAGGCACTCTTGATGCTGAGTCGTACTTAGTATTTCATATGAAGTTGTAGTGTGCTTATTTATATTTGTTGCTTTGGAATGTTTTTCTTTTCTCTATGTTAGTGTTTGTGTTTAACAATAACTTATCCACTATTCATCTTTATTTGCTGCATTCATTCTTTTCAATATTCCTTTCAAGATTCTTGCCTTGTATCTCTTCTATTAAGGTGAACATTTTTGCTTTGGTGTGCACTTGGTGTTTAACAAACATTTTTGCTTTGGTGTTTGTTTATAACAAAATCTCTAGTTACTGGTACTAGGCAGTAACAGTAGCTGTAATAAACCACTTACAACAACGGCTAATCTCAAGATTCAACAACCTTGTGTCATTCTGACAACTATCTACTACAGATGAGATTTGGATGGACAGTATTTACTATAAATAGAAGATTTGCTATTTATGGTATTATCTTGTGTATATTCCTATTTTTACTCACATCCTCTCTCAACATTCCACAGCACAGAAAAATTTGCTGTAGATTACCGTTTTTCCAACTTGTTTCCTTCCTCTACCACTTCCTTCTCTGTTCCTCTTGTTTCTTGTTTCTCACGCGTTTGCCTTATTTTTAAAACTAGAAATGTCATCTCTCTCCCTCTTTCCTCTCATTTTGGACAAAATCTAATTTCATAAATCCTGTCCAAAACTTCTCCCTCCCTCCCTCCACCCCCTCTCCTCCTCCCACCATGAACCATCATCACCGACGTGAGTCCTTCTCGGTGACTATCTCTAACATGGGAGGTGGTTCCACGGTGCTTTGTCCTAACACCGACCTTCTCTGGCCATTCGGGAAGCTCAACGGTCTTGAACCTGATGATATCCGTGAGACGGCGTACGAGATCTTCTTCACGGCTTGTAGGTCTTCACCAGGGTTTGGAGGTAAGACTGCTCTCACGTTCTACTCTACGCACAACAACAACGACAATCATGGAGAAGGAGGAGGAGGAGGAGGAGGATCAAATGGTGGTGGGTCTGGTTCAGGGTTTGGGTTTTCAGGGAGGAAAGAGGTGGTGACAACCCCTACAAGCCGGGTTAAACGGGCTTTAGGGTTGAAGATGCTTAAAAGGTCACCGTCTAGGCGGATGTCTACGATAGGAGTGGCTGGAGGAGCAGGGGTAAACTCATTGTCACCCGGTGGTGGAAGTGGCTCAGGACATATTAGCCCCGGAGCTGGATTCTTGACGGTCCAGCCTACTCGGCCTAGAAGACCGTTAACTTCGGCTGAGATCATGAGGCAACAAATGAGGGTGACAGAGCAGAGTGATAGCCGGCTTAGAAAAACCTTGTTGAGAACGCTTGTTGGTCAAGTAAGATGATCGATTTGCTTGCTTGTTCTACAAGCTAATGAAAAAATGAAATGTTATAACATTAACTTGAAAACTGGTTTATATTTTCAGACGGGTAGACGAGCAGAGACGATCATCTTACCGTTAGAGCTTCTCCGACACTTGAAAACATCAGAGTTCGGTGATGGTCCCGAGTACCAGCTCTGGCAACGAAGACAACTCAAAGTTCTTGAAGCTGGTCTTCTCCTACACCCTTCGATTCCTCTAGACAAAACCAACAACTACGCAATGCGTTTAAGAGAAATCGTTAGACAGAGCGAGAACAAACCCATCGACACAAGCAAAACCTCAGACACGATGAGAACACTATGCAACGTAGTCGTGTCTTTAGCTTGGCGCAGCACTAATGGAAACCCATCAGATGTTTGTCACTGGGCTGATGGTTTCCCTCTCAACATCCATCTCTACGTTGCATTGTTGCAATCGATATTCGATGTTAGGGATGAGACGTTGGTGCTCGATGAGATCGATGAGATGCTTGAGCTAATGAAGAAAACTTGGTCAACACTAGGGATCACAAGACCGGTGCATAATCTATGTTTCACTTGGGTTTTGTTTCATCAATATGTAGTAACGTCACAAATGGAACCAGACTTGCTAGGTGCGTCTCATGCTATGCTGGCTGAAGTTGCTAATGACGCTAAGAAACTTGACCGTGAAGCTCTCTATGTAAAACTACTGACCTCAGTATTAGCCTCTATGCAAGGATGGACCGAGAAAAGGTATTTGATTATTTCTTGCTGTACAAGTTACTGATTTAAAACGTTCGAAACCTAAATGTCGTTTTGGTTTCTTTATAGATTGTTAAGCTACCATGACTATTTCCAAAGAGGCAATGTGGGGTTGATAGAGAATCTTCTCCCATTGGCGTTATCATCTTCAAGAATCTTGGGAGAGGATGTGACAATCTCTCAAGGGAAAGGCGATGTTAAGTTAATTGATTATTCAGGAGACCGTGTTGATTATTACATAAGAGCGTCTATTAAAACCGCATTTTCCAAGGTACAATAGAAATTCTATTAATTAATAATCGATAAATTAATAAATACGATTATCACTTTACAAAATGTTTTTCTTTTGTAGGTGATAGAGAACACAAAAGCTAAAATCCTAGCAACAGAGGAAGGAGAAGAAGCTGCTGCAACACTATTGCATCTAGCAAAGGAAACAGAGGAGTTAGCGTTAAGGGAACGTGAATGTTTCAGTCCAATACTCAAAAGATGGCACTCAGTTGCTGCTGGTGTTGCCTCTGTGTCGCTTCACCAATGCTATGGCTCGATCTTGATGCAGTATTTGGCAGGGAGATCTTTTATCTCAAGAGATACTGTTGAGGTTTTGCAAACGGCAGGGAAGCTAGAGAAGGTTTTGGTGCAGATGGTTGCTGAAGATTCAGAAGAATTCGATGACGGTGGAAAAGGGCTGGTTCAAGAAATGGTTCCTTATGAAGTTGATTCGATTATATTGCGGCTTTTGAGGCAATGGATTGAAGAGAATCTAAAAAGAGTTCAAGAATGTTTGTTTAGAGCAAAAGAAACTGAAGTAAGTTCTAGAGATATTACTTGCAACCAACGTTACTTACATGTCTTTTATTAACTTACATGTGATGGTTGCATTCTTTCTTTGTAGACATGGAACCCTAAGTCCAAATCAGAACCTTATGCACAATCTGCAGGAGAGTTGATGAAGCTAGCCAAGGAAATAATAGATGAGTTCTTTGAAATCCCTATTGGGATTACAGAGGATCTAGTTCATGATCTTGTTGAAGGATTAGAACAACTTTTCCAAGAATACACTACATTTGTTGCATCTTGTGGTAAGCTTAAAATCAAATGACTTTCAAATTCAAGAAAAAACACAGCAACAATCTAATTTGATTATCTATATAGGCATTCTGTTAATTTGGGTTGGGTAATTCAGTTTTTTTTAGTTCGGCTCGGCCAAAATCTCACCGAATTGAACCGAAAAAAACTAGTTTGGGTCTTGGTTATTTTGGTTTTAAAAAATTTCTGAAATTAACAGTTTTGTTTCGGTTATTTTTTTGGTTTAAATTAGTTAGAATCTCAGTGAAAATCGATTGAATTCGATTAGTTCAGATTCTTTCGGGATAGTTTCGGTTCAAATTTTACATTTTTTTTTGGAAAAACTGAACTAAACCGACTACTGAACCAAACTGAAAATTGATTTTTTTTTAAAGGTTACCGAACTGAACCGAATTCTTAAAACCAAAAACCAAAACTTTGGTTCCACTCAGTTGGGAATAAATCTCAGGGATAATTATCATGTTTTGTTATGTCAGGTTCGAGACAGAGTTACATTCCTACATTACCTCCTCTTACAAGATGCAACAGAGATTCAGGATTCCTTAAACTATGGAAGAGAGCTACACTCTGTACCGCCGTCAGAGAAGATTTCAGCCACGTTGCACCAGCGTTATCCGACGGCCACCATGCACGCCCATCCACAAGCCGCGGGACGCAACGTCTTTACATTCGTCTCAACACGCTACACTTCCTAAGCTCACACATCCACTCACTGAACAAAACACTCTCCCTAAACCCGAGGGTACTTCCCGCAACTCGAAAACGTTACCGCCACCGAAGCAACAACTCTTCATCTTACTTCGACTTCACCTACGCTGGCATCGAATCCGCTTGCCAGCACGTGTCAGAAGTCGCGGCTTACAGACTAATCTTCCTCGACTCGAACTCTGTTCTCTACGAGAGTCTTTACGTAGGAGAAGTCGCGAACACGAGGATCAGACCGGCTTTGCGGGTCATGAAACAGAACTTAACGCTAATGTCAGCGATTCTTGCGGACCGAGCTCAAGCGTTAGCGATGAGGGAGGTTATGAAGTCGTCTTTCGAAGCGTTCTTGATGGTTTTACTCGCTGGAGGGTTTTCGAGAGTGTTTTACAGATCGGATCATAGTTTGATCGAGGAAGATTTCGAGAGCTTGAAGAGGGTTTTTTGCACTTGTGGTGAAGGGTTGATACCTGAGGATATTGTTGATAGAGATGCGGAGAGTGTGGAAGGAGTGATTCAGCTGATGAGTCAACCTACGGAGCAGCTTATGGAAGATTTTAGCATCGTGACGTGCGAAACAAGTGGGATGGGGATGGTTGGGTCAAGACAGAAGCTTCCGATGCCTCCGACTACGGGAAGGTGGAACCGGTCGGATCCGAACACTATCTTGAGGGTTCTTTGTCATAGAAACGACCGTGTTGCTAACCAGTTTCTTAAGAAGTCGTTTCAATTGCCTAAAAGGAGGTGAGAACTTGAAAATGGAAAAAAAAAGAGAGAAAAAAAAAGAATTCAACTCTAAGAAGCAAAAAATGTTTGTGTTGGTGAGAGGTGAATTTGAATTGTTGTGTCAAGATCTTCAAACTATGATTTTCGGATAATTTGTAATAATTTATTTATTTTTGTTTTATTATTGTTACAGAGTTTGAAGAGTCACAAGGGTTTGTGTGTTATTTCGTATGAATATTTGTTGATTGTTTTAATTAGATGTGTGTTCACAAATACTACATCTGTTTCCGAAAATAAAATTTTTTAGAGATTTCACGCTTATTAAGAATATAATAAATGTTTATAGTTTAATTTATTATTTATTTTTTTATATACTTTGCAATTACTCTCCACCAATTAAATCTAATCAATTCAAATATTGGTATTTAATGTTTTTCTAAAATATACAAAAGTACTTTAAAAATATAGAAAATATATCTTTGTGAAACAAAAAGAAAAATCATATTTTCGGAGTATTAGACATAGCCATTTGGGTATCTGAGCTTAAATTTTTTTTAAAAAAAATTTGGCTTCATTGCCCTGGAGTACATTTGAAAATTTTCATATCAAAATAAATATGACATTGAATATTTGATGTATTTATTTATGGTTTGAACATGTGTTTTAGATCTCCGAATCTGTTTTTTTTTTTGTTATTAAGGTATTCCTTCGAATTCAATTAATAATATTTTTGATCTAGATATATTTATTTATACTATTCAAATATTTTTATACCTCTAATTATATAAATTTGCACACCTAAATACTACAGAAGTCTTATTTCTCTGTTTATATTTTATGGGCCATAAGCGCAATATATGTGAAGCCCATTATATACAAAAAAGCCGAAAATAAATGCTCTACCAAAACCCTATCCACTTTAAAACCTCCACTGCCTTCACTCTCAGCTCCCATCCTCAGTCTCCCCTACTATGGCCTTGCCTATCTCCGGCACGCGCCACCTCACGCGCTCCCTCTTATTCAATACCACCTTACTCGCGCCTCCTAGGCTTCCTTCCTCCGTTTGCTGCGGTGGATTTAGCTCCGGTCACGATGCGGTTGTACCTCGGTTTACCTCACTCCGATGCCGAGCTAACCGGTCAGGCTCCGCTTACTCGCCGCTTAACTCCGGCTCCAACTTCAGCGACCGGCCTCCGACGGAGATGGCGCCTTTGTTTCCGGGATGCGATTACGAGCACTGGCTGATTGTTATGGACAAGCCTGGCGGCGAGGGAGCGACGAAGCAGGAGATGATTGATTGCTACGTACAAACCTTAGCCAAAGTCGTTGGAAGGTAAAAGCTTTAGCTGTTGGGTTTGAACAAGTTGGAGTCTTTATGTGTTTACTCTGTTGTGTGTGTGTGTTTTGGTTTAGTGAGGAAGAGGCGAAGAAGAGGATTTATAATGTTTCTTGCGAGAGGTATTTGGGGTTTGGGTGTGAGATTGATGAAGAGACTTCTACTAAGCTTGAAGGTCTTGTCTTTACTCGCCCTTATCTCTCTTATGTTAGCTTTGTGCTGAGTGATAAATAATAAAGAGTGTTGCTTTGTTTACGACAGGTTTGCCTGGTGTTCTGTTTGTGCTTCCTGATTCATATGTGGATCCTGAGAACAAAGATTATGGAGGTAGTTTTTTGGCTTTAAATCTCGAAATGAAATCTTTGCTGGTTAGCTAGTCTTAGTCTGTCTCTTGAAAGATGAAAGATATGTTTTGATTAGTCCATCTTGGCAAAGCTAATGAGTCTTTTGGCTATGATTAGCTTTGAATGCTAGTGGACTGACATCAAATACTTTCTCTTAGCCGTTTTATGCAGATAGTTAATAGTATATCTAACTGCAAGATGTTTTATAAGAAAACATATACTGCATTAAACTCGTGAGTGCTTTTCTCTTGAAAGTGCGAAAATAAATTTTGATTGTAAGTCCATCTTGGCGAAGCTAATGAGTCTTTTGGCTATGATTAGCTTTGAATGCTAATGGACTGACATCAAATGCTATCTCCTCTTAGCCGATTTTCGCAGATGGGTATTATTATATCTAACTGCAGGCCGGTTGAGATGAAACATATATTGCAACAACCATTGTTTGCTTTGTGCTTCTGTGCTTCAGTTAGTCCATCTTACCGAAGTTAGTGAATCTTTTGAGTGTGATTAGTTTTGATTGCTAATATAACACATCAGCTTTTCTTTTGGCTCGGTGTGTGCATTGAATTATGGCATATCTGGTCTGAGACTGATCATTCACAAAGACGTTTGTAATACCTGATTTGTATCTTCTTAATTGACTTTGCAGCGGAGCTGTTTGTTAATGGAGAGATAGTCCAAAGATCACCAGAGAGGCAGAGGCGAGTTGAGCCACAGCCGCAGAGAGCGCAAGATAGACCGAGATACAATGACAGAACGCGTTACTCTCGCCGCAAAGAAAACACGCGCTGAGGAAGAAGATATACTTACACAGTATTGAATCAAATTGAGAGCTAGTACGATAGTGATGGTGATGATGATGCTGCAGCTTCTGTCAGGAGAAGGTTCATTGTTCCAGTCCGTTGCAGCTTATGCTTAGTTTCGGTAATATGTAACATCTTTATATGTAATAATGTAAATCGAGGTTACTCTTACTGTTTTAGAGGAGACATGGGGGTATTTAGTCATCAAAATTTGTTTTCCTTTCTAGAGCAATTCATGTATCATCTTTTCCTCAATTCTTACCCATGGTCTGTGGCAAATTGTGATTACATTTTCATAAACAAAAACTTTGGGGTTGAAAAAAATAAAATAAAATAAAAGGGCAATCTGATGATATCTCCAATAAATAAGGGATCGAAAGTAAATAAGTTGATTTACGAAAAGCCCAGCGAACAAAATCTGCTACCAGAGTTTAGAGATAAATGCTATCCGGTTATCACGAAATCGAACGGTTTAGAGAAGGTAACCTTCTGGGTGAGAAAGAGTGTTCGCTTCCTTTCCTAGTCTACAAAATAAATAAATGAAAAAGTAAGAAAGCCAATCTTCTTCGTTATCCAACCAAATCCTCTCGAAGCAGAGTAACAAGAGGGAAGCCAGAAAAAAAATGACGACAATGGCGACGCAAGGGGCTTTTCTCCGATTACGAATGACCTCATCCTCAAAGTCCATCGCTAAGCCAACTGAGCTCAGCTTCCTCAACTCCCAGCTCAGCGGCTTAAGAATCTCGCAGGGTCCCTCCACTGACGTCATCAACCGCATCTCCCTTCCTTCCTTCCCTGGTCTTCAGCCAATCGTCGCCCGTAAGTTTAAGTTCATGTCTCTTAAGAGTTTATTCATGTCTAAATTTCGAAATTTTAGAGTTGTTGTGTTTGGATTCCTTATATTAGTGTCTAGGTGGCGACAAGTGTGTTTAAGTTCCGTTACAGACCTCGTACTTGTCCTGTTTCTTGTCTTGTAACAAGCTATCAATGTATTTGTATCTTTGAAATTGTTCGGGTAGGCTTTGTGTGTTGGATTCTCTCAAGTTATGTCTCGATTCCGACAAGTGTGTTTTAAGTTCTGGTTTCTCGTCTTGTAATAAACTTTGACTTAATATCTCTCTGTTAAACCTCTCTGATTCTGAAACATTTGGCCCTTTCTTTGCCTTTGAAACTGTTTTTTTTTTTTTTTTTTTTTTTTGTGTGTGTCAGGGAGGATCTGTCCTTTTACTGGGAAGAAAGCGAACAGAGCCAACAAAGTCTCCTTCTCTAACCACAAGACCAAGAAGTTGCAGTTCGTCAACTTACAGTACAAGAAAGTCTGGTGGGAAGCTGGCAAACGCTTCGTCAAGCTTCGTTTATCAACAAAGGCCTTGAAGACCATTGAGAAGAACGGACTCGACGCTGTCGCCAAGAAAGCTGGCATAGATCTCCGCAAGAAATAGATGATTGATTGATATGTATCTCTTACTGTTCTCTTAATACATTTCCTTCAATGGAACTTGTGAGTTTGAATCAGAAACTGTTTTTGTTTCCCTTAAGACAAAACTCGTAAAAAAAAAAATTACATTTCATGTTTATCGTTTTCTTTTATGTAATATCGTTACATCAACTCAACTCTCAGTATCTGGTTTGTCTTTTGATGATCTCCTCACCGACCCTTCTCCTCCTATTGATCCTTTGTGTTTCCTCGGTTTACCCTTCCGTGGAGGAGCTGAACCATCTGGAAAAGGATTAGTAGAACCTTCTCCACTACGCCTTCTACGTACTGAAGGCTCTTGATCACTCGACGATGAGTCCATCGACCCGTGTTTGCTTCGGCTATGTCTTGATGAGTGCTTCACTGGTTCCTCTGATGATGCAACGTTCCCGCTGCTTCCTGGTTTACGCCTGTGTTTATGTTTCGGTTTCTCGTTGTTGGTCGGAGGAAGTAGCTCTTTTAGCCCCGCTCCACGTTGGTTCATCTCTGTTAAAAAATAAACGTTACAACTTGACGCTTTTAAATGAACGAAACAAAACGTTACGGAGGAAAGATATACAACCTTGAGGGTTGTATTTGTTGGAGTTGCCTCTTGAAACGACTTGAGCGTTCTCATTTTCTTGAGATTTGAAGTCATTCATCTGCGGAAAGAGCAAGGATGGTGATGAGTTTACACTCTTTACATACGTATAAATGTATACAAAAAAATGAATGAGCGTACCCAGCTTGGCGTATTGGCTGCTGGACCGTCAGAGCCGATATGCGCAACATGCTTTACATCGGTCGGAAACCCTATCTGCATCTCCTGTTCTTTCTCTTCGTCTTCTGTAATAATAGAACGGTTAATATGACTTGTGACGCAAGAAATACATTAGGGTAATTAATATCGAAAGAGACTAACCAAAAATCTGAGTAATGTAACGAAGGCCCTTAAGAAGACCTTTCATAGTCGTCGCCATTGCTCTTATTGAAGGTTTTGATTCCGGTGAGTGTGTACAACCAACCACACGCCGGAGACAATCTTTATACGTTCAAGATTTAACGATTGTTACAGCTTTGCAACTCCCGTAAACCTAAACGTGCAGGAAAAGTAAACAAATAAACAAATCAAGAATAAGTCCCCAGGCACAAACAAGAAGATAGAGAATAACAATGAAACCTTGAACGCATGGATTTTTCTTTTCTTGACCAGAAAAATGTTGAAGGTTTTCTGACGAAGAGAGGAAGAGAGAGAGAGGAGAGAAGGATCAAGAGATCCCTCAGAATTGTTGATTGCAATCTCAACCAAGAGAAAGAAGAAGAGGGAGAGCACTAAGTTTTTATTTTTACCATTGAATTTTTATTTTTTTCCTTTTCTAATCAAAGCTGTAATTTACAGGTAATTTGTAGTTTTATATTTAGAATGTTTGATGGTAATGGAGGCAACGTTGAGTCAATTCAACCCTCCATGGGAAACAAGTTGTCACGAGGATCTTCCGGGTCTTAAGGAAGTAGAAAAAAGACCACAACAGAACATCATTTACTATTATTAATAAAAAAACACATGCATGTCTAAACATGTATTTGAATTTTTAATTCTACGTGGGAAATCTAAGAATTGTAATGGAAATCTTAGAGTGTACATATATAATTTTGTAACCTCTGCAAATAATTGAAACATTTCTTAGGAACAAAGTATATACATAACAAAAGACTAATGAGAAGATAAAAGTTATAAACTTGTAATATAAAGTGAACAACATTCAGATAGAAATTGATACATTATTCTGTTTCTTTGAAGGTTTTAGAATCCAAAGGAGAAAAGTTAAAACAGACAAAGTTTTTGACAAAAGCAGATTTGGATACAGGTGGTAATCATATGATGCTCAAGAAGCTTTCATGTCATCCATACCAACGCTAGCCTGCGAAAAATGAAAAACAAGGATCAAAGCTTAGTGATGAAATCTGAAGACATACATTGGCGATGATTTAAAGATTTATGAAGTCATTTTGTTTACCAGAAACTTATGATTTTCTTGAAGAAACGGACCAAACTCAGTGCAAAACCTTTCCATGTCAGCGTAGATGTCACCAGAACCAGAGATGACATCCATGAACTTCTTCCTGTCTGGAGCAAGCTTTAGTGCCATCTGATAAACAAGAAAGTTTACCATCAAAATGAGAGTTGGTTTACAGAAGGTGTATATGGTAAATGAAGGAGATAAAAGGCGCAAGTAAGTTCATACAGAGAAGGTAGAGCTGGCGAGCCATCCGTGCCATTTCTTGAGTGTTTTTTGGTAAGATTCACCACAAGCTTGTGACATGGACCAGTCTTGATGTGCTACCAAGTTGCGGAACAGCTCCACTAAGAAATCCATCGCTCTGAAAGAATCAATATATATATATATATGACTGTTTCTGAGAAGCAGCTCTCTTCATAACAAAGCTGTGTATTGTGTTTACCTGGTTAACCAGAGAAGACCGTTGGTACAACTAGACGATCCTTTTGCTGTCTTAGACTCAATTTCACCTTGAACAAAGGTGTACAAGTACTTGTACTTGTCGGGATCAGACAAGTAGTTCTTCTCCAACCTCTACACAAGAACCGGACCAACAATTGTACATTACTAGGTAAGAAGAGCAAGAACAGAGCCAGACAATGCACTTTTATCAATGGTTTTGTACTATGAATGCTAAATGGATTTGTGATCTACGATTTTACCAAAATCATGGAAACTAGAAGAGAACTTTACCGATATGTTGCCACCAATGTCAGCTTTCACAAGAGTCATAGCGGCTCCAAATTTATCTGGAAAAACAGAAAATGAAGTTAAAAAATAGGAAACACAAGTACATAACACTTGTCTATTTAAGGTAAAAGAAACTTATTATTGCATATAAAGACAACAGACAATCACAAGATATACTTGAGCTTATATCTCCCCCCAGAAAATATCAAAACCTCTACTCAAAAAAAGCATATAGACAGAAAAGTTTTCTCCTTTTAATTGGTACCTATAACAGGCAAGATGGTCTTGCAGAGGTCTAGAAAAGGCTTAGTAAGCATCTCCCCTTGTTCAGACTTGACATTCTTCATTCCTTCCAAACACGGCGTGAACACAGTCCCTTCCATTTTCAACTCTTTACTCAACTGAAAACAAACAGCAAAAGAGCAAATGAAGAATCAATGATCCAAAATAAACAATTCACTTGAGAAACACATTTAACTCAAACAAGGAGAAAGAGAAGGCAACAAACAGCTAACACTCTCTATACATGCACAGATACAGAACTGTTCGAATCAGCTCCACTACAGTCCAAACTCAGACCAAAGACTAAGACCCACATCGTAAAAATCGAGACTTTCATCAATCAGATCGAGAAACAGATCTAAAATCAACCGATCCATGGATCAAACATAGCATCACACCAAAAAAAAAAACACGAAATGGTTCGCGATCTACCGGTTCAATAGACGAGAAAGAAGAATCTGAGGCCGATCTGTGACGGAGAAGGAGAAAAATCGTACCTTTTGGCCTTGAGAATTGAAGAAAGATGGGATCAGATTCTGAT
Organism: Brassica rapa; assembly: GCF_000309985.2. Lineage (NCBI taxonomy): Eukaryota > Viridiplantae > Streptophyta > Magnoliopsida > Brassicales > Brassicaceae > Brassica > Brassica rapa. The sequence goes on from NC_024798.2 coordinate 17,565,369, forward strand.
AGAGTGATAGAGGTTCTTCTTCTTCTTCTTCGCTCAATGTGAGTTATAAATTTCAAATGATTCTGTTATTACCCCAAATGTTACGGAAGCTTCTGATAATAGCCCTAAGAGTTTTTATTTGTCAATTAGGTCCAATTTCATATGTGAATACGAAAACGCGCCGTTTCATTGCGTTTGGAGGGAGCGAGATTTTTTTATTTATAACGTTTAGCCTTATTTTATTTTAGTCTGCTTTGAAGTTTAAGCAACCTTGGATTTGGTGTTCAACCTTTTGTTGTTGTTGTTTGGAGAATTGGGTATGTGTTTTGTTATCTTACAGTATATGTTTTGCATTTTTCATCTAGATAGATCTCAAAACATGAATCGCTAAATAAGGTAGTAGCCTGAAAAGAAGTATGGAAGACTCAAGACACAAATTTCAAATAGGTCTACAGGATCTTTAGAATGTGAGATCATTGCAGACAAGATGTGGTGTACTTTCTCACTCCTTGAGTCATACTAGATGAATATTTTACGTACGAAGAGTTCCAAATTGAATAACATGATCAACGAAGAGTTGGGCCAATTGGCATAGTGAGTAAAACTCTTGGATTATCTAGTAGGATTTAGGAGGTCACATATTCGATTCTCATTAGAAAATGTATGCTTAACGTGATTTAGATTTCACTACAAGAAAATGTACTAAATTTTGATCCATGCTTTTTATTTATTTTTAAAAATTCTATTGAAAAGATATATTTTTTTACTGAAAAGATATATGTGTGTTTAAAATATTTGTAACCTAGTTACATTTATAATTGTGATGATTTTTTTGATAAAATACCTATAATTGAAATGATTGTATATGTTTATAAAAAAGAAAGATAAATTATAATTGTAATTTGTTAATAGATGGAACCTAGATGTTAGATTTAAAGAGAAGTTTATTGTGTTGTAGACACACGCCTTCAAATCGCATAAGCAAATTTTGATTGGTAAAAAAATTATTCGTTTATTTTTATGTTTTGCATTCTTGATTTATTTAATTATCAAATTAAGATGAGATAATCCATAACCTATTGGTGAATTGATGATTTTTTTAATTTGTACGAGTAAATCTTACTCTAGATGAAACAATCTAAAAGTATGAAAAAAATCAAAATAAATTATCAGAATAAATTTTTATCTCTACTTATTTTTAAATAACTTACCAAAAAAATATTATGGTATTTTTTCTTAATTTACCTTTATGTTTCTGAAGTGTTTTATTTTTTGTGCCATTGTTTAATAAACTTGTATATGTAAACAAAATTATTTTCAAAAGATTTGTTTCTTTATTTAATGGGAGAAATTAATTAAAACAGATCTTAAAAATAAACAATGGCATGTCATTGTAAATAAATTAAATGGCAGATCTTTAATGAGTATGTTAAATTGTTGATAAAAAAATAATGAGTGTGTTAAATTAAAAAAAAAGTGGTATAACTATGCAAATAACTCTAAAATCAATGGCAGAATCCTTCTGGATGTTGTCACAGAACTTAGCAGGGCGAGTCATACGTAAATCTATGAGCTACTAGAATATTATTGTTCCATTTTAGTTTAACTGCATGCTTATAGAGTGTTCCGAAAATTATATAAGACCCAAGTATTAATTATCTTAACTTGAAAAACAATAATTTTCTATATGCAAGAAGAACATCCAAGATAAACTCTATGTTCTTTATAAGAAAGGAAGTCGATATCATGAATTTCGTTGACGACAAACCCACATTGTATTATTTGGACATGACCTTTACCTTCTCCTCACGCAACCGGCATTGTTGAAGTCTCCACTGTCTCTCTTTGGACCCCACATTTAATGCCAAAACTAACCCACTTGTATCCTCCCATCCTTCAGTATAGTTGCACACTGATACGATACGATTCAACAAAATTAACCGTATTTTGTCACTAATTACTCAAAAAGGTATGTGGTGTCAATAAAAAATATTTTTACATACACGACTGTCTCCATGGTTGTTTCATTCAATCTATTATTTTTCATCCGTCTCGGTTTGTTTCAATCATGTAGCCTTTTGAGTTAGTTAGGTTTGGAATTCGAGTATTTGTTCAAATCGGATTTTTAGATTTTTAGATTAAGTCTTCTAGGCTCTATTCGGATATGATTCGATTAATAATACTTTATGGTTAGATAAATTAAAATTCTGTGTAAGATTTATTTTCATCTGAATTTATTTTGGATAATAATATTCTGGATTCATTTAAATATAATGTCAAAACAAAAATAAAAATGAGTGTTTAAGTTGTTTATTAAGGTTTTGAATTCTATTTTCAAGTATACTAATTTAGATATTCAAGCTCATTTCCGGTTTTTGAGTTTTTCGGGTCTCCATCGGGTTTGCATAATACCCATAATCCAATACCACACAAAAGAATCCATTCCGATATTTGTATTGAATCGGATATGAATTCGGTTTTTTTATTATAGTTTGGTTTGGATTTTGGGTTCAAATACAAAAGTCGAGAATTATTTTGAGTTTTGTTAGAGCAATATTCATGATTTGGGAGATTGTGAGGTGTGTACGGACGACTGTGTGAGACAAAATAAGTTAATAGAGAGGAGATCTATTGTGGGACAAGGCAATTAAGGGGCGGCAATCTCCGTCGTTTTACAAGCAACTAAAGTGGGTCGGCCCTCCTGACTTTTCCATTTTATCCGTGCGATTTACGCATTTTCCTAATTGCATCTCTTTCTTGTTTAGCTTGTGTTCCTTCTATTTGTTCTTTTAACTTATGCCAAGTTGTCAAATGGCAACTATATTCGGCTTATTTAAGCTCCAGATCTAACTATATATCATAAACACACGTAATGCAAATCTTTTTTTATTTTATTTTGAGTGCATTCCCTAATCGAATCATTGCAAATATGAATATCGAATAGTGGCATAACAAAACTCGCCCGTGCCATTTCTAACTCAGCAAACAGTCATCGTCTATGCACAGACCGCCCCTGATCCGATAACATAACCAATCAATATAACACAAATTATATATAATACAGCGACAACATACATGTACATAGAACGTTATTCCGTCTGAAATGGAGATATTTTATTGAATACACACCAATTCAATTTCATCTCCTTTAAATTTATTTTGTTGTATACATAACATAGCCAACCATTTTGGAATCTTTTCTTCCGTTTTACGTAAGAGTATTGTTTCAGTAACGTGTTGGTTTAAAGAACTCCATGTTAATGGTTGACATAATAAGAAGAAAAAGCTCATATTAATGAAATATTATTGACGCTTGCAAAAACCTGAAGGGGTATGTAGTTTATTATCTGGATTAGGTAAAGATAATTGGACATTCTGAGTGGAGGAATCTGCAGGGCACTTGTTACTTTCATGGACCCCCACGAAATCGCATCTCTTTAAATTAGATTATCGAAATTCAGTTGCATACGCATCTCTATGTATCTACGATTGCTTCAAACACATATACGAAATTAATAGTCGTTAATTCTATAGATTTTTCGTTATAATTCACGTGATTTGAAGTTATTGTAACATATGTAGGGCGAGTAAATAAACATGCAGAAGTTTCGAGAGATTTTTTGAACTCATGTATATAGATAAGAAAATATTTATAAACCACACAAGCATGATCTCGAATGATACAACGGACTTGAAAAGGCGTTAAGTACCACGGTGTGAATCCTACTAAATTCAGATTTACTCGTTTGTGTGGCCACATATGGGGATCTAATTTCTATTGTGAGTAATCAGATTTATCTGGCGCTGGTAGACAGATCCCATGAGATTAGTCGGATCCCATCAGATCCGCCGGATACCTTCTAGTTATAAAAAAATATTTAAGAAAGTTCGAATAAGTATTTTATAGAAAGTTCGTATTAGCAAAAAAAAGTATTTATAGAAAGTTTGTAATCGAGGGTTTGCTGTAGAGGGCCTGCCGTAAAAGGCACCACATACTAGATGATCGCTTTATCATGCATGGCATGAACATGATTGATGGTGGCTGCTACGTGGTCGGGACATACATTTTCTATTTTTCTTTACGCATTATCTAAAGAGTTATGAAAACATTTCAAAAAGGCGTTGCTCCTAAATTTAACTTACCCCATTCATAGCATCAGTAATACAAAATTTAATATTTCTCTAATACTCAAACCAAATTCAAAGGATTCCAACATAAATGTAATATTTTGTTATTTGGATAAAAAAATTGTGGTACAAACCAATATGGTTGATCGTTGTGGTCAATATATTATAGTTTAAAAGCCCAAAAATATAATACAATAATGGTACCAAGTTCAATTCATTACGACATGGCTCAGAATGTAAAAGTGGAAGGAGCATTAGACCATCCCTCAGCTATAAAATAAACCCAACTTTCCCTCTCCATTTCAATAATCTCTCTCAGCTTCTTTTGTCTCTGTTTCTAAGGCTCCAAATCAATTCCTTAGACGATGGAAAAGCTAAGCTCTATTAAGAACAGAGGACTAAGATTACCACCCGGGTTCAGATTTCACCCGACCGATGAAGAGCTAGTGGTTCAGTATCTATGTCGAAAAGTGACCGGTTTGCCCTTACCAGCTTCTGTTATACCGGACATTGATATATGTAAAGCTGATCCATGGGACTTGCCAGGTAATGAAATATAAATATACATTTTTGGATTTTCATTTTTTGATGGTTTGGCATTTATATTGTATGATCCAGGTGATTGTGAGTCAGAGAGGTATTTTTTTAGCACGAGGGAAGCTAAATACCCAAACGGAAACCGGTCGAACCGATCAACCGGTTCGGGTTATTGGAAAGCGACTGGAATCGATAAGCAAATAGGGGGAAATAAGCTTGTTGGGATGAAGAAAACTCTGGTTTTCTACAAAGGGAAACCACCAAACGGGACAAGAACTAATTGGGTTCTTCATGAGTATCGTCTTCTTGATTCTCAACAAGAATCATACGTAAGGTTCACAAACTCGGATCAGATTTTGCTGTTTGATTGAAACTTGGCTAATGTTTTGTTCTTTTGTTTGTTTTTAAGGGAGAGAACACGAACTGGGTTCTGTGCAGAGTGTTTTTGAAGAAGACGAGCAATACTAGTAATAAGAGGAAAGAAGATGAGAAAGAGATTAATGAAGAGAAAGAAAATGACGAAGACGACAACAAGAGTGCTTGTCCGATATTCTATGACTTTTTAAGAAAAGACAAGAAGAGAAAACGATGCTGCGATTTGAATGTGACTCCAACGTGTTGTTGTTGTTGTTCTGCTTCAGCGTCTTCGTCGGTTTGCTCAAGTGCTTTAACACAGACATCTACTCATAATGACTCTGATTATCATGAAGAAATTACTTGTCGGGAAATTAAGTTTTGTTTGTTTCTGTAAATAATAACTAAAAAGTTCATAATAAGTCAGTCTGAACACCAGGTGGTTACGTAATCTAGACTCATAGCCTTTCTTCGTTTATGTATTTATTTAACTTGGAAACCCACACGATTATACATGAATACTCATTTTATAAAAATAAATATATCACATTTTTATATTTTAGTATAAAACTGCGTACCTTTAGTTTTGAGCAAGTTTTTATATTGCAAAAGTTGATTGCATATGATTATACCCTTTTTACTGATGATACTAAGAATATATATCTTTTATAGGTTTATGTTATACTTAAAATCCAAATATGTTAATATTAATTATAGATATCTTATTGTTATTGTTTTAATTAAGTTATTTTGAAATCTCCAATACAATTTAATATTTTTGAAATTACAAACAAACTCATCAAATCTACTGATTTTCTAAATTAATAAAATGTTTTATTGGTGTAACTTCCTGGTCAAGTGGATTATGTCTTGTGTATCTACGGTGAATTATTCTATTCTCCTAAACGGACAATCTTATGGCTTCATCTCTCCTGAAAGAAGCCTAAGACAAGGCGACCGTTATCATCATTTTTATTTCCCCTTGTACGGAAGGGCTCACACACATGCTTAATCAAACTGTTTCCAGAGGATCCTTGAGTGAGATTCAATTTGATTGGGATGCTCCTCAACTTCACCATTTTTTTTTGTAGATGACAGTCTGTTCCTCTTCAAGGTTGACATTTCTCAGTGTCAGGTCTTCCAAGACATTCTTCACAAAATCTTTCAAAATTCTGCTGCTTGACCCTAGTGAAGATCTCGACTTAGTAGGAACCATTACCAAACCTGCTGCTTGACCCTCTTTAAAATTCTACTCTATCAAGCTATCTTCTTTCCTTCATGAATTTTTGTTTTGGCGAGTGGAATCGCAGCCTCGTAATGTCCTAAAACCTGCATTTCATATTGCAGAAAGTGGTTAAGGAGAATATGTTTCAATCTTATGTTGCTTCAGGTTTTTCTGCTTGGCTTAAGCATATTTTTGTCTAGAATTTTTACTTTGTAGTCTAAAGGGTTTCTTTTTGGTCCCTTTTCGTATTTGATCATGTACTTGTTAATGATTTGATAATGCTAGTGTTTTAAAAAAACGACAAATAGGACATTAAAGAAATAGGACATTAAAGATTTGTTTGAAACGATGAAGAGACATACATAACGAACGATAAGCACAACCACCAGCTAAGAGGTAAAAAGCACCTCACAAACTAAACAAGAACAAACAAGACACCTATGCTGGTGAAGAACCACAAAGCTCTGGATAGAAGGGACCACAGCTCCAAGAGACTAATACCGCATACTTATACTAAGGGAAGCAAGGGAAGAATAGAACAACCTGAGTGAGGGAGAACGGAGGCCAACCCTCAAGAAACCAGAGCCCAGACTTGAGACCAGAAACATTCTTCCAAATCTACAGAGCATACTCGGAGGAGAACAGTATCCATTCCTGGAGTGCCAAACATGGCGAAAGGGAGAGTCACAGAGTCACAAGCAGCGATGAAAGCTGTAATGAGATGAGGGAACATAGATGGAAGGGTAGACAAAACAAAATCATCAAATCGTGGAGCCGTCCTCGAGCTATAAAAGTCAGATCACCAAAAAACATATCTTGAAAACCAAGACGAGAAAGGACTATCGATGGTAAGCCAACGATGAGAAAAAAACTTCAAAGACAACTAAACTCTGACCCAACCCAAGAAGACGCAGTTCCTAACTAAGTAATGTTCAAATAATTGGAAAAAATATTAATTTTTATCCTGAAACTATTAGTCTTAGAATCAACAAATGCCCAAATTTAAAATTATTGAAATTCAGTTGCATTACATCACAAACTCACTCCACCACTAATAAGTACTACTATACTTACAACAACACGCCATTAAAAAAACAAACACATAATATGTTAGCATATCACCTCTTACTACATAACATAATAAAAATACAAAATAATGCTCTTAGCAAATAAAGACGATCATATAATTAGTTAACTATATCATCCAAAAAATAATAACTAACAACAATAAAACAATATTCCGCGCGAAGCGCGGACATGCCACTAGTAAGAATATAAAAGAACCAAGAACACAACAAACATATTTATTATTCTCTCTTCCTGTTTTTATTTATGTCTCTTTCATTTTTTTACTATTCAAAACAAGCATGCTAATTTTATTATAGTCAAAGCTATATTAATTATATTAATAGAGTATTAACACTAGGAAAAGCATCTGAAAAATACTTTGATTAATTTAATTTTAAACGACTTACTATATAATAATTTTAAATGAATTCCCATATAATATAATTTTAAGTGGCTTACCATATAATAATTTTAATTCATTTGTTTATATTAATAGATGAATTAAATAAATTTTCTTGATTAATTTATATTTTAAAGGGTAATTCTATCAAATAGTCTTTTTAAAGTTTTTGTTACAAAAATAATGCTCAAGAAAAAATACGACCAAAAAACACTTTTTATTTTGAAAATTTTAATATTTATTTTTTATTTTTAAAAATTTGAAACCATATCCTCAAAACCCCACCCCTTAACTCTAAACCCTAAATCTAGATTAATTAGTCCTTGGGTAAAAATATATTTTTATCTTTTAATAAAACTTATTTTAGTTTTTAATAAAATTTATTTTAGTTATTTTTTTCACTGAAAGCTATTTTGTGACAAAAATTTAAAAAGAAATATCATAGAGAATTTCTCTATTTTAAATGACTTACCATATAATTTCATTATTTATTCTTGGCTTTCAGGACCGAATATTTTGGTTTACTCTAAGGGGTTACTCACTTACCAGCGGGGTTTACTGACATACCATATAATTTCATCTGTTTATATTATGCAGCGGGGATCATCTGGGGATACTCTTACTGACGCGTGGACGCATAATATTTGTTCTCCCCTCCGGTTATTTTGGTTTGAACACAACAAACATACTTTATTATTTTCCCCTCCGATTATTTTGGTTAGTAAATATTGTCAAGATGTATTATTTTATTTTATTTATTATAAATAAACTAACAAGGCGAGATAAATCAAATAACGATTATTTTCTTTTCTTTTTTATGTAGTTATATTTTTATATAAAACTGTAATATGATTATAAAATATTATAAACAATGATAAAAATTTATATGAACTTTATGTTTTTTCATAAAAAAAACTATTATAAATCAACCTAAGACATATTAAATTTACAGTGATTACTTTATTAAAATTATTATTAAAAATATATATATATATGCTACTGTGTTATAGTATGAGTTAATTAATAAATAAGTATAAATATTTTTTTTGCAATTGGGATTAAAAATTTTTTTGAAAAGAAAAATGTTGGAAAAATAAATTTCGAAAAATTTTAAAATCAAAAATTTCTAAAAGGATTCGAATGTTTTTTTTCAAAATTTTTTTTAATATTTATATATAGTAGGACTAAAAATGTTTTACCTCTTTAATGAACTATTTGGATCATTTTATTTTTTTTTACTTATAAAAACCTTTCGGAAGTGTTTTTTTAACACAAACTTTTATATTATTTTAGAAGTCCAACGGGTTTAAGCGGTTACATCCGGTGATAAACTCGACAATAAGACGATAAAAGAGAAACATTACAACAAGACGAAAAATAGGCAAAATAGAGAATAATTGATTAACGCCAAATCATAAAAACCATGATACCCTAAATTATCAGAATAATTGATTAGCAACAAATCATATGATTAATTCAAATCAATAAAGAATAGTATTTCTTAAACTAATGACTCATCCTTGAATAGTGGAGAAACATGATAAATCAGAAAATAACTTCCTAAATAATAGTATAAATTTAAGTTTATTAAAGTTATTAATGACATTAACTACTCTAAGAATAATAATTAACATGAGGGTGATACCTAAAACTTATCAAATTATAGTATAGAAAGATAGATCTATTATGATATTTTATGATTCAATTATGTCTAATTACAGAATTTTTAATAAAATCATTTATTCACTTTAGTAAGAATAAGTAAATGATCAAATCAACAATTTTAATTTAATTATTTTAAGATACACCATTATAAACTGAGATGTCATAGATTTTTTTTTTGGGGGGGGGGGAGAGAAATAACTAAGAATCTAACAGTATTAAATTATATTTATTTACTAGGATTTTGTGCACATTCATATTTTATTTATATTTGTTCCATGATATTACCTTTTTTATTTAGAGTTTGTAGAATTCACCACCAAGAAGCAATGGAAGACTTACAACTATCTCTGTCACGACAACTTGACCTAGATCATGCCGGAAACAGCACAACAACCATTCCTTTCGATCTCATCATCGATATATTCTCTCTACTTCCTGCAAAATCGCTCATCCGATTCCTATCCGTGTCGAAGCTGTGGTTCTCTACCATCCGCAGCAAAACTTTTGTGGATATGTTCCTTACTAGGTCAATGACTCGGCCTCGTCTCCTTTTCACGTTCTATCACATAGAGTCCCGGAGGAATTTCATCTTCTCGGCTCCTGAATACGAATACAGCGACGATGGTAAATATTTCTCCAGTGCCATGGCAAGATACGACATGACGATCTCGGATCTCGACCACTACAGGTTCTGTGGTTCTGTCAACGGTTTCATCTGCTTTATAAGTGGCGTTTCGGGCCCTTTTTGTAATTGGATCCCCCCTTTTAGTTCGATCACCGTTTATAATCCCACCACTAGACAGCTTGTGAAGCTGCCAGACTTTACATCCAACGGAAGATACGTGTACGCATGTCTTGGGTACGATCCAGTCGAAGATCAGTACAAGGTGTTGTGTGTGATGATGTTCGGCCCTGGAAGCCAAGATATCCAACAGGAGCATTTCGTTTGCACTCTGAGTTCATTTCAGCAACAAGAGTGGAGAAAGATCGAGAACCCGACCGGAGATAATTACCGCAGTGTCTTCTTCGAACGGATATGCATCGATGGTGCCTTATACTACGGAGCTGATGAGTCAAGAATTGTTAGATTCGATGTTAGATCAGAGAAGATTGAGTTTATTAAAACACCACATATCTGGACATCATACCATTCCGCTCTTATAAATTACAATGGTAAATTGGGAGTTTTAGAACGTTCTTGCACAACAAATATGATGACATTGTCGGTTCTTGAGGATGCTGAGAAATAAGAATGGTCGAGCATGACATATGCCTTACCTATTGGGTGGGACGCTCTACTTGGGTATGCAATGACTGAAGGAGAAATCCATGGGAGCCATATGGTGTTTTGTCCACCATTTAATGTTTTGTATTATGATTTTGATATAGATTGTATATGTACAGTCAGGATCCGAGGAATAGAGCACTACAAGAAAACAGCGACATACTGAGGGAAAAAATCGTCGGTATGTCGTCGGAATAACGCTATTCCGACGACATACCGACGAAAAAAGTCCTCGGAAATAACTCCTCGGAAATTCATTTTTCCTCGGAAATCCCTCGGAAATTTCCGACGGAATTCCGAGGAAATGAATTTCCGAGGAAATTCCGAGGACCACAAGTTCGTCGGAAAGTCCTCGGAATATTCCGAGGAAGATGTCGTCGGAATATCCCGAGGGATACACTTCCTCGGAATATTTCCAAAAAAAAAAAAAAAAATATAAATTTATTTTTTTAAATTCAAATTCAAAAATATAAAATTAAAATTAAAATAGAAAACATATTTAAAATACAAAAAATAATAAAATAGTTTTTATAAATAAAAAAAATGTTTTATAAATACAAAATTAGTTATAATAAATATAAATATTATTATAAATATGAAATCATCTTTTTATAAATACAAAATAGTTTTTATAAATACAAAAAATAATAAAATAGTGTTTATAAATCAAAAAAATGTTTTATAAATACAAAATTAGTTTTAATAAATATAAATATTTTTATAAATATGAAATCATCTTTTCATAAATACAAAATATTTTTTTAAAAATACAAAAATAATAAAATAGTGTTTATAAATAAAAAAAATGTTTTATAAATACAAAATTAGTTTTAATAAATATAAATATTTTTATAGATATGAAATCATCTTTTTATAAAAATAAAATAGTTTTTATAAATACAAAAAAATAATAAAATAGTGTTTATAAATCAAAAAATGTTTTATAAATACAAAATTAGTTTTATAAATATAAATATTTTTATAGATATGAAATCATCTTTTTATAAATACAAAATAGCTTTTATAAATACAAAAAATAATAAAATAGTGTTTATAAATCAAAAAAATATTTTATAAATACAAAATTAGTTTTAAAATATGAAATCATCTTTTATAAATCCAAAAATCGAATTTATATACAAAAAACGTTTTTTATATTTAAAAATAGTTTTTATAAATATAAAAATAAAAAAATAGTGTTTATAAATCAAAAAATGTTTTATAAATACAAAATTAGTTTTAATAAATATAAATATTTTTATAAATATGAAATCATCTTTTATAAATCCGAAAATCGAATTTATATACAAAAAACGTTTTGTAAAATCGAATTTATATAGAAAAACGTTTTGTAAATACAAAAATAATAAAAAATTTATAAAAAATTCTAAATCAATTCAACACAACCAAATCACAATTCTAAACCTATTACACAACAAATCACAATCCTACCCAATCACCCTAACAAAAATCTATCAAAAAACTTCTAAAATCATCAAATCTACTTAAGAACCTAACAAATAGGACATAAGAGAGTGGGATAAGGTCCTTACATGATTTGTAAGGGAATGGAGAGGATTCGCCGGAGATATCGTCGCGAGAGAAGGTGGAGAACGCCGGAAGGAGAGAGAGATCGCCGGAGAGGAAGAAGAGAGAAATGGGGAAGAAGATGTGTTTCGAGTTTATAAAACCTAGGGTCCGACGGATATTTTCCGTCGGAATTTCCTCAGTATTTTCAATTTCAATTTTCGCGAAATATTTGGCGGCTTGTTTGCCCGGTTAAATGAAAATATTCCGAGGAAATTCCGACGGCCACTTAAATATCCGTCGGAATTTCCTCGGAATAATTTCATTAATTCGAGGAAAAAGAATATCCTGTGCATGTATTTCTATTAATTTATATTGTTCCTCGGAATTTCCTCGGAATATTCCGAGGAAATTCCGAGGAACACATGTTTGGGGTTTCAAAACATCAAATTTTTTTGCCCTATATCATTTCTTATACAAATGCAATGCATACCATTGAGGAATCTTTGTATAGATGATCATAAACCATGAAATAACAAAATTTCAAAACGAATTGTAAGTATTCCCTTTACCGTTCATTAAAGTGTATAAGTGTTTCTCTTATGTTGTGGGGATTTCGTTCACACAATCGGAAAAGTGTTATATAAGTGTTTCACTTAAACAAATTTTGACTTCATAATCAGTCTAAGACACTTAATAGGGGTTATATAAGTGTTATTCAAACCGCAAAACGTTGTTTTCGGTTTAAAAACCCTACTTCCTCGGAAAAGCCTCGGAATATTCCGAGGAAATTCCGAGGAAAAACAAGTGTTCCTCGGAATTTCCTCGGAATATTCCGAGGCTTTTCCGAAGAAACAGAAACCCTAAAAGCAAAGCCCTGAATCGTCGGATTCCTTCTTCTCCTTTTTTTTTGAAGATTTTGGGTTGGTTTTTGTCAGATTTTCTAGTTTGTTGTGGAGTGTGAATAAACAAACAATCCACTAGCCTTGTGAGTTCTGTTACATTGGTTACTTCTGTTTGCGTATTATTATTCTTTGATTATTTAAGAATAAAAAAAAAATACTGAATTAAACCGATAAAAACGTCAATTTGGTTTGGTTCTGAATCGGTTATTTTGGTTTGTAAATATTTTCGAAATGTATTGTTTTATTTTTATTATTATAAATAAACTAAAAATGCGAGATAAATCATATAACAAAATTCTTTTATTTTGATTGTTATACAACTGTATTTATATAAATTTTAATTTGAGTATAAAATATTAAAAACACTAATAAAATTTTATATGAACCTATGTTATTTCATTAAAAAAATATTATAAATTAACCTAATGCATACTAAATTACAATAATTAATTTATTAAAATTATTTCTTAAAAATATATAATATCGTGGTATAATATGAGTTAGTTAATAGAATAAGTATAAATATACTTTTGCAATTTGTATTAAAAATACTCCTTACATATCAAAAATATGAAAATATTAACATCTCAAATTAGCGTTCCCAAATTTAAATCTGAAATCTAAACTTATACATATTTGATAGAAGTAAAAATGAAATTTCTCATAAATGATTTTCATATAATTTTGAATATTTAAACTAAGAAATTCTAAATGCAATGAACACGTTGTGCTGACATCATTAATCACACTTGTTGACGTAAACATGAGCGAGAAAAATACGAAGAAAAACAATAATAATAATTAAATAATAGGACGAAAAAGAATCAAAGAGACGACGACCAAGTCAAGGCTCAAAGGGGTTAGTTACCTTTTCCTCTAAACAATCTATTTTCTTCTCCTTCTTCTTACGTTGTTGTTGAGAAGAAGGAGACGAAGCGATCAGATAATCTCTCTACTTACTCCGATTCGCCGGAGAGAAGAGCCATGAAAACCTCTCTCCGCCGCTTGCGAGGCGTGCTCCACAAACACGAATCCAAGGATCGGAGAGATCTTCGATTCCTCGTTCAGCAGGACGAGCTCGCCCAGGCTTCGCAGGTCCCAATCTTCATCTCTCTCTTTCTCTCTCTCTCTTTCGAGATTGTCCACCTTGAATTAGTTTCCAATTTAGGCTTGCGAATGATGGATCTGTACTTGTGTAGCTTTGTTCACGAATGCGATTGTTGTTTTGTTGGCAGGACGTGAAAGAGATGAGAGATTGCTATGATAGCTTGCTCTCTGCTGCGGCTGCTACTGCTAATAGCGCTTATGGTAAAATCCTATTCTTCCTTTAAATAACGTTTAGAGGATAATGGCGTTTCTTTGATTTGATTGGTTGCTAGATGTAGCTTGGATACTTTCACTGTTGCATTCTTGTTTGGCTTAGTTTAATAACGTGTAGGTCTGCTTCATTTGGAATGTATATTGAACTTAAGTTTAGCTTCTTTTTTGCATCCCTGTTTATGGAGATGAACGTCGTCTGCCTGTTAGTAAAATGGTATTATTCTTATGGTTTGCAGATTTCGTTTGCTTGCAGAATTTTCTGAATCTTTGCGAGAACTAGGTGCTTGTCTTCTTGAGAAAACTGCACTTAATGACGATGAAGAAAGTGGTGAGTTTGCCAAGCAGTTTACTTAAGTTTACATTTTTTCTCTATATATAATGTGCTTCTGAAACGCTTTGCTTCTCTTACTCTTATGTAGGTAAAGTGTTGCTTATGCTGGGAAAATTGCAGTTTGAACTGCAAAAACTTGTTGATAAATATGTGAGTTTTTCAGATCTGGTTCAACTGATAATATTTCCTTTGTCTAACCACCAGAAAATCAAATATACATTTTTGATTCAGCGGTCTCATATATTCCAAACGATCACAATCCCCTCAGAGTCACTTCTTAATGAACTCCGCATAGTTGAGGTAGAGCGTTTTTGATATGCTTTTGCTGATTCAGCCCTTCAAGTGACGATAGATATTAATGTGGGTTTAATGTTGGTGCAGGAAATGATGCGGCTTTGTGATGAGAAAAGGTTGTTTTTGCCTTGCCTTCTTTTTCATCTCTAGACACCTATTACCGTCATGAAGTTATAAAACACCTATTACTGTAATTGCAAAAGTAAAGTAAAGAGTCTACGTTGAAGATGTATGCCAATATTTGTTCAGTTCTTAGCGATACGTGAGTGTTGTAAGGGAACACTTCAGAAATTTGATTAGTCTCATGATGGGAATACCATACCTTAGTTACTAAATTATCCCCTCGTATCTAAATTTTCGCTCATGTTAGTGGGTAAACGTATGTCTAGTCATGGAATTTTTTTAGCTTTTCAGGAATGTTTATGAAGGCATGCTTACAAGACAAAGAGAGAAAGGGAGGTCGAAGGGTGGGAAAGGAGAAACTTTTACGGCGCAGCAACTACAACAAGCTCATGAGGAATATGATAACGAGACAACATTATTTGTTTTCCGTTTAAAATCTCTGAAACAAGGGCAAACACGTAGTCTTTTGACTCAGGCAGCACGGCACCATGCAGCTCAGGTTTTCATCCTGAGCCGTGTCCTTATCCTTCTGTTTCGATCACCAGAGCACCATTTTGATGCCCCTTTTGTGTGTGTTTATGCAGTTATGCTTCTTCAAGAAGGCTCTTAATTCCCTTGAAGAAGTAGAGCCGCATGTACAGATGGTAACCGAGTCGCAGCATATTGATTACCATTTCAGTGGATTGGAAGATGATGACGAAATCGAAAACAATGAAGAAGATGATTCTGAGGTGAATGATGATGGAGAACTGAGTTTTGAGTATAGAATGAATGACAAGGACCAAAATGCAGATTCTTCACCTAGTGTCTCCTCACAGGTGATTTTTCATATATTTACGGTTCTGATGATATATCTCTTTTTTGGTGCTTTTGAAGATTGGTCATAGGATAGTAATACTCTGTATGCCAAATGCTTGTCCTAATTGTGACCAACTTAATGCATGCAGTTGGGTCAGTCAGACATCACATTTCCACTAGTTGCAGGACTAAACACTGCACAGGTAATATAATCTACTTTGGATCATATCTTCTCTACTTTTCCTTTCAAATGACACGGAAAATTTCTCAGGATGCTCATTGTTCAATGAATTTTTTTATTCAGCAGGAAAATAAGGAAGCAAGCTACGGGAGATCTCGTTCTTACAGGAGAGATGTTAGGATTGAGAGCCAATCAGCACCCCTTTTTGCTGAGAACCGGACAATGCCTCCTTCAGAGAAGCTCTTACGGATGCGTTCATCTCTGACACGAAAATTCAGCACGTACGCATTGCCAACACCTGTGGAAACAGCTAGAAGTTCCTCATCTATTACAAGTCTAGCTAACAACAACAACAACATGGCTTCATCTAATCCCGCAAAGGCAATAACAAAAAACATTTGGTATTCATCCCCACTGGAAGCTCGTGGACCTGCAAAGGTTTCTTCTAGACCGATGTCAGCCTTGAAAGAACAAGTTCTGAGAGAGAGTAACAAGAACACATCTTCTCAGCTGCCTCGGCCTTCGTCAGATGGACTCTTTTACTCTCGTATCGGGTCACTCAAGAGACGATCCTTTTCCGGTCCAATTACAAGTAAACCATTACCTAACAAGCCTCTCTCTTCAACGCCTCGTTTATACTCAGGTCCAATCCCAAGGAGTTCAGTTTCCAAGTTGCCAAAAGTGTCGACATCATCTCCAACTGCTTCTCCTACATTTGTCTCAACCCCGAAAATAAGCGAGCTCCATGAGCTTCCTAGACCACCATCAAGCAGCTCTGCTAAGTCCTCGAGGGTATTTGGATATTCAGCACCTCTGGTTTCGAAGAGCCAATTGCTTAGTAAACCTCTTGTTTCAAGTTCAGCAGCTCCTCTCCCAATACCACCTGCAATCACTCGTAGCTTCTCTATACCTACTAGCAACCTCAGAGCAACAGAGTTAGACATGTCTAAAACGAGTTTGGGTGCTAATAAGTTAAGCACTGCCTCGCCTCCTTTAACCCCGATGTCATTGAGCCATCCACCTCCTCCCTCTGCTATTACCGAGCACGCAGAGCACCTAACCATGTCCAAAGAAGAGGTAAACCATAGATTCTCTATACATTTATGAACTGTCCAAGTGTGAAAATACGTAAGCGTCCTGATATTTGTTCTAATGTGTGAATTACAGAGGACTAGGAAGACATTCCCTCTAGTTACAGATATGTAAATACCCCCTCCTGTTTTTTTCTTCAAGAGAGAGTCGAACAGTGATAAGGAATTGCCAAGTAATTTTGCTTTTCTATAATTTATTCATAGGTTTGTAACATTACGATTATTTATTGAAGTCAGTTATAAGATTCAAAACTGAATTTTGAAATAATATACTTGTTGAATTAATTGGTTGCTAAAATAGTCAGATTCTCCAATTGGTAATTACCACTTTAGAAATTTGCTTGTGCAAGGTTAAGTAAAGCAGTTTTAACTTCAAGAATAGAAAGACAAGAAGGACCAAATCAAACAAAAAGAGACAAAAGCAGACCATATTATAAAGCTGATAATCGATCATTTACATTTACAAGGCAAGTGATGTAGAAAAGAAAAAGAAAATTGCAAGCTAGCTTGTGATCTCACATGTAAACCTAACGCTGAAGAAAATACTCAAGGTCTGTCTGTAGCTTTCAAAAATCTGTCCTTAACACGCAACCAGGTTTCAGCTCTTACCTTCCTCGTTTCATTGCATTATGGTAAAATAAAGGCCTTCCTCGTTTCATTGCACAAAGAAAATTAAGAACAATAGATAGCCCTAGTTTTCTCCCAGGCACGAACATCGAGGCAGCTATAGCAAATCCGTTTTCTGGCGCCGGTGGAGCTGGAGCTCGCCGGCGTCGGGATAAACTTGTTTCTTGTTGTCTCTTGTTCGCTTACCTGCTTTTCTCTGACTTCGTTCTTCTTCTTTTTCCCTTTTTTAACTTTCTGAAACTTGGATTTTCAAGATCTAGTCTACATATTTCCCTGAGTCCACGGCGACGACAGAAGAAGAGAAACCACATGAATCAAACCCTCTCGATGTCGCTATCTCTCTGGTGGGTTGTACTTTCAGCTTCAAATATGGAATACTCACCAGTCAATGCTGCTTACCGCATCTCGGGTTCAAGCCCCGAAGACCTTCTTACCGGAGCGGCGCTGTCAAACTCGGCAGTGGTGGAAGTGGTTTCTTCACGGAGAAGCTCCCTCTCACCAATCAACCTTTTTGCTCCGGGGAAAGCTGAAGAAGACGACCCCTTCACCCCAACCTGGCGCGTGCTATCTACAGGCGAGGAAAACTTCAGATCTGGACTGGATCTAGTAACCAAGGCTGCGCATACCTCCGACCTGTCTGAATTAAGCCAATCTCGGGACTGGCCCGATGAACCGTTAATCTTCTTGTGGTGGTTCTCGCCGGTGACACCGAGAGCTCCGGCTACAACTCGTCATCTCCACAAATCTGGTATGGGCTTCTCAACACTAAAGTTGTTTGATAAGCTTACTAAGGCCTTATCTCCTTTCTTGGGCCTCAAGCCCATAGACTTTTATTGCTATTCACCTTGTATACGGAAGCATCCTGCAAAAATTAGAAACACATTGGTCAAGATAAAGTTCACGTATATGATGTCTGATAAACAAGGAAAATTTAAATGGTCTTCACCAACTCCACAACTCTGTTTTGGCTGTACCATCTGTGACAACGTCTCGTGTATATCAGTAGCCACCAAGAGCATGGAAGAGGCCACAAAATCAGTCTAGAATCTCACAGAGATTCTGCTTAAGCTCATCAATTTCAGTCCTTTAGATTTCTCTTTTGTGGAGAAGTCTAGTCAAACCTCCTCCTGCCAGGGCCAGGAGAGATCATTTTTCCATTCCTCCTCCTTTGTGGTGCGAGCTCTACCGCCAATTTCCCTCTCGCAAGGAGGTGATACTTCTCTGGTTTCAAACCAGAGACCTGTTAGTGCCATACTCTGTTTGTTTTCTTGTGTAGCGACTTGTACGGGGTCTGAAGAAACAACGGAATTCGTTTCGACGAAAACCGAAGATATGAGCCAGTTATCAAAGGCAAGACATATAAGACATATGTTGCCGTCTCTCCTGCTCTTCGTCACGTTCGAAGTTGCTTCTTCAACGCATCCGTATTTTTTCTTAGATTTGCCGGATTCGCAGTTGTCTTATCCAAATTCCTATCTTGTTTCAAGCTTTTTAATGTTTAACTTTGCTTGTATTATTGAACTCTACCTTTCTGGTATCGAGCTTTAAATTAATGGAAGATTTGTGCACAAAAAAAAAAAAAGGCCTTTACTGTTGATCAACATATAAGTGGCCCAGGCCCAAAATAGCAGCAATAAGTAATTGACCATGCATAATAAACAAAACGAGATTAGCTTTTCAATTCGGTTCTTACAAAATCCGAAACTTAAAAAAAAAACAAGAATATAATCAGAAATAATCGAATCTTTTTCTCTCTCATGCGATTTTGCTCTCAGGCACTTTATCCAAAGAAAGTCCTTACCCGCCGGTTTAACTCTGCTATCTCTGTGATTCCCGGAATTTTACACCTTTCAGGCTATTATCCACTGCTTTTCCCTGCAACTTTTCAAAAGTCTTCCTACTTTTAGAATACCCAGCGGATTTTAGACATCACCTTTCAACAAAACCTCATCTGATCGGAACTTCGCCGGGTTCAGCCCCCGACGACGTCGGCGGGTCAGCCAGGATCCCCTGTGCCGGTGCTCATACCATCTCATGTCCCCGTTCACTCGCTGTAGCCGTCATCCAGGATCAAGCTCCCGCTTGTATGGCTGAAGCTTGACTACATCTTCTCAAATCTTGGTTGTTATAACCTTTTATACTACGTTTGCCAACAACCTTTGAAGCATTTACTCCCCAAGAGACATCTCTGCTGCATTCAATACCCTTTAAGAAGCTATAAAGGGACGACCAACTTCTGGAATCAATACAGTACGATGCATCTCAGACAGGAGTAACACGGAACAAGATTGGGATGAGATCTAGGTTGTCATAACCTCTTCAACAAATCCTCTCTCAGCTACACCCCTCTAACAGATTTGGTTGCGATAACCCCCGTACAAAACCCTAAACAACGTCGCCTGGAAACATAACTTAGCGAAAGCTTGTTACCTCAGCCTCTTCAATATGGCTCGAAGGTACAGTCGCTCAGAGAAGGAAAAATGGATGGCTCCTCCAATCCCAGCAAAGCGGCCACCAGTCCGTATTCCAGCTAACAACAACGAAGACCTGATAGCGGCGAATAGACTGACTATCATTGGAAGGGTTACCAACTCACTGGTCCAAAAACCTCGTGCAGTCATCGACTTTATGCCTCAGATATGGAATCTCGAAGGCAGGGTAATGGGCAGAGACTTAGGCTTGGATAAGTTCCAATTCAGCTTCGAATCGGAGAACGACCTAATACAAGTTCTTGAGAACGGTCCATATCATTACAAAAGATGGATGTTGCTACTACAACGTTGGGAGCCTATTGTGTCGGATAGCTTTCCGTCCAACATCTCCTTTTGTGTGAAAATACACGGCATACCTCTTCACTTCTGGTCAGATAGTACCATTCATACGATTGGAAAGGAGTTCGGTCAGTACTCCATTAAAGATGTCAAGGAAGCCAAGATCCGAGTTGAAGTCAATGGACTTCAGCCGCTTACCATGAAAATGGAAATTCAACTGCCAACAGATGATGTCACGGAGGTTGAGTTTGAATATCAGAAGATTGAAAAACACTGCTTTACATGCTTCTCTCTACTTCATGAGGAAACAGACTGCCCTTACCGCAACCCTAATGCCCCCCACCCGAAAGACAGGAGTCTTGGAATCACGCAAAGGCTCGCATTACAAAGGATAGAAGCAGACAAGAAACGCCATGATGATAGAAGAGGCTACCGTAGACCTGACGAGCTGGTACCACTAACCAGAATATCGGAGACAAGCCATTTGCTCCCGCGAAGGGAAAGAACCAGTGACAAGCCCTATTATGAGCGATCCTATCATGGGAGACGAGAAGATTCGCGAAGAGAACAATCTATCTCATCCAGAACAGGCCGCTCCAACTTTGAGTACCGCAGAAGCAACGCTCCTTCAATGCAATACAGAGTAGTGGAAAGAAGTAGGCTAAGCTCAGGCTCCTCTCCCCATCAACAAACCCCTCCTGCCGGATCAGGGGGCGTAGAGAATACGGGGAATATCCCAGGTAGTCAAACAGAGAGAATTCCTCCGTCTAACCAGAATTTGGTGACACCACCAGCTCGCTCTGTTAAAGAACGCTTAGGAGGACCAGTTGGAACGGGAAATGAAGGATCAAACTCGGGGTCGAAAGAAAGGAGATCAGCGCTGGAACGTATCTCAAATCCACTACCTATGGAGGAAACCTCAATAAGAAGAACCTCGGGTTTTGACATGAGCCGACTCCAGGGACCAGATCCTATGGAGGAGGAGAACGATCATAATAGGCAGGAAAACTTGGAAGACACGATACACGACTCAGGAAACAGAGTCCCTGCAACATTACGCCTCGGAGGAGTGACCACGGGATCCACTAGCAGAAAAGGAAAATCCATTCCCATAGCTCCACAAAGCAAAGTGGCGGGAAAGAGGAAAGTGGCCAGAACCCCGACAAAGAAGCGAGTGGTTAGGAGTCCTCTGCAAGGACTTAAACTGAGCAAATCAAAAGTTTCGCGCTCGTCAGTGGTGACCAGAAGGAAGCTAATAGTTGATAGAGATAACACTTTACCTTGTCATAAGGCAGGACGTAGTACTCAACGACCGACTACAGAGCCTCCAACTACGGTGTTTATACCGGGCAGTACTAGAGGGGGAGTGGGTTTTCGGCCCCCTCCACACCCTCTTCCTTAGTCGTATTGAGCTGGAATTGTCAAGGGTTGGGGAACCTCGCGACAATCCGGCGAATAAAGGAGATCCATCGTAGTATGGCTCCTAGTGTAATGTTCCTCATGGAAACAAAAAACAGTGATGACTTTATCAATCAAAAGTTGCAAATGCTCCATTATGATCACTATTTTTCGGTTCCACCTATGGGCCTTAGCGGCGGTTTATCTCTTTTGTGGAATGAAGATACTGAAATCACAATCTTGGAATCATCTCCGAACCTGATAGACACAAAAGTAGTTCACAAGGGAGCTACATCATTCATATCGTTTGTGTACGGAGCACCGGCTGGTGAAAACAGGGCTTGCTTCTGGAACAAGCTATCGACAGTGGGGCAAGGCCGAGATGCACCATGGCTGCTCACTGGTGATTACAACGATATTCTGAACAATGCAGAAAAGATAGGAGGTCCTCCCAGACCCGAAGGCTCGTTCACTGCTTTCAGATCGTTTGTGGCACAAAACGGACTTTGGGACCTGAAACACTCCGGAGAGCAGCTGTCTTGGCGGGGAAATCGCTATACTCACTTCATCCGCTCGCGACTTGATAGAGCCATGAGCAACTGCTCTTGGGCTGAGGCTTTCCCTCTTGGGAGATGCCGTTATTTAAGGTTTGAAGGATCTGACCATCGGCCTTTGATCACATATTTCAACTCAGATAGACCCAAGCGCCAAGGCATGTTCCGGTTCAACCGAACTCTGGCGGAAAAGGAAGAAGTAATGCATCTGGTAGATTCGAGCTGGCATCATTCTCCTCTTGATTCTGTGATACAGAAACTGAATGCGGTTCGAAGAAGCATTATTCAGTGGGCAAAGGAGCAACAAACACAGAGCAACATACTGATAAAACAGAATCAAGACGCTTTAGAAGAAGCTCTCTCTTGTGCAGCTCCGGACCCAGTGCACATCGAGGTACTTACCAAGGAGCTACACAAAGCCTACATTGCAGAGGAGAGTTTTTGGCTGCAAAGAAGCAGGATTCAATGGCTAAAACAAGGGGACAGAAACACAGGCTTCTTCCACGCGGCGACCAGAACCAGAAGAACTATAAACTCCATTCCGGTAATTGAAGATTCCCAAGGAGGAGTGGTCTATGACGAGCAAAGCATTACCAGGGTGATCTCTGACTATTTCACCCAGATCTTCACAACAAACGGCAATGAAGACTTCTCACAGCTACAAGGCCTCCTTTCCCGAAAGGTAACGCCAGAGATGAATGAGATGTTAACTACTATCCCGAGCGATTCGGAAATAAGAGAGGCAGCGAAATCTATTGATGGAGGCAAGGCTCCCGGACCGGACGGGTTCCCAGCAACGTTCTACCAAGCATATTGGCATATCGTGGGACAGGATGTGACCACTGATGTACGAAGATTCTTCACCACCAATCACCTTCACCCGCAACAGAATGACACCCATATCAGGCTCATTCCGAAGGTCACGGGGCCTCGAGCAGTCGCGGATTATCGTCCTATCGCCCTGTGCAACACTCATTACAAGATTATAGCAAAGATCCTTACTCGAAGACTGAAGCCGTTACTGTCGTTGCTCATCTCTAATACCCAATCGGCTTTTGTAGCGGGACGTTCGATCTCGGATAATGTCCTCATCACCCATGAAACCCTACACTACTTGCGTACCTCTGAAGCAAAGAAGCACTGCTCCATGGCGGTTAAGACGGATATGAGCAAGGCATATGATCGAATCGAATGGGGTTTTGTGAAAGAAGTACTGACAGTCCTTGGCTTCGCCCCAACCTGGGTCTCTTGGATCATGAGCTGTATTGAATCAGTCTCCTACTCTTTCATGATCAATGGTTCACCTCAGGGTTATGTGAAACCGTCTCGAGGCCTTAGACAAGGTGATCCCCTCTCGCCGCATATCTTTATCCTTTGTACCGAAGTCCTCTCAGCTCTGTGTGAGAAGGGACAACTGGACGGATCCCTGCCCGGGGTTAAAGTCTCACGCGGTAGCCCACCAATCAACCACCTCCTGTTCGCCGACGATACCATGTTTTTCTGTAAATCGAAGCCATCCTGTGTATCAGCACTAATGAAGATCCTGGCTATCTACGAAGCAGTTTCGGGACAGAGGATAAACCCTCAGAAGTCGGCAATTACCTTCTCAGCGAAAACACCTGCCCCTGTCCGAGCTCGGGTCAAAGATACTATGGCTATCTCTATGGAAGGCGGGATTGGAAAATATCTAGGACTACCCGAACACTTCGGTCGCAGGAAACGAGACATTTTCGCGTCTATTGTAGATAGAATAAGGCAAAAGGCACACAGCTGGACAGCCAAGTTTCTATCAGGTGCGGGTAAACAGATCATGCTTAGATCAGTCCTCTCCGCCATGCCTTGCTATGCCATGTCGTGCTTCAAGTTACCAGTCTCCTTATGCCGACAAATACAATCGATCCTAACACGGTTCTGGTGGGACGCCAACCCGGAGAAAAAGAAGATGTGTTGGGTTGCATGGACAACTATGGCATTGCCAAAGTATGCGGGAGGTCTCGGTTTTAGAGACATCGAAACTTTCAATGACGCTTTGTTAGCAAAAATTGGCTGGAGAATCATCAAGGATCCTCAGTCTTTGCTTGCTCGAGTACTGCTCGGGAAATACGCCAAGGACTCTTCATTCATGGATTGTGCTATCCCTGCTTCAGCCTCTCACGGCTGGAGAAGTATCTTAGCCGGAAGGGAGATTCTCAAGAAGGGACTTGGTTGGGCAGTAGGCAATGGTGAATCGATCGGACTCTGGAGCGATCCCTGGCTCTCTTTCAACACCCCTTGTCGACCAATTGGACCTGCTACAGCAGAGAACCACTCAATGAAAGTGAGTGAGCTGTTATGCCCACTTAGTAACCAGTGGGATGTGGAGAGAATCCGAGCTATCTTACCTCAGTATGAGGACGCTATTTTGGGAATAAAAACAAGTGCAACGCCTTCCCTTGATACTCTCCTTTGGCTACCAGAACGGTCAGGCATATACTCAACTAAAACAGGTTATGGCATTGGCATGATCGATGATAAGGAACCTGAAAACAGGGTCAACCCAATAAACTGGCTTGAACATGTCTGGAAGGTTAAAACTGCACCAAAGCTCAAGGACTTCCTATGGAGGGTTCTTAAAAAGGCCATACCTGTTAGCTCGAACCTTGAAAGCAGAGGAGTAGCGAGCTTTGCCTGTAAGAAGTGTGGGGCTTACGAGGACGACATCCATGTTTTCCTCCACTGTCCAATTGCAGAAGAAGTCTGGAGCCTTATCCCGGTCGCGCTGAGGCCATCTCCCATCATGGGGTCGCCAGAAGATATTGTTAAGAACGGTGCTAAGTACACTCCTCTGCCTCCGGTTGGATTAACTTCCCCGATATGGCCTTGGGTTATGTGGTATTTGTGGAAAGCTAGAAACAAACTGATCTTTGAGAACAGAAGCTTCACAGCTCAAGAAATTGCTCTAAAAAGTGTGCAGGATGCAAAGGAATGGAACAACGCGCAGGTTGAGAGCATGGGACCAAAGCTGACTGGCCAATCACAACTACGACCCCAACCTCAAGCTCTCCGATCTCCTCCGACTTTCTCTCCTGATATACTAGTATGCAGCGTGGACGCAGCTTGGGATGCCAACACTGGACGATGCGGGATAGGGGGAGTTTTCTCGGGAAGTATGGAGAGACCTGGACACAATTTATCTGAAGCGCATAGCTATGTATCATCAGCTCTAATGGCCGAAGCCATTGCTGTTCGTTTGGCGGTTTCAACTGCCGTGTACTCAAACGTCCGATCCCTAGCGGTTCTATCGGATTCTCTATCTCTTATCAATCTTTTGAAGAAGGGAGGAAACCAACCTGAACTGTTCGGTATCATGTTTGATATCTATCACTACTTATCACTCTTTGATTCCATATCTTTCCATTTCATTTCTAGGAACTTTAATGCTGAGGCTGATTCTGTGGCAAAATTAGCCCTTGCTATGTCTGTAACAAACTCCATTATGGGGGAGTAAAACCTTTTTCATTATGGAATGAAATGCTAGTTTGATCAAAAAAAAAAAGAAAAAAAACAAGAATTTGACCCCAAAAAAAAACAAGAAAAAAAGAGAGCAACGTGGTATATTTGGTTTTGATAGAGAAGGAGAGAGGAGACCAACACATTACACATACAAACACATTTTGATGTCACTCTCGATCTGAAACATCTCTATCTCTCCTCAGAGATTCCCTTCTCAGGCCCCATTGTCTCTCTTCCTTTTATGTTACAACTTACAACTAAGACCCTCTCTTTACCACCAACACCATAAAATATAAATTAAAAAATATTATTGATTTAAGGAAAATTGGTAACAATAACCATTAATTACTGTTATTCTTCTCTAAATACGTACTAACATTTATTTTTGTGTGCTCAGTGTAATAAAAAAAATATACATAGTTATATTTGATGTAAACGCCACATATTTGTTTTTCTTTGTTTTACATCCAATTTGAAATTCTTTTATTTGAATTTCTTCAACACGATTTCTAAAAAAATGATTATAACTAAAAAAGTACATTTTTCACATAGATGGTAACTTAATTGATGAACTGTTACAATTTTTTTATGAACTTTTTTAGAAGTTAAAATATACTGATGTATTATTTTTTTTGCAACAAACGAGTATTCTATTACTCAAACTTGAGATAATAGAACAACCAATAAAACAAAAAGATCTATGAAAAGAACAGACATTCATAGCTATCGAATCAATAATTTCATTCCTAGCTAAAAACAAATAATTTCATTATAGCCAACCAATACTGATGTATTCTATATGTTATTTAGAATGGCATAATAGTCTACCGAACACAATAAAGTAGTTTTCATATTTCCAAATCTTTCTATCTTACCAATTTATATAGTATTGTTCAATCATGACATGTATCAACCCTATATTATATTTTGACAATGTTGATTATGCAAAAGTTATCATAGTTCAGTTTAGATTATGTGTTTGTCAAAATTGATGCAGTTTATTACAAATTTTTACTTTGTAATTCAGATATTATATAACAAAAATGGAATTTGGTTTTGATTTTTATATATATTATATTATATATTTTTATATAGTATGTTCAGTATTTGTTTTTCCTAATGTAAAGACAGGACATTTCATCCAAAATTCAATCATTGATTGTTACACTATTTTATGGTTATTTTCTTAATTTGTCTGCTATGGGTACTGAGCAAATTTACCTTTGAATAAATTTTTTTTGGTTATTGGATCAAACTTTCCTAACATTATTTGGTAAAAGCAAAAAAAAAAATCATTTCTTTCTAGAAAAAAAATAAAGAAAATAACAAAACTGGATTGGACTGGTTCTGTCGCTTTCCCTTTTTACACTTCCGACAGATTCCTTTGGCAATTCTCTCTTTCACTATTTTCACTATTTTTTGTTTTATTTATTTTTCTGGTTAAACATATTACGGAAAAATATCATTTACCTCCAGACAATACATAAATTTGTCTATCACAGTCTCTTCTCCTTTGTATTTTTGTACAAATTGAAAACTGTAATAGTGTCTTTGCATGTGTGAGTGTACGTTTGGCCGTATGGGCATATCATGGTATGCGTTTCTTTGACCAGTTCGATAATAAAGGTTGCATGTTTTTTCTTGCTAAAAAAGAGGTTACATTTTTATACATATATACGTGATACATGATGAACCTAACATCTTAGTTAACCACACTATAAATATAGCATGCTTGGTTGGTGTTTGTACCTAATATGTTAGGTGTATCATATGGTTCAGAATTTTTTACTAGTCTGAACGAGGAAAAAATTATATAAATTGTGGAGTATTTTTAAAAAAAAAATTTCATTCCTTGTGTATTGTTACATAAGCTTAGAGTCGGAACGTGTTAATGGTTACTCTTTATTTTCCTTCTGACGTAGTGTTATTGACTTTATTATATAGTAAAAAGAATTTGAGATGAGACAACTATGATTTTTTCTATCACAAACTTAATAATTGGAGCTAAAGGTTGAGAGCATTTATCCACGGAAACAAAAAAAATTGGCTTAAATGTTGACATTTTGCCTTAACTTTCTTTATGGTTTAGTTGACTTTCTATTTTTTTTAAATCCTTATTCTTCAATTATTTTTGCTCCACCCATCATAGTGCATTATGAGGTTAATTTGGCTATTTATAATCGTCATCTCATGACCAGTTTCGTTTCATCTTTGAGGTTAATACTTATTGTCGCATAGTCACACCGTCCCGGGATTATTATCGTGTTATGGTACTGAGTTTTAATGTATGCACTAAACCTCAAATATATAAAGTTACTTTAAAATATAGATTAACACTCTTTCTAAAATTTTTTAAAAAAAACATAGAATGACATTTCGGGCCTTCGGGGTAAGATTAATCTGGCCTATGAATTGTTCAATATAATTTACCTCCAAACTAAAAGAAGCCTTCTTGGTCAGCAACTAAAAGAAATCTCAAGCCTCAAACAAAAAAAAAAAATCTCAAGCCTCTGTTTTTGCTTTTGTTTTTGTTTTTGTTTTTGTTTTTGTTTTTTTGTATTAAAATAATATGAGCTGTGTTCCGGCATTCTTTTCGATATCTACGTTAATTATATTTTAATTTTTACTGAATTTTTCCATCTTTGCAGAAAAAACTTCTTTAAAAAAACAAAAAATCCTCAGGTTAGCTTAGCCACTTTAACCCTTCCCAAGATTTAAAACTTTTATTCTCTCTTCTCAAACCGGCCACTAACCGATACAACACAAACACGCGCAGCAAAAATACTCACGCGTCTACCCCGCGCGTATGCGTAATTTTGAACTCAACACGTTAACACGGACGTGAGACAAAGTGCGAGCCTCTGTAGTCAATCACCTTCATGTCCTGACAGTTACGGGTCTACTTTCTCATTTTACATACGCGCGCGTGAGCTAACAACCAACTCCTTGACAAATTCCGAAATTACCCCTTACTATGTTTCCTTCCTCAAAAAATATTCTCTTATCAAAATCTTCTTGTTGTTACTCTTTCTTTCTTTGCGCCTTTGAGGGAGAGAAGAAGATGAAGGCACCTAACATGGAGACGATAACGAAATCTCTTGAGAATATTTCTTTTAATGATCGGAGAAGAAGAGCCGAAGATGGGTTTGGAAGATCGTCGTCGAGCAATGAACATATTCCTCCGATCTCAGATAGAACACTAGAGCTCAATTCTCACTTATCTCTCCCTTCTCACTGGGAACAGTGTCTTGATCTCAAGGTAACCAATAAAAGAAAGATCTAATGAGATTCATCCTCTCTTTTATTTGGTTTCCAGCTTTCTAGGTTAAATTAATCATTGCAGAAACTTCGAACTCGTGTCTGGTTTCTTATTTTGGATTGCATTAAATGCATTTTTCTTGTCTACTTCTGATGCATTTATTGTTTCAGAGACCGTATAAATATTGTTCTCTTCATAGGTTTTTTTTTGTTCTAGGCTTTGTGTTTTAGGGAAAAGAAGTTTTCCTTTTTTTAAAGATCAAAATAAAAAGTCTTACACATGTAAAAAATCAGTTTTAAGTATCCTTTTGCAGAAAATTTTAAGGGTTTGATGACAAAGAAACACTTAAGTTCTTGGATAAATTACCAAAGATGGATTTTAACATTTATTTGTTCAGTGATATATGTCTAAGATTTGCAATGCCTATACTACCAGAAATTTATATATAAAAAGCACATAGTTATTTGCTTATTTATAGATCTAGGACCAAAGCTTTTTCTCTTAACACAACTTGGTTGCATAAGAAAGGAGAGTACTAAAGAAAAGGAAAAAGAATATAAAAAGTTTATCTGGCCATTAGCCGTAAAATCAAAAAGAAGTTACATTGTTTACTTTTTGACTGAATTATAGAGTTGTGTTTTTTTTGTTAGACAGGAGAGATTTACTACATCAACTGGAAAAATGGAATGAGAGTGAAAGAGGATCCAAGGAAAGTGATGATAAATGCAGATAGTGACAGTGGAGAATCATATGGAACATTGTGCTCAGAAGAAGATAGCTCATATTACGACAGTGAGGAGTCTTCATCAGCGTCATCTCCATCATCAAGTGAGAATCAAAAAGAGGATGAGGATGAAGATGATGAAGACGAAGAAGAGGAAGATGAAGGCGAAGAAGAAGATGTGCTTGTGGTTGCTGGATGCAAAGCTTGTTTCATGTACTACATGGTTCCTAAGCTTGTAGAGGACTGTCCCAAATGTGCTGCACAGCTTATTCACTTTGATCGACCTCATTCTGCTTCTTCTTGAAACGTCTCTCTTTGTTTCCACTTTTTTTTAATTTTCTCTTATGAGAATTTGTTTAGGTTGTTTCCTCTTTCTTTCTTTAATCTTATATTTGTTATAACTGAATGATTTCTCTTGCAAATGAGCATTAACAACGAGTTTCAATGGCAGTGTTTCAGACGTCGGTAAAATGTTAAAATGAATCTGAAATTTGGAAGAAACGTAACATTTACATGAGAGTTTCCTATTTCTTTCTTTAATCTATTTGTTTTAATTTAGTGTTTTCTCTTGGGCATTAACAACGAGTTCCAATGGCAATATTTTTAGATGACTGTATAGTTAAAATGAGTTTGAAATTTGGGAAAAAATGTAGCAATTACATGAGAGTTGTGTTGTGTATTCCTTCACGAGTTGAACAGAATAAATAATGCGTGAAGGGATGTTTAGGAACAGTTGTTGCATTAAAGTTGGTCAATGAAATTAGCCCTGATGAATCGGTGCCTCTTAATTTATGAAGATGAGTGCCAATCATAATGATTGCTACATGTGACTCCACATTTCATGGTTTTTCAATTCTTTTTGTTGCATCAAAATCATTTTTCAAAATTTTAATGGAAACACAATATATTGATTATTAACTGGGACTAGTTGTGAATAAATTATACAGCCCTTAACTAAAACGATGGAATGATATGATAATCAATATTAGCTCACTGATTTACGATCAGCTTGGATTAGTTCGGCTCAATCTTAGTGTGATTCAAAAAGGTGTTCCCCTTATTAGTTGTAAAAAAGTTTTTCAATAAAAGATGAATTTGAAAAAAACAATAAAGTTTATTCAGAATATCTACATCACACTTTTATATTTGACTTCAAATGGTATAATTATAAATGATATTTTTAGATGAAGAAATAATATTTTTATATTGAAAACTTATTATATATACTATGTAATAGAATTTCTGGATTATAAGAAAAATTAGAAAAATACATTAGTAATAGGTTTAGAAACCAAATGTATCCAAATTTTAGAAATACATCCATCCCCCAATAGTGTAAAATAAATATATTTCTCAATAAATATTGAAACTGAAATTCGTATTTAAATGGGGTTATTATTCGGAATCAATCAAATCAACTACTACTTTTTCTCTTCAAGTAATCTTGAACCAAAGTGACCAAACTCTGAGTTAGACCTATCAAACCAAATTTGTTTGGTTTTGTCGACAAAGAGAAAACAGAGTTTACTACAAAAAGAAACTCTGATGAGACCAAACTAAGCCGAAATAAATTCGGTTATAACTCGCTTCATATATAGTTTACAGATGAGTGATTGACCAAAAAATGAAATGCTTAATCGGTTTGAAATTCTAAAATCAAGCAGAACCAGAAGGCACACTGACCTAAATCAGATAAAACCGGAATAAACTGCCAAGTGGTGTCAATACGGGGAAAACGGCTTATTCATGCCTCAACTAGGGATTGCTGAGAAAATACATACCTCAACTTTTACTGCAAGTCAAAACATACCTACACTAATCAAAAATTTAAAATTCATGCCTGAATTATGGATCGATAAAAAAATACATACACCAACTCTTATTGCATGCCAAAACATACCTTAACTAATCAAAAATTTGAAATTTATGCCTAGTCTTTAGAAGTCAACGCCAATTTCAATCTATACTATTATTTGCGAAGTAAATTTTCGTAACGGAGCTCTCACGTTAAAAATTAGAGTAGCTAAAATCTATGTTACCCCTAATAAATTTTTATATATATTCTATTATATAATAAAATGAATTTTATTTGCGAAGTAATTTTTCGCAACAGAGCTCTCACGTTAAAAATTAGATTGGCTAAATTCTATGTTACCCTTAATGAATTTTTAAATAAAATGAATTTTATTTTAAAAATCTTATATATTTTTTTAAAATAATTATGATGATTCTTATATATTATGTTGTTATCTTAAAATAATATTTTACTATTATAAAAGTAAAAAAATTAAAAGAAGTGATTTTTTACAATATTATATTTAAAAAAAAGATAATTCTTATATATACAAATATATCTTAAAATCACTTCTTAGAAAATATCCTTATACAAATATATTGCTCCATTAATATTTACTTAGATATTATTTTTATCTTAAATTTGAACTTTCAAAATAGTAAAATATTATTTCAAGATAACAACACAATATATAAGAATTATCCTATATTTTTAAGAAAATATAATATTGCAAAAATCATGTCTCTTAATTTTTTTTACTTTTACAATAGTAAACTATTATTTTAAGATAACAACACAATATATAAGAATCATCATAATTTTTTTAAAATATATAAGATTTTTAATATAATTTTTTTTATTATATAATAGAATATATATAAAAATTCATTAAGGATAACATAAACTTTAGCCACTCTGTTTTTTAACGTGAGAGCTCCGTTGCTATAAAATTATTTCAAAAATAATAGTATAGATTGAAATTAGCGTTGACTTCTAAAGACTAGGCATAAATTTCAAATTTTTGATTAGTTAAGGTATGTTTTGGCAAGCAATAAGAGTTGGGGTATGTATTTTTTTATCAACCCATAGTTCAGGCATGAATTTTAAATTTTTGATTAGTGTAGGTATGTTTCGACTTGCAGTAAAAGTTGAGGTATGTATTCTCTCAGCAACCCCTAGTTCGGGCATGAATAAGCCGTTTTCCCTGTCAATACGCCCCGACTGCCAAGTGCCTTTCACTCGACAAAACCAATTAACGTCGTTTTATTTTCCTAAAAATAAAAACAAAAAGATGTTGAGAGTATATAGAGTGAATGTCTTGTATCTTCTGAACTTCTGACATATTCCATTGCTAAACAAATTGCAAACACAAAGCCTCAGAATGACTTATTACCATGTTTCTCATGAGTCAAATCAACCACAAGTCAACCCTAAAACCATTTTTTATAATTTACATATCCTTGGTGAATTTATATACCTATAACAACTAGCAGAAATGATACCAATATTGTACCATGCATGTGTATATGTATTCAGGTCTGAGTTTTGCAGGTTCATTTCCACTACTCCAACCCATAATGGAGGCTCCACTGCCACCTATCCACCAACCAGGACGAGTTTCAAAACTACTACAGTGGATATGGTCATGCATCCATATAGAGAGTATATGGGGGTGGGTTTCTTTCCTTTTCTCAGAACCTGGTAAATTACTATGTTAATATATTACATATATTATATCTTTCTCTAAGTTTTCGTGTCAAGCGTTGATCCCATAGAAACTCAAGTGATGTAGTCAAGCATGAATCCTTATACGTCATGTAGAATTGTCAGTTGTAGATATCGTTAGTAATCTACTAATAATAGCAATCCCAATTAATTCCAAAGGTTGTGAGTCCACTTATGTTGAAAGGTTGTATCTTTTGAAAAAGAAGTGTAAAGGGTTGTGTCTTTTCTAAAAGTTCTATGTTGGAAGGTTGTGTCTTTTACAATTAATTCCTAAGGTTGTGAATCCACTTATGTTGAAAGGTTGTGTCTTTTGAAAAAGTAGTGTAAAGGGTTGTGTCTTTTCTAAAAGTTCTATGTAGTAAGGTTGTGTCTTTTCCAATTAATTCCTAAGGTTGTGAACTTCAATTATGTTGAAAGGTTGTGTCTTTTGAAAAATATGTGTAGAGAGTTGTGTCTTTTCTAAAAGTTATATGTAAGGTTGTGTCCTTCTAAAAATAGTCTAAAAGTTGTGACTATTCACTAGTATCTTTTAAAAAATGAGAAGTTGTGAGTATTAGAAGAATGCAACTATTCATATTGAAGGGTTATGACTATTCAAATAGGCTTTAAAAAATCTATAAATAGTCTCTCCCATGCATTTTTCAAATCAAATTTTCACTAATCTACTAATAATAGCAATCCCAATTAATTCCAAAGGTTGTGAGTCCACTTATGTTGAAAGATTGTGTCTTTTGAGAAAAAAATGTAAAGGGTTGTGTCTTTTCTAAAAGTTCTATGTTGGAAGGTTGTGTCTTTTACAATTAATTTCTAAGGTTGTGAATCCACTTATGTTGAAAGGTTGTGTCTTTTGAAAAAGTAGTGTAAAGGGTTGTGTCTTTTCTAAAAGTTCTATGTAGTAAGGTTGTGTCTTTTCCAATTAATTCATAAGGTTGTGAACTTCAATTATGTTGAAAGGTTGTGTCTTTTGAAAAATATGTGTAGAGAGTTGTGTCTTTTCTAAAAGTTATATGTTGTAAGGTTGTGTCCTTCTAAAAATAGTCTAAAAGTTGTGACTATTCACTAGTATCTTTTAAAAAATGAGAAGTTGTGAGTGTTAGAAGAATGCAACTATTCATATTGAAGGGTTGTGACTATTCAAATAGGCTTTAAAAAATCTATAAATAGTCTCTCCCATACATTTTTCAAATCAAATTTTCACTAATCTACTAATAATAAAATGGTGAAAAAAAAATGTCAAAATTGCAATTTTTCATCTAAACAAGGTGTCTTTTCATCTCAAAGTGGGATTGCTTTAAAAAATATAGGTTTTATTTAAGTAATATGTTAGTTTATATAATAAGTGTTGGTATTTTATGAGAACTCTCCCAAAAATTAAAAAAAAAATATTATAAATGAGACATGTCATATTAACGTAAATCAACATATATTTATTACAATATTCAATTTTCTGAATATTCATTTTCAATAAATAAAGCAGGTAGATAAATATACAAAATAACAATTACCAACATACAAATTATAATTGTTTAAAATTATAAACTAATAATTTTAATATTATGTCTTAAATAGGAAAAAAATTATATATCATGCAAAAAAAAAATTGCATTTTGTTCAAAAAGTGGTTGAAGATAACTATCATGTGAAAAATGTATGAAAAAATTTAAAAAGGATGAAGACACAATTGTATGCAATATGTGTTTTGATAAAAAATTAAAGGGAATATTAAGGTTTATAAAAAATATATATATATATATATATATTTGAATACTTTGTAAATCATATTTTAATCATCAAAATTAAATTTAATTATTTATATGGTTTAATTTTTTTATCAGGCATATAAAATTATATATTATAGATTATAATATATTTTTTATAAAATGAGTTCCCGTGCGATATCGCACGGGCTCTTTGCCTAGTATTTCTAATAGTTGTAATAGCATAGTTATCCAACTTAAAAAAAAAAATTCGTTTGCTTTCCAATAATGGTGTTGCTTTCCAAGTCGTTACTATCTTGTACGAGAAGTCACTCTCTATGATGATCCCCTTTTACGTGTTGTTGTATTGTGCAAGTTACAGCCATTCTACTTGTCACCAATTTTTTTAGTACTAAACTGATTCCAAAGATGATAAAAACACTCATATAATCGAATCTATACCCAAGTGATGCACAAACTTAGAGATATTTTTCTTTTCTGAGTTTTAAAACTTACCCTTTTTGTTCTCTTAAATACTAGGATCATACGCATCACTACCACTACCTCACTGATCCATCACCAGTATCTTGGAGCGAAGTAACATCTTAATGTGGTCGTTTTGTCTTAATAAATTTGCTTTTCTCCACAACATTTACTTTTGGGGGTTAATAAGCAAAAGCATGATGAACATTTCAATCAAAGCTTTCTCCAGTCATTCAACTACGCATCTGTTGTCTGATGCCAAGTTACCCATCAGCACTGAGACGGAACGTGGAGTTCGTTTTGTTAAAACTCCCAATACTTTTGGCATTTTACTGAATTGCCTCTTCCTATATATATAATATATGTAATGTTATTAATCATCTTAGCGGAGGAAGCAAGAACTCAAAATTAAAAAAAAAAAAATCTATGTTTAAAATGCAACAAATCATCCACCTATAGTGAGCCATCAGGGGTGTCTGAGTTAGTCAAAACGGTAAAACAAAGATAATTAACTGATGTCTCATGTTTATATGTCTCAATCAGGCTATAGCCTAAAAAACCTTATAAATCTCCATGTTTATATAACATGTATAGCCCCCTCTGGTAGCATCAATATTCAATCAATAATGGTGGTAAATAAAAGAAAGAAAAAAGATTAATAATGAGAAGTAATCTGGAAGCAATATATACGACCAAAGCTACACATATACATCTACAACTTATCTGCGATTTTCGCCACAGCATCTGCGAGCTTACTGAGAACAGCGACTAAGTTATCACCATGATCTTTTCTTTGCTCTCTGTCTAGTTTCAAGTTTGTATTCTGAACTTCAAGCTGTGCCGCCAGTAACTGTCCGTTTCTTTCCAGTATCTGTATCAACTGGTTATCCATACTCTTTGTGGCTTCTTCTTCTTTTTCTTCATCTTCACTAACAGATGTTCGTTTACGCTTTCTAGCCTCTTGTGATGTCGATCCAGCTTCCGGGTTTGCTGCTTCTGCATCTTTCTCTTTCACTCTACCTTCAAGTCCAAAATTCAAACAGTTTAGTGAAAAATAAGATAACATAGACCCATCAACATAAAGAAAAGATGATGCAGCTTTGGTACCACAACTAGTCATCAACATTTGATAATATGAAACCATCTTTCAACATAACTACATAGTCAATATAAACTTCACAGCTCTTAAACTAATAACTGAGATGAGACAAAGAGAGGTAAACATTTATTAGGTTAAAGCACCAAAACGTAACACCTAATCTCTGACAGAACATAAAAACGACAAAAAAAACACAAACCTTGATCATCTACTCCACACGCGGCTTGCTTCTCCTTGTCTATAACATCTTTAATTAAAAAAACAAATTATTTTCATTAGAACTGACGTCATGATGACGAACATATATAACACTTTTGAGTTTGATCTCAAACTTACCCTGAAGCAACTTATTAGGCGCCGGTTCTCGCCGTTCTAACTCAGACAACACTCCCTCCGGCTCCACCGACGTCGACGTCGCGGCCGGAGCCAAACCAAGAGCAAGAGCCGGAGGAACCACGCCGCCATCTACAACATCGTACACTTCCTTGTCGAAGAACCCAGGAAGCTTCCTCTCTCTGCGAACATCGTTCCTCATCACCCAATACGACTCCGTCTCCTCCTTCACCTGAGACTCCCACTCCTTAATCTTCTTGTAATCTCCGGCGAGGTTGCTCCACCTTTTCCGGCACTGAACCGGTCCTCGGTTCACTCCATGACGTCTGCAGTAAGACGACACAGACGCCCACTTCGGCTCCATTTGACCCGACCCGAGCGCCATACCCGCCGCTCTCCCTCGCCGGACTCTGTTCTCCGCCACTCTCTTTCCCTGGATCAGCACCAGAATCTCTTGCCTAGTCCAACGTGGCAGTCTCGCCGTCTTGACGCTGTCATCTCCTCCTTCGTTGGATGGCGCACTGTTCTCTCCACCACCGCCGTTACCGTTACCGTTACCGTCACCGTCAACGGCGGTCACTGCTAACCCCAACTGTTGTTCCAGAGCCATTGAAACGGAATATTATTTAATTAATCCCTTTTGTAATTCTCCGTTTTGAAGGGCACGTGTTGAAACGGGTTCAGATTTAACGGCGTTATGGTGAGGACATCCCGTTATGGTGTTTGTCTCATCCTAAGCGGCGGAGATGGGGAGAGTACAAAACAACAAGAGGAGAAGGGTTTGTATTGTGAGATAATGACCTTTTATGCATAATAAAGCTTTCTTTAATCTTTTGTTTAATTTGGTAAATGTAGATAATTTGACCCTTAAAATCTTTTTTATTTTAATATCGGCCCTTAACCCTTTCTTAAGGTTCAAGTAGATTTTGTTGAATTAAAGGCATAATCAAGTAGCTAAGTAATCTTTATTTTTTGTTAGTCCTATTTAGGACTTACTTTGCTTTGATTGGGCTATTTGCTAATTTTCTTGACACATCACTATCATTACCTCATTTTATACGGCCAAAATTCGATCTCAAAACAAAATTAATACTTTTCCGTTTCACGAAAGAGTGTCATAGACATTTTTTTACACATATTAAAAAACTAATTGAAATGTATTTTTTTTTATTAATGTCATCTATTTAACCAATAACATTTTAGATAAATATATTTATTCATAAGATCAATGCATTTTATAATTAATATTGAACTAAAAATAAGTATAAATTGCATTGAAATTGTAGAATGACGTTGAACAAAAAAAATTGTAGAATGACATTTTTATATTTAAAAAAATGCTAAAGTGACATTTAATATGAAACAGGGGGAGTATGCTAGTAGAGTAGAAGTACATACCACATTTAAATTTCAATTGTTTTTACAATATGAAATATATAATTTAATAAAATTAATATGCTAGTAGAGTAAACTATGTATAGTATGTGAAGTGGTAAATGAAAAGTATTGGGAGAAAGGAACCCCTTAAAAGACTTAAAGGGTAGATAATGAAATGAAATGATGCCCCTTACCACTAATTTTTCTCAATTTCCCTTGTGTACCACTCAAAGTCTATCTCCTAAATCGCATCATTCGTTTTTAGTCATCTTATTAAATGACTATTAGTGCTTTGATTATGCCCCCTCCCCTCAGCTTAAAGCCACCTTTTTCCCCCGAAGGAGTACCCAATGAATTATTCTTTTGTACTCATACGCATCTATCACTAATTTACAATCAAACTCTACACAAAATCTAGCTATTAGACCATAAACTATAAGCAACAAAAGACATTTCATATAGAGTATTATAAACCAATGGTGTGACCACATTTACGGTATCGTCATCGTGATTCCTTAATTTAAAACAAATCATACAGGGAATGATCATATAGGTGACTGGTGGAAAATAATAAAAATATTTCTGTAAACTAATAATAACTTTCAGGATGAGATAAACATTGGGACTTCCAGGATCGTATTCGCATATTATACAAGTGCTTTTGGTGATGTGGAGAGTGTTGCTGGTGTTGCTGGAGTATGTGTGTAGAGACTCTTTATGGCATATCTGATCAAATCTTAATTTCATAAATTAAAAATATCTATTTCGGAAATTACAAAATTGTTAAGAATTAGGACTAGCTCCATAATAGATATTTTGATTTTATGACACCAACCAGTACACATAAGGTTATAACTGGAATCAATTAAGGAACACATAAGTTTCAAGAAACATGAAATGCTCATTCATTATGGTAGATAAATCTCAGTACATATTACACAAAACACAAACTCAATCAGGCAGAAAACATAAAGAGCTTTATAGACAAAAGCTCAAATCTCAAATTTCAGAACATTGTTGTCTATGATGATTATTTGTAAAGATGATGAACCGCATCATCGTAGGAAGCTGCTGGAAGGAAAGTGTCTTAAAGGGTTCTGTCGCAGCAGCTCTGTTTCTCTACAGTATTTTTTCAAAGGAAACATTATTAGAGAGAGATACATAAGCCATGTGGTAGTTGTTTAGGTGACACAAGATGGGATTGTATGCTTACTTCTTTATCTCACGGCCATCATTAAGGGGCAAAACGTTTGATGATGATGAGATGGTTTCACTCTTCTTCTTCTTCTGTACTCTCTCACTGCAATTTCATAATCAAAAGTTAATAACGAAACATCTCTGTCTTGTTGTGGAAACATAATTTTTTTGTTTTACTTACTCTGTACATTCTTTTTCGTCGACAAAAACCTCAAAGGAAGAAGCAGCAGCTCTCACAATAGGTTTCTGAGGAACCTGTGAGATCAATGCAGGTAAGTGATCAATTTACAGAGAGAACATTTGTTTTGTCTTGAGAGTTAGAGAAGAAGCAAAACCTTGAATGCTGCCCATTTTCCAGGTAAGGCGTTGTTCTCTTTGTTCCTTTCTGCTCTGCCTCCAAGCATGAGCCAAGAACCAAACTCTGGTTTTGACTTGTCGGTCTCGGTTTGATCCCCCGATGTAGTATCCTTGTAGACAGCCAAAGGTGACCTGGATGAGCTACAAAAATCAGAGAGAGTTGCTCAATAATTTAGAGTTTTAGCTATGCTTAAAGCGAGAAATACAGAAACTGCTTACTGATTAGGCTTTGTTCTCTTTGCTTGTGGACCTAACGCCTGCCTTCCTGTATCTATACAAAACATTGGTTATGTAAGAGAGCTAAGCAGAACATATTAACAAAACTTCCAAAGTAATTAATGTGACTCACTATTATTATCTCCTCTAGACAATACAGTCCCAAAACTTCTTGACTGTAATTCATTCTCCTTTGGCTCCTATTGTTAGGTGCAAAACATTAAGCATCAAATCGCATAGAGAAACATACAGTTTACAAACAGAAGAAATGTCTTACATCATCAACACTTTTGGACCTTCTCATAGTTATCACCATGAACTTCATGTAAGCATCATTCAACTTCTCCACAGGCTTTGCATTCCTGCACAAAGCTCCACACTTTATCAATCAAACCACGTGACAAAATCCAAGGATCCAAAACGAAAGAAGATTCACCTAGAGATTCCGAGATTGAAAATCTCATTAGCCGTCTTCACCTTACTCGTAAACTCCATGTGCAACCCATAATCTATGTAGTACAAAGCATGCTCTTTCCAATATCATTAACCTCCAAAAACTTATAAATAACTTCCGCATCAACACAATGCTCCGCCTTCAAAAAATAAAGATAACCACTCCCCTTTAGTAAACTACTTTTCCAATACAAAAGAAGATCATTCATTGAGCTAAAAAAAAAGAAAGAAAAATTACATATTCCAACCAGACTTTGAGGTAACGAAGATCATCCTTGTACCGTTCCGAGTGCCAGAACTTTCTCACGCATTGCTCGTAAATCACCAACAGCCCCGAGCACTCTCCACCCGGAGGAAACGTTTCCTGCACCCATTTAACACACCTGTAGAGAAACCTCAAAGCTCAGGTTCAAGAAGACTTTGTGTTATCAAGACTAGATAAAAAAGGAACTCACTTTATCCATGGGAAGAGAGGGTCCTCACCATCGTACTCGTCTATCTCCTCAATCAGCTTCCTAAGTGTATTAATTAAAGTGATTAATAAAAATAATTTTACAAGTAATCTGATCATTTAATTTCTAACAAACACCATTTCCTAGCTTCTTGAATTTCGAATCATCAATGATCATATCAAACATTTTCTCTAGAATTATATTAGTGGAAGGAGGGAGAAGATTGGAGATGGGTTGAGGAGAGAGTTGTGCAAGCGAGAAGAGTGACTAACAAGGGACTGTTGGAGTTGGTTGTGCTTTTGAACCACCTCGCATATGTGTATTTTTCTTTAAAGTTTTTTCAGTCAAAAATATTTGGTATTTATTTGTGGTAATGTGGCAAATTATATTTGTTAGTTTCTCTGTCTTAAACAGAAATTAGTAAGCACCTGTAAAACAAACTAACAAGAATAATCTAAGAGTGAGATTAGTTTAAAATTTAGTCTACAAGAATTGTGAAAAACATTCAAATCTTCTCATTGCTTTTGTTGAACACTGTGGTACTTATTTTGCTCAGTTACAGTAGATTTTATAGCCATATGGTCCTTATCTTATATATTACACAAAATCTAAAATCTAAATACTCAATTATTGACAAACAAAACAAAAGAAAATAGAATAACTAGTTGCCAAGAGATCCCGAATCATGAAGAAGGTCATGAGAAGGCTCCCAATCAATAGATGACGAGACGATCATCAAGAGCGTGGTTAGAACCTGAGCAATAGACGGTCGCGAGTTAATATCAGGTGCCACACAGCTCTTAGCAAGCTGTGCCATGGTGAAAGCCAGCTCCAAAGGATACTCATCTCCTAGAGATGAATCCATAAACTCCTTCAGCTTCTCTCTCACATTCTCTCCTCCAAGCACATTGTTTATCTCTCTACACAACAACATCTCTTCCTTCTCCTCCTTATCCACCGTCGTCACCGCTTCTTTCCCCGAAAGAAGCTCAAGAACCACAACTCCGAAAGCAAACACGTCTAGCTTCGGAGTTATGACTCCGTTTTCTACATACTCCGGAGCTAAGTAGCCTTGTGTTCCTTCAACATGTCTGGTCAACTGAAGATCGAGATCACCTTCGTCAAGAATCCTCGCTACGCCGAAATTCGAAATCTTGGCTTTGAAGTTGGAATCAAGAAGCACGTTGTTGGATTCCAAGTTCTTGTGGATATGAGGCGGCGTCACGTAGTTGTGCAAGTAGTCCAACGCCTCAGCTATGTCCCGACAGATCTCAACTCGCTGTCTCCATGTCAGACTCTTCTTCTTGTTAGACGAGTGAAGCCAATCGCTAACCGAACCGTTCTCCGAGTACTCGTAGACAAGGTACGAGGCTCCTTCGCGGATGCAGAAGCCAGAGAGACGGATGATGTTGGAATGGTTCAGCTTCTTCAAGAGGCTGATCTCTGAGGAAGACACGTCTCCTTTGATCACCTTCACAGCCGCGTCGTCTCCGTTGATCGTTGCCTTATACACCGAGCCTTTGATCTTGTTCTCCTCGCTGAAGTTCGAAGTCGCTGACTGAAGATCGCTGAATCTGTAGAGAGTTAACGACTCTATAGCTGATTTGAGACCAGACGTGGTGTCTGAGGAGTTTGATAAGGCGATCGACCATTGGTTTGTTGACGTTGTCGGAAGAGACTGTTTGGTCGAGGAGTCCGTAAGCTTGTTCTGTTCTATCAACGACGACGTTTTGGATCTTCGTTTGTAGTAACAGAAGTAGAGAGATAAGATTGAGATCAAGAGGAGCAAACCGGCTCCGATTCCAACTCCGATGTAAATCCATTTGTGTGAAGAAGAAGACCCCCCCGGAGGATCCACCGGCGGCGACTGCGGCGGAGTAGCAACCGGCGGCGTCGGCGACGGCGGAGTAATCACGATTCTTGTAGGTTCCGTCCTGAGAGGAACGAGAAGCGGAGTGAAGAAGTAGATGTTGTCGGACGTGAGCTCGTTGCCGGAGCTCACGGCGGGTGTTGAGCTTCTGAACATCTCGGCGATGGCGGAGACGCTGTCTCCCTGCGCGACCAAGTAGGTAAGAAGGTATCTGAACCCCGCGGCGGTTTGGTTCGCGGTGGGGCAAGCGCAGCGGAGAGGGACGAGGAGGTTTAGCCCGGCGGTTAGGTTCCTCTCGCCGTAAGGGTTCTGCGACATCATGGCTTGACACGTGGAGAGAGCTTGGTAGGTGTCGTTGGCTATGGAGAAGTAAGTCTCCTGTCTTTCGCCGGAGAGTCTGTAAGTGGCGTTGTGCTGGTAAAAGCCACCGCCGCCGGAGCAGGAGCAGGTGGTCGGGATGACGACGAGTCGACGGGTGGGGATTACGGTGGTTAGGGAGGTGAGGTTGTTGAGGGTCTGGATCTCGGCGGCGGAGGCGTTGAGGAGTGTGGCGATGGAGTTGGGAGTGTTGTACGGTGGGAGAGACCAGAAAGTGAGGTAGGAGCGGCATGAGCGTGGGCCGTTACAGGTGAAGCCGTTGGTTATGTTGTCGAAGTCACGATTCTCACAGTCTAGCTGGTGGTTGTTGACGTACGGTTGCTGAGCTTTGGTCGGTGAAGACGCGGCGAAGAAAAGAAGGAGGAGAAATAAAGGGGAGGTGGATAGCGCG
Source organism: Brassica rapa (assembly GCF_000309985.2). Taxonomy (NCBI): domain Eukaryota; kingdom Viridiplantae; phylum Streptophyta; class Magnoliopsida; order Brassicales; family Brassicaceae; genus Brassica; species Brassica rapa. The sequence goes on from NC_024798.2 coordinate 17,609,228, forward strand.
TGGAGTGTACGCGCAGCCATGTGGTGGTGTTTGTTTGAAGGAAGTGTTTGGCTTTTGAGGTAATCTCTCCTGATTTAAACAGAGAGGAGGAGAATAGAGATAACCACAAGGAGACGGCGAAGACTTTGCTAGTCAAATGAACGCGTCGTTGGCATTGACTTTTTGCGACATTTCTTATTGGTTGGTCCCACTTTTCTTAAAATTATAACTGGAGAATTTGGGTACGTCTTCATAATTTTCTTAGTATGTTTTAAGGAAATAATTCGTCTTTTGTATTGAACAAGTCAACATGATCTGTGGAATAAATGACATTGTGGAAATAGATCCAAGAAAACAATTGGTGTTTGTATGTGAATAAAGTACCTAGATGAGCTGGAAATATCTGGTTCCCCCGCCCAGACATAGGAGATTAAAGACAGTGAACTGTGATGCTACTACCAGAGATAATAAGATCTGCGTGATTCTCATTTTCCCAACTGAGAATTTGAAGAAAATTGCGATGCAGGAGATGTTTGAAGAAGAAGGCCACAGGCTAAACTTTAGTGTTCTTGTTTGAGTCCAGTGCGCTTTACAAATAGCAAATTTCACCAAGGAGACTTTGTTGTTCTCTCCTAACGTGGGGTTTTCAGTGTCACAAAATTAAAAGGATTGATTTCATGTTGCGGTTTTTTTTTTCTGTAACAAAATCGTCTATACTCATGACCCTTTGAGGATTACAAAAGAACTTGCACGCCTTCACTAATCTTGATGCAAGTAGTATGTAAAGAATTAACTAAAGTAACACACACCAAACTGAATCAGTTCCAAGAACCGCATGACAGAACAAACCAAACCCATATAACCAATTCACACATGAGAGAGTCTTCCGTCCAAACACGATCAGTTAATATCTATAACCCATACAGATATAAATCCTCCATTCTACGCAAGAACAAAACATCAGAATTGCATGATAATAAAAAAGATGATCAATTCCGTTTGCAACTGAACTAAAAAGAAAGAACTAACATAACCACAACATAGTAGAATAACCCCAATGTTCAAAACTAATTGCAAGAACCTGAAAAGATACAATCATACAAGTCAATGCACTCTACATCAAAATCGTAAAGAGAAAGCTGAGAGAGTCAAAAGTTTCAGATTCCCTTCTCAAACCTCACAAACGCATATAATAAATCCTTCAGAAAAAAAAAGTTTCCATCTTTTTTTTTTAACTCGATTGTTTGTAAAGTCACACATCTATAGTGTTTTGTCTGTACAATGATCATCTTCGTAGCTATCGGATTAAACAAAACAAAACTGCCGAAGCTAACAGACTTACAAAGTGATGTTCTCAAAAACTTGCAGAAACAAAAAAAAAAGAAACATTCAATCCTGTGGTTTATCATCGGTTATGTTCTTGTTTCCATAAACCAGACCAGTAACCTGCAAAACAGTAAACCATCGAATGAAACATCTAAACACCATCCTAACAAATGATTGATTGATGTTTTTGTGAAATTGACCTGAGGATCAGCGATTGGTTTCCTCTTCTCCACGTAATCATTTCGATCCGCCACCGCCAGAAGTGCCCTAGCCTCTTGTTCCTTTTTGAGATCCTGAGCCGGTTTAACCCAGAGATAGTAAGCGACTGTACCCGCGACGAGCCAAGATGCGAGATTCTGACCTCCTCTAAGACCTCCCATGGAGTTCCCCACGAAAGACCTCACCTTCCCCATCGATCCTCTCCAATCGCTACCCATTGATGACCAGAACACGAGTCTGGATCTCTCTCTCTATCTCTGACGTTCGCTTGACTTTTTGATGATGATTCGATTTTGATTATTCTCATTTGCTTGATGCCCACTGCGATTACTAAACCCGGTTTAATCACCAATCTGTTGGTTTGTGATTTGACAATCGTGCGTCTATAATTGATCCACGTAGCATTTGGAGATTTATTTCTAGGCCCATGGGCTTTGTATAAGGTAAAGCCCAGATCGATAAAAAAGGATGGAGACAAGAAGTCAAAGAAATAAATAAAGAGGAGTGGGGAGAAACAGTACACACCTGGCATTCAGACAAGGTAGAAGAATATTGAAGAAGCATCTCGGAGATAAAAAAAATAAAAAAATGTCGGTGGCGGCGAAAGGAAAGGTTTGCGTTACCGGTGCCGGAGGTTTTCTTGCTTCGTGGGTCGTCGATCTCCTCCTCTCCAAGGATTACTTCGTCCATGGCACTGTCAGAGACCCTGGTACTTTATCTTGGGCTAAGTTGGATTCGCTTATAATCAATCCTTTTGTGGTTTCTCTGATTTAGCTTTTGAGTTTGTTTTTTCAGACCATTATTGTTGTGTCTGTCTGATCAAGAGTTTTCACATGGAGTTTATGTTTTTTTATTTATTACAGATAACGAAAAGTATTCTCATTTGAAGAAGCTGGAGAAAGCCGGTGACAAACTCAAGCTCGTCAAGGCTGATTTGCTCGACTACCCCTCTCTTCAATCTGCGATTGCAGGTTGCATCGGCGTCTTCCATGTGGCAAGCCCTGTTCCATCATCTTCAGTCCCAAATCCTGAGGTGAGGATCTTACATAGCTCTGAAGCTACGTACTTTGTCTCGCTTTGCTGATACTGTTTTTTTTTTTGCAGGTGGAAGTGATGTCACCAGCTGTGGATGGGACGTTGAATGTGCTTAAAGCTTGTGTCGAAGCAAATGTTAAGCGTGTTGTGTACGTTTCCTCTGCAGCTGCGCTTATGATGAACCCTAATTGGTCAAAGGATCGAGTTATAGATGAGTCTTGTTGGTCTGACCTGGAGTTTTGCAAAAGAACTGAGGTTAATACTTGATCTCACTTGTTAAATTTTATATTTTCAAAATTCTTTTGTTTTTTCTGAGTTTAGTCCCTTTTGGCAGAATTGGTATTGTGCGTCAAAGACACAAGCAGAAAGTGAAGCTTTCGAGTTTGCAAAACGAACCGGGATTAGTCTCGTCAGCATTTGCCCTACCATGGTCTTTGGACCTGTACTGCAGCAGCACACCGTGAACGCTAGTACTCTTGCTCTCGCCAAGCTTCTCAAAGGTATAATCACATCTTGATTTTTACAAAGCAACTTGGTACATGGGTTGTTGAATCTATGAGGGTCTTGATCCTATTTACATGGGTTGCAGAGGGTTTTGAGTCACGGGAGAACCAAGTGAGACTTATTGTAGATGTGCGTGATGTGGCTCAAGCGTTACTTTTGGTTTATGAGAAACCAGAAGCTGAAGGAAGATACATATGTACAGCCCACAAGGCTAAAGAAAAGGATGTTGTTGAGAAGCTCAAGAGTCTTTACCCTAATTACAACTACCCAAAGAGGTAACCGAACAACACCTCATTGGTTATTTCATCAATAAACAATGTCACAAACCTTTAGGATAGTGTGTGAAGTTTTTTCTTGATCTTGACGTTGATCCAAGCTCTCTTTATGTAATGTAACAGCTACGTTGAAGTGGAAGAAAGGTCGACGATGACTTCAGAGAAACTGCAGAAGTTGGGTTGGAGTTTCAGGCCGTTGGAGGAGACACTTGTGGATTCGGTGGAGAGCTACAGGAAAGCTAAGATTCTGGACTGATTACTTGGAAAAAATAGTAAAAGAGAGTTCTACTGGTTATGTTCATGGCTCCATGTGTTATCAAGTGTTCAAACCTGCGCAAACACACTCCCTCTGTCTTTCAATCATCATTACTCAATAATGAGAGCTGTGCACATTACTCAACATTGTCTGTAATAAAATGTTTGTATGTTTGTATTTGCTTTAGGCATTAAATAATGCTGGGCCGGGCCTGGATGCATGATACAAGTCTAGTTATGACGTGTTTAGACTTAGAGCTCTTAACCCATATGCCATAGTGACCAATAGACACATTTTAGCGTCACAAAATGATTAATGTTTCTTTTTTTTGGGCAAATTTGAACTATGGGGCAAATGATTAATGTTTCTATGGGGGTAGATTTGAACTATAAAAAACGATGTTATAAATTAAATTTGGTAAGTGTAAAATATAATATAATAAAATAATAATATTTTAAAAAATTAAGTTAATATGTGACTCAGTTAAAATCATAAATTAGTAATTAGTATATATATAAATTATATAATATCTATACAAATATAAACCTTGTACATAATCTTTATGTTGAAGATTTGTTATCAACGTAGGAACATAATAATAAAAACAAAAACTAGCGTTTCCCAATACATACCTCCAATGTAGTTGTCGATGTTGATATAGTAGTAGATTTCTACTCTTCCAAATTCTCCACATAATCCAAACAGGTAGATCTTGAAAATGACTCAATCTTGTCATATTTGACACTTGAAGACACACTTCTATTTTTTTTTCAAAACTTGTTGTCATGCTATTAATAATTCTATTATCAATACCTGAAGATCTCCAGATCTTTCTCGCATAAGGACAATTGAAGAATAGATGTTCCTCTGTTTCTTCTTCTAGCCAGCATCTTTTACATATCACATCTCTTGTTACATGTTTTCTTCGCAGGTTGTTTCCCGTAGCTATACTTCGGGATGATAATCTCCAAAAAAAGTGTTGCAATTTAGTTGGTAGCTTTGTATTCCATATTGTTTTTTTCACCTCGACATTCCTATAAGTTGGTGGTGTAAAATTGTTGTCTGGGAGATGCGTTGCCAGCCAATATCCCAATTTTACTGTATAGAGACCGCTATCATTGTAGTGCCAGCCCATTAAATCTTGCTCTTCCCTGGAGGAAATCCTTAGTGCCCGTATTATGACAATATCTTCCTCAACTACATCCTCTCGAAGTTTTTCCAGATTCCATCCCGTTCTGTTGTCATTAATATAATCACTAACCTTCATGTTGTGATTGATTTCTCTCCTTGGCCGTGGAGGTCTCGGTGGATGTAAGCTTAGCCAGGAATCTTTCCACATCTTCGTTGTTGTTCCGTTTCCAATTATATATCTCATCCCTTTTACTATCAACTCCTCTCCATGATGTAAGTATTTCTATTTTTACAATAACTTTATTTTAAAATTTTACTGTCTATTTCAATATTTTATTGTTATTCTCTTGAATTATACCACGTTTACGGTTTACCTAGACCGGACCTGGACCCTTTCGAACTTAATTAGCTTACACTCGTTAAATCAATTAATTTATTTTTCTTTCTTCCTCTCTTTCTTCTCCGGCGAAGTGACCTTGCTTTGTGTCAAACACTAATGGCCACGAACGCTCCAATTCCCGGCGGATCCAGCGAAATTCCCCCCGTTACTCCCTCTCGTCCAATCATACCCGAAACACCGTCGGAAATCTCCGCATCTTCGAACTCCCTCCAACCGCCTCCTTCCTCTTCCGATACCGATCGCATCTACATACCCAGCTACTCTCGTAAGTCCCCTACGCCTAAAAAAACCTCTGATTCACTATTATTCACTTGTTTCTAATGAATTTGAGCCGGTTAGGTTGGTTTTCATGGAACGAGATCAACGAATGCGAGGTCAGGTCTCTACCGGAGTTCTTCGATTCGAGGTCCTCCTCGAAGAACCCTAGGGTTTACCTCTACTTGAGGAACTCGATCATTAAGCAGTACAGAGACGAACACCCTAACAAGATTAACTTCACCGACGTTAGGAGGACTCTCGTCGGTGACGTTGTCTCTATTCGCCGCGTGTTTGATTTCGTAGACTCGTGGGGGCTTATCAACTACTCTAGCTCCGCCTCTGCTAAGCCTCTCAAGTGGGACGATAAGGAGGCCGTTGCTTCTGAGCCTCCCTCGACGGTTAAAGAATCTGCTAAGAGGATCTGTAATGGATGCAAATCTGTTTGCAGTGTAGCTTGTTTCGCCTCTGAAAAGGTTTTGATTCTTTCTTCTTCATGATGATGATGAGGATGATGCTGATGATGATGGCATTTTGAAGTTAAGTAGTTGATGATGATGATTTCATTAAGAAACTAAGTAGTTGATGTTGATGATGATGATGATGATTTCACTAAGAAACTAAGTAGTTGATGATCTGATCTGATGATGATGATGATGCATTTTGAAACTAATTAGTTGGTTTTGATGATGTTGATGATGATAATGATGATTGTAATGGTGATAATGATGATGGTGATGGCATTTTGAAACTAAGTGGTTGATGTTGATGATGATGATTTTGAAACTAAGTGGTTGATTTTGATGATGATAATGATGATGATGATGGCATTATGAAACTAAGTACGTTTTTTGTTTCTTTGCAGTATGAGTTGACATTGTGTGCGAGATGTTATGTTCGTGGTAACTATCGTGTTGGTATTAACTCCTCGGAGTTTAAGCGTGTTGAGCTTAGCGAGGAGTCGAAGACAGGGTGGTCTGAGAAGGAGACTTTGCTGCTGCTGGAAGCTGTTATGCACTATGGAGATGATTGGAAGAAGGTTGCATCGCATGTTACTGGTAGGACCGAGAAGGATTGTGTTTCTCAGTTTGTTAAGCTTCCGTTCGGGGAACAGTTTGCGAAGGACTCTGACTCTGAGGATGCTTTGGAGACGTTTGATCAGATCAAGGGCTCTGCTGATCATGAGTCTGAAGGAAGAGTTAAAGATGGTTCGTCTTCTCCCGATAATAAGAGGATGAAGTTGACTCCTCTTGCAGATGCAAGCAATCCAATTATGGCTCAGGTTTGATGTTGTTCACTACAGTTCTATTATCTGAGTTCACTCTCTATATATATGTTAGTCTTATATGTGTGAAATGTCCATTATGCATGATAGTTTAAAACTTTTTTTATGACAAAGTATAGCTTAACAATTTAATCGGTTCTGTCGTTAGGCTGCTGAAGAATAGTCACTGCGCTGTTCCATGACTTATGTAAATGTCTCTTTCTAAGAGCCTATAGACATTTAAGTTCTTGAACTTTTGTAATGTTGTACATGTTACTTGTATTTTATCTCAATTGTTATGGTCCATTGGCCGTCTCTGAATGAGATTCTTCCTATCATGTCTTCTCCAGGCTGCTTTTCTTTCAGCTTTGGCTGGCACAAAAGTTGCAGAAGCAGCAGCACGAGCTGCAGTGACAGCTCTATCTGATATAGACCACGAAGCTGGCAAAAACGCTGGTGGAGACCCAAACGGACAAGGTATCACGGATTATAGCAAACATAATTGTAGTCTATTTCTGTCTCATGTCAACACTAGTGACACTTTGTTTTCTGGTACGCAGAGATCAATGGTAACGACTCAGAGAGAGCTGTGGCTGAAGCTAAATCTCTGATTGAGAAGGAGGAGAAAGAGGTAGAAGGAGCCATCAGAGAGATTGTAGAAGTAGAGGTCAGTAATAACAATCCCCAACTTCCCGTTAAACATTTTTTTAATGATTATGCCTAAGTTTGATTGATGTTGGTTAACAGATGATGAAGATTAGAGATAGGATTGTACATTTCGAGAAATTGGATTTGGAAATGGAGAGAAGCCGGAAACAGTTGGAGGACATGAAGAATCTACTTTTCACTGATCAGTTGAACATCTTCTTCCACACAAGAAGATCCAGGAAAGCCGAAGATAGAGCAGAGTGTTAGAAGTTAGAATGCACTTTTGAGTTTCGAACTGTGATCTCTTCCTGTGTTTGTACTTTGTAGTTTACTTATTAACATTCCTAGTAGCAAAATGAACCGAACAGTACTGAGCTGCACTAGAATATTATTTAACGTGATTGTTTTATTTTTCATCATAAGAAGTGTGGTGGATCTATCCCTACGTTCTTTAAGAAGTATGACAAACAGTTTAATGGATGAGTGGTGTAGGCATTAGCATATGAGTATCATATATATCATACATGATGAAAAGGAGCATAAAAATTTGAATTTTATATCATGCAAAATGCATCTTATATAAATCAAAAATTTGAAAGCGAGAATAATAGAAGAACATACAGAAATTGAATAAGAAAATACATCAAATTTTGTCCATCCTCAGTAAAAACACTAAGTTATATCTATCATTTGAAGAAAATTTATATAGAAATAAAAATTAGATAAAACTTCACTGAATGAAAATTAAAATTTACTTATACTATATTTTAGAAGATAATTTACTAAAATATGTTTTCTTATTCTTCAGTCTTTACATTTTAATTCCCGAAAAAGAAGAGAAAGGAAATAATTCCATAGTTTTATTTTTGGTAAAATATTTACATAGTTTTACTTTTGGTAAAATAGTTACATAGTTAACTTAATAGTAAAGACCAAAATATTAAGAATTGCGAAAATCCCTATTATTATTTTTTTTGAGCAACGCGAAAATCCCTATTTAATCCTCAAAGGAAACTCATTATATATTTGCCTGCTTGGAAAGTAAAATATAAAACCCTAATAATTGTAGGCAGGGAATCTTCTTTGCTTCGTTCCCTGAATTTCCGCAGTTATCGTAAGTTTTCTTTCTTTCAATTTTTTTTAATGTTATCTGACTTCCTGAAGGAAAATAATTAATCCTCTGTTAATATTTTAAAGTTCATTATTTTAATCTCAACTGTAATTCGGAATTTCCAAAGTTTTTTTTTTTTTGTTTTAGAGATCTAAAAAATCTTTTCGAATTCCGAATTGTCAAAAAGTTCGAATCTTTCTCCTTCTAGGGCGTAGTTTGATTAGGGTTTAGTGTTAAAGTTTCGAACTTTCTCCATCTACAGTGGAAACTGGGTTTGTGGTGAAGTTTCTGCTAAAAGGGCTTCCTTTTTTTGTTTGTTTGATAGTGACGGAACCATGTCCGGATCTGAGACAGGCTTAACGGCGGCGAACAGAGAACCAATGCCATTCACTATGAGTCTCCACCACCAACAACACAATCAACCTCCTCCTCCTCCGCAGCCTCAGCAAAACTCTCAGAACATGCAGTTGTCCTTCACCGGCGCCGACAGAACAGCTGTCTACAAGCCCATGAGCTCAGACTCTTCACCACCGCAGCAGTACCAACACAACTCAGTAACCGGCTTGAACATGAACGTGCCTGTGATGGGAGGCGAGCAGCGTGTGAAGAAGAGAAGAGGCAGACCGAGGAAGTACGAACCGGGCAGCGGCGGAGCGTCAATGGGTTTTGTTCCCGGACCTCCTTCTTACACCGTTAGCCAACCTAGTGGTGGCGACGGCGGAGGTGGAGGAGCCTCGCCTACTGTTAAGAGGATGAGAGGACGACCTTCTGGGTCTAGCAACAGGCCAAAGCTTCAAGCTTTAGGTAAATTTTTATATACATTTTTCTTTTATTGGAATCTTTTGGTGGGTTTGGATCTTCTCTGTCGGCTGCTTATCTATTAGAATATAGTATTAATGGTGTGAATCTGGTAAACAATGGACCTCGAGAATCTCCTTTTCAAATTACTTTTATGCCCCTTAACGTATCTTGTTCAACCATCTTTCAATGGCTTCTCACTGAGCTCTGAATGTTTGTTCTCTCCTTTGTGCTTGTTGTTTCAGGGTCGACAGGAGTGGGATTCACGCCTCATGTTCTCACCGTGAACACTGGAGAGGTCTGTCTCTTTATCTTCTTCTTCTAGCTTCTTGTATTTCTTTATTTACTAATATGTCTTGTCTTAAACTCTTTAACTTATTAAGGTCTCTAAATCATGTGAATGTATAGACTGTGTTTAAGGTGAAAACATTATTGGTGAACAAGAGACCGTTGAACTTGATCAGGGTTCTGTTGCGTTGAGAACGATGATGTTGTGCGTCTGTGTAGCTGTGTTTGCACATGGATAAATGCTGACGTTTGTTTAATGATTTGGAACAGGATGTATCATCAAAGATAATGGCGTTTTCTCAGAACGGACCACGAGCTGTGTGTGTTTTGTCTGCAAATGGAGCTATCTCCAACGTGACTCTTCGTCAGGCCGCTACATCCGGTGGAACCGTTACATATGAGGTATGAAGATTAGTCTTTACCAATTTCTTCTGTTTCTTTGCCTCTGACCTCTTGCTTAAAAACCAGGGGAGATTTGAGATTCTGTCTTTATCGGGCTCGTTCCTTCTACTGGAGAACAATGGCCACAGAAGCAGGACGGGAGGTCTAAGTGTGTCCTTATCGGCTCCAGATGGTAATGTCTTAGGTGGTTGTGTAGCTGGTCTTCTTATAGCAGCAACACCTGTTCAGGTAACATCTCCCTTCTTCTAATACAAATTGAACAATGTAAGGATAATAACATTTTGGTCTCGAATAACAGATTGTTGTTGGGAGTTTCATACCAGACGGGCAAAAAGAACACGTGGGACAAATGGAGCTAGCAAGTCCGGCATTACCCCGTGTGGCTCCAAGTCATGTACTGACGACTCCGAATAGCCAGCAGGCTCGTGGGGGAATGAGTGAGTCATCTTGTGGAGGACATGGAAGCCCTCTTCACCAGAGCGCAGGAGGACCCTACAACAACAACAGCAACAACCTTTCAATGTCCTGGAAGTAGTAGCCTAAAGATACCTATAACTAGAATGATGATGATGATGATGATGATTCTTATCTTTAGTTTAGGCTTTCTTTAGTTGTCTGTCCAGACAAAATGAATTTAATAACTTAACATGTTCTGTGTGTTCGTGTTGATTTTCAGAACCTTGAGTTGTTTAGAAATTGGAATATCATTAATGTAGATCTTTTATTATATAAAATTTCTCCATCTTGAAAAGGTTTAACTGTGATGTAAAAGTTTTTCTGATTACTAACATCAAAACAAGATTGGTTCTAACAAAAAGCCGCACATGTGATGAAGACAATTTTAACAATGAAGAAGAAGAGGCTTAGGACTCTTTAAGAAAGGCAAAGGTCCTATGTCAGGTAACCATCCGGCAGCTAAAAAGAGACGACATTCATCGCTAGTACAGTAGTACGGGTTCATAATCATAAGAAGTGATCATTACAAGCCATACTCATCATATATATGCATGTTCATGACCAAACAGAGCCAAAAAACACAAGAGCATAACTGTGATCAAACAGAGACAAAACAGACCCGTGAGAAACTGATCCATTACAAACCAAAATAAGAGTCAGAATGTGGGATAAAAAATCAACTAGACTGAAATTGAACCTAGAAAAAGAAATAGAACAGAAAAGAACCCTACCAAAAAGTTGAAACAAACATCATTAAATAAATAAGAGTGAAAATCGGAACTTACCTATATTTTCGATTTGTTTCCTATTTCAACTTTGAACCAGAAAAAAAAAACGAGAAAAATTCTCTAAGATAGACCATTTTTAAGTTTTTGTCACAAAATAGTCATCAATGAAGAAAATCACCAAAATAAGTTTTATTAAAAAGTAAAAACTGATTTTTACCTGAGAATTTACTAATCTAAACTTATGATTTAGAGTTAAAGGGTGAAGTTTTGAAAATAAAATTTCAAATTTTAAAAAAGTTAAAATTAAAAATTAAAAAGTTTAAAATAAAAAGATGCTATTTTGGTCATAATCTTTTTTAAGGACTATTTTTGTGACAAACAATTAAAAATGGCTAAAACAAACAAACTGGGTTGCATAATGTATATGCGTGGGTAAAAAATAATCTAATTAAAAAAATAAAAGAGATTAGAGGACTAATCCAAATCCATTAATAAATTTTTTTTAATCATTCATTTGTTCTCTAACAGCTTGTGACTACATCCCCGAGAGACATTCTTTGACCGACAGATTCTGGCCAAAATAAAAACATTCAAAAGTTCTTTGAAATTTCCACTTCACGGGTCGACTTTAATACCTGCTCACTAAACTCGGGTCATCCCCCAACACATTAAATGACGTTACAGTAGCTTGCTGATTTTAGGGGAAAGCAAAACAACAACAACAACAACATCCACAATCACTCTCTTTTTCAAATTCAGATTTTTCTTTTTTTTTTCCTCTTTCGAGTGATCTCAGTGGTTTTTAACTGCAATGGCGAGAAGACATGGATGGCAACTTCCAGCTCACACATTTCAGGTTATAAGATTTGTAAAGAGATCTGTTTTGTCTTAATCTTGTGTAAAGTTTGTTCCTTTGTCGTGAAAATGACATCAAATAGTTTTGTTGGTATCTGAGAGTTAACTTTCTTGTGACTATATTGACTTCAATACATACACATATATATACTTGTTGTGCATTTTTGAGAGCCGTTGTATTGAATTTCGATTCTGTTGATGTGCAGGTTGTGGCCATAACTGTGTTCTTCTTGCTAACTATCGCATACTATGCCTTCTTTGCTCCGTTTCTCGGGAAGATACTCTATCAGTACATCGCCTTTGGTGTCTACTCATTCTTGGTAATAACATTGTTTTACACCAAGCTTGTTGTATACCTCTCACAACTCTGATCTCTCTCTTTTGCCTAGGCGTTTTCGGTTTTTGTGCTGTACATCCGTTGCACTGGTATAGACCCTGCAGATCCTGGGATCTTTGTGGAGGCTGTGAACACTCCAGCTCATAAGTCACAGACCAGTAACTACGCGCCTGGTTAGTGCTTAATCAATGATGCTGTGTGATAATTTTTGTTCTTTGCTTAGAGTGATGTTAATGTTGCAGAGAATGTTGTGCCGTATACTAGACACGGCTCGGGGTGCTGTAATGCTGTGGGAAGATTCGTTTGTGGTTGTTTAGTAATACAAGATTGCCGTAGAGATACACATCAGGAGGAACCAGGGGAGCAAGAAGAAGCTTTGTTCTGTTCTTTGTGCAATGCTGAGGTATATAAGTATACTTGCTTCTGTTAAAAACCTTTCTCATTGCGTAACACTACATTTTTTTTTTGAAGGTGCGTAAATTTAGCAAGCATTGTAGAAGTTGTGGCAAGTGTGTTGATGGGTTTGATCATCATTGCCGGGTATGCAGTTTTAAAACTTAGTTTTATTATCAAACTTAAGCATTTTAACTAATATGTCAAGTACTATCTTTTACCTTAGTGGCTGAATAACTGTGTGGGGCAGAAGAACTACATCAGCTTTGTGTGTCTTATGGCTGCAAGCTTCTTCTGGGTATGTTTTCACTTCAAGATTGATTATGGTTATCTCATTAGATAACATCTAATGACCTTGCCAATAATGACAACAGCTTTTAGTTGAATTTGGAGTTGGTGTTACTGTCTTTGTCCGATGTTTTGTGGAGCAAAAGGCAATGGAACATCTCATAACCGAGAAGCTTGGACTTGGCTTCTCCCGTCCTCCATTTGCTGCTATTGTGGTAAAGATAATGTTGGTTCTCTTCTATCTTCTATCAATTTTTTAGTTTCCAACTTGAGTTTGCTTTCTTCTTATTCTGCAGATTGTTTGTACAGCTCTCTCGTTTCTGGCTATAGTTCCACTTGGGGAGCTTTTCTTCTTCCACATTATTTTAATCCGAAAGGTTTTGTAATTTGTTTCTTTTGCATCATGTTTAATCACTACACATAAAGACATGAAGGTGAGGATTGTTATATTACTTTGGTGGCTGCAGGGAATCACAACATATGAATATGTTGTTGCTGTGAGAGCACAAAGCGAGCCGCCTGGACCGTCTATAGATGGGGGAGACGAGTATAGCCAGCCACCTTCACCTGCAAGCTCAGCTGTGACAGCTGCGAGTGGAAGAAGCTCTCTAGGATTGAGCATTCAGTACCGTGGCGCCTCCTTGTGCACACCTCCAAACATATTCATGGATCAAAATGTAATTAAAAAAATCAAATCTGATTTATCTTTTTTCACTTTTTTCATTTGTTTAATCTCTTTTTTTGTCAGGATGATGTGATCCAGCATCTGGAGCAGCCTGGAACTGTACGTTCCACCATAGATCCTGACAAGAAGCCACCTCAGCGTCAACAAGTAAGGATCAACCCATGGAAGCTAGCGAAACTCGACTCAAACGAAGCTTCTAAAGCAGCTGCTAAAGCGCGTGCATCCTCATCAGTGCTTCTTCCATTAGCTTCTCGACAAAACCCTCACAAAACCAGCAGCAACGCAAGCGGGAGAAGCAGCCCCGCAAGTAGCTATCAGACCAAAAACACTAGTTTGACAAGAGACCACATCAACCCAATGTACATGTCATCATCAGCCAACGAGTCACCATTAAACGAGGAAGAAAGGAGGAACGTTGTCATTGCTGCTGCAGCAGCTAGGAGAAACATGTCTACAAGCGATGAGAGTTCAGTGGTTTGGGATCCGGAAGCTGGCAGGTTTGTATCTTCTTCTCTTCAGACTCCAGGAACAGAGTTGGCTACTTTTGGAGGAGGAGGTTCTCTTGCTGGTAATGAACGTCTCAACAGTGTTTCTTCTTCTGGGAGTGATGGTAGCAGAAGGGTCAGAGGAACTCCGTTAACTGGTTATTTCCAACAAGTTAGATCACAGAGAGGAGGGCAGCTTCCAGTGTTTATGCCTAGTGATTCTCAGCTGCAGAGACATGTATCTACTAGATTCCAGTAGAATCATTTGTAGTCTTTAGGTGACTAAACTTTTTTTTAATTAAAGTTTCTTATTTCTCTCGAAGTCTAAAGACATCAGTAAGCTCAGCTATATAATTTGAATGTAGTAGACTAGTAGTGTCTTTTTTTTTTTTTGATCAAGTGACTAATAGTGTCTATGTTCACAAAAAAAAAAATAATGTCTATGTTAGATAGTGTCTTATTTAATAAATACTATATGGTGTTTTAGTTACCAGAACATCAAAGTCGTTGTAGTATAGTGGTAAGTATTCCCGCCTGTCACGCGGGTGACCCGGGTTCGATCCCCGGCAACGGCGTTCTTTTGCCTTTTTAATTGTTTTTAATTTTTTATTTATTTATCATAAATTTGAAATTTTCCCCAGAAATGCGCCAAGTCGTTCATCTCCCCCTAAATTTCAGATACTCAAAACCATTAGAGAACCTAGGAACCAGCCATAAACAAACGTCAAAGCAAAATTTCCAAAAACAAAAAAATAAATAAAACAATTCTCCATCACCACGACGGAGACATATCCCCTCCGTGACTGCATGTTCCCCACCGTTTATTGGCAATACAAAATTGTAATTTTTATAATCGTAAAACACATAATAAAAGAAAAATGGGAGGAGGAGGAGGCGGAGGAGGCAGTATAGAAGGCCCGAGAGAGCTTGATCAGACCCCAACATGGGCCGTCTCTACCGTTTGTGGCGTTATCATCTTGATCTCTATCATCTTGGAGCTCATGATTCACAAAGTCGGATCGGTAATTAAATCTCTAAACGATCCCCGAGAACTTGCTCTACATTTTTTTCTTATAATTATCATCATCACCCCACATGGATCATTGCTCAGGTGTTCGAGAAAAAGAAAAAGAAAGCCTTATACGAAGCTCTTCAAAAGATTAAAAACGGTACCGTGGAACTCAAGGAAATAAGAAAACCCTAGAGTTAAATGTGATATTGCTTTATTATTATTGTTTCTTTTTTTTTTGGGCAGAACTAATGGTTTTGGGATTCATTTCGCTGCTACTAACATTCGGACAAAACTACATCGCAAGCTTGTGCGTGGCGTCAAAATACGGTAACGCTATGTCCTTCTGTGGTCCGTACGATGGTCCATCTGGTGACACTAAGAAGGTAAAGGACACCGATCACATGCAGAGGCATCTTCTCTCCCTTCATCGCCGTGTTTTGGCTGGAGGTGCTCCTGCTGAGTGCAAGAAGGTCACCCATCTCTCTCTCTTTGCCTTATTATTACAAAGCTTCTCTATGTTGATGTTGTTGTTGTTGTTCAGGGCTATGTGCCGCTTATATCACTCAACGCGTTGCACCAAGTGCATATCTTTATCTTCTTCTTGGCTGTGTTTCATGTCATTTATAGTGCTATTACCATGATGCTTGGAAGAGCAAAGGTAAATTTAAATATATATAATACAATGTTTGATCAAGGTGGTGACATTGTTGTGTGTTTTTGTACATGCAGATTCGTGGATGGAAAGTATGGGAGGAAGAGGTCGTAAATGATCATGAAATGATGGATGGTTAGATTTGTGATTATGATTTCAGATGTGGTCTATATCATTAAGAAACGTATTAACAATTTTAAAAAAAAATTATTTTGGGTTAAATTATTAACAGTTTGTTTTTGATTAATGTAATCTATAGATCCTTCTAGATTTAGGCTCACACACGAAACATCATTTGTTCGAGAGCATGTTAATACTTGGGCGAGGAACAGATTCTCCTTCTACGTTGTATGATTTTTGAGCTTCTTTATTCCATTTCTTGTGTCTCAAGCAAGAGAAAAAGAAAATCCTCTTATGATTTTTGTTTTTCTTGCAGATGTGTTTCTTACGTCAGATGCTGAGATCCGTAAGAAAATCTGACTACTTGACGATGCGTCATGGGTTCATTAGTGTAAGTTCTTTGAAAATACGCAAACCAATTTTCAAATGATCTTTCAACTTCTCTGAGATTAGTTTTGTTTCCAAAATTTTGTGTGTTACTTAGGTACATTTGGCACCGGGTATGAAGTTTAATTTTCAAAAATACATCAAAAGGTCATTAGAAGATGACTTCAAGGTAGTGGTGGGAATCAGGTAACTCAGAAAACCTCTTAACATTTATTCTTCTTACACTAAGATTAACTTTCTTCATCGTTTTTCTGATGCAATTTTAAAATCTCTCCAGTCCTGCGCTATGGGCCTTTGTAATGATCTTCTTACTCGTTGATGTTCACGGTTCGTCATTTTCATATCATGTATAGTATTATTCAACACGTACGGTATAAGGTTTAGAATCTCATTGTTTTGGTATTAACGTTTTAGGATGGTATGTTACTGCTGTGATTACCATGGTTCCTCCAGTTGTAAGTGACTCAGTCTCTACCTTGTAGCTTTTGCTTCTATTAAAAGAACAATATAGAGAAAGTTTGTGAGCTTACTGACAAATTGTGTATGCTTTGAAGTTGACATTAGCGATAGGAACCAAGCTTCAGGCCATTATATCAGACATGGCGTTGGAGATTCAGGAGAGACATGCAGTGATACAAGGGATGCCACTAGTCAATGTCTCTGACCGACATTTCTGGTTCGCTCGTCCCGCTTTAGTCCTCCATATCATCCATTTCATTCTCTTCCAGGTACTTTCACGGGTTATAAAAATTGGCCGATTGATAAAAGTGTGTATTTTGTCTATGTTCTAATGAGCTTACTTGATTGTTCAGAATGCTTTTGAGATCACCTACTTCTTTTGGATATGGGTAAGTAAATATATACACACAACTCTCTTCTTCCCATGATGATATATGTTTAGTTCACTTATTCTGCTTCCATTTTTGCAGTATGAGTTCGGATTAAGGTCCTGTTTTCATCACCATTTCTACCTCATAATCATTCGGGTTGCTCTAGGGTGAGTCCTTTCTGGTTTACTTGACCCACAAGAAACACTATTTTATCAAAACTACCATATTTAAAACTTTTCTTAATGCAGGGTGGGAGTACAATTTCTTTGTAGCTACATCACACTTCCTCTCTACGCTCTCGTGACTCAGGCATGTCAAAGTTTTATTTAATATATTCTTTTGCCTCCTTTGAAAGTTTGGTTTAAGCTTTTACTTACTGTGGCGATTAAATGTTTTTATTCAGATGGGATCAACGATGAAGCGATCGGTGTTTGATGAGCAAACGTCAAAGGCATTAAAGATGTGGCATAAGAATGCAAAGAAAAAGAGTGAAACGCCAGGTCCAGTGCCTACAACCCGACCTAGAACCGCGGGCGATATCGAGTCTGCTCCGGCTAACATCACCGCAAGTGTTGATAATAAGGAAGGAGATCAGGGTCGTAAACCTGGTGACCTATTAAGCGGTCCCTAGAAACCAGTTCGGTCAAGACACTGTACTTTCCGGCTTACTGAAATACTATTACATAATTTTTATTATTATTATAGGTTCTAAGCATTTATTTTATGTAATTATTTGTTGTATAACAATAGTTCAATTTTGTACAGCCTACCAAAGGACATAATATAAATCTGACCTATATAGCCTACAAGCTCGGGTTTAGCATGATTGATCACCTTTAGCAACAACCTACCTTAGTGGTAAAGTTGATGCAGTAACATGTTTAAGCGATAACATATGTGATAAATAACCTATTTGCGGTTTTTTTTGTTGTCATAACCAATTTGAGTAATGATTTATCTTTTTTTTTCATGATTTGATCTTCAGATATTAAATAGAAACTAAAACTTGCAACCATTCGGGTCGGACTAGCCAGCTAACCCTACCTAAAAGTAAATACATCATATAAGAACCAGCTTGGTTCAGTAAGAGAAACTTCAAGAAAATCCCGGGACATAGAAATCAAACCAAAGTTACAGTAAAGAAAAAGCAGTGTCATTGGCTAAAGATTTCTTTTATTTGCTGGACAAGAAGACACACAAAAAAAGAAATGCAAGTACGGAGAGCGTCTCTCTCTCTTATCAGTGGAAGAAGTATACTAACTTCAAATATGATCATAGATGGGTGAGAAGAGAGGGGCTTGTTGAGACGGTTGAGAAGAGCTGGACATCACATGGATCAGGACAGGCGAGTCTTATGGGGAGAATATCAGTATGCAGGAAGGCTATATCCATGTGGAAGAGACAAGCGAAGCCAAATTCTGCCCTAAGGATCCAAGAGCTGAGCTATCGGATAGATGAAGCATCAAGGCAGGAGAGCTTTGTGAAGGAGGAGCTGGAAAATCTTAGAAGAGAACTTACGGAAGAGTACTACAATGAAAAGATTTTCTGGATGCAAAATAGCAGGCTCAACTGGCTGAGATCAGGGGACAGGAACACTAAGTTCTTTCATGCAGTCACCAAGAACAGAAGAGCACAAAACCGTATCAAGAGCCTGGTTGATGATGAAGGCAAGGAATGGTTTGCAGATGGAGACTTAGGAAGAGTAGCAGAGAAATACTTCAAGTCTCTGTTCTCATTGGAAGACGTAGG
The DNA here is from genome assembly GCF_000309985.2 of Brassica rapa. NCBI lineage: Eukaryota > Viridiplantae > Streptophyta > Magnoliopsida > Brassicales > Brassicaceae > Brassica > Brassica rapa. The sequence continues at coordinate 17,628,096 of NC_024798.2, forward strand.
ACTAGACTCAGTGGAGTGGAATGAGATGCCTGGGATAATCACACCTGAGCAGAACAACAATCTGATGAGGCCAGTCTCTCTGGAGACTGGAGGAGGTGAAAAAAGAGGTATTCGACATTAATCCAAGCAAATGTCCAGGACCCGATGGGCTAAATGGCTACTTCTTCCAACAGTTTTAGGAAACTAGTGGCACGGAGGTGACGGCTATGGTACAGAAGTTCTTTCAAACTGGAGAGCTTGAAGCAGAGATCAACAACACCAACATATGCCTGATCCCCAAAATGCTCAATGCTAAGAGAATGTGTGAATACCAGCCCATCAGCTTATGTAATGTGGCTTACAAAGTCATATCCAAGCTGATGGCAAGAAGAATGAAGAGTGTACTACCTCACATTATCTCTGAAACACAAGCAGCGTTTGTAGAAGGACGTCTCATCTCAGACAACATTCTTGTCGCGCATGAACTCCTTCATGCCCTAAGCTCAGATAACAAATGCTCTTCAGAATACATTGCCATAAAGACGGATATATCTAAAGCATATGACCGAGTCGAATGGGCATTTCTGGACAAAGCAATGAAAGCAATGGGCTTTTCAGAGGCGTGGAGGGGCCTTATCATGAGCTGCGTGAGGTCAGTACGGTATCAGGTTCTGATAAACGGGTCACCCTTTGGAAGAATAATTCCAACAAGAGGTCTGCGACAGGGCGACCCCCTCTCCCCATACCTGTTCGTGATGTGCACGGAAGTTCTAGTACAAATGCTGAAGCGTGCAGGGGAAACGAAGAAGATATCAGGCCTGAGAGTGGCAAGACGAGCTCCGCCGGTTACACACTTGTTGTTTGCTAATGATAGTATGATGTACTGTAAGGGAACAGAAGAGGAGCTTGAGCATATCACATATTCTTCAAATCTACAGCTTGGCATCGGGGCAGAGGATCAATTATCAGAAATCCAGTGTGTATTTTGGGAAAAACATTCCAAGGGGCAGAAGAGAGGAAATTCTACAGAAGTTGGGTATAGAAACAGTAGGAGGAGATGGTCTATATTTGGGTCTCCCAGAAACTTTCAGTGGATCAAAAGTATCTATACTCAGCTATCTTAAGGAGAACTTGAGTCAGCGTGTTCATGGTTGGCAAACAAAATTTTTATCTCCGGGAGGCAAGGAAGTTTTCCTCAAAGCAGTGGTAATGGCCCTACCTACCTACACAATGGCATGCTTTCTCTTACCAAAAACCACAATCAAGCAGATCATGGCCCTAATGTCGGAGTTTTGGTGGAGAAACAGACAAGATTCGAGAGGGATGCACTGGAAGAGTTGGGAAAGCTTATGTAAACCAAAAACATGCGGAGGACTTGGCTTCAAGGACCTGGAGGCTTACAACCTTGCTCTGCTAGGAAAACAGTTATGGAGAATGATCAAGAATCCCACCTCACTAATGGCCAGAATCTTCAAAAGTAGGTACTTCAAGAACTCGGACACTCTTAATGCCACACTAGGATCCAGACCATCATACGCTTGGAGGAGTATTCATGCAGCACAGAAACTGATTCAACAAGGAGCTCGGGTGGTGATTGGAAATGGAAAAGATACGAAGTTATGGCAGGAGAGATGGCTCGGAGCAACACTAGCTACAATGATCCAGTCGATGAAGTGGGTCGAAAACCAAAGTCATGAAAGACTGTCGGAAGAAATGAGAGTTAGTGAACTACTGAGCAGTAATGGAAGGGAGTGGAACTACGAGAAGCTCGAAGGTATGTTCACAGAGGAGACAAAAGACAAGATCATGGAGATTCGGCCAGCAGGGAGGAACAACAAAGATACTTATGTCTGGGAGTATACTAAAACAGGCCATTATACTGTTAAATCAGGGTATTGGGTCCAAACTAGTGTAGTCTCAGTGGACAAGGAACAGAGTGAAGTGCTGCAACCGAGCCTCGATAGCTTCTATCAGCAGGTGTGGAAGTTACAGTCCAGTCCAAAGATAAAACATTTCCTGTGGAGATGCCTCAATAACGCTCTACCGGTGGCCGCAAATATGGTGCATAGGCACATTGGTAAAGATATAAGATGCAGTAGATGTGATGGTGAAGCGGAGAGCGTTAATCATTTGCTCTTTCAATGTCCCTATGCTCGGTTAGTTTGGGCAGTAGCGAATGTTCACATTCCCCCAGCAGGCAGGTGGTCGGAGTCTTTATTTGCTAATTTGCATTGGGTCTTGAATCAGAAAATGAAGTACCCAACCGAAGAAGTAGATGAAGAATTTGTTCCATGGCTGTTATGGAGATTATGGAAGAATAGGAATGAATTTGTATTCAGAGGGAGAGACTTTCCTGCTCACATAACAGTGAGGAAAGCATGGGAGGAGTGTGGTGGACTGGAAAAGCAGAATAGAGGTACAAGAAGAGGTGGCTAAGGAACCTGCAGCAGTGATTCCCGAGATGAGATGGATCCCACCGGCTCCTACGACCTTGAAGTGCAATACTGATGGATCGTGGTCAAAGGAGACGGGAGTAGGAGGAGTAGGATGGCTGTTACGTGATCATCAAGGAACACTACTGTGGGCAGGGGCAAAGAAGATGGCAGTGATGAGATCGGCGCTAGAGACTGAAGCAGAAGCTATTAGATGGGCTGTTCAAACACTGGTGGGTTTTGGGTATAGCAAAGTTTCTATAGAGACCGATTCATTACTGTTGGCAAACATGCTGAACGGTGAAGAAGAAATCTGGCCAGTGATTGCACCCATAATACAAGATATATCAACATCACTGTCATCAAATGGAGGATTTGAAATGGTGTATTATCCTCGAAGTGGTAATAAGTCAGCAAATAGAATAGCAAAGGAAATTACTACGTTTACGTCCTTTGTCCCTAAGTAATATTCTATGGTGCCTTTGTGGTTGAATTTTTGTTTAGAGGCTGATAAGCCAGTTGTAAGACAATGATTTTGGATAATATAAAGTTGTTGTTGAGCCAAAAAAAAAAAAGAGCAATTGTCAATAATAACACATTTTGAGTTTTTGTCTAAAAAATAGTACTAGAAGTAGAAAGTCACAAAAATGACATTCATTAAAGAGTAAAATATCTCTAATACTCTTGATTTAAAATTAAATAAACAAACAAAAATAAATAAAAAGAAAAAATTGAAAAAAAGAATTTTTTTTATAGTTTCAGATTCAAAATTTTTTATAATTTTTTTATAATTTTCTTTTTTGAATTTTTTTTATTTTTTTTGATTTTTTTTATAATTCAAAAATACTTTTTGAAACTATTTTTTAAATTTTTATTTCAAATTTTTAAGTATTTATTTTTTATTTTATAAAATTTTAAATCTTAATTCCAAAACCACAGCCCTTAACTCTAAACCCTAAGATTTGGATTAATTAACCCAAGAGATATAAGTGTATATTTACCTCTTTAATGAAATCTATTTTTGTGACTTTGATCCTTGAGTGCTAGTTTGGGAACAAAAACTTGGTTTGATTCTATCCTAGTCTTTTTCTCCTAAAAATAACTTGAAAACATTTTTTTACCATCCAAGTAGACAGGTCGTATGGTCCATCGACAGGTCAGTGAGTTATCTAACCTCTTCCTTAGTATCAAGTTATCCATTTCAGAGCCAGTGAATCTGATGATAAGTGTCATTGTCGGTAGCTACTGTTGCATGAAGAAATGGAAGTTAAGAAAGATGGATTAAGGAGAATTAACATAATTCTCATAAGACTAGGAATCTCCAATATGAGTATGAATATAAGGCATCCTCGAAGACGCTTAAGCATCCGATTATAAGGGGAGAAGAGAAATAAGAGATAGAGAGAGACCAAGACAATTAGCAATTAGAAAGAGTGTTTTATTGCTTTGTCTTGTGATATTTATAGTTTCTTCTCGAGAAACCCATTGGTAGTGAATAAAGGGAAAGATAAGTTTTGGTATCAAATTATTCCAATTTCTATAGCACAAAGTTGATCAAAAGAAGGCTGACAAGGATCTTAGAGTAAGAAGTCTGTTGGGAACATGTTTATGTATATGCTAAAACCAAAAGTTAGAACTATTAGGTGATAGGTATCGTTAATTACTAAGAAAGATAATTTTTTTTGTCTAAAACATGTTAAAAAATTTCAACCAAAAAATAACTTGTCTAAAACGTATTAAAAATTTCAAAAAAAAACATGTCTAAAACATGTTAAAAAAAGAAAGAACAGATGTTTGAATATTTACACTTAGCAATACTTAAGACAATAGTAATATTTTCTTGTTCATAGTAATACTTTTGCAAATTACAACAATTTTTAGTAATACCACATCAAAAAATTAAAATTATTAGTAATACTAATCAATTTAAACAGTTTTATATTGTATATAACATATTGGCAGGAAAAAAAATTCAAAAAATATGTATTTTCTGTTATTCATCTTATTATGAAATTCTCATCAAAACGTTAGTATGGAAGTATAAAATTGTTTTCTATGAAAATGAAAAAAAATCTATCAACTTGAGAAATGAAGAGTATTTAATGTCAATTTGAAAAATAAACACATATATGGACATATAATCACCTAATATATGAAATACATCTTCTAAAAATAAATATTAAGACGAAAATTAAGGTTCTTAGAAATATGCATAATACATAGTAATTCAAGATATTTTAAATTAGTTCAGAGTAGTTCACAATAATACCTAGTAGTTCATATTACACATAGCAGTACAAGGTAGTTCCTAGTAGTTCTTTGACATCTTGATGCGCAAACGTGTACGTGGTTGACAACATGTCCTTTCAAAGTAGTTCAAAGTAGATCAACGTCAGTAAAAAAAGTGTATCTTGAGCTTCTCTTTTCTCCTTGTCACATGTTGATTTACTCTCTTATGTAAGAGCTTCATGTTCTAAATGCATTCATGTTCTTAATAAATATATTTATTTAATCAAAATTTTTAAAGAAATATATTTTTTTATAAAATCAAAATATTTTGTGAATAATATTAAAGTCAAAATAGATATAACTGAATTGGAATTACAAAATGATATTCTTTATATAACAATAAAAGTGTCAAAATTATTATTTTTATAAAACAAAGAGAATATTATTCATAAGTTAGATAGATTTTTAATTCCGTTATAAATAGTAAAATATATGAAACATATCATTTTAAATTGAAGGGTTTAAAGTTTAAACAAAAATAATTTATATAAGTATTTTATTAAATTTATTTTGTTATTAATTGTTGATTAAAATATTATTTAAATACTTATCTTGTTAAATATTTGCTTTTTCAAATATTTTTATATAACCAAAAATTGTATAATTTTTTTATAATTTTTAAAAAATTAATTGTTGATTAAGATATTATTGAAATACATAATATAAAGAAAAGAAAAGAAGAGAAAGTGGAATTTGTTAGCTATTTTAATAATATTAAGAAAGGAAGAGAAGATGGGGTCTGCAGGTTTGATGAAAATAATATAAAAAAAGTAGTAAGAGAAGGAGAAAAAATGAGGAAACAATACTTTTTGAATGAGAGAAAATATTATTTTATAAATTATTAATTCAGTTATAAATATAGAACATTAAAATAAATGAATACAATATTTTAAATTTTAAATCATTTATGCGAACGAGATAAATAATTTTAATTTATTTAAATATTTTATTACATTAATTTTAAAAAATAATTTATGATTTAAATTTTATTTAAATATTTTTTTATGTTATTTTATTGTTCATAATATTATTATTGAACTAGAAATGAGAAAAGTGGAAGCCAAAAAAATTATCATTTTGTAGTATATTTAGTGAATAATAATTAAACAATCACATTAACCATATAATAAAAAAATTAGATTTTTTCTTATATGTTATATTTAAAAATTTTAAAAAAATTTAAATTACAAAATTGAGGAAACCTTATATGTTATATTTTAAATTTTTTAAAATGTTTTTAAATTACAAAAAAAGATGAAACCTTATATGTTATATTTTTCTTATATGTTAGATTTTTTCTTATATGTTATATTTTGAATTTTTTAAAATGACTTAAAATTAAAAAATGTAAGTTTTGATTAATCATACGACTAAAATGATTAAAATGATATGTATCAGTTCGATGGTTGATATGAAACCTTTCAAAACCATATGGAAGATAAATGTCAAAATGATTCAATTGTGGAAATAATACTGTTCACTTTTTTCAAAATGTGTTGGGTGAAAAAAATAAGATTTTTGTGTTATAACTTTTTTAATGTTCAATCTGATCAATCCATGATATATTAATTATAGTTTAGTTCCATAATTTTTAATAAAAATTATTCCGGTCCATAAAAATGAAATTATATAAAAACAACAAAAACATTGTATATGTATAAATAAAATGATCAAATATATAAAAAATTATCGATAATATATACAAATAAACTCAATGTGCGCAAGACGCATATCTTATCCTAGTTTTAATTATTGCAAAAAAAAAAAGCTGATTGAACGAAAAGTCGTGGAGTTAAATCTAAATAAACAAAATATAAAAAAATCATGGGACCAAGACGCAGATTTATTTAAATTGAAAAAATATAATGAAAGGGAAATGGTGGAAGGGAAAAAGAAGGGGGATAGTGAGAAAATGGGTGGGATAGTTAGAATAGAATTCTTGAGAGTGGGGCAAATTAAAATACTTTTCTTTGGCACCGTGCAAAAAGGGTAAGAAGAAGAGTGGTGCGAGGAAAATAAGTATATGCTTGAAAGAATTGCATTGACCTAGATTTTTTTTTTTAAACGCTGGATAATTATATTATTACAACTATGATAAATATTATAGACGATTCTATAGCTGATAATCTTCTATATATTAAAAGAGAAACATTATAACATATTTTTGTAGCCACATGTCATCAGCACAATCATTCTTAGAATCTTTAGAAAATATGTTGGTCCATATAAATATATAATAAGCTTTTTATTAAACTAATCATAAATTAATCATAATGTTCTTCATTGTTTCCTTAAATAAAAATCACAGAATTAACTAATGTAGCTAAAATATATATCACAATTAATGATTTTGAATAATAAAGATTTGATAAAAATCTGTCTATTCTCTATCATTTTTAATTCATTTTAAAATAAATTAAACAACCACATTAACTATATAATAAAAATTTAAATTTTTTTCGTATATGTTATATTTTGAATTTAAAAAAACGAATATAAATGACTAAAGTTGTTAAAAATCTCACACTGAAATTTTTGTGATCCATGGTTTAAAATTTATGTTATAACAAAATACAAATGATTACGAAATTACATAAGTAGGAAGTGTCATTTAATAAATATTATATATATGCATATTAATATTTTTTAAAAATAAATTATATACCATATAAAATACATAAGTATTTTAATTTCGAATTTGATTTGAAATTTTTGATAAATATTTTGAACAATTATTGACAACTTAATATTTAGATACCTCTTTGCATTGAATGTTTTTAAAATTATAAATTATATACCTTTTTGATAAATATTTTGAACAATTATTGACAAGTTAAAATTATAAATTATATACCTCTTTGCATTGAATGTTTTTAAAATTATAAATTACTTAAACTATTAAACATCGCATAAATTTTTTATTGTTATCTTTGATTTAAAATTTTTGTTATAAAGAAATACAAACGATCAAAAATAATATGAGTATAAAATATTTTTTAACAGATGTCAATATTAAAAATGTACTATATATCTATATTAATATCATTTAAACTTAATTTTATAATATATAAAATAGAAAAAAAAGTGTTTGTCTCGATAAATAAAATTTATTTAAGTATTTGTACCAATTTAATTATATATGTAATAGTTACTAAATTTTTAATTATTCAATATATATATTATTTCATAATATGTAAAAAATATATGATACTTAAAAATAATTTATACATAATATTCATTCCGCGCAAGGCGCGGATCTTAACCTAGTTCTACTTATTGTATAAGGATTTACGTCTGACTGCATCACCAGAGCTGTCCTATGAAATCCACGCTTGCTAGTACTCCTTTCGCCCTACTGCAGATCTCTTGTAAAGTATTTCTCTCTTAATTTGCATAATTCTGCATTTTACTAGAATTGAAACCCAGACCTCCTAGTGTAAATATTTAATTTTAATATAATTATTTATTTAAATTAAGCAACTGAATATTTCCTATATTTATGGTAAGTAATACTATCTATATTTTGTAAATAATATTAATTGTAATTTTTATGCAACTCTATACTACTCTCTCTCTGTTTCTCTCTCTCTGTTTCCGAAAGTAAGATTTTCTAGAGTATGCACGCTTATTAAGAATTTAATAAATGTTTATAATTTAATTTACTTTTTACTTTATTATATATTTTCCAATAACTTTCTACCATTGAAATTTAATCAATTCAAATATTCTCAATTAATGTTTCTTAAAAGTATAAAAAAATATGTTAACAATATAAAAAATCTATCTTTGTGAAACAAAAAAAATCTAAAAAATCTTAATTTCGGGAACGGATGGAGTATTAAAGCTTATCATTGTAACATTACGTGCATATCATTGTGCTAAACTGATTTATGTAATTTTGAACATATGTGAGAAATTTCGAATCGATGATTTTTCAATCCAATTTTTTGTTTTGTTATTTTCTTAAACTATTCCAATCCAAGATATACGCTAGAAAAATCAACTAACGCGGGTTTCACTTCTTGATTTGAATGACAATTAGCCACTAGCCAATTTATTTCTTCCAAGCTAGAATACAAAGACTTCACTTAGTTCTAACTTCTTCTATAAGTCAAGCTGTGTCATTGTGTTGGTGACATTGCTCCCACTGAAACTCACCTATCTTTATTATACCACCAACCTTCCCTCTCATTTTTCTTAAACCAAAATAATTCTTCTTTAATACTTTTCATGACCACCATGTTGGAATCTCTTATGCTTTTCCATTTTCTCTCGCTAATCTTGCTCTGTTGTATCTCCCCTTCAAGCCCCTTCAGTGTAAACATTGATTACAGCAGTTATGTTGCTTGTCATCCCAATCAGTCTCAAGCTCTCACTGAGTTCATGAACGAGTTTGATAGCAGCCATTGCGACCTTAGCAAACCCTATAATGGAGTTTGGTGCGATAAATCCACCAGTGCGGTCACAATGCTACAACTCAAGGCCTGTCTCATTGGAACTCTAAAGCCCAGCAGTAGTCTATTCAGGTTACATCATCTTCGTCACCTTTACCTCAGTCAAAACAACTTCATCTCATCTACACTTCCTTCTGAATTTGGCAGTCTCAGCAGGTTAGAGTTCTTATCTCTTTTCAATAATGGCTTCGTAGGCCAAGTTCCTTCCTCATTTAATAACCTAAGCTTGCTTTCATTCTTAGACCTCAATGAAAATCACTTCTCTGGAACACTGAATTCCAACAGTAGCCTCTTTAAGTTGCACCACCTCCGTTTCCTTGATCTAGGTTCCAACAGCTTCACTTCATCACTCCCTTATGAATTTGGAAATCTCAAAAGACTAGAGTACTTGTCTCTTGCCTCTAATGACTTTTCCGGTCAAGTTCCTCCCACAATTAGTAACCTAACTTCTTTATCCGAATTGCAACTTAACCACAACCAGCTCACTGGTAGTTTCCCACTTGTACAAAATCTTACCATGCTCTCTCTTCTAAATCTTGGTGATAACCACTTCTCTGGAACCATTCCTTCTTCTCTCTTCACCATGCCTTTCTTATCATACCTTGATCTGTCTGGAAACGATCTCACCGGTTCTATTGAAGTTCATCACTCCCCTACCCCATCTAGGCTCGAGCACATGTACCTTGGGAATAACCATTTTGAAGGAAAAATCATAGAGCCTATCTCAAAGCTCATTCACCTCACACACCTAGACCTTTCTTTCCTAAACACAAGCTATCCAGTTGACTTAAACCTCTTCTCCCCGCTAAAATCATTGTTGCACCTTGATCTTTCCGGTAATAGTATATCTCCAGCCAGTTTAAGTTCAAAGTCAGACATCCCAAAAAGCTTGGAGATTTTGAGATTATCAGGCTGTGGTATCAATGAGTTCCCAACTTTCTTAAAAACCTTTCAAAAGTTGGAGTTTATAGAATTTTCCAACAACAGAATCAAAGGGAAAGTCCCTGAGTGGTTATGGAACCTTCCTCGTCTGACCACATTCTCTATTTCAAATAACTTATTTAATGGTTTCGAAGGTCCAACGGACGTTATGGTAAATTCATCGATGAAGAATATATTTCTGGAGCAAAACTGTTTTGAAGGAGCAATTCCTGTTCTACCAGTCTCTATCCGCATGTTGTCTGCAAAATTCAATAAATTCACAGGGAGCATACCTCGTTCAATATGCAATTGTCGATCTCTCACTCATTTGAAGCTACCGTACAACAACCTCACCGGTCCAATCCCTCAATGCTTGAGTAACTTGTCGGTTGTGACTCTTCGAAAGAACAACTTGGAAGGAATTATTCCTGACGTGTTTTATATCGGTTCTCCGCTACGGTCACTTGACGTTGGGCACAATCGACTAACCGGAAAACTTCCAAGATCTCTTCAAAATTGCTCATCTCTAGAGTTTCTAAGCGTTGACCACAACATGATTGAAGACACATTTCCTTTCTGGCTCAAGGCTTTACCGAACTTGCAAGTCCTTACACTCAGTTCAAACAAGTTTTATGGCTCTATATCTCCTCCTGATCAAGGTCCTCTCGGGTTTCCAGAGCTACGTATATTTGAGATATCTGATAATAAGTTTATCGGAAGCTTGCCACCAAGCTACTTTGTGAACTGGAAAGCATCGTCCCTTACTATGAATGAAGATAGTAGTCTATATATGGTACACGAAGAAATTAACTACGGGGTATTGTACTATTTCAATATAGAGGCTATAGATTTGCAATACAAAGGTCTATCAATGGAGCAAAAGAAGGTCCTTACTTCATACGCCACCATTGATTTTTCTGGGAATAGAATTACAGGACAGATTCCTGAATCAATTGGTCTCTTGAAAGCATTAATTGCACTCAACTTATCAAACAATGCCTTCACAGGCCATATTCCTTTGTCGTTGGCCAATCTGAGCAATCTTGAATCACTAGACCTATCAAGCAACCACCTCTCAGGTACTATTCCTAATGGACTTGGAAGCCTCTCGTTTTTGGAGTACATAAATGTGTCTCACAACCAACTCAAGGGTGAAATACCACAAGGAACACAGATTACTGGGCAAGCTAAATCTTCATTCGAAGGGAATGCAGGCCTTTGTGGTCTTCCTCTCCAAGAAACTTGCTTTGGGACTAATGCACCACCGACACAACCACCTAAGCAAGAAGATGAAGAAGATGAAGAAGAAGTGTTGAACTGGAAAGCTGTAATTATTGGGTATGGACCTGGAGTGTTGCTTGGATTGGCAATCGCACAACTCATTGCTTCATACAAACCGGAGTGGCTCGTCAAGATTATTGGTCCAAACAAGCGCAGAAACTGTTAGGAATGCTTTCTGTTTGAGTGCTCATGTATGGAAGCATCTCCTTATGTTTGTTTTATCATTATCTGATGTTTTGTTCTCTTTCATTTCTCTATAAAGTAAATGGTGTGTTTTGTAGTAATTTTCACACTGGAGTTGCTCTTCAATCCTAGAAATTTTATGATTTTTTTGTTTTGCATTTGATCTTGGAAGGTTCATTTATTACTTGGTTTGTCTATCATCTTCCTTGGTACGGTTTTGCATTATTAACATCTAGGCAAAGAATCTGTGCTCTCATTTTATAAAAATAAATATAGTATTTTATAACTTATTAATTTTTTTTATAAAACGTAGAAAGTATGTGTTATAATCATTTATAGATAATATTAAAATGTGTATATTTTATAGTTTTAGATTAAAACTAAAATACAAATACGTCAAATACCAATTAAAATATACATCCTCTATTAGTTTAGGTGAGTTATTCTAAAATTTTAAAATATTACTTAGTACTTTCTGAATTAAGTAACTACAATAAAAAACAAATTTCAATTAAATCATTTACTAATTTAATAAGGTAATTTATAATGATTTCAGTTTCCTAATGAAAAGATACAGTCTTTCAAATTAATTGGGATTCCTGATAGATATATGATTTTGTAAACATATCTGAACTTTTAGGGAAGACATCACATAGAGTTTATCTTTGATATAACAAGATGGTCGAACTAGATCTTCACCGAATAGCTGAAATCTAATCTCTTATACCACTTAAAACGATCAGACCTATTACTGTCATTCTGTCAAAAAGACGAAAAGATCGCAACATAGAAATTACAAATAGCAAATTTGCATAAAAATATTAACACAAGCGAGATGTTATCCAGTTGATGTGCAAACTGCAACCCTACGTGTACCCAAGACTCCTCTAAATTTACTAAACACATATGGTTAATCGTGGCTGTTACATTTTACTTCTCTCATCCAACAACTCGCTAGAATATCACATTCATTCACTAGAGAACTCATGAGTGAACAGGGTAAGCAAAGAAGTGGGTTGCAGTTGGATCGAGGTGAAGATCAGTGCCATGCTTTTGTTGTGTGAGATACGATACAATGCATCCAAGGATTGAAGAGCTAAAAGACTTGGATAGCTTAGTGATGAATAGATGGATGATGGAAGAAGGATTCACACATGTGTTGGATTCTTCTTAACACAATTAAGTATTTCATAATAATAGTAACAATTAATTATAATTCTTCTTAATATTAGATAATTAAGACATTACCTAGTCAAAAACACTCCCTAGTTCTACGGCCAATATTGTGCAATTTCTTTGGACAACATTTATTTACATCTCCCATAAGTAAATCACTTGTTTATTCTTTCTAAAATTAATCAAGAAGGAAATAAAGTTAACCTTAATTTATTCAAGAAACATGTCAAAGACACCAACAGAGAAACAAGAGTTACCACTAGAAACGAGTCCTTACACAAAGTACGAGGATATTGAAGATTACAAGAAGAACGCTTATGGAACTTCTGGTCACCAGGAAGTTAAGCCTGGCCAAGGCGGTGGCGCAACAGACGCACCGACACTCTCAGGCAGTGCTCCTCCCTCCGCTATAGATTCAGCTAACCAACAAGCTAAGAAGTGAATCACACATTATCACAAAACAAATTAACATGTTCCCTTGCTTTTTTATTTGATGCTTTTGCGGTAATTGATTTGTTTTTTTTCCTATATGTTGTTATGATCCAATCTAATCAATTGATCAATGCTTAAGTCTACGAGAAATTTGATCATCTTCCGACATATTATACGCCAAACGTATAAAAAATATTAGATAAAGAATAAATAACATGTGTTCCAATTCCTAACGCTGAATATTTTGATTAGTTTCATCTTTTTAGCACACAACTTGGAATGACCGACTGATTCCTAGCAAATTATAGTGTGTATAAATTAACTTGAAGTCAATTCCATAACCACCAGCAATTTGAAAAGCATGCCATTAGTTGTAGCAATAAGCATCTTCATAAACTTGATCAAGTTTGAACAATAAACATTATAAAGATCACAAAATATGAAAATACTCTAAAACTAGTATAAAAATTACCATAAAAATAGCATATAAAAGACGAATAACCAAAATAACTTTTATTAAAAACTAGTGTTGAAAGTGACCTAACCAACATTTTAATTAAGCTACTAAATATAACACCACCACCTTCATAAGGATACATAACAATTCTTATTTGATTTTAAATAGAAAGGACATATCAAAATATCAACAATCAAAAAGAACATCCAACTACATATAATCTGTGTAACTACCTACCATTGGTTGTTACTTGTTAGTTTTAGGCATTAAAGTTTCAATTTTCAATCATTAGCAGTTAATACTTCTAATCTCTCAACATTAAGACCCAAAAACAATACTTTTAATTGCAATAAAAGTCAGTAAAATAATAATATGCAAAATTAATATTCTAATTCCATCAATGAGATGTCCAATCACCAACAACAATAGCTACCATTGTCGTTAGATCGCTACCGATATGGGCTTTTACCGGTTTTAGATAAGTTCCATCCCAAACCGGAAAATAAGTTTTCCCGATAGTTGATCACAGCCGAGAATCTAAGATACATCCAATACAATTACGACAAGTGTATGGCGGGAATCTGACGCAGCTACATAAGAATATTTTAATCGGAGGTAATAACCCCACGCGATGGAAAAGACAATAGAAGATTACGTGGATGAGATCTCATCCGTCCATTTTCTATCCGAGCAATCTAACGGGTGGGACTCAATGGCGGTACCACCCGGTCAAAGTAATGCGTAGCCGTTGATATAAAGACACGTGTCAGTAAAAGATCTCCGGAGGGACAGATAGACGATGGAAGAGATTACCTGGAATCGCCGGTGGCCAACCAAATACCAAACGAGACAAACCTTCTTCCTCTCTCTCTCTCAAAGAAATTGTCTTTCGTCAATTCTCTTCTCCTTCTTCTTTCTTCAACGCCATAACTTTCTTCTTCTTCTTCTGGGTTTCCGTGAAAGTTTTCAAGAGAATCTCAGAGCTGTTCTATGGTTGTGAGATCAATCATCTCAGAGCTTTTGTTTGTGGTAAAGCTTCTCACTTTCTGAATCATCTACATGAATTTGAGGTTTTTCGTTTCTCATCAATCTGTTGGGTTTAGTCTAAGAGCTGACAATTTGTGAGCTTTTTGTTGAATTAAGCTTCTGGGTGTGTGTGTGTGTGTGTGTGATTTTCTGAATTTTTCTTGTCAATTTCGAAAATGGAGTTTTGGTTATGTTTCTGGTTAATCGATAGCTTGATCTGATCGTATAAAAGGTTTCACCTTTGAGTAGCTATGTCTTGACCCTTGTGGGAGCTTTTGATTCGGTGCTTAGTTTAGAGTTGTAGAAGCTTCAGTTGTTGGTGTGGTGGTTATTGACTCTGATACCACCGGTTTGATCAAGAACAAGGATCTGCTGAACTTGGGTGTTTATCAAAATCATTTCTTTTGGCTTTGAGATTGATATTTGGGGAAGGAAGGTTCCTTTAGTTTTCAAGTTGTGAAGTTTTGTTTCTCACAAAAAGTCTCTGATCCTTGTAGGTTTGTCTTTGTTGATCTAAGAGCTAGTGGGAACAGAGGAAAGCAACAGACTGAAAACGCTTTTACCTTGAAAACACACAAGAGGAAATTGTTACTGGATTGCTGATAGATTTACATGATTGAGAAGAGCTCAGCGGATGGTATGGATTTTTCACCTTTGATTACGGTTCTAGAGGGAGATTTCAACATGGAGAAGGCTTCTGCAGTAGAGACTGATACTTTAGATGACTCTACTAAACAAATGAGTAAAGGAAAACCTCCGAGACACATTTCTTCTATGCAACATATCACAAGCACTACTACTAGTAGGCTGCAGGTAACTT
Source organism: Brassica rapa (assembly GCF_000309985.2). Classification (NCBI taxonomy): domain Eukaryota; kingdom Viridiplantae; phylum Streptophyta; class Magnoliopsida; order Brassicales; family Brassicaceae; genus Brassica; species Brassica rapa. Next base: position 17,643,546 of record NC_024798.2, read on the forward strand.
ATATGACCCACAAGTTCTGGATTTGTATTTTTTTTTCTCTTGCATTGTGGTTCAAATGACTTAACTAGTTGATGTTTGTGCGCAGGATGTGGATGTTTGTAGTTTGGTTATGAAGTCACCTGATGAAAAATCAGAGTTTCTGCCTGTATACCGATCAGGAAGCTGTGCTGAACAAGGAGCAAAACAGTTTATGGAAGATGAACACATTTGCATTGATGATCTTGTTGAGCATCTTGGTGCATCTGTTGATTTCTCATCTCTTGGAGCCTTCTATGGGGTGAGTGTATATCTTCAAAACCATGCCCAAAGAAAGCTTATACGCACCTTGTCAACCTGTTAACATTGTTGATTGTGTTGTCTTTGGCAGGTGTTTGATGGTCATGGAGGCACAGATGCAGCACTGTTCGTTAGAAAGAACATACTGAGATACATTGTAGAAGACTCCTACTTCCCACTATGTGTAAAGAAGGCAATTAAGAATGCTTTCTTGAAAGCTGATTACGAATTTGCAGATGATTCTTCCCTTGACATCTCTTCTGGCACCACTGCGCTTACAGCTTTTATTTTTGGAAGGTAAGGAACATTTGAATTTATGTTTATGTACTTTTGATTTGATTATGAACAGAGTTGGTACTTTCTTTTCATTACAGGAGGTTGATAATTGCAAATGCTGGTGATTGCCGAGCAGTGCTTGGAAGAAGAGGCAGAGCAATTGAGTTATCCAAAGACCACAAACCAAACTGCATCGCCGAGAAAGTAAGAATAGAGAAGCTAGGTGGAGTTGTCTACGATGGCTACCTCAACGGGCAACTATCAGTAGCACGTGCCATCGGAGACTGGCACATGAAAGGCCCCAAAGGCTCCGCTTGTCCTCTGAGTCCAGAGCCAGAGCTGCAAGAGACTGATCTGAGCGAAGAAGATGAGTTCTTGATAATGGGGTGCGACGGTCTGTGGGATGTGATGAGCAGTCAGTGCGCGGTGACAATCGCGAGGAAAGAACTGATGATTCATAATGATCCAGAGAGATGCTCTAGGGAGCTGGTGAGGGAGGCTCTTAAAAGGAATACGTGTGATAATTTGACTGTGATTGTTGTGTGCTTCTCTCCTGATCCTCCACAGAGGATAGAGATCCGGATGCAGTCAAGGGTGAGGCGGAGCATATCAGCGGAAGGGCTTAATCTACTTAAAGGTGTGCTTGATGGTTATCCCTAAGCATGTTCTTGTTGTTCTGTCTTTACTTTGTGAGAGGCTATTGCCATGTTAGAGATGTTGTTGTGTTCTGAGTATGTTGTTGTTGCCTATATTAGTATTCAACATTCATTGAGATTTTTGATGGATGCATGTATCACGCTTTTGTAAATAACGTTTTTTTACTTGTAAAATATATATCAGAGCTTCTTCTTTGCTTATCATCTCTCTTAAATCCAGGGATGTTAGATCGTAACTAACAAGGTTGTATTATTACAGTTGAAGCTAGTTATGATTATAGTACGTCGATACCTTTTGTATTTTTTTTAAATATGAGACCCTAGCATTTAGATATATAATTCTAACGCCACATATATAAAGTAGTTCTTCTCTAATCCAACTCCAACACACAAGGGAAACATAACTAAAATTGAAATATGCTTGTGCAAGAATAATATTGGAGGTTTTGTGATAATTCTTCTACAAGGACTTTCACTTCATAGTCAGGTTTTACTGGTTACACTATCTGGTCCGCAGAACAAACATTGTTTGTCTTGAGTCTCTTGACCAATTAGAATGCGTACGAGACAGTTTTTTCTCTTCCAAGTCATCTTGATTCTTTTTTTTTTTCCTTCTGAATTTGATTGATTGATAAAACTGAGAACATACAAGCATGATAACCAAAAGCCGGTGGAAACACATTACTATCCCCGGAAACATAGCCCACAAACGGGATTCTTAAACCCAAACAAAAGGCAACACATACAACAACTACGGCAAACACAAGATGAGACTGCAATCTTATAACCAAAACCGAAGACAAACCTTGAAGAGGCTAATAGAAATAAGTCGTCCAGTCATAGAAACAGCCGGCACTCTTGCCAAGAACCAACCAAGCACAAGAGAGAGTAAGCGGAGTAGTGGCCAACACAACAACATCGGACCAAACATACCTGAACCATCCGTTCACGGTACCAAACTAGAGCCAAAACGCCTTGCAAAAAACTCCAAATATAGAAGAGACAACCACCCGAAACTAAAGCCCCCTCCTCAAGCGAACCTTCATCGGAAAGCCTACACCCTCAACTTCATTATATTGCTTCACCGAAGCCACCAAAGAACGAGAGAATCATGAGAACATCCGGAAACCACACTTATTATAAGGCCGCGAGAAGGACTCCTTCATGCCTGAGAGATGGAAAGGTGAGAAGAACCCTGCAACTTCTGAAGAATAAAAGGCATGCTCTGCTCATCACACACAACCGCCACCATCACACCACCACTTATACCGTTGATGAAACCAGACATAACACAAACACTACAAACCAACAAGGATGCCTCAGATTCAACCTCTATGTCAAATAACAAACATCAGATGGGATAAAGGATGAAGCACGAACCCATCTGAAGCACACAGACAAGGATAACCCAAAACAACAACATCTGAGATGGATTGAAACCAGAGCGACAAATCAAGATCTAGAGATCTAAAACGAAATGAAAACCCTAGTAATCCAGATTTGCTGAGAGACAAAGAGGAGAAGATGAATACAAGAGAGAAGAGGAAACGAAGCTTAAGCCTAGCGGAGACCTCCGCACAACCAACCATACGGACTGTCTCCACCCGCCCCACCACCGAGTCCCGACGAGACCTCGAAGAGACACGGACTGTCCGCTTCGTCACCAAACGCAGACCCAGATTCGCATCCCAAAACAACACTTAACTAGCAGATCTACAAAGGACAGAGACGGCAAGGCTAACTAGACCGGCGGTGGTGCTAACGAAGCCACCACGCGCCGGTCACCGGAAAATACAGAACTTGCGGCTGTTCTTTCTTTCTTTCTTGCGGCTCTCCAAGTCATCTTGATTCCTTCTAGCATTTTTTTTGGGTAAAAAAAGATGATTTTACCTATTTGCCGAAAAAACCCAAACATCATAAATAGTTCAAGCGAATCGAATTTAGTGGCGGCAGTTATAGCCGTAACTTATTTATCACTGGCCCAACTCGTTGGCAAATAAGAAGATTAAAATTCCTTCTAGCATATTCATATATCTCAAAAGGTTATCTTTCAGTTTTCATCCACGAGGCCTGAATCCTAAATGCACCCCATCACTCTTTAATGACCCCTATTATGCAGTGTCAAAACATAAAATCATAAAGAAGTCAAAGCCGGATTAAATTGACGGCACGAGCAAACATTTATTAAGAATTTTAATAAAAAAATATTTGTAACAATTTAGGGACCTATATCCCTACGTAACTTCTTAAAGTTTTGGGTGGTAAAGCAAATGTTTCACTGAGGAATATACTCCTAAAGCATGCATGGATATGCTATTTTCTTCTTTTGTGAATACTCATGTTTTTCACGCTTTCACTATCCTCCAATTTTGGTATATTCTCTTGTTGACTCAATGAGGATGAAGAAGCCGATATAGTCATGGACAAGTTGGCAGTACTGGAGTAGCTATTTTCCGATAGATATTTGCCATATTGATCAAGAAGTATGTCAGGAGCAACTGGTGGAACTGGCGTAACGATGATGGGATCATGTGAAGTAGCGGTTGATGGATAGCGATGAGTAGATGAGTTGATAAGAATGTGCTCCGGGAAGTTAAGCTTGGCCTTGTGGCCTCTAAACTCAAAAGCAGCTTTGTCATATGCTAACGCTGCTTCTTCTGCGGTGTTGAACGTGCCAAGCCACACACGAGCTGCCTTGTTCGGGTCACGGATCTCCGCCGCGTACTTTCCCCACGGTCTTTGTCTCACCCCTCTGTAGTTTCGTTGTCTCGACTTTCTTTGTTCTGATGAAATGATGAAAAGACATAATTAAAAGTTGGATCTTGCCTAGATGTATATGATATCACATGTTATTCATCACTTTCATGAAAAACATAAACCTGCCAGTCCATTGGCATGTGTTTTGATGTGTTTGAATAATATGATCATTCTACTTTTTTTTTTTTGTAACACTATCATTCTACATCTATTAATGAAATCTTTTTTTTTACGTCTATTAATGAAATCTATTAAGAGGTAACAAAATGTTTCAAAAAAAAAAAAAAAAATTAAGAGGTAACAAAAATTCATAATAATATGATCGTTTATTATGTGGTATAATATGATCATTTTATTAGCCTCTCTAATAAAAAATTCTCTTAAGTGGTAATCAACTAATATATACTTCAGTATTTCCTATAATATTGCGGTACAAAATAATTAAGTTCGATTTTTGAATACTTCTTCCCTATGTTTCAAGCTAGAAATAATGTCTGACTAAACCAAAACATGACTGTCGCTACCAACCCTAGCCTGACTTATGAAAGGTAGCAACCGAGATAGTTAAGCATCTATTGGAAGGCCAAATTATGATCATTTTGTCCCACAAATTTGGAAAATTAAAGAGCGGCTTAACCTTAATAAGATCATACCAGGAACATTCATAAAGATGCACTGAGTTCTAATAAAATGAGCTAATACACTGTGAACAAGAAGGATGCAAAAACAAACTGATTTTCAACATGTGAATTATCCATTTGATCAAGGTCATGTTGCAACCACTAACGCATTCATAACCAATATAAAAAAAAAATCCAATAATTAACTAAACTATCCAGTTCCAAAGTGTATGAAAAGAAAATCTGCTATGAAAAAGATAATCACAAAGCTATGTGTTCATATATTAATATAGAATTATAAGTAAATTGATCAGATATATGAGATTACCTCCAGGGGTAAGAGATGAAGAAGATGAATCCATGGATGGTGGGGTGGGTTGATCTGTGAGTTCAGAGACAAAAGCAGACACATCAGACTCCGACAAAGTTGTGCAAGAATACAAATCTTCTTTCTCTTCTCTTTTTCGAGCCATTGATTCCGGTGAAAGAGGTCTCTTCCCACTAGGCATCATCCGATGATATAAACTCTGATGTTTTTTTCTTGGATCAAAAAACTCTGATGTTTTATTTTTATTTTTTTGTAGTCAAAGATGTACAAGCCAAAAATGTACAGTAAAGATGTCTAATACCTGCATCTATGTTATATATAGAAACACACGCATCTATTTGTTGACCAGCATAGGAAGAGAGAAGTTTGTATAGCTTTTTTCTTTCAATTTAATAAAGATAAGGTTTGTATAAGCTTTGCTACATTATAGTTTGGTCATAATTTGCACCCACAAAAATAGTTTGGTCATAACCTCTACACGCACATTGTTCTATAAAAATAATTCTGTAAAATCAAGCTTCAAAAAAGAAAAAAAATAATAGTAATTCTGTAAAATCATTTCTATATATTGTTGTAACAAAACTTATTTATAATATAGAGTGGTATCGAGGGGCTTGCCATGTAGTCTAGTAGTAGTATTAACATTGTCCTCGTTTCTAATTAACACAAAGTTGGTAAGGTATGCAATGTACGTCTGTAAGGTGTAAATTATAAACGATAAGAGCAGAGATTGTATTAATATAAATTAGTTTTTCCGAGTTGAAATGTTGGTTTATTTTGAAATGGAACATGTATGATCTGACCAAAACAGAAAATAATATACTATATCACTAGTTTTATTCATGTGAGAAAGGACTGTTTCAAATTCTTGATGTATATATTAATGTTTCTATATACTATATATTAATGTTTTCAAGAAACAAAGTAGTAAATGAGCTTGGCTACTTTATTTTTTGGCACACCTCTGACGATTTCTTAAAGTTCAAATAAATTCATTTATGGATTAGAGTATAATTATACAAAGCATGACGACTGATCATCATCAAGTCAAGGTAATAAAGGATTATACTGGAATATTTTTTTTTCCTTAATCTTAGCATAACTACCATTTCACTGATTTACTCGGAATTAGAAAACAAAAGCAGTTTCCAACTTTGTTTTATGAAATGATTTCGTATTTCAGCGGTCAACATTTCCAAAAGATTGAAGTTACGTTCATGTATGTATTTAGATCATGATTTCGTTAAGTGTCTATCTGTTTAAGTGGAAACAATTACACTATTTATTGGCACATCATATATCAGTACGTGCATGTGCACTAAGTTTTGACCAATCGTATATCAGTGTATATAGTATAGTCTATGCAATGTTTAGTCGATTAGTCGTTGGAAAATTTGAACCCACTCAAATAAAAGTTAAGGATACTCTAATCGACAAAGGCAAACATTGCAAATAAAAGTTAAGAAGTTATGCACTTCATGGTTGTCATGTCATGAAGTCGTAGTCCTTGAAGCCAACTCCAAGCCATTTATTAAAGGACGAACAAATGACAACGTAACGAAGGTTTTATTTTAACGTAACTAAGTTTATATTCTAGATATAATTTATTTTTTCTTATAAATCATTTTAGAGCTTTCAACCAAATATCGTGATCGCTTGTGTTTCTTTTTTAATGAATACTAAATTTATTCATCACAAAAACTTATTTTACAATCAATGCGTTGTTTGTGTGGAAACAAATAAAAGTGTTAGCGTATTCAGAAAACACCAGATCGATGTTTGAAGCTTTCACGTGTTTGCTGACTGGTCATCAGATTTACCACTTAATGCTCTGATCTGCTATGATCCACTTAAAAGAAATGTTCGGCTTCTATTCGCTACATACAGTTTTCGGAAATGTACTCATCGCATTTCATCATTAAAAATGGGACAGAATCTGCAACTAATCTCTTTTAATATATTATGTTTCTATTTGTGGTTAATATAACAGTTTGGAAGATTCGTGCCATTTTAATAAGTCATTGAGGGATTATTATTTATCCTTGGGGTAGAATCTTAATTACATGCATTGATATGTCAATGAATAATTTTTTCAATCATGTGGTTGAAGAAATAAACTGAATATTATAAACACTAAAGAAAAATGAAATATTGAGCTAAAATGATAAATCATTAGACCGACAGTTAGAATCTCCAAGTGTGTGAAATAAGATATTAATTTGAAGACCAAGATGACGTATGGGCTTACCTAAATGTGTAGTCAACCTTGATTATAAAAGTCAGAGCAGACTACGCACGAACATTTCAACTCCTACCAATCGCATAATACCATACCCTAGTGTTATATTGATATTTATTTATAAGTCTTTCATTAGTTAGTATGCTATTCAATTCAATGAAGACATTGCTGTAAGAGAATTTACGTGTGGTTTTACGACAATACTTCAAAGTATATGAATGCTCTGGTCCGATCACTTTGATCGAAAAATACTTTTCGTTGTAGTATTGGTTTATTCGTTGTAGTATTGGTTTACATGTAGCAGGTGATAAATACAATTCATATAGCAAGTTCTCTTTTTCGTAATCAGTGCACAATTAAGATTTATTTACCTTAAAATCGATGCCTTGTTGTTGCTAAGTTAGGCGAAGGGTTAGCAGACGAATTTGGTCTTTGCAGTATGAATGACCTATCACCGACGTTTTGATTCATGCAAGCGATCACGTGCTAAATTACCAACATGTTCTATTGTATATTGTTGAAACTTTTGGTTTTTAGTTGCTTGTACTTTTTGTGAAAGTTGAATCTGAGAAAAGTATCTAAGCATTCTTTTATTTTAAGAATTTACCTTTTAAAATGTTTTAATATGACTTTTAACGTTAAGTTTTAGAAGGCCACATATTCTAATGTATGCTTTTAGGCCTCCCATAGTTTTTTCTTTTGCTCTAAAGGTCTCCCAAGGTTGAGAAGCGACCCATGAACAAAGAGGCACTAACTCTATGAAGGCTAATGATTAAAGGTAGTCAACGTGTATGATAACGACACTAACTCTACGCACAAGCTCCGTCTAAAGAAACGGACCAAGTGTCTATACTATGTACTCAATGGTGGAGGTTTATGGATTTTGTCTGTCTGAAGAAAGACGATGAAGTTGTAATGTATTGAGATCTTTTTAATTCGAAACTTCATTTTCACGTGCTTTCTCGTGCATCTAACGGAGTTAGCTCCGGCTCTGTCACAATAGACACTCCTCTTCATGCACATCCATCTCAGGCACCAATAGGAGCTATAGCTCAGAATCTGTTACAATAGCATTCTACAGTCCTCTTACAGATCCACAAAACGTTCTGGGTTATTCTTTCATATGTGAGACAGTCAAAAATGTTGATAAAAAGTTTCTCAATAAACAAAGTCACTAAAATTTCAACTACAGCTTCCTTCACTATTCCGACAACATCATAAAAGGACATAACGTGCGACTAAACACATGAGTTCACTTAAGAGTAAAGGAGATAAATGTGCCCAGGAAATTTCAAGAGCAAATCCAGAGCCTAACGACTCAGTTTATGTAGACAGTGTCACTGTGTCTTGGAGGTCTATCAGGAACCGTACCTGGTTTGAACCTAGACGCTTCATGTCTAGCCAGCTCAGGTGGCACCGCACTGTTGCTCTGAACAAGCATCTGCTTCAGATCATAAAAGACGTCAGTATCATGAAGCGTCAAGAACGACGTCGCAACACCACTCTTCCCAGCACGTCCCGTACGTCCAATACGATGAGTATACATCTCTATGTGCTTAGGCATGTCGTAGTTTATGACATGAGCCACATCAGGAATATCGATTCCACGTCCTACAACATCTGTTGCGACCAGAACGTTGTATCTCTTTGCTCTGAATCCTTCCAAGCTGATCTCTCTCTGCTCTTGCGACTTCCCACCGTGCAAGGTCGTGACACGGTACCCTGCCTTGTCCAGATTCTTAGCAATAGAGTCGCAGTTCTTCTTTGTGTTGACAAACACAATGGCAGTCTTATCGCTGAGCTCATCAAGCAGTTTCTGCAACCTAAAGAACTTCTCAGACTCTTTCATCATAATCACGTGCTGCGAGATCAACTCCGTGGCTTTTCCTGCAGTACCAATGGTGACAACGACCGGGTTCCTCAAGTACTTCCTCGCAAGCCTCTCTACACCAGGAGGCATTGTAGCACTGAACATATAAGTCGTTCTGTAAATCTTCTTCTCGTCAAGCTCCTCCTCTTCGTTCTCCGGTTTCAAATTACTCGAAGGCATCGCGTCCAACACTCCCGCAACCTGAGGCTCAAACCCCATGTCAATCATCCGATCCGCCTCATCAAGAACCACGTAGTTACACTGGTTCAACACAGCATACCTCCTCTCAAGACAATCAATCAAACGACCAGGAGTAGCGATCACAATCTCACACCCTTGCGTTATCTTCAACCCCTGCTCCTCAATAGACTGACCACCCACAATAGAAGTCACCCTAAAGCCTAGATAATGCGCAAACTTAACAGTTTCCTCTTCAATCTGCTGCGCAAGCTCCCTAGTAGGCGCCATAACCACAGCGTAAGGACCCTCCGTCTCATTCTCCTCGCTCATCGGTGGCAGCCTAGATATGTAAGCTAACATAGGCAGAACAAAAGCAGCAGTCTTTCCAGAACCAGTCTCTGCAATACCTATCACATCACGCTGCTGAAGTCCAAGCGGTATAGCCGCCATCTGAATAGGAGAAGGCTTCTTGTAACCAGCTCTCTCCACAGCTTTCAAAAGCTCGGAAGTTAGTTTACTCTCTTCCCAGCTCCTCATAGGCCTAGGAATCTTCGATCCTTTGTAAGAGATGTTGAAGTCTTCTCTAAAGATACGCCAGTCTCTCTCACTCATCTCCTCCAACCTCTTATCACTCCAATGCCTATCAACCCTCATGTCAAACGAATCATACGCGTCAGCAGCTTCTTCCCTCACCTTCTGAGCAGCAGCCTCCTCGGGCTTCTCAATGACTCCGTCCTTCTTGCGAATCTCGTCTCGCGTCTCCCTCTCGTGCTTGGCGGCTTGCTTCTTCTGCTCGCGGCGGTCCATTCCGGCGCGGAAGCCGCGGCCGAAGAGGAGCTGGGCCTCGTGGGGGTTCTGGTAGAGAGCGTTCATGTCTCGGGAGGTGTCTTCGGTGTTCTCCCAGTCGAAGGAGAAGCGGAACTTCTCGGAAGGGCGGATGACTCTCTTCTTCGGCTTCTTGCCTCCGAGGTACTGCTCCTTGATCGCGTCGAGCTCCTTCTCCCGCTCTCGCTCCACTAGCTTCTCCACACGTGCCGCCTCACGTGCCTTGGCTTCCTCCTCGCGCTCGCGTTCTCGGATTCGTCGATCTGGCTCCCGATCTCGCTCGCGGCGGTCACGGTCGCGTTCTCTGTCTCTATCGCGATCTCGATCTCGATCACGGCCTCTGTCTCTCTCCCTCTCTCGATCTCGATCTCGATCTCGATCCCGGTCGTCTTCATCATCGGGATTGGGGAGAGTGAGTTGTTCGCGGCGGAGGCGTTGATCGGAGATTTGATCCTGGCGGCGTTTTAGGGCTAACTCTTCGCGCTGAGCTTTGGTGAGGAAGACGGGCTTCTTAGCATCCGATGTAGATCCAACGACGTCGTTGATTGATCGCTTCATCGTTGGCTGAAGAATCTGAGTGCTTTTTTTTCGCTTGGTAGATTGCAGGAGGGGAAAGCTGAAGAAACTATCCTTTTCTTATCACTTTCTATCCTTTGTAATTTTTATATTTGCAAATTTTCCTGATTTGGGATATTTGTTTGATGTATATCCCCTACTAGGGTTTTAGGCCCATTACCAATAGTTTTAGGCCCATTACCAATAGCTTGGGTCGGCATCTGGCAGTTAGAACAAAGTTTAACGTTCACTTGGGTCAGATTGCAAACCTACTTGAAAGGGTCAGGGAAACTCGATTTAACTGAGATAACTAGTAAGTTGATTGTTTGACCAAAAAAAAAAAAAAACTAGTAAGTTCATTGATATGGGGAATGTGGGATATACAAGAAGCAGGTTTAAAAGTGCTAAGTTTCAGAATGGACTATGCGGTCATTGATCATCTCAAAATACTTTAAAAGTTCGATTAAATCGATTTGGAGGAGAGTTATCAATGTTAAAGCAACTAAAATGTTCTTTTGAACATGTCTATTTACACATAAACAATCTATTTAGACATGGACTTCACTTCTAATTAAAAATCAAATCACATCAAATGTTAAATTGAATACATCCCTTTAGGAAATGGACATTTTCGTCTTTTCAGTATAGTTTCGGTTTTTGTATATTGGTTTTCTAAAACTGTTTTCTAGAGGTATACACCGCTCTAGGAAAGTGTTCGATTAAATGTTTTTTGGTGTTTTGAGTATATTTTAGTTATTTTAAATATTTAATTTTGATTATTTATATTTACTTTCAAGTATTTTAGACAATTTAAAAATGTTTTTATTGACATTAAATATAAAACTAATTAATATATTTAGATAGATAAATCTATTTCATATATAATTGCTTTGGTTCAGATCGAGTTCGGTTTTGATTCTATAAATACCAAAATTTTGACTCTGTTCAGATATTTAATCAATTTCGATTCGGATTCAATACTATTTTTCGGATCGGAGTTACCGGCGATTGGTAATGGTATTAGACTCTCGAGAACCAAAACAATAAACTGATTGACTGTGATCAGGTCAGAGCCTTCTGTTGGAAGAGATTGTATTCGGTTCTGTTTTCGGATTTGAGTTTTTTGCCCGGCTCTAGTTCGGTTAGTAAAATACTTGAATAGAACGACTTCAAAGTATTTAGCTCTTAGACTCCGACAAAAAAAAAAAAAAAGGTCTTGAGGTAAGAACTGCAAAAGTTGACACGATCGTTAGTGATGAAGATGGGCCATATGGGCCAATTCAGAATCATCTCTTTTAAGTTTTAACTAAGCCCATTTCAATTACTATACGTAAAGCCTCCCCGTTGCTCAACTACCCTTTGATGGCTAACTCAGCTGCCTACGAAGCTATCGTCCGAGCAGGTCCTCGCCTAAACCAACTCCAACAAGTCCACGCCCACCTCATCGTCACGGGCTACGGTCACAGCCGGAGTCTCTTAACAAAGCTCCTAACTTTCGCCTGTTCCGCTAAAGCCCTCGCTTACACTCGCCTCCTCTTCCTCTCCGTGCCTCTCCCCGACGACTTCCTCTTCAACACTATCATCAAATCGACTTCAAAGTCTCGTTTACCGTTAGATTGCCTCGCTTACTACCGTCGTATGTTATCTTCTTCCAACGTCTCTCCGAGTAGCTACACTTTCACCTCCGTTATCAAGTCATGCGCTGATCTTTGTGAGTTGAAGATCGGAAAGCGGGTTCATTGCCACGCGGTGGTTTCTGGGTTTGGGTCGGATAGTTATGTTCAGGCGAGTTTGGTTGCTTTATATGGAAAGTGTGGAGATGTGGGAGGTGCACGGAAGGTGTTCGATGAAATGCCTGTGAAGTCTGTTGTGGCGTGGAACTCGCTTGTTTCTGGGTTGGAGCAAAACGGGTTAGGGGAAGAAGCGATACGTGTGTTTTATCAGATGAGGGAATCAGGTTTGGAGCCGGATTCAGCTACGTTTGTGAGTGTTCTCTCGGCTTGTGCGCAGACCGGGGGGATTGGTTTGGGTTCTTGGGTGCATCGGTATATTGCTGATAATGGTTTTGAGTTGAATGTGAAGCTCGGTACTGCGTTGGTTAACTTGTATTCGAGGTGTGGGGATGTTGGAAAGGCTCGGGGAGTGTTTGATGAGATGAAGGAGACTAATGTGGCGGCTTGGACGGCGATGATCTCTGCTTATGGTAGTCATGGATGTGGCAAACAAGCAGTAGATCTTTTTAATAAAATGGAGGATGATTACGGTGTAACACCTAATGATGTAACGTTTGTAGCTGTTTTATCTGCTTGTGCTCATGCTGGACTCGTTGAGGAAGGACGTTCTGTTTACAAGAGAATGAGCAAGATGTATGGATTGGTTCCAAGAGTGGAGCATCATGTTTGTATGGTTGATATGCTTGGGAGGGCTGGATTGCTTGATGAAGCTTATAGTTTCATACATGAACTTGATGCTGCTGGGAAAGCAACTTCTCCAGCGTTGTGGACAGCGATGCTCGGAGCTTGCAAGATGCACAGGAACTATGATCTCGGTGTAGATATCGCCAAGAGGCTCATAGCCCTCGAGCCAGAAAATCCGGGTCATCATGTTATGCTCTCAAATATCTACGCCTTGAGTGGCAAAACAGATGAAGTGTCACACGTTAGAGATGGGATGATAAAGAACAACCTTAGAAAACAGGTTGGCTATAGTGTAATTGAAGTAGAAAAGAAGACGTATATGTTCAGTATGGGTGACGAATCTCACCCAGAGACTGGAGAAATTTATAAGTATCTAGAAACTCTGATGAGCCGGTGCAAGGAGATTGGGTATGCGCCGGTGTCTGAAGAAGTGATGCACCAAGTAGAGGAAGAAGAAAAGGAATATGCGCTTCGATACCACAGCGAGAAGCTCGCTGTAGCATTCGGGCTGTTGAAGACCGTAGATGAAGCCATTACAGTTGTGAAGAATCTACGCATCTGTGAGGATTGTCACTCTGCTTTCAAGTACATTTCTATTGTATCCAACAGGCAGATCATAGTGCGAGATAAGCTTAGATTCCACCATTTCCAAAACGGTTCTTGTTCATGTTTGGACTATTGGTAAAGACAAAAATATACAAACACAAGTGTTTCATTTTTATTACAAAACATGGTACATGGTTCTTGCAAACTACAACACTTTTGATATTATACAAGATGAGTCTATGTTACAGCCTTTATTCTCACACATTTTTAGTACAAAACATATTCTACATGGGAAGGGACTTACCAACCTTTGCAAACCAATATTATACATTAGTTATTGGATGTTAGGGAGATGTTTATTAACTGTGTCAACGTTCATGGTTCCAGTGCAACCCCTTGGCTGCAATCAACTCCAATCTCTGAGAATGCTTCCACAAGTTTTGGGTAGAGTTTAGTGAGCATGATCTTGAAACCTGTGGAGTTTGTGGTTGAGCTCTCCTGAAGTTTCGCTGATGATCCTACAGGGACGCCTTCCATGTAAGCCTTGCACGCAGCCAGAACATGCTGAGCCCGGTGCGTGAAGTGGTCCTTCACAAGCACCTCAAAATGCTACACAATGCAACAATACAGAGTTGATCAAAGTGGTCACTTAATGGTAGTTTTCACTTTTTTGTTGAATTGTTACCTTTGGAGGCTTGCGGAGTAACGAGATCATAGATTTGCAGGTGATGAGAAATGCATTCTCATTGTAACTTACTGAGTTTTTCTCTCCTTCAGCTCGGCCCAACTGCTTATCGTACCCAGCTTCGTTGAAGTAAGGCTTCTCATTCAGAACAAGAGCCTGAAACGAGAGAAGGACTTGAAGGATGGAGGAGCTCCCTGGGTTCCACACTTCAGTGCCAGAGCCATTCCATGTATTCAGCAGACTCAAGCAGACTCTTCCCGACTCGTACAGGTTAGGGTTCAGTCGCATCCCACCTGAATGATAATGCACCATCTGTATTCAAAGAGGGGGAGAATAAGTCACAAACATATCTAAAAGCTAGTGTGAGTGATAAGAGAAGTTAAAGCAGTGAAACTCACTGGAGGCTCATGAGGATACTGTGGTGGAAGCATTATGTCAAAAAAGAAAAGTCCATCATGGTATGGTGTTCCAGGGGCACCAACTAGGGCTGCACGGATAAGGTCCATCCTTTCTTCATACACACGCACGTATATTGTGTCTGTTCATAACAAAAAATCAAGTTCAGTAATTTATATTCAAAGTTTCAAAACAGAGAATACATATATAGAAAGAGTATGAACTAACTGGGAAGATCTGCCTCCAAATTGCTCCATTCTTGCTGGACTTTCTTCACCCAACTCTTTGTAACCTATAATAAGAAATGAAAAATGCAAAGTGTGTCATTTAGCTGATCTCAGAATGTTTAAGCGTTTGGTTTCAAAGAGTCTTACCGGAGGTTGTGCCACCTCTTTCCCCGGAGAAAAGAAATGATGGTCTGAGCAGTCAGTAACCATATCAAACTGTTTAAAGCTCACTATAGTTGAATCTAGTGTCTTGTTAATTCCTTTTCCTACTATAGGCAAGTTGACCATCATGTCCATATCCACTTCATCTGATTTAGATTCAGAGATGTCATGTGGTTCTGTTGCTTCTTGAACAAGGACCTCAGAGTCGCTTTGATCTTCAGTGTCATTGCAAAGTGAATGCGAACTTATAGCAGAAGTGGAACCATGAGAACCGAACAGGCTTGAAGCAAGGTTTGTGATGAATCCGATGGCAGCTTTTGGAAGGAAAAATGAACTAGATTCCACAACGTTCTTGTTGCAGCTTTCACCAACACTGTAGAGATTCACCAGACCCTGAAACATACATATATCATTTAAGTCCTGTTATAAAGATATCTTCTGCTATTGGAATAAACTGATGAATCAGAACGTTTTGAGTTGGTCAGATGCTAAAGGTATTGATTTACCGTTTCCTGATGGTTTGAAGATGATTCATCTGATTGAGCTATCTTCTGACTTAGATCTTGAACACTACTTGCAGAACTTATAGTGCTAGAGTTGGAAAATTCAGACCTTTCCATCCTCCAAATTTCATATGGTGCAACCTGGAATACAAACATTCAAGAGAAACATTTTAACAGAATATAAACCTTACTCTCAATCCAATTATACAAACTTTCAGCATAGACTGGAACTATAAGTAGAGCCTAATACATACCTCACTAGTAGAACCATTGGCCCATTTCACCTCCACAACACCATTTCTGAAACCTGCAACAACACCAATGCTTGACAAACAATAAGCACCACTGTAGTCACTATCTGTAAGTTGGTGTTTCGTCTCTGTAGCAACGCTGAACACCACATCACTGTAACAGAATCCAAAATCAGGGTGCTCAAGCAGTTCATAAGCACTGACAACTTCCTCCATCTGCTCACTTGCTTCTTTCTCAGCCAGTGTTCTCCACTGCACCTTCACAGTCTGTTCCTTCGCATTAACAACCTTCACAACACCCCACCTTTTGCTGTTGCACGTTTCCTTTTCCACAACGAACTGCTCAGGCCAAAAGTCATGAGCATTAACAGCTCCAACGGGAAGCAGCTGCTGTGAATCAACTCCCATGCTGCATCCACCATCTTGCCACAAAACATCAACCTTCATCTTCGTCTTGGTGATAACAAAAAGCTCATCAGAGCTTGAGCTCTGCATGTTTCTGCTAAAACCTTTTTGCAGCTCTTCTACATCACAGTGGGGAGCGCCAGGGAGGATGCACCAGTCACCGAGCTGCCAACTTACATGAGAAACAGATGGTAACAAAGTTAAACTCTCAGGACTCTGCAAAGCTTGAGGTGCAGTTAAGTTCCTATCACCACCACCCATGATGATGGAAGCAACCCACTCGACGTAGACAAGTCCTGCTTCTACAGAACATACAGTCCCCAAAGCTTGATTCTCCCTCCAGTTCCCACATAGCCATGAAGTTGATCTGGGAGCATGAGCCAGCTTAACCTGAACTCTCTGCCCTGGATAGTAAGTATACTGAGAATCCTCCAACATATTTGGAGGAACAGCCACAAGCTGATCTTGATTCCTAACAAGAACCTCGTAATTAGAACCATCGTCAAGGGTGACAGAGACGCGCTCAACTATCTTGTCAACCCTTCCTAGCCAAGGACCGTTGATCACATAATCACAGAGTGAGATAGAACGCAGCCTCTGAAGCCTCTTGGTGTCAACTTCTTTTACAACCTTCCCATGAATACTCTCGAGGTTGACAGACATGTCAACATTGATAACCCTGCCACTCTGTCCTGAGGGCTCAGCTGCGGACCTCACAATGTCACCGTACATGAACCCTCTCTCGAAGGACAAGAAGTCATCGATTTTGCCAATGGTTTCCTCAAGGTTTGAGAAGATGTCTTGAGCACGTCCGCCGTAAGAGAACTCCACTTCTTCTTGCTCGCTGCTGCCACTGTCGCTGGAGCTCTCCCAATCGGAGTCAGTGAGGTTCATATCCATAGTTATAGATGCCTGCCATGGATTACTAGACTTTCATCAAAGTGCAAGAGAAAACAAAGAAGCAAATGATATAAAGACAATGAAAGATTCTGACCTTAATAGATTAAATGGTGTCTCTTCCTTCCCTGAAGTTACTTTGATAGATAGTAGGAGTCAAGTGTAAGAAGACTCGGATAATGCCAAAGGAGATTTGCTCTGCTGATGATAACGTGAGCCAGCTGTGGACTCTGATAATGCCAAAGGAGATTTGCTCCGACTAGAGAGATAAAGGTGAGCCAAGTGAAAGACTCTGATAATGCCAAAGGAGATTTGCCGAAACAAATGGAAATGAAGTAACTTCAGAAGGAGGAACTCAACAGGTAACTGGAGTTCCAAAATGCCAAAGGAGATATGCCCCAAAGTGAAAGTCTCCACAGAGAAATGACTTGTATCAAAGTCACCTAAGGGGAGAACCTTCACTAGTTGTACTATTTGCCAAAGGAGATTTGCCCAAAAGGAGCTAGAATCTTTAAGTATATATAGAGGAAACAGGATGTAGTTCAAGAAAATGAAACAAAGTGAGAAACAAGATCGGTATCTTGGACATTCATTCACGCATACTCCCACCAGTGTAGCAGTGAGACCAGCATGATGGTAAGCTCGTTAATAGCTCAAGCCAGAGTTTCCTCCATCAGTTAAAATATTTCCATCTAACCTGCAAGAAAAAATTGTCGTTTGTTGGATTACTTATCACAGGATTTGAGAGCAAACAAATAAAGAAAGAAGCAAACGCTTTATGTAGATGTAAGTTCTTGCTAAAAAAAACAAATTTGGCAACTTGAAATAAGAAGAGAGCAGAGAAAACTATCCTCCTTGCAGCTCATAAAGCGGATAAAAAAGAAAAAAAAAAAGACTTTAGCTTTAGAAAGAAAGAATACTTCATCAAACACATAACTACAAAGTTGGACTTATCCATTCAAAAACAACATAGAGATTCAAAAAAATGTCAAATAATAAAAGGAAACACCAATCATGAATCCAGGATCTTAACAATTGTTGAACACACACACACACACAGACACAGTAGAAACTAGGATTAATTAAACAGATTCATCATGGTAGGGTGAAGAAGGGTTTTGTTTTCTTCTCCAAATTACAATTTAAAAAAATCTCAAAGGTCTTAGCTTTTCTACTTGATGAATAACTAAAATTAGAAACCCATGCTTAAAGAGAGCAAAAGCTAAGAACTTGAGAAGACCCTTTTGTTAATTCGCAAGTTAAGTCAAGAATAGATGGATCAAAGAAGTGAGGAGGAGGAGGAGGAACGTACCATAAGAAGCGTAGTGGTTTTTGGTAATAAATGAGAAATCAAGAAGATGAGCAAAGGGTAAGTGCTTCTCCCTTTCAGTCCCAGGAGTCTATTACGCCATTAACAAACCTCCAAACCATTGGAAAACGAAAACTTTGTCTGCTTCTCTCTGTCTCTCTGCTCTATCCTCTGTTTCTGGGTTCCTCTGTTTCTCTCTGTTTCAGCTTTATCCTCTGTTTATCTGTTTCTGGGTTTCTCTGTTTTTCTCTGGTGGTGGTTCGTGAGGGAGTGGTTGTTAGGTTTGACATTGAGAGAGAAGAGGCGAAGAAAGGATATATTGAGTGGTGGTGGGGAGGGGAGAAGAGAATATACCAACAGTATCTCCCACACACTACTATTCAACACTCCTTTTCTTCTCCCCTTTTTCCTCTTCCTTTCCTTTTCCAACTAAAAATAATTATACTTTCATTTTTAAAATTATGAAATAAAAAACTATAGGTTTCAGTATATATTTTTTTTTGATAACTCTGGTATCTGGGCAGCCACATTTTCAATTATCCTCCCGAAAGGGGTCCAGCGCCCCAACGGAAGAGATTTTAAATCCGTTGTGGCCAAAACTCGAACCCGGGTGGCGGACAGTACAGTTGTACCTCCTTTACCACCAAGCTACGAGTGCTTGGTTTAGGTTTCAGTATATATCATATGCTAAAAAGTAATTTCCATTTTGGAGATAAAAGTTGAAAATGAAACATCTAGGTAAACCATTAAAAGCAAAGTTTCTTTTTTCTTTGCGTCTGTTGCTGAAACCCCTAACATTGAAACAATAGCCTAATGACAGCTTAACATTGGAGCAATAAACCTAGTAAAAAAAACTAATCTTAGTATAATAAACTAAATGAAACATTAGCCGTTGACAAAAAAATGAAACATTAGCTTTGGTCTAATTTAAAAAAAAATTAACATACATGATTCATGTCTTCTGAATAATCAAAAAGTTATTAAAATTATCACTAAATTGTTTATGACTTTGACCGACCATAAGTCTAACATAATGTTTCTACAGTTCAATATTTGTAGAAGAAAATTTGATCATCATGTGTTTTAAGGTCCACAATTTTCTATGGAATCGGAGTAAAAAAAAATTCAAAATGTGATTTCATTTTATAAAAAAATGACAAATACAAGAATTTATTTCATATTGTTTTGAAAAAAATAATACTTCGTATAAGGAATAGTTTGAACACGGAGCACAAATGATGTTTATAAATTATGATTATCATTTGATGATAAAAAGCTATTGTACTTTCGTCAAGAACCTCAATTTTTATGTTGGTAATGCTTATGACAGATTTCATTAAACAGAAATCATCTATTTCCCAAACATAAACATCACTAGCCTAACCCGGGTTTGACCAGTGACAACACTAGTAATAGTATCCCGGCATGGTTGACTTATTGGGAATGCTATTTATACAAAATCGTGTTTGATATTATATTCTAACTACCGCTGAGTTTGTCACGTGTCCTTTGCGAACAGATTTTCCTCTTCTGCCATTAGTCAACGAGAGGATGGGAACATACATGAAATCATTATTGTGTTTCCTGTTTTTCTGTCAAAATGAGAATCATAATAGTTTGAATACTCAATATATGTAGATAACTCTGAAATATATTGAGAGTTTTCCAACTTAGGGCCTGACTGGTTTAACCGCAGCGGTTGCGGTTGCGGTTGCGGGAGTTTACGGATGCGGGTGGTTGCGGTTTCTAGCGGTTTTAAGAGATTTGTACGACTGGTTATGCGGTTAGAAATTTGTGCGTTTGCGGGATACTTATGACTGGTTAACTACCAAATGCAGCAGCAGTTAAATAATAAATTAACAATATTTACATTTTATACAATTATAAAAATATCAAAAATAATAATAATATTATAATAAATATAAAATTTATATTTAGAAAGTTATAGTTTAAATTTTTTAAAAATATAGAAAATATTTTTATTTTAAAGTTTTATAATATTAATTAAAATTTAATTGATATATTTTAGCATTTTTATAATTTCAGTTTAATTTTTTTATTGAATTTTTTTATTTTTGTATTTATATTGTTTTGGAAAAAAAATAATTTTTTTATCCTCCCGCAAACGCCCGCAACCGCAAACGCTAGCTGGAACCAGCTTTTGAATTTATGAGGTTCAGAGCGATTTGGAGCGATTTGGAGCGGTTTAGAGCGGTTTGAGCGATTGTTACAAAACGCCAGCAACCGCTACCAACCGCAAAAGCTGCGTTTGCGGGTGGTAGCGGGAAAACCAGTCATACCCTTAATCAACGCTACTTTAATTTTCTTGTTGGCGTTACATGAATGTGGACTAGCTATGCCAAGTGGCAAGTGCAAACTATCTATCAACGTAGCTTTCTCTGTTTACATCTTTTATTTTCTGTAATGGATTGCACACAGGGCTTATTAGCGAAATAGCTATATTTGAGAGACAAATTAAGAAACTAACATTGATTTTGACATAATTTAATGTCAGACTTTTTGGTCTCAATCAAACCGGTTCTACCCCTTTACTTAACAGGTTGCCAGTTTCACTTCCAAATATAAGAGACGTGGTCTTTTTAGGGACACTTAATTATATGAAGCATATATGACAGCTGTATGCAACACACATGATGGAAAAGAAAATGTTCTATTTCATCTCACCAACATAGTAGAGTACTATAAACACAATTAGAATCATAACCAACCTCTAACCCCAACCAACCTCTAACCCTGAAATACTAGACCCTAAACCAACCCACCTCTAAATCATAAATACTAACCCCTAAACCCGAATTCATAAACCCAAACCCAATGTAAAATATCTTTTATAAATTAAAATACAAAATATTATATAATTAACTATTCTATTTCATCTCACCAGCATAGTATAATACTAAAACCATCAGAATCACAACCAACCTCCAACACTGAAATACTAAACCCTAAACTAATCCACCTTAAAGCCATAAATACTAAACCCTAAACCCGAATTCATAAACCCAAACCCAAATATAAAATATCTTTAATAAATTAAAATACAAAAATAGTAAAATTTAACTGTTCTATTTCATCTCACCAACATAGTATAGTACTATAACCATAATCAGAATCACAACCAACCTCCAACCTCAACCAACCTCCGACCCTGAAATACTAGACCCTGAACAAACCTACCTGGAAGCCCTAAATACTAAAGCTAAAACCTAAATTCATAAACCCAAACTCAAATGTAAAAGTAACTTAAATAAATCAAAATACGGAAATAGTATATAATTAATTGTTCTATTTCATCTAACCAACGTTATATAATACATATTGCTCACATTTTGAAGTGTTTATGATTGCACGGAAGGAGGTAATGCTTACACCAAATTCAAATTGACGCATATGGAATGTGATTTCATTCTTCCAGTGTAAGCAACAAAAAGGAAGAAGATACATAGAGTTGGAGTCATTACATAAAACATTACTACAACACGGAGGTAGTTTAGATGGTAGTATCTAAAAACAAGAAGCAAAGCTAGAACATTAAAACTATGCTTAGAAACCATAAACCCATGTCTACACGTCCTGGGTGAGTGCTCCGGCTTGACACAGTGCCAGTGTTTCAAGCAAGTAGTTCTCCGCAGCTACACAAACATTTTCTTCAGTGAAAGCCACACACTTCAATTCCATCCCAACAGCGTGCATTTATAACATAATAAGTGTCACTACAGCGGAGCAACCTATACAAAGCCAAAGTCGCTTAGTTCTATAAAAACATTTATTCTAAACTAAATGTATTTGTCTTGGAATCACAAAGAGAATATCACATGAGCGAAATACAGTCGATACATAGCACAAGATAAACATTTCTATTTATATGGAATAGTAAATCTATATATGACATGGTACACATGGTTGCATAGAATGGAATTGTTATACATTTCCATTTGCAAGGAGTGAACTACACTCGATACATGAAACAAGATAATTATTTATATTTGATATAATATTGTATATATACGTATAACTTGGAACACAAAAGTACATTGAATGGAATATAAATTCTAAATACCTTATGATTGTTTCTACATCATAAAGATGTGCAAAACGAAAGGGTACGTGAATGATTAACAATTTAAGCTATTCCATGTCACATAGCATAGACCGATCAAATAGCTCTACATATGCTATCTTTGTTTCGATTCCAAACAAAATTACCATAGATTTCGATGTAAACAGATGAGTAAGACAAATCGGTAAAAGTTCAGCCCTAAATCGATTCGGTGACCTTTGTCTACTAGATCCGACATGCAACCCAAACAGGGAAAAAGAGCATCGCAATAATAGAATCTAAAACACATATCCTAGAACTTACAGTATTGCAATAGATCTGAGACAAAGCGCCGATGTGAATGGAAAAATGGTCAGTGTGCTCCTTCTCCCCGATTGGACTGTCACGACGTCTTCTCACAATAGATTCCCAAAGTGGAGACGATTCCCTTTGCAACACAATTAGAGAAATAAATAAACTCAGAGAACACAGACGGTGGCGATGGGGAGGAGGGAAACATGGTTGGAAGAGGTGGAGAAAATCATGAATCAATTTCTCAAAAATTACCAAATAAAGGTAAAAGGAAAGATGTGAATATGATTACGCCACAAGTAATTTGAAACAGCTAATAACTAGGATTTTTTATTTTTATTTTCTTCAGGTTTCACCGGTAGAATGAAAGGGTATTTTGGCAATATTATAGGAAAGACAGATGGTGTATCGATATATTAGGGAAATTGGTTAGAAGGTGAATTATGGTTTTTTTCAGCGTCATACAGCCAAATTTCCCTTGCACATGTCTCCTAATTTTGTCAGCTAAACCTAATTTTTATCAGCTCTACTTTTGGTTCAGTGCAGGTAATAAGAATATTCTTGGTACATTACATGAAAAGGTATCATCAAGTTTCTTATATAATCTAAAGTTTATTTATTTAGATTAACAATTGCAAAATTTTGGTAGCTTACCATTCTAAATAAATACAATTAAGATATGCAGTTCTGGTTCAATCCTGAATTGTTGTTTCTTTGTATGTTAAAGCAAAGTTTTTTTTGTCGTCAAAAGTTAAAATAAAATAAAGCAAAGCTTTTTCTTACTGACTTTCTGATTATCATGATATGTGTTCCTGGAAGTAGCTAGCCAATAATAATCTACACAAGACGTAGACAAGTAAAAAAAAAAACTAAAATGAATTTGTTGTATTTACTAAGCTAATAAAATTATCGTTATCTCACCTGGAGAAGCATCAAAGATAGAGCTTAAAAGTCAGAAGATCGAGTGATATTTGAGACAAAAGTAATTTAATTTCGAATTCAGGGATTTAAAAAAAATTGAATTAGATGTTTTATTCACAACTTCAGAGGGCAACCCGAATATTACTAACAATCTCTAAGGTCAAAGAAAATATTCGAGTGTCTTATAGAAAAACTTGGATTGATTTGTGCAATACCCGACTTTTTCTTTTTGGGCTAGTGATTTTTGATTATTTTTGAAACAACAACGGATACATGCGGCACGTGTAAAATCAAGACCTTTTGGGGTTGTTAAGACTTGAGAGTAATATGGATAACTTCTGAACTTGCGTTATATGTAAGCTATGGCATCACTCTATGCAAACGTATGCACCCTCGTAGGGTTTCTTTTGTCTGTTTAAAATTTTTGGTTAATCCAAAAAAGTAATTAATCAATTATTAATTTAACACCAGGATATTTACCCCTGTCAAAGAATGGATCCTTTTTTTAGTTTACTTGATTATATACATCATTGGTTGATGACTGATGACCGAACACCGAACAATAGCCTAACACACAAATATTTTTAGAATCTTAAATTATTTAGTTCTTATGGTTTAGAATACCATACCGCAAAAACTAAAGTATTGTATGTTTGACCCATCAGATATTAGTTGTGAAATGATATAAAACATAGTTATGTAACTTATGTTTATGGATTTGCTTGAAGCTAGAAATCTATGGGATGGTTGAATTAGTTATTGTATCGTGTTAACACCGAAGCAAGTGGGTAAAAGTATTAACAAAGTGCAACTTCTAATAATGCGATTCTTTTTAGAAAAGTATTAATTGGGAAAAATGGAAATTGATGAACATGTTTATCCTAGTTGTAAAGTAACTCAAGTATAATTAACTATTTTGGTAGAAGGGACTTTCGAAAATGACTTGTTCCTAACTTCTCTTTACAGATTGATTTTCTTTCTTTTTGCTTTTTGTAGTGTCATATTTGTTTACGCACTTGGCTCTTATGTCCTCTTCCTCCTCATTGGTGCCCTTGTGCTCATCCGAAAGAGTATCTGATTAAGA
Source organism: Brassica rapa (assembly GCF_000309985.2). Taxonomy (NCBI): domain Eukaryota; kingdom Viridiplantae; phylum Streptophyta; class Magnoliopsida; order Brassicales; family Brassicaceae; genus Brassica; species Brassica rapa. Next base: position 17,668,303 of record NC_024798.2, read on the forward strand.
TAATCATACGTGTCGTGGAATGAGAAAGTCTTTCCTTTTTTAACATATGCTCATTAGAATTAAGCATTGGTTACAAGGAAATAAAGCATTCGAGGTAATTATATCATATTTTGAGAATTGGGGCATTACGTGAATTGGTAACTTCAATGAATTTGTATCACTTGGTAGAAGCTTAAATCGTCAGCTCGTATACGGTGATAAATCACTGAGTCTTCTAAAACTCTGACGAGTATTTTAAAATCGCCTAAAACTTAATTATAATATTCTAATAATTTATTATTTTTTATTTTATAAAGAGTGGCGGTTAATATATTGTATTATAGAATCTTATGAAAATAAACAATACAATTTTTTAAACCCTTTGAAAAATAATAATAATATAAATTTTATTATTTATAATAAATTTTTAATACACCACCTATTTAGCGTCTAACATTTTTTTTGTAACTGAAGTGTCTAACGTTTTCTGAATCTCCATTAGCTTGTGCAATCTCACCTAATATACCATGTTGTCGATTTTTGTTAGGGTTGAAACAAATTGCTCGAAATTAATAAATAAATAACTAACTAACTAACTAGATTGGTGGATTTGTCTCCAGAGAATTGAAAATCTAAAATTCAAGTTTTTTTGTTCGATGAATATGCAGCTATATATTCATGCTGTAACTTGTAACAGTGAACGTTCGGAATGTCTTACCAACAAAACAACAAAAGCACAACATCTATAAAATTAGTCGTTTTTTCTCAAAAAGATATGTATTTCATTTGGTGTTGGATTTACTAATTTATATGACTAAAAGCTTATTTTCACAAGCTTAGTAAAATGTGGAATTTCGAAAAAAAACTATCAGCTATACTCAACATCTATAAATTAGTAATTTGTATTTGTTTTTGAGAAAGTAGGAATTTCTAATTTTAAAACGAGCATTTATCGATATTAGTATATATATAACATGCATATTATTTTACGAGATTTTATGCTATTCAACAGAGATACCAAAATTAATTAAAATATAGATATAAAAAAAATATGTTCGAAAGAAATATACTTCCTAGAAAACCCTTGTAAAAAAAAGAAATATACCTCCTAATACAATAGAGGTAAAAGAAAATGTAACTTTAGATATACGACTGATGATGTCAATGTACTTGTTTGTTAAGATAACCTTGTACATCGAACACATGACGTGCGTTGATAACACTTGTACTCACGGCCGGTTATGTCTTTGATCGAGATACTTAATACAAATGTTATACTTTATTCAGGTCATGATTTTTTTTTTGTAACATTGAGGTCATGATTATTTCACGAAATTACTTGATAATACTAGAGTCAATTGGTCGTCTTGTATACTACGTACTGTGGTAAAAAGTGTATACTGATTTCTGTATCACTATAAAAAGGAGATTTGCTCTGGACTACCTAACATCAGATTAAACACATTGAACATCTCACTAAACAAAATTGACTAAAATTAATTGTTTCTTTCGGCAGCGATTAATACATTCCATACTTTCAATATTCCAAAACGCAAGGAACTGTTCATAAAATGCAGCAATAATTCAGCAGCGGCCATGCTTTTTTTGCTTTATGCATTACATATACGAGTATGTGTACATCTACTGATCCAAGTGCATAGAATAATAGCAGTGCGGTAGATTGTGATCAAGAAAGTGGAGAAACTATTATGACAACAGATTCCATTAGCACAATGATTTATATACAAAGTGGAACCCTTTCTTTATATTTCAAATTTTTATATTACCACTTTCTTCTTAATGTGCAACTTTGAATGGACACAAACTCTGTTTACTTAATTTATTTACTTTGGTGGAAAGCTCTTTACTTTACCCACCACTTGCTCTTTGTGGACCGTCGATGTTGCTTCACTAATCACCACCATAACCATTCAAAAATGTTCGATTATATATCTTTTAGCTTTTGTTTCTCGCCATGACTTAAAATTTTTGTAACTATTGTTCTGCACTTTTTCTAATTCTATTTCTAGACATGAAATCTCGGTGTTATTACTCTAATATTTCACATAAATACTCAAACCTAGTAATGTGGTTTCGTCTACGTATATCAGCTGAATTATGTATTTTACCATTGAGCTACGGCTAGTTGTTTTTTTACTGTATGAGATTGTGAATGAGAAACGCAACATGTGCAATATGTATGTTTTCCATATTGCTCATACATGTTGTACTGTGTAATAATAAGAAAGTTTATATATAAATAGTTCAAATTGCGTATTGTAGTTAGTCATCCAATAGATGATTTTGATTACAAAACCTTGTTACATTCCTTATACATGCTAGATTGCTAATGTGAATAATTAAAGAACAATGAGATACATAATCATAGATATGGATCATAAGAAATTTTCTTTATAACATGATGTCCAATTACAATGTGTTCGTATGTAGTGCAGTTACATTAAAAGACTGACTTTGAATTCTTTGAAATAAATTAACCAACCAATTGTTCTTAAGCTGGCTCTGGTGATCTTGTAGGCAAAGTAGCTTTTCTCTTACTCCTTGCACTTAACTGTTTGTCTCTTCCTCGCCTTTTAGGTTGTGTTATGCTCACGACTTGACTCACATTGTTCAACTTCCTAGGCAAATCTCTGCTGACCAATGCCGGTGGAGGGAGTATGGCCATTGGAGTTGGTTTCTTCTTCAGTTTCTCTTGATCCGCTAGATGATATCTCTGCATTGTTCATGGTCAAAGTCTATTAAAAATACACTGATTTCTAAAACCTAATTGAGTTCACTTGTACATCATAGGACTTACTTTATAATTTCTATATAATTTGCTTCTTTATTATTTTTTATTTCTGTATTTTGTAAGAATTTAAAATGGGCCTTTAATCCTGTAAAATATCTCGGGTTTAAGCAATGACCCACTTTTGTCCTAAGCACCACCTTTTTTGGTACTTAAAATATGATTTTGAGTGATCATGTTGCGTTGTACTCATGCCTCATGGGGTCTTTACCAATTTTGAGACTTTTACTAGATACTGGCAAGTACAACATTTAAGTGATTCTGGTATTTTTGTAAAATAAAAACCATTGGCAAGAAGAAGAATCACCTGAACCACAAAGTTGCGTCTTTGGCAGTCTAGAAACATACTCACATTCCATTTTGTTCTCGCAGCAATCTTGTCTCTTACTGTTGAGAAACTGATTTGATCTCTAGAAGTGAAGCGATCAACTTCATTGAACCAAAGACAAGTAAAGAGATTGCTAATTGGAACATGCTCTCTTAAAATGACACATCCTTCTGGTACATCTACATATCTCCACCACTACAAGTCATTGAAATGTTTTGATTCTTATATTATAATGTTAAGAAAGCATAATTAATATATACCGCTTGTTATTGGGAGCTTGGCTGTAGAATAAGGTGTTAGACCTTCTTTCTTGTAGAAATCCACTTGAAAATCTATTGAAGCATTGGCATATTTACCCGCAGCTTTATTTGCTTCTGCTTCCACAAATACATCAAACCGTTTGTAATGTCTAGAGATTGCAAATGTGACATTTTCCCTCCACAAGAACCTAAAAAGATGGTGAATGTCAGATTATACATTATAGTGTGGCAGAAACGTAGTCATAGAGACTAATGAGTTCAGAACCTCTCGAGAATTTGATGTGGATCGACCACAAGGTCCAGCTTCCCATCCATCCATAAAGAATACCGAGAATTCGGAAACAGCCTATGGACAAGAAGCTTTGGTACCTGAAACAAGAAAGATCATAACCTTTCATATTCAAAAAATAGATAATTTATATTTCAAGTTACCTTTCCATTGCGTCTTCCATCTGTATAAGGAAGGTTGTGAACAACAACAACTCTCCATAACCCTACTTTCTTGGTGGTTCTATTAAACTTTTTATCTCTCTTCAAGCTTGATTCGGTCTTCTCATCAATAAACATGAAGAAGCAAACCGTTTGCTCGGAGTATTTACTAATATTGCTAGGGCTCTTCACATCGTCAAAAGCATCTGAGGAAAAAGAGTAAGAGAACTTCTTCATTAGATACCGTGAGAAAGAAGTTAAAAACCAAACGAAACTACTGGAGAAGCATTAAAGAATGACCAAATACTGTTGAAGCAACAACTATCCCTCGACACCGCTTCATTTCAAGAAGATCTTTCTCGTTGATATCAAATCCTGTACCTCTTCCAGGTTGACGTCCTTTGACAAATCTAGTAGAAAAAAGAGCATTGTAGATTAGTCCACGTAGAAAACGTGACAAGCACTCAAGAGAATTTTTTTTGTCAAAAGGACAAGAACTCAAGAGATACACTTACCCGCAATGCACACTCATTGATCCTTTGATGTTAAAAGATCTTCTCCTTTGTTTCAAAGTCGGATAACCGCCAAAATCTGACCCTCCAAACTCTGTTTTCCGGTTAAGTGGCTTCTCATGTATATATGTTAGATTCTTAAGAATAGGGGAAAACGACGGTGAGCTTGGCATTAAGGCGATTGCTTCTTCTAATGGAAGGTAACAAACCGGGCATGCTGGAAAAAAAAAATCAAAACCAGCAAGAACAGTTTTGCTTCTTTAACACGAAACAGAATAGCCCAAAGCTTTGTGTAAATAATGAATCAAGAGAGAGAGATCTTACGGCGTGGTCCGGTTCTCTTCTTGTCAGCTGGTGGAGGAGGTAACGTGAACCGGTTACAGGGATGATTTGGAGGAAGTGTATAGCCACGAAAATATGGAGGAGGACGAGGCCGATACACTTTTGCAGCTTTTACCACGTGAGATAAATTGTTATGGATATTGCTTAATGGCTCTTTATTTGTAGTTTTACTGTGAGGAACTTCAACTTTCTGACCATCTTCACCTGGTTACGACCAAAACATAGAGGATAAATGCAGTTGCCAGTAATAGGAATCCTAAACCAAAACCCGCATTTTGAATACCATAGAGACTTTGTATTAATCTTCCTTAGTACCGTTTTCGGATATATTAGAACATTTACTAAAAACTGTAATAAAATTTTGTTTTTGATAATTTAGGAACTTTGTGGTTTATGTATAGTAATTCTTAAAATTTTGAGATTCAAAACCAATGTTTCATCTGGTTATGTTCAAGTTCGGCTCTAGTGTACGGTTTATTTTGTAAAAATAGGAACGAAATCGAATCCATACAATTTTATAATTTTTTTGGTAAAATGATTTTATAATTTTAATGCTTTAGGTTTATTTTCTCGTGAGAAAAATCTTAATATGAAGAAGAATAGAGTGTTCCAATAAAAAAAATGAGGAGGAAAGAGGTTATCCAATTAGTGAGCTAAAACTGAAACATAAGCTATAAGAAAACTCAAAAATCACCAGAACTACACAACAATGGAAGAAAAGTAATTTTACCATGCCAAACGTAAAGGACGCGAATGAAGACAAGAGTTGTGATAATGAAGAGGATCTTCTTACGACGTCCTACGAATTTAAAGATCCAACGTACAACATCTTCCTTCTCCTTGTACATCTTAGATGGCTTCGTACGCGTTGTTGTAGCCGTGTGGGTAGGCAAACCAACGCCTTTATACCCCATCTTTATTAATTAACAGTGTCAAGTTTTAGGATTTGTGATTGGCAGATATCGTCTTTTATTTCTCAAGAATTTCGAAATCAAGGAACTCTTTTTACCATGAAAGTTAGAACACGGTATTTAAGTACCGATTAGTTGTCTGTTTCTACACTTAACTAACGATTTAATGAGAAAGTAAATTACTTCAGAGTTAAGAGGAGACGGCTAATGACTACACGTGGCAGTTCATGTCTGCTGTGAGCCTGTGACGTGTAAATTTCAACAAATATGAACCAATACTATACGCTTATACATCCAAATAATTCAAAAAGGTTTTCGTATCAAACATCTTTCAATTGCTTCAGTTACTTAAATCTTGCTTAGTTCATGGAGTTTTTTACATTGTCTTTGTCTCCCTCTTCCTCTTGCGTAAAGTGGGATTGAAAGTGAAAACCATAATTACAAAAAAAAATACCCATAACTAAAGCTTGGTATTAATTACTTTTTTATCAAATGCTACATATACATACATCACAATCTAAGTTTCAAAATAGATTTTGACGCACTTTACGTTTCGTGCTTCTTTTGTGTTGCAATTACTTACGAATAATCTTCGGTAAGCTTTTATCATTTAGCACCACCATGGTGTTGTAAATCACATCAAAATGAAATTATAATTATTTTGTTTCCTATATTCACTTGGTTGTTATGTTTACGTTCTTTTGTGCCACATTCGTATTTTGGCTACATTACATATATGTCCCGATCATCACTCAGCGGTTGTAAATAATCAGAGTAGAATCTAGAAGTACTCTATAGAGAAAAATATCATATGCAAATGCAATATATAGTTTTAAAATTCGTATTAAAAGGTAACCAATCAAATGTATAGAAACGGGAAATCAATATCGATGAAACATATTTATTACTAAACAAAAACTATACTATGTATAATCACTCTTGTCTTTGTCTATCTCACGTCCATTGATTCTAACCATGTACACAAACAGACACCCACAAATTATGTGGCAGAAACCTTGTCTTCTCTATGTCTGTTTGTTTCTTTTTTCTTCACATCGATCGATCCACTACAACTACCATTTCGTATTTTCACATGTTCATCTAAAATTGGCAAAATAATTATTTAGGGAGACAACTATTAGAAATATTACCAAATATTTGTATAAAGGTTTACTCCCATGAAATTACTTTGGCTTGGTATCCGGACTTGGATTAGTATAGTACAATATATATGACTTCAATACACTACAATAAGTCATAAGAATAAGATGCCACTAAAAATAATAGCAGAAACCCTTTTAATCTAATGGTTTTATTAAAATTTCATTAATGCTTTTATATAAGGAAGTTTGGATTACAAATCTCACAAAAGATGAATTATGAAAATTAAAAGAGTAAAAACTAACATGAGATTTTAGCATGTTGAATATCATAGAATGATTTAGACTGATATAATCAGGCATGGATCTTTATAAGACATGTAAAACATTGTCGGTGGTAAAACCATTTTTGTAATATAGTTTGTAATATCATAATTAACTAGTGTTTAAAAAATTAGTTTAACTGACTTTGAAATTTCAAATATGAAGCATTTTAATGTTGTTATTTTCTTTTTATTAACCTGGAAATATTATGGGCCTGTGAAAGGGCTTAATTTAATCTTCCAATGGGAGAATAGACCCTGTTTCTAGATATTAAAATGAGGTTTAAAGTATGGTCTCATATCCAAATGGCCACACATATTCAATATCGTGAGGCTGCTTCGAATCCGGATTACTTAGCTTCCAAAAATCTGCCTACCATTACAACATCTCGGTGTGGTTAGCGTCGTTCTGTTGCAACATATCTAAGAGATATCACTATCTTATGAATCCTCTTTACCAATTTTGGTTTTTCAATGTAAACCGTTATTATAGTCAAAAAGGAAAAGAAAATGTAAACCTCTATAGGATTATGGAAAGTGTTATATTATTATTGACATGATACTAGAGTATATATACATGAACAAGAGACGTAGACTAGGGTATTCTATTTACAAAGTAATCCCTATACTTATATCATCTATATGCCCCCTCAAGATGGAGGGGCTGAAGACACTCCAATCTTGGAACATGCTTGCTGGAACAGGCTTCTCGGTAGTGGTTTTGTCATTGTGTCTGCTAACTGATCTCGAGACGAGACATGTGTGACCCGGAGTCTGCCTGCCTGAATCATGTTTCTGGTGAAGTGATAGTCCAAGGCGATGTGCTTCATTTTAGAATGAAAAACCGGGTTAGCACACAGATACGTAGCGCCAACATTATCACAATATATAGCCGGAGGAGAAATCAGCTGAATCTGTAACTCTGACAGAAGAGAGCAAAGCCATGTAACTTCAGACGCTGTATTCGCAACTGCTCTATATTCAGCTTCCGTAGATGAACGCGCGACTCCTTTCTGTTTCTTTGACGACCAGGAGATTGGGTTCTGTCCCAAGTAAATGATGTATCCATTTGTTGATGTGTAGTCGTCTGTATCACCGGCCCAATCGGCATCAGAAAAGGCATGTAATGTCAGTGGCGTGTGCTTGTGGAGGAAGATACCATGAGAGCTTGTACCTGCCAGATACCTGAGAACCCGTTTGGTTGCAAGCCAATGATCTTCCGTGGGTTGGTGCATAAACTGTGAGAGACGCGCAACGGAGTAGGAGATATCAGGGCGGGTGAAGGCTAAGTATTGTAAGCTTCCCACCACGGAACGGTATTGTGAGGCATCTTTGAGCGGGACGCCACTGTTGAGTGTGAGCTTGGGTGTGGTCGGAAGTGGTGTGGCGACCGGTTTCGCGTCTGTCATGTTCGCCTTGTGTAGAAGATCGGTGATATATTTCTTCTGAGAGAGATGAATGCCAGCCTTTGTGCGCTTCACTTCAATACCTAAGAAGTAGTGGAGATCAACAGGATCTTTGATGGAGAAGCGAGATGCAAAAGCTTGAAGAACAGTTTGAACGTAACGATCATCATTCCCAGTGACAATGATGTCATCAACGTAAACCAAGACATATGTGAGTGTGTTTCCAGTGGTGTGGACAAAGAGTGATGCGTCTGCGGAAGAGTTAACAAAGCCAGCAGTAAGAAGATGTCGTTTAAGAGACATGTACCATGAGCGGGGAGCCTGTTTAAGGCCATAGATTGGCTTGCGCAGGCGACAAACATGATGAGGACGGTCTCTGTCAACGAAGCCAGGAGGTTGCATCATATAGACTTCTTCAGTTAAGTCACCTTGGAGAAAAGCGTTGTTGATATCCAGTTGCTTCAGAGGCCACGACTTTGTGACTGCAATATCAATAACCAAGCGAATGGTAGTTGATTTAATAACTGGGCTGAAAGTTTCGGAATAATCAACTCCATATCTTTGTGTGTATCCTTTAGCAACAAGGCGACCTTTTTGACGTTCTTCTTCACCATTTGCAAGATACTTTGTAGCAAAGACCCATCGACAACCAATAACATTCTGTGCTGCATTTGGTGGTTCCAGATCCCAAGTGTGATTGGCAATATGGGCATCAAACTCAGAGATGGCAGCCTTTCTCCATTTATCTTCTTTCATGGCTTGATTAATCGTTGTTGGTTCTGCGGCTTTATGGGTCTTTCCTGCAACAGTAAGAGTTAGTTTTTGGATTGGTTTGGTAATTTTGTTTTTGGCTCGAGTTTGCATTTTGTGGATATTTTGTGGCTGTTCTTGCACTGGTATTTCTGGTTCAGTGGGTTGAACAGGCATGGTAGGTGAAGGAGGAAGATGATTTGTCATGGGTTCTGACTGAGACGTGGGTGTCGTCTCATTTTGAGTAGGAGCAGTAGGCTCAGGAAGTATGGGTGATTGCTGAGTCATGGGTTGTGACTCATTTTGAGAATGAGCAGTGGGCTCAGAGGTTGAAGAAGAGAGAGGTTGAGGAGTAGAAGGTAATACCTGAGTAGTCGGAGATTGTTGGTGAAGGTCTGTGCCCGAGGGTCCCATTCTTTCAGTCGGAATAGTTGTTGCTGGTGGAGTATATGATGAAGAAGGTGAGGACTTGTCATCTGAAACCTTTGTTTCTTTGTTGAAAGGAAACTCGGTTTCCACAAACTGTACATGTCTAGAAGTGTAGACACGGCCTGTTGAGACGTCAAGACAGTAGTAGGCACTTTGTGTGGGAGAGTACCCAAGAAAAACACATTCAGTAGAGCGAGGCTGCAGCTTATGTTTGGTGTAGGGACGAAGCCAAGGGAAACACTTGCATCCAAACACTCTAAGCTTCTCATAGTTGGGTGGTTCGCCAAACAACTTCTGATATGGTGACTCCATTGAAATCGTTGGTGAGAGGAGGCGATTAATGAGATAGACAGCGGCAGTGAAAGCATATGTCCAGTACTCTCTTGGCATATATGAAGTTGATAGGAGGGTGAGGCCTGTCTCAACAATGTGCCTATGTTTTCTTTCCGATACACCATTGTGTTGAGGTGTATGCGGTGGCGAGGTTAGATGACTGATTCCATGCTCTGCAAGAAACGACCGTAGAGCTATATATTCACCTCCGTTATCTGAAAAGAGAGTCCCTATTTTCACCTGAAATTTGTTCTCCACAAGAGCTTTGTATGCAATGAACACCTCCTTTACTTCTGATTTCTTCTTTAATGGATATAACCATGTGTAGCGGGAAAAATGATCAATGAGAACAAGATAGTATCGGTAGTTGTCAATAGAGGTTATGGGAGATGACCAAACATCAGTGAAAATATATTCAAGTGGGCGAGAAGAAGAGATAGTCGAGTTTGTAAAAGGTAATTTGTGGCTCTTATTAATCAAACATTGAGAACAAGAAAGCTGTTTTTGAGAACTTGAACAAATAGGAAGTGAAAACTGAGAAACAATAGTGTTTAAAATAGAAGAAGATGGGTGGCCGAGCCGTGAATGCCACGAAAACAGAGAGGTTTTGGGGTTTGAGGAAGTGACCATGGCCTTTGCTTGAGCATGAGATACTGGCCATTCATAGAGTTCATTCTTAGTCTTGCCTTGGAGCAATGGGACCCCCGTGCTGAGATCCTTCACCTGAAAGGAAGCAGGGAAAAATTCAACAGAAACTCCATTAGTATTGCAGAGCCGATAAACCGATATTAGATTCTTATCAACATCAGGAACACATAAGATTTTATTCAATGCTAATTGACGAGTAGGAGTTGAGAGAATAGAGGAACCGGTGTGTGATATCGGTAAAGACGAACCATCTGCAATGAGTACATCATCTCCTCCATTATACGGCTGATGTAAGGCAAGGTTGTTAAGGTCTGAAGTCATGTGATGTGTTGCTCCAGAGTCCAGGAGCCAATTCGCTGCAGTGTATGGTGAGGTGACTGCAACATTTGCTCTCGGTTGCCATGGCTTGAACGGATTTGCGTTTGATGAGCTCCCTTGTTGTTGAAGCCCTTGAAGTTGTGGACATCTTCTTGCACTATGTCCTTGAGTATTGCACAGTTGACACTTGCCCAAGTACGGTTTGAAAGGCCTCTGTTCGGGTCGATTCTGCGATTGTGTGTACTGCACGTTATCACCAGAGTAGGAGGAATGAGGGTTCTTCCTGTTGTTGTAGTTGTTGCGGTGATTGTTGTAGGTTTGGTGCGGGCGATGTTGTGCCGCATTAGCTGAGGTAGGGACGACACTGGATGGTGTCGAGCTGCTGGAGAGGATCTTCGCCTCATGATTCAACAAACGTTCATGCACTTCCGTGATACTTGGAGCAGTATCCTTTCCTTCAATCTGGTCAACCACCGTTTTGTAGTCATCAGGAAGTCCAGCCAGAATGATTTCCACTTGATCCTCATGATCATAGGGTTTTCCAAGTATCGCCAGTTGATCAAGCTTGGACATAGCACCTTGTAGGTATTCATCAATTGTTTTCGTTCCCTTGGTGTAGATCTTCAGTTGTTCACGGAGCTGCTTGATGTGACCGCGACTCGGTTTGGCATAGGTAGCGGCCAACTTCTCCCAGATCTGAGAGGCAGTGGTGGTGCGAGACACAGTTGGCTGAATAGGCGTCGTAATGGCTCCAAGAAGAGCACTGTAGATAAGCTTGTCTTGTCTTGTCCAATGGACAAACTCAGGGTTGGGGACCACAACATCATCAGTGGTTACGTTTTGGGCAGGGATCACAGCATTGGCATCAAGATGTTTGGCGAGAGCGTAGCCATCCAACAAGGCATGGACTTGTAAACTCCACATGAGATAGTTTGTGCTCGTGAGTTTAGAGACGTTGGACATGTTGATGTGGAGGAGAGTGTTTGCATTGTTGGTGATGGAGATCACTTCATTGGTGTTGGAGGAAGAACTCATGGCGGCTGGGGGGATTTGATCGTGAAAATTTTAGGTCTAGGAGCAAAGCTCTGATACCATATAGGATTATGGAAAGTGTTATATTATTATTGACATGATACTAGAGTATATATACATGAACAAGAGACATAGACTAGGGTATTCTATTTACAAAGTAGTCCCTATACTTATATCATCTATAACCTCTAGGCAGACAAGCTTGCAATATTAGCTAGACAACCATGAACTCTCTACTTGTCTTATGTTTATCTTGGAATGTTTAGTTTGTTTGATCAAACTTAGTTAACTAAAATTTCGCAAAACTTAGGTTGTCATTGTATAATGTATAGTATGATGTATATATGTATATATATGTATGTATCTGTGTGTGTATTCTTTGTTTATGTTTAACTAAATAGAGAGAAACGTAGAAAACAAGAAAGAACAAGAGAAGGAACTGAAAAGAGTGAGATAAAGAGAAATAACAGTCGGTTCAAAAAAAAAAAGAGAAATAACAGAAACCTAGCTGTTCCAACATTAAAGATCAACAAACTCCCTATAGGGAACCTCCATGCACTTAACGTTCCCACCTTTGATTCTGAAGACTAAAGGCGCCTGCCATGTTTAGACCCATACGCTACAAAAGCGCGTAAACCCAAAATACCCCACAATGCAGAAGAGACTAGAGTCATTGACTTGTTGATTAGGACATGACACTTGCCGTAAAAGGTCATTTACTAAGAGACCCACCACAGTCAATCAATCCAAAATCTGAACCGAGCAATGTTAAACTTAATAAATATGGTTTTATGCCCCACAAGAGAGTATATCATAGGCATGTTTTCTTAAATTCACTTCCTAGCATATCCATATCATATCAACTGGTAAAAGTAAAACCCGAGTAAAAAGTGAGAATTTTAAAACCTTTTCCTTGTAGAGGTATCACCATTAAAATTCAAGTAGTATCCCCACTCTTTTTGAGTTTACTCCTTTCCGCCACTCCTTTTTCCTTTCTCAATTTGTCTATTCCTTGTCAAAAACCTTTTACGTTAACATGCAAGTTAAAGCTTGCTTTTATTGAAAAATCATGCAACCAAATTATTATGTTTTGGTAATGTGAATTTAATATCAAAAAGAACGATTCTTACATCAGTTCGGTAAATCTCTATAAGTTACATAAAGCCCAAAAAGGATAAAAACCCTATGTCAAACTAGTTGAAAACATTATAATCAAAAGGATTATTCAATGCATGAACCAAAGGGTTGCAACAAAAAATTTGGTTACCTAAGATTAAACTTTTCTCTCTTTTTTTTTGTAAAAGAAGATTAAACTTTTCTTCATATGTTACTTTACTGCAATTAATAGAACAAAGCCGATCAACAACGAATAAATCTAACAAAACCTGATTACAAGTTTTCTAAGAATATAATCCTTAATTCTCACTACGCATCATCTCATCTTCCAATATATAAAAGAGAAACATCAAAAAAAGACAAGTCTTGCAAATAAAAAATTAGCTAAAATATTAAGTTTCATGGGGTAGTAGAGGCCGCGACAGAATCTGAAACCCTAGGAGAAGTCAACGGAAAGAGAGGGAGAAGTCGGGGCTCTAAAACCCTCGGAGTCGTCGACGGTGACGGGTGAAAATAAAACCCTTTCTCTTTCATTGCTCTCTCTTCAGCGTCGGAGCTCGGGCTCTTGTTCAAAGACCCGGTTTGAATAAACGGTACGGGCATGAGAGGAGTGTCAGGGCTGAGAACCAGAGAAGGAAAGTCCAGGATGCTGGGGGAAAGTTTCTCGGGTAATCCTGAATGTACTGGATGGATCTTGAGATGCTTCTTCGAGTTGCGGCGTTCGTAGAGTCGAAAACCTAGGGAGGAAGAAGATTGCTTCTTGTTGGGAACAGCTTTGACTAGAGGAATTGAGTACCTCTGTTCGGGTTTGTGGGTCGGGTTAGGCTTCTTGGAGGATCCGGTGAGCATCTGGACGACTTGCTTGAAGGAGGAAGCATCGGTTTGGAAGAAGGTAGTTCGTTCAGACATGGAGGTAACGTGTCGGGTCGGACTGCTGATGCTGCTTGGTGAAGGAAGCGAGCTCTGTGCGTTATCTTTGTATCTTGGTGAATTTTTCATTGAAGCACGCGTTGAGAAAGAGGTCTCGTGTTTACACTTTTACACTAGTTGAAGGGAAATGTATGTGTAATTTTATAAGAAAGAACAAGTCTAATTTTTTCCAAAAATAATTAATCATTTAGTAATTAATTATTTAAAGTTATAGATAATGTAATAAATAAGTTTGTATCTATTTGGTGGCAAATAGCAAACTGAGAAGTTTTTTAGAAAACAACCGGCAAAAGTTGATCACTGGATAAAATTAGACATTCACATTGAAAATAAATTGATGGAAATATTACAGAAAATTAATCTAAGGGTGATTTTTCTTTTCTCTTTCGTTTTACTAGTAAAAACAAAAGTAATTTGTTTTGGGAGTAAGAAAGAAGTTTTGTTTTAATTGACAGGAAAAGTCCTTCCTCTTTGTGTGTGTTTTGGTTCGAAATGTTCGGATGGGGCCTATTTTCTTTCAGAGAGTATTTATTAGGGGTGGACACTTCCGTTATTTTCTCGGTTCGGTTTGGTTAGTTTGGTTCTAGTATTTTTCCAACTGAAATAAACCATAGTTAGTTTGGTTTGGTTCGGTTTGTGTTCAGTTCAATTTATATTCAGTTCGGTTTGTTTTCGGTTCGGTTGAGTTTTTTTTGGATCAGTTTAATTAGGTTCTTCTTAGTTTAACTTTTTTTAAGAGAAATTATTTTTTAAAACATAAATTATGTAAACATAAACTATATGAACTAAATTCAATTTAAAACTGAAACAAAAACTTTTTAAAAGTGTAAAAAAATAAGAATTAAAACAAATAAAAGTTGACTAAAAAATCAACATCATTTTTAAGAGAAATTATTTTTTAAAACATAAATTACGTCAATATAAACTATATTAACTAAATTCAATATAAAACTGAAAGAAAAACTTTTTAAAAGTGTAAAAAAAATAAGAATTAAAACAAATAAAAGTTAACTAAAAAAAAATCAACATCATTAGTAATATCTTTTATATCATTATTAAAAAGCCTACAATAAATCATCTTCCATGTGATATGTGACGCTTTGGAAAAGAACTTTTTTTTGTTAATTAAATTTGCTTTAGATTTTAGGTTTAAATTTAACATCCACGTTTACATATATAAAAATATAAAAATACAGACTTTTCTATTTTTTTAAATCAAATATTTTAATTATTACATGTTCGGTTAAAATAATATATGTTAATGAATGAAAAATGGAAAATATCTGGTTTGATATTAGAATTTTAATATATTGGTATTACTAATATTTGTAATTTAAATAATTATAAAATACATCGTTTTCCCGGTTCGGTTTAAAACTGAACCAAACTAAATCATTCGGGTTGGAGAAATTTTCAACCGAATGGTTTGAAATAGATTTTGGTTCGGTTTGACTCGGCTTGACTCGGTTTGGTTCGTTTTTTTTCCACGCCTAGTATTTATATGCTGTCACGCGCCGTATGTTGAGAGTGACGTGCACGCGGCGCCGTCAAAACTAGGGAACTGGCTACGTTGCTTGGTGCATGGGTGTTATGGTGTGTATGTGTTGTCCCTACTGACTTTTTCAATTGCACTTTCCACACTCGTGACGATTTGTTTTAGACTTTGCGTTAACTGCTACTATAATCCAAAAATCATTGACCATTTCTATGAAACATTTGCAAAATCTAAGGATATTTGTGATGATTATGATTATTTTGTCAATACGAAATCTTCTTACTGACCACTTAAGATAAGAAAGAGGACAGTCTGGCCAGATATATGTTCTTCCTTTAACATCCGTTATCTAGTTGGGTATCAGTAAATTGAACTGGGCTTGAGGTCTTTAAATATGAACATTCAATAAATGCATTTCTAGTTTGATTGGGAAGTTTTACCCTTTGCTTTGGGATGGTTCTTCTAACGAAAACGACTTTAATTTCGGCTGTCTTAGCTCTTTTTTCGAAGCCAACCGCGGTCTTTCGTTGTTGAAGGACATCTTGATTAGTTGAGGACTACCAGAGGCCGTGTTTGATTTACAACTAGACATTTCATAAGGTCAAGTAATTCTAGACGTCGAATTACTTATTTATTTATTTGTCGCCAACTAATGAATCTTCATTCGTTTCTTTTTAATCAAAATTTCGTATCAACAAAAAAAAAAAGTTCACACAGGCTTGCCTTTAATCCACAATGTGTTTTCAAAAAAAAAAAATCCACTGTAGAATTATAGCAAAAGTACAAATAGTAACTTCAAACAGCTCATAATATTAACCAAAACACCCTTACAGTTCTACAATTCAGCAGATTCATTCTATTTCATAGGTTATGTTGATCAACATCCACAAAAGTTAGCTGAGAATAAAAAAAGAGTTGAATTAATATGTAAACGTTACCGTTTTTATTCAATAAATTAGAAATACATTAAAACAAAATGCCCATATAAAGAAACCCAAGCTGATAGCAGATACATTCAACACAATCATTGCTAAACTGTGTTCAATACTCATAACCAAAGTTTCACTAGCTATTTATTAAATAAAACCAACTCATTTGGGGCAGACAGGCTCGAATGCGAATGGACCAACGTTGAAAAGACTGTACTTGAGCTTATTGAAGATGATCGTTGCATTTTCAGGTTTCACCACTGGTTTTAGAAAGGAGCCCAAGTATCCACCGTGGAGCTTCGACACTTTGCTGCATTTAGCGTCCGGAGACTTCACTAGGTAAGCTCGGCAATTTCTGATGGCGTAGTTGGATACCGTTTTAGGGGCATATAGCAGGAAATATCCGTTCTTGTCCGTAGTTGCCTCCGATGTTGCGTTCTTCTTGTTTTTGCACAAAAGTCTCACCACCGCACCTGCATACACAAATAACAGAAAACAAAATAAAAGTAAATAACTAGCATTTGTATGAACTTGTTAAACGGATACCAAAAAGCGACTAGTAAATATGAACGAATTCCAACTAATTCATAGTATTTGTTTAAAATTATTGTGGTAAATTTATTTTACCTTTGTCAATTTAAAACTTTTTGATGAGGGCATGACATGAATAACAAACAAGTTTTTTTTTACCAGTTGAGCTAAAGCTGATCAGATAGAAGATATAGGGAACAAGGACGCGCTGCATATTTGATTGTGTTAACCAAAAATTTATTATTAGTCTCACAAACACATTTTAACTAATTCATTATCTAAAATATTAAGTTTCATGGGGTAGTAGAGGCCGCGACAGAATCTGAAACCCTAGGAGAAGTCAACGGAAAGAGAGGGAGAAGTCGGGGCTCTAAAACCCTCGGAGTCGTCGACGGTGACGGGTGAAAATAAAACCCTTTCTCTTTCATTGCTCTCTCTTCAGCGTCGGAGCTCGGGCTCTTGTTCAAAGACCCGGTTTGAATAAACGGTACGGGCATGAGAGGAGTGTCAGGGCTGAGAACCAGAGAAGGAAAGTCCAGGATGCTGGGGGAAAGTTTCTCGGGTAATCCTGAATGTACTGGATGGATCTTGAGATGCTTCTTCGAGTTGCGGCGTTCGTAGAGTCGAAAACCTAGGGAGGAAGAAGATTGCTTCTTGTTGGGAACAGCTTTGACTAGAGGAATTGAGTACCTCTGTTCGGGTTTGTGGGTCGGGTTAGGCTTCTTGGAGGATCCGGTGAGCATCTGGACGACTTGCTTGAAGGAGGAAGCATCGGTTTGGAAGAAGGTAGTTCGTTCAGACATGGAGGTAACGTGTCGGGTCGGACTGCTGATGCTGCTTGGTGAAGGAAGCGAGCTCTGTGCGTTATCTTTGTATCTTGGTGAATTTTTCATTGAAGCACGCGTTGAGAAAGAGGTCTCGTGTTTACACTTTTACACTAGTTGAAGGGAAATGTATGTGTAATTTTATAAGAAAGAACAAGTCTAATTTTTTCCAAAAATAATTAATCATTTAGTAATTAATTATTTAAAGTTATAGATAATGTAATAAATAAGTTTGTATCTATTTGGTGGCAAATAGCAAACTGAGAAGTTTTTTAGAAAACAACCGGCAAAAGTTGATCACTGGATAAAATTAGACATTCACATTGAAAATAAATTGATGGAAATATTACAGAAAATTAATCTAAGGGTGATTTTTCTTTTCTCTTTCGTTTTACTAGTAAAAACAAAAGTAATTTGTTTTGGGAGTAAGAAAGAAGTTTTGTTTTAATTGACAGGAAAAGTCCTTCCTCTTTGTGTGTGTTTTGGTTCGAAATGTTCGGATGGGGCCTATTTTCTTTCAGAGAGTATTTATTAGGGGTGGACACTTCCGTTATTTTCTCGGTTCGGTTTGGTTAGTTTGGTTCTAGTATTTTTCCAACTGAAATAAACCATAGTTAGTTTGGTTTGGTTCGGTTTGTGTTCAGTTCAATTTATATTCAGTTCGGTTTGTTTTCGGTTCGGTTGAGTTTTTTTTGGATCAGTTTAATTAGGTTCTTCTTAGTTTAACTTTTTTTAAGAGAAATTATTTTTTAAAACATAAATTATGTAAACATAAACTATATGAACTAAATTCAATTTAAAACTGAAACAAAAACTTTTTAAAAGTGTAAAAAAATAAGAATTAAAACAAATAAAAGTTGACTAAAAAATCAACATCATTTTTAAGAGAAATTATTTTTTAAAACATAAATTACGTCAATATAAACTATATTAACTAAATTCAATATAAAACTGAAAGAAAAACTTTTTAAAAGTGTAAAAAAAATAAGAATTAAAACAAATAAAAGTTAAAAAAAAAAATCAACATCATTAGTAATATCTTTTATATCATTATTAAAAAGCCTACAATAAATCATCTTCCATGTGATATGTGACGCTTTGGAAAAGAACTTTTTTTTGTTAATTAAATTTGCTTTAGATTTTAGGTTTAAATTTAACATCCACGTTTACATATATAAAAATATAAAAATACAGACTTTTCTATTTTTTTAAATCAAATATTTTAATTATTACATGTTCGGTTAAAATAATATATGTTAATGAATGAAAAATGGAAAATATCTGGTTTGATATTAGAATTTTAATATATTGGTATTACTAATATTTGTAATTTAAATAATTATAAAATACATCGTTTTCCCGGTTCGGTTTAAAACTGAACCAAACTAAATCATTCGGGTTGGAGAAATTTTCAACCGAATGGTTTGAAATAGATTTTGGTTCGGTTTGACTCGGCTTGACTCGGTTTGGTTCGTTTTTTTTCCACGCCTAGTATTTATATGCTGTCACGCGCCGTATGTTGAGAGTGACGTGCACGCGGCGCCGTCAAAACTAGGGAACTGGCTACGTTGCTTGGTGCATGGGTGTTATGGTGTGTATGTGTTGTCCCTACTGACTTTTTCAATTGCACTTTCCACACTCGTGACGATTTGTTTTAGACTTTGCGTTAACTGCTACTATAATCCAAAAATCATTGACCATTTCTATGAAACATTTGCAAAATCTAAGGATATTTGTGATGATTATGATTATTTTGTCAATACGAAATCTTCTTACTGACCACTTAAGATAAGAAAGAGGACAGTCTGGCCAGATATATGTTCTTCCTTTAACATCCGTTATCTAGTTGGGTATCAGTAAATTGAACTGGGCTTGAGGTCTTTAAATATGAACATTCAATAAATGCATTTCTAGTTTGATTGGGAAGTTTTACCCTTTGCTTTGGGATGGTTCTTCTAACGAAAACGACTTTAATTTCGGCTGTCTTAGCTCTTTTTTCGAAGCCAACCGCGGTCTTTCGTTGTTGAAGGACATCTTGATTAGTTGAGGACTACCAGAGGCCGTGTTTGATTTACAACTAGACATTTCATAAGGTCAAGTAATTCTAGACGTCGAATTACTTATTTATTTATTTGTCGCCAACTAATGAATCTTCATTCGTTTCTTTTTAATCAAAATTTCGTATCAACAAAAAAAAAAAGTTCACACAGGCTTGCCTTTAATCCACAATGTGTTTTCAAAAAAAAAAAATCCACTGTAGAATTATAGCAAAAGTACAAATAGTAACTTCAAACAGCTCATAATATTAACCAAAACACCCTTACAGTTCTACAATTCAGCAGATTCATTCTATTTCATAGGTTATGTTGATCAACATCCACAAAAGTTAGCTGAGAATAAAAAAAGAGTTGAATTAATATGTAAACGTTACCGTTTTTATTCAATAAATTAGAAATACATTAAAACAAAATGCCCATATAAAGAAACCCAAGCTGATAGCAGATACATTCAACACAATCATTGCTAAACTGTGTTCAATACTCATAACCAAAGTTTCACTAGCTATTTATTAAATAAAACCAACTCATTTGGGGCAGACAGGCTCGAATGCGAATGGACCAACGTTGAAAAGACTGTACTTGAGCTTATTGAAGATGATCGTTGCATTTTCAGGTTTCACCACTGGTTTTAGAAAGGAGCCCAAGTATCCACCGTGGAGCTTCGACACTTTGCTGCATTTAGCGTCCGGAGACTTCACTAGGTAAGCTCGGCAATTTCTGATGGCGTAGTTGGATACCGTTTTAGGGGCATATAGCAGGAAATATCCGTTCTTGTCCGTAGTTGCCTCCGATGTTGCGTTCTTCTTGTTTTTGCACAAAAGTCTCACCACCGCACCTGCATACACAAATAACAGAAAACAAAATAAAAGTAAATAACTAGCATTTGTATGAACTTGTTAAACGGATACCAAAAAGCGACTAGTAAATATGAACGAATTCCAACTAATTCATAGTATTTGTTTAAAATTATTGTGGTAAATTTATTTTACCTTTGTCAATTTAAAACTTTTTGATGAGGGCATGACATGAATAACAAACAAGTTTTTTTTTACCAGTTGAGCTAAAGCTGATCAGATAGAAGATATAGGGAACAAGGACGCGCTGCATATTTGATTGTGTTAACCAAAAATTTATTATTAGTCTCACAAACACATTTTAACTAATTCATTATCTTAATGTGGTTTTCTATTTTAATGGTAAACTAGATTCTGACCCGCCCTTCCGAAGGGCGGGTATACTTTTTGTTTTTATTTTTTTAAAGAAATTTAATTTTTATATTTTTTTTGTCATCATATTTATGTTATTCTTTATAATCATATTTGTGCATAAATTTTAATCAAAAAATATTATATAAAATAATAGCAACTTAAAAATTGACCCGGCATACTCTATTTTCTTTATAATCATATGTATGTATACCTTTTTTTTGTAATCATATTTATTTATTCTAGATTTTTACCCGCACGTATAATGTTACTTTATAATTTCTTTATTTTTTGTAAATATGTAACATTTTTTATATGTTAAAAAAAATCTTTGTGTATAATATTTTTAAAAATTATTAGTATTAAAACAGTCCTAATATATTAAAATATTCTTAAAATGATTTAAGTATCTGCATTGGAGATGAATCTAAACCTGTATAATAATGACCTATCAAATGCTTCAAATAATTTATGAGATTGTTATCGAAAGTTTTTAAAAACAAAAAAGAGATGCATCTTATCATATAAATCTAAACCGTCAGAAGTCGATTAATATACGTAGGTGATAGAACCTGGGTCCCACCACTATTAGAATTTTTGTGAAAAATAAAAGGAATACGGTTATACACTTATACCCAAATTTTTAGATGCAGTAATATTATTAAGTTGGACACAACATATATCAATGGGTCATGATCCTAATTTAATAGTATTGATTTATGTTTATCCATTATGATTTTTTATTAAGGGACATGAACTATCCTTCACCCGGCTGAGCTAATCTTGCGTGGTAATATAGTTAACAGTTTAAACAAAAAAATGTGAACACTTTCCCGGTGAAATACGTATAGGGTAAAGTATGGGAGTGAAGCGTAGATTTTTCATCATTAGTTTACATATGATACGTACCTTTTTTTTTGTAACTTATATATGATACGTACCTTTAACGGGTTTGGCGCCTTGGAGATTGTTTACACCGGCATACTTGCAGGCTTTGCAGAAGACCACACCCCGCACGGCCACTAGTGTCCTGTTGAACTTAGGAGGAGAAACCGGTGGGAGAACAACCGGAGGCTTGATCGGAGCTTTGGCTGGTGGGAGTGTTGGCACCTTGATCGGAGCTTTGGCTGGTGGGAATGTTGGCACCTTGATAGGAGCTTTGGTAGGTGGGAGAGTGGGTAATGGTGTTATTAGTTTAACTGGAGGTACTTGAGCTATAGTACTGAAAACAGATGAAGTGAAGCAGCAAAGTGCTATGAGAGTTAGCAAAACACTCTTACCGATGAAACCCATCTTTATCTTCTTGCTTTTGTTTGTGTGTGAGTTTGGGTTAATGTGAGAAGGTGTACTTATAGGAGATTTCAGGCTTCGAGTATTGTTTTTATATTGTGTTGTGCGTAGGTAGATAGCACAGTAGCACATGCACACGTCTTGCGAGGTATTCGGGAAGTTTCCGATAACTCTTGTTAAAGATTTTGATTTAGATCTCCTACAGTTCTTTATTATTTGTCAACCTGGTTTCAATACTTATTTTTGAGTCATATATGTAAGTGAACAAAGTCTATACAATGTAATGATGTGTGTTTTATGAGAAACTGAAAGAAGTCTTATCAGAGTTTGAGTCATATATGTAACGGTTTATTATGATACGTAAAGTTTATAAGTGAGAGTTGATCAAATAGAATGAGATTAGGAGGGTTGATTAAAGTTGTAATCATTTACAAATTTCATTGGACAAAAAAACTACCAAATTATTTTATATGTAAAAATTATGCATGAACATAAATAAACTTCTTGATTGACTAAACTAGTGTTACTTTCAGGTTCCGATGAAATATATGGATATTTATTAATGCATGATTCTTTTAATTAATTAATGCATGAGTTCTCATTCACGTTCCGTGCCTTATGGTCCATAACATGTGCATGGCAACAAGATGCGTCTGGTGCGGCTTCAACACATTACACATTTAAAGTTCAAACTTAAAATCTACGCTTCATCTGTTTATTTTGGTTTTCAATTTACAGTACAAGTTACATGCAATGCAATGCAATTCATTAGAGTTTAATAAAACTACCAAAGCAATACCTATCTATACTATTATTTGCGAAGTAAATTTTTGCAACAAAGCTCTCACATTGAAAGTTAGAGCGGTTAATATCGTTTATACCCTTAATGAATAAAATATATAAATAAATTAAAAAATAAAAACGAAATTTAATTGATTTTGATTAGATAATTGATTAATATTAAGAATAGTAAGAATTATCCACAATTTGAAAATATAATTTAAAAAAAAAAGATCACTTCTGTATATATTGTATTGTTATCTGAAAAAGTCTTTAAGTAAAAAGTTAAAAACATAAATTCTATAACTAAATATTAACTACATAAAATTATTAATTATATAATTAAAAATATTTTTGCAACAAAGCTCTCACGTTGAAAGTTAGAGCGGTTAATATCGTTTATACCCTTAATGAATAAAATATATAAATAAATTAAAAAATAAAAACGAAATTTAATTGATTTTGATTAGATAATTGATTAATATTAAGAATAGTAAGAATTATCCACAATTTGAAAATATAATTTAAAAAAAAAAAATAACTTCTGTATATATTGTATTGTTATCTGAAAAAGTCTTTAAGTAAAAAGTTAAAAACATAAATTCTATAACTAAATATTAACTACATAAAATTATTAATTATATAATTAAAAATAGAATATTGAATTATCTAAAATCTAAAAATATAATTAAAAAGATAATTTCTATATATATATTGTATTGTTATCTGAAAAATTATTTTAGTAAAACGTTAAAAGTTAAAAACATAAATTATATGATTAAATATCAATCAAACAATTTTTTTAAATATAATTAAAAACTATTATTTGCGAAGTAAATTTTCACAATGGAGCTCTCACGTTGAAAGTTAGAGTGATTAATATCGTTTAACTCTTAATGAATAAAATGTATAGATAAATTAAAAAATAAAAACAAAGTTTTAATTGATTTTGATTAGATAATGGATTAATAATAAGAATAGTAAGAATTATCCAAAATTTGAAAATATAATTTAAAAAATAGATAACTTATGTATACACTGTATTGTTATCTGAAAAAGTCTTTAACTAAAACGATAAAAACATAAATTCTATAGCTAAATATTAATTAAATAAAATTATTAACTATATAATTAAAAACCGCGTTAAAAAGTTTAACATTTTCAAAAAAATACATATTGTTTAAGAACATTGAAAACCGTGTTAACAAGCAAAAAAACACATATTGTTTTAAAAACATTGAAAACCGTGTTAAAAAGTTTAATATTTTTTAAAAAAATTATGAATCAATAATATTAATATAAAATTTTATCCAAAAAATTCAACAATAAATGTATAAACAAAAAGACAAACAAACCCTAAACCCTATAATCCTAAACATTATTTTAAACCAAACCTAAATCCAACCTAAACCAAACGCTAAACCTTTCCTACTACCTAAACCCTAAATCTTACCTAACCCTAAACCCTACCTAAACCTAGAACTTAACCCTATCTAACCCTAAACCCTACATAAACCTAACACTAATCCCTAAACCCTTCCTACTACCTAAACACTAAACCTATCTAACCATAAACCTACTTAACCCTAAACGTAAACCCTACCTAACCCTAAACCCTATTTAACCTTAAACCCTACCTAACCCTAAACCCTACCTAACCCTAAAACCCTACCTAAAACCTAGAGTTTAGGGTTAGAAAGGGTTTAGTGTTAGAAAGGTTTTTGGTTAGGTAGGGTTTAGGTTAGGAAAGGTTAGTAGGGTTTAGGGTTATGTAGGGTTTGGTTAGGTAGGGTTTAGGGTTAGTAGGGTTTAGGGTTAAGTAGGGTTTAGGGTTAGTAGGGTTTAGGGTTAGGTAGGGCTTAGGGTTAGGTAGGGTTTAGGGTTAGGGTTAACCCTACTAACCCTAAACCCTTTCTAATCCTAAACCCTACCTAACCCTAAACCCTACCTACCCTAAACCCTTTCTAACCCTAAACCCTGCCGAACCCTAAACCCTACCTAACCCTAAACCTTTTCTAACCCTAAACCCTGCCTAACCCTAAATCCTACCTAACCCTAAACCCTTTCTAACCCTAAACATTTTCTAGGCCTAAATCTTACTAACCTTAAACCCTTTGTAACCCTAAACCCTGCTAAACCTAAACCCTTCCTAATTCAAAACCCTACCTAATCCTAGCCCTACATAACCTTAAACCCTACTAACCTGCAAACCCTAAACCCTACCTAATTCTAAACACTACATAACCCTAAACCCTACTAACCCTAAAACCTACCTAACCTAAACCCTACCTAACTCTAAAACCTTTCTAACCCTAAACCCTAAGTAACCCTAACCCTAAACCCTACTAACCCTAAACCCGACCTAACCCTACATAACCCCAAACCCTACTAACCTTTCTTAACCTAAACCCTACCTAACCTAAAACCTTTCTAACCCTAAACCCTTTCTAGTCCTAAACCATACCTAACCCTAAATCCTACCTAACCTTAAACCCTAAACCCTTTCTAACCCTAAATCCTACCTAACCTTAAACCCTAAACCCTTTCTAACCCTAAACCCTTTCTAACCCTAAACCCTACCTAACCCTAAACCCTACCTAATTTTAAACCCTACCTAACCCTACACTCTACCTTACCCTAAACCCTTTCTAACCCTAAACCCTTTCTAATCCTAAACCCTACATAACCCTAACCCTACATAACCCTAAACCCTACCTCCTAAACCATACCTAACCCTAAACCTTACCTAACCCTAAACCCTACCTACACTAAACACTACCTAACCCTAAACCCTACCTAGCCCTAAACCCTACTAACCCTAAACCCTAATTAACCCAAAACCCTACCTAATTCTAAACCCTACCTAACCCTAAATCCTACAAACCCTAAACCCTACATACCCTAAACCCTACCTAACCCTAAATCCTTCCTAACCCTAAACCCTAAAAACCTTACATAACCATAAACCTTACCTAACCCTAAACCCTGATAACCCTAAACCCTGCCTAAACCTAACCCTAAAACCCTACCTAAACCTAACCCTAAAACCTACATAAACCTAAAACTCTACCAATTCTAAACACTAAAAAATAATCTCAAAACTTAAAGCTAAAAAAACCTAAACTCTAGAGCTATGTAATTTGTTGTTGTGATATTCAAATAACAAATTACATAGCGGGTTTTAAATCTTACATTCATTATTTTAATTACCAAAATATTTTGAAAGTTGTATCTTATGAATAAAAAAGGTAAATTATATTTTAATAACGTTAAATTTTGTTAAAATAGAATGAGAAACTATTATCATAAATAAA
This sequence comes from Brassica rapa, assembly GCF_000309985.2. Lineage (NCBI taxonomy): Eukaryota > Viridiplantae > Streptophyta > Magnoliopsida > Brassicales > Brassicaceae > Brassica > Brassica rapa. Next base: position 17,694,686 of record NC_024798.2, read on the forward strand.
TAAAGAATTTTGATGAAATTTAAAAATCTTCGAATCAATAACAATTAATTAGTAATATTTCAAAAACCTATAAACTATTATAGCAGTAGAATCTCAAATAAAAAATTAAAGTTCTCAAACATTTATTTGCCAATAACCATCCTTAAATCTTTGCTCATTCAAAAAAATAATATTCTTTACATAAATTGGAAACAAATTTTGTTTTTTGACTAGAGACTCAAGTTTAAATTATACCACTAAAATATTTTAATATTTAATTGTTTAAAATTATATATATTTATATATTCGAGAGTAGACAATGCATAGATGATACTAAATTGATCGCAAAAATTTTTTTTAGAAAACACAATATAACTAGTATAGTATAAAAAGAACTTTTCAAAAATTTATGAAAATGTTTAAGCCCGCATCGCGGGCAAAACACCTAGTATAGTTATAATTAGATCAGGATTTAAACTCTGAAGTTAATTAGATTTCAACGAAACTGGCAAGACGGTGCCCATTTAATTATTCTCAAATCAGAAAAGGGTTTAGTTAATGTTAGTAATATAAAATTTTTTGGTCTAGTGCTTTATCAAATCCTATACAATTCCTTGCAGATTATAACAGCAACTTTTTTGAGGTTCTTGATAAGCTATTTTACGATAGAGATTATTAATTGTAAATATTACACACTCAAATTTATGGTAGCGTCATATCATATTCATATGTCATTGTAATTTGTAGTAAGATTTTATGATGAATTTAAAAGCCTAAAATAGTTTTAATACATAAATCCATTTCATAAATACTCGTTTGTTTATCTATCCAGTAACTATATTTGAAATTAACTAATTGAGCAATATGAAGTAACGACGATTTTTTCATTGGGCCACAACGGGCCAGCACATTAGCCCAAACATAATTTGGAGAAATTAGATGCGTGAAAATAATATTAATTAAATTTAATAAAAGTACAGTAATTCAGTTGGCCAAAATTTGAATTGTTGGCGCTCACTGATCAGCTACAAACGAAACTGAAATTCAAAGGAATCGTGTCAGCGTTGCAGCAAAATCAGAGAGGAAGCGCAAGAGGATGGCCGTAAGAAGAAGGAAGAGAGCATCTCCAGGTGATTCTTCATCTCTCTCTCTTTCACTACTTAGTTTCTCTCCGCTTTAGTTTGATCGTATGCATGTAAGAATCAGAGTTCGATATCTCCGTAACCTTCGATTCCATCTACTATGCGCACGAAGATATCCTTACTTTTCTCCATCTCGTTCCGATCATATCCATCTTAACCATTGTTGCTAGCTACGATCGTTTCTTATCATTTTATGGATATTGGTATATGATATAGGCTGATAATCCTTAGGTGTTCAATCGTTTGTTCTAGAGTTTGATATCGTTAGTGAACTTTTTTTTTTCTTTTTTTTGAAAGAATTTTAAATTTTATTCACTTCAAAAAAAAACCTTTGTTACAACCTAATGCTTCTTTGTGTAGAAAAGTAAACATTTGCGGGTGAGATTAAATTTGTATATATAATACATACTGATACTGTATATGTCTGTAATAAAGTATGGAAAGTGAAGCGTAGACTTTTCATATCAAATGTGTATATAATACCTTTAACAGGTTTGGCGCCTTCGAGATTGTTTACGCCGGCGTACTTTCAGGTTTTGCGGTAGACCCATACCTCGCACGGCCACTAGTGTCCTGATGATCTTAGGAGGGGAAATTGGTGGAAGAATGGGAGGTTTGATTGGAGCTTTGGTTGGTAACTTGATGGGAGATTTGGCCGGTGAGAGAGTGATAGGTCCCAGTTATAGGATAATCAAATGTTGATCTAGAAACATGCACACAAGAGACCACAACAACACAAGTTTTATTTGGGTAGTTTAGAGTCTTTAGAGTACATCTTTTTAGGTTTTTCATTTATTTGAATAGAAGACATACATGAAGCAAATATATCTTGTCGTGGATTCACCCACAAGCTAACAAATAAAGGAAATGAGAAAGTGGAGAAACTGTTTCCCACGAATCCAATTTCTCTTATTTGCAAAAAAACTTAAACAAATAAAATAAAATATTTAGTCTTCGTGAGAGAACTTGTGATTTGTTTTTTCTTTTCCTACTTGACGTCTCTCATCCATCTCACTGTCTTTGTCAGCACCAACCCTTTTAGTCTCATCAGAGAGTTCATAGCTTGATAGGAGTTTTTAATGGTGGGAGATTTGGTAGCTTGATAAGAGTTGAAAATTCGATAGGAGCTTTTTGTGGTTGGAGAGTTGGTAGCTCGATAAGAGGTTTTAACGGTGGGAGAGTTGGTGCTTTGGTGGGAGCTTTCAACGGTGAGAGGGCTGGTGCTTTGGTGGGAGCTTTCAACGGTGAGAGGGCTGGTGCTTTGGTGGGAGCTTTCAACGGTGAGAGGGCTGGTGCTTTGGTGGGAGCTTTCAACGGTGAGAGAGCTGGTGCTTTGGTGGGAGCTTTCAGCGGTGCGAGAGCTGGTGCTTTGATGGGAGCTTTCAGCGGTGCGAGAGCTGGTGCTTTGGTGGGAGCTTTCAACGGTGAGAGAGCTGGTGCTTTGGTGGGAGCTTTCAACGGTGAGCGAGCTGGTGCTTTGGTGGGAGCTTTCAACGGTGAGCGAGCTGGTGCTTTGATGGGAGCTTTCATCGGTGAGAGAATTGATGCTTTGGTGGGAGCTTTCAACGGTGGGAGAGCTGATAGCTTGGTAGGTGCTTTCAAGGGTGGGATAATTGATCGTAGCTTGGTAGGAACTTTTAACGGTGGGAGGGTTGATCGCTCAGTAGGAGATTTTAACGGTAGGAGAGTTTTTCTTGGAGCTTTGGTCAATGGTGTTATTAGTTTTATTAGAGGTTCATCTGTGGTACTGAAAACAAAGGAAATGAAGCAGCAGAGTGCTAAGAGAGTTAGCAAAACATTCTTACCAATGAAACCCATCTTTATCCTTTTGTCCTTTTGTTTTTGTTTGTGTGGGAGTTTGGCTTGATGTGAGAGGGTGTATTTATCGGAGAGTAGCTACGTTTTTTTTAAAATATAATTCATTTCAGTGGGTTTATGCATATCTGATATCATGTTGTATTTGATATCATGATATCAAATATCATGTTTGTCATAATATCATTATTTGATATTATGATATCAAATATCAAATTGTATAGCTGTCATGTTGTATCAAATCTAAAAAGACATTAGCACCTGCATGCACGTCTCGCGAGCTACTCGGCGGTAAGTTTGTGATGTCTGTTGTTAAAGATCAAGATTTAGATCTAAGTAGGTTTCAATATGAAAAACTATCTATATGTATCTTTTCATCATAAAAAGGTATATTCACATCTAAAAAAGGTGTTTTCCATTATTTAAAATCTATTTGTATGAAGAGTTATGTCTTTTCATTGTAATTTGTAAAAGACAAATTAGATTAACATGAATCAGGTGAACTATCCATGGCACATGAATCACGTGAACTATCCATGGCTTGAAGTCTACGTGGCTAATAATCTAAATGTGAACCACGCTAATGATCTAAACGTGAATCGCGTGAAATGTTTATAAAGTTTAAATGGGAGTCATCTATTTCAAACACATCAGAGGGGAAAAAATTACTCCTTCTACTATTAAGGGAATTTTAAAGTTTTTACACATAGATTAAAAAAATACAAATTTCTATATAATTTATTTTAAATACATAAAAATATCATTAAATGAAATTAATTAAATCAATAAGAACACAATATTTTGTAATTGGTCATAAAGTTCAAATGATATTAAATTTTATCTAGAATAGTGAGAAAATCAATTATTTTGAAACAAATTTTCTCTATCTAAAAACCATTTAAAGTGTTATGGAACATGTATAATCATGTGAACATGTATAATCATGTTTTCTAAAATCATCAAGAAAGTCAAAGATTTTCTTGATTTATATGGGCCATGATATATCGTATTTTTGTTATTTTATCAAAAAATATTAGTATATACAACTTTTAAGTACTTAACATCATATTTTTTTTACCAAAAAAAAAACATCATATTTTTATGTTATACACAAGGTCAAAAGAATTTTTGAGCGGCCTGTCCAAAAAATATATGTATGAACTTAAATAAACTTCTTGACTGACCAGATTAATGTTACTAACTTACTTTCAGGTTTTACCAGAAAGAAAAAACTTACTTTCAGGTTTCCATGGAAATATATGGGATATATAATATTAATGCATGAGATTCATTCATGTTCAATATCGGACCTGTCCAAATATGTGTGAACCATGGCAGCAAGATGCGTCGGTGCGGCTTCAACACAGTATACATTTAAAGTTCAATATCGACGCGTCTTCTGTTTATTTTGGTTTTAAAATTTACAAATTAAAACGTGCAATCCATTAGTTTAATAAGACATCCAAAGCGATACCTGTATAGATATTCTTATCAAGGCAAGTGTGTCAATCACAACTCATATGACCCATTCAATCACAATAATCGCCGACAAAAAAAAATTCACAATAATCACTCCATTATATATATATTTTGTTTTGAAAAAGACTTCATTATATATTCTCCTTAATAAATAATATGATCTTCTCATTCGTTGTTTGTTCCATATAGCCCTATTGTATAATAATACAATTCATCCTCATAAGTTAATAACTTAGTACGGTATCAGAGCAAGTTATTTGTCTGAATTTTGATCCACCGATCAAACTCAACATAAAGAGGTTTTAATAGCCTTCGTTTAAAATTCATGTTCTTTCTTCTTCAATATTATTCTATCTTTTTTCAATTTTGTTTACTACCATTTGTTACTCTTTTTTTTTTTTTATTAGTAAACCAAAGTGCTTCTTGTAAGGATTTATAAACCCAAGGTGCTTCTTCTACCATTCTGCTGCATCTCCAATCCTGGTGTGCACACGTCTAATTTCTACTGCAATTCCAGAATTGAAATGTGGTCAAGTCATTTATGAAGCTATCAAGCTATATGCTTCCACACGACGCCGCAAAACCGTCCGGTTCAAGCGCAATGATTTTATCTCATATCACATTTTTTAAAGATGTCAATCTCTAGCCGTTGCTTCAGCTTCCCTTCGCTTGAGCGGCGTATCAAAAAAACTAAATGTTTTCCTTCACCATGTGCAGCTATAAAATTTTAGATTTAAATTGTATTTAAAATTAAATTTTTTTAATATTTTAGTTTTTATTATTTTTAAAATAATATTTTAATAAAAATACTAAATACTAATTTAATTAACCATAGAATTAAGATAAAAATAATAATTTGATTTATTTAAAATTATATTTAAGTTATATTTAAAATTATAATTTTGATAGATTTTCATTTATTTATTTTGATTAAGATATATTAAATTAACTTGTGTAAAGTAAAACTGATATAAATTTTTTTATAGTAATCAAAATATAAAACTAAAAAGAATTTTTAAAATTTGTAGATATGAAAAATAAACAGATGATACTACAATTAAAATTTTAATTTTTTTTTTACAAAGATTGTATAAAATTTTGAAAATATTGTTTAATAATATTGTTTAATAATAAAATTTTGAAAATATTGTTTAATATTTTTAAAAACTAACTCTTTTTATATGTGATAAGACATATTTACCCTAATTTAACTTAGATATTATATTTTAATAAATAAAGATAAAATTCGAAAATATTGTCATTGCTGTTATCTTCAAAATAAACAGATATACAATCTAATATGTTTAAATGAATAACTGGATTAAAATGTCTGCAAATATTTTCTAAAATCAAAATTTAAACCTTATATATCATACGAGTCACTACATCTTTTCAAACTAACCGGTGTAATCATAACCATAAACAATTTGACTGATTTAGTTTAATTAATAATATGATTACATGTGGGCTGTAAAGCATGGGTGCGTCTACTCTAGGAGCTGTCTCGCTAGAGATGTTCGGGGATGGCTTTGGAAATGTTTTGGGAAGGTTTTTTTGATAGTTTGGCTTTAAATCGTGTCCCTTGTCGAGCTTAGTAACATGAGTTTGTTATCCGAGTGGAGATACCAAGATGATGGAGCAATTGTGCCGATGTGTTTGGCCAATTCTGGTTCTGACACCTAATCATACCAAAGCAGATTTCACCATTTTTCCTGTTCAAACAAAAAATAGCGCTAGATGCTTTATGAAACATCTTCATGTAATATGGAAACCTGTCAAATTTTAAAACCGAACACAAACTCTGATCTTAAAGGAAGAAGATGACGACATGCCTTTAAATTAAGCATGTGTATAATTTTAAATGGCCTTCTCATTTATTATTTTTTAATTTGAAACTTACGATGTTATTTGATAAGGATAATTTAGTCAATTCTCTAAGTAGAAAGTGTAGTTTTCAAAAACATTAAATAATTGTGTATTTATCAAAATAAAATCTTATTAAAAGGTACTTATCTAAATTTTCCCAAAAATATAACTGATTATATTATTCAAATATTGAAATTAGTTAGAGTCGTGGTATATTTAGTTGCAATTATCAAAAATTTAGTTATTTTTAAGTAGGTCATATGGAGAAATAATTTTTGGACTAATCATTTATCAATTGATCAATGATCCTGATTTAATAAAGTAGATATTTTACATAATAATATTCATATAAATATAATTAGACTAAGAAATAAAATCATCAATTTTATTAACCCGTCTTGCAGTTGTTTTAATTTTACTAAAATAAACAATAGTGGATCAATCCATTTTTAATATATTTAGTTAAAATTTGTTTAAATATTTTTAATAAAATGAATTAATATATTTGTTTAACTTGTTTTATATTTAAAAAATATTTTGTATATTTGATTTAATAACACGCAAAAACTACACTCTTGAAACATAAATCATTATCTGATACATAAAAAGTAGATATAATAAATATTAACTAACTTTAAATATTTGATTTTTATTAAATAAATATAAAATGATTTTAATCGTGACCATATTAACTGAAAATTTATTATTTTACTTAAATCATATATATTGATCTCAGTTTAAAATTTTGGTCGTTTGTTGTAAAAATAAAAACACTAAAGATAAAGGCTACATCAAATGTTTGATAGGTACAAAAACATGAACCAACGAACTAAATAACATAAGTAGAAAAATTGGTTGTAATATTCTTTGGGATGATAAATACCATGGGTCAATGAAACTTGATGGTGGTCTTCTCTTTTTTTTTTGAATAAAATGTTAAATTTGATTCAAAGAAAAATGTACTTTTTTACAGCAAGAGCCACTTTAGCATATTAAAATTGCAAGAAAAAACCCTAATAAAGAATCAAGCTTGTATAGCTCCAATCCAAAGTTGGAAAGCACAATCAAGTCTCCTGTCTTGTGCTCTAATGGACATAATTCTGTTCTTGACCAGTCTGTCAATCATGGCAAAGAGAACTGCAGGAGATCGCGGCCTCTCACCATGCCTGCGGCAGTTTCTCTCACGCCAAATCATGTAGATTGTAGCTTGAAAAACGTAACGAACAAGGAAGCTTCTGGTTCGATCCAGGTTTGGTTTCTGTATGAAGCGTACGACATCCATCCACTCTTCTGAATAACCATTTCCCATAAAAACATTCATCAGCTTGTACCATAGTGATGAGGAGTAATCACAGCCGAAAAATAGATGGTTTCTCGTTTCCAGCTGCTGCATACATAGAACACAGGTCCCATCAATCCCAGCATTCCAGGCGACCATCCTATCTCCCGTAGTGAGCCGATTGCGAATAGCTAGCCAAGTACAGAACCTGTGCTTTGGTGTAGCATGAGTGAACCAGATTCCTCTGTGCCAAGAGACCTTTTCTTTTTTAGTTCTGATGTGATTCCAAGTTTCTGAAGTAAGAAACTGATCTTTGTAAATATCTTGTTTCCCTTTCCAAAGGACAACATCCTCCTCTTCAGAACGAGATAAACACTGGAGCTGGTTCTCAATTTGAATCAGACCCGCTGAGCGGTGGACTCTTCTTCTACGTTTTGTCCTCGCAGTATGCACCGTGTCATGTTGCCGTATTCCCGTATCGATCTGACCCCTTGTTCCCAACATATCCATCAAGCAGCCTAAAGGAGACCACTGGTCGTACCAGAAAGATGTCCCTTCCCCATTATAAACTTCAACTTTACAGAACTCCCGAGCCAGCCCTCGAACTTTCAAAATTTTTCGCCACATCCATGAACCTTTTTGATCATTATCTTTGACAGACCAAATAGACTCATTCTTGAGGAGTGTGGAGTGAATCCATCTGACCCAGAGTGATGATTTGTTAGAGATTAACCTCCAGAAGAGCTTTAGGATGGTAACATTGTTCATATCGTTTAATGAACGGAGACCAAGCCCACCTTCTTCTCTAGGGCGACAAACCTCTTCCCAACACAGCTTTGCTTTCCGAGGGTTAAGCTCACTACCTGACCATAGGAAGGCCGAACAGATCTTGTCAATTTCTCGAATACACGCCTTCGGTAGACGAAAAGCTGATAACCAGAAACTGGAAATGCTCCATATAACTGAGCCAAGAAGCTCAAGTCGACCAGCATAAGATAAGTATCGGTTTTTCCAGGAACCTATTCGCGTTCTTATTGTCTCGATAAGAGGCTGGTAATCAGTAGTATTCATACTTTTGGTGGTTAGTGGTAAGCCCAAGTAGCGCACCGGAAGTTTATCTGTTTTGAAATGAAATTTATTCTCCAGCTCCATCTGGATGTCTTCTGTTACCCCTCCCAAGTACATGGTCGACTTTTCCATACTAATTCTCAGGCCTGAGTATTTTGCAAACTTGTCAAACACGTCAACTATTCCTTCTACAGATCGCACTTTTCCATCTGTGACTACCATAAGATCATCTGCAAACGTCAGGTGGGTCAGGTGTAGACTTTTGCAGCGAGGATGATAGCCAAAATTTTGAGTGCTTGCCGCCTTGTCTAGAAGTTTAGATAGAACATCCATAACAATGACGAACAGGTACGGAGAAAGAGAGCATCCCTGTCGAAGTCCCCTCTTGCTCTGGAAATAACCAGACAGCTCTCCATTAACTTGAACAGAGAAAGATGGCGTTGATATGCATAAAGAGATCCAGTGAATGAACTGATGAGGAAAGTTCATAGCTCTAAGAGTATTAAGGAGGAAAGGCCATTGGACAGAGTCAAAAGCCTTGGAGATATCAATCTTGATGGCACATCGAGATGATATATTATCCTTATGGTAATCCTTGACAATTTCAGTAGCGAGCAGGAGATTTTCAATCAAGAGTCTCTCACTAACAAAAGCTGACTGGTTTGCTGAGATAAACTGGGGGAGAACACGCTTTAGTCTATTCGCAATAATCTTCGATATGACTTTGTAGAGAACATTGCAGCAGGAGATCGGTCTGTAGTCCTTCATTTCAGTAGCTTCTGTTTTTTTCGGAATCAAAGCTAATATGGTTGAATTCACTCCCTTGGGAAGGAATCCTTTCACAAAGAACGCCTGAACTGCAATAACAAACTCAGAGCCAATGATATCCCATGTTGCTTTATAGAACTCAGCATTGAACCCATCAGGTCCCGGCGACTTATCGTTAGGCATAGAGAAGAGCACATCTTTTATCTCATCATGCGTTACTGGCTGCACCAGACTTCCTGCATCCTGATCCGAACATCTAAAAGAGATGGTGGTCTTCTCTGACGCTTGACGATGGGTCATTTTCTTCACACGTTCAAATACATTTATGTAACCGGCAGTATGTATATGAGAGGAATCCCGATAATATTGGAGCTAAAAGGGAAGTTACAAAATATCAATTATAATTAACTGGTAGCATATATGTACATGAATGACAGTTTTCTTTATCAATTATAATTAACTGGTAGCATATATGTACATGGACGACAGTTTTCTTTTTTAAAGGAGGTCCAAAGGCAAAAAGTGTAATATGCGAAGTAGTTGTAAGGGTAAAAGATATGAGTGATTATGTGGGTGATTGGTAGTTGTTGTAGGTGTTGTCTACAGTCCTATGTATTTCTACAGCACCAGATTCAGAGCAATCAAGCTTTAAATTTTTTTTTGAAATCACAGCTTTTAAAATAACCTACAGTTGTATAGCCAAATATCCGAAACAATTTTTGAGTGTTTTCCATATCCTATGTTTTAATAATATTGATTTGGACTTCAATTGAGCTTTAATGTTTGTAATGCATGGGTATGAATCTGTTTGCAAGTTAGGCCTTTAGCCTTTTAACGAAGAAATTTGACAAAGAATAAGAGAAAAAAGTACAGTGACTGTTCATTTCTTGGGCCACAATGAGCCATTAGCCCAAACATAATTTGAAGAATTAGATGCATGAAAATAATATCCAATTCAAAATTTGGAAGAAGAAAAAAACAATTAAAATATTGTTGGGCACACACTGATCACTGATCAGCTCTAACAATATACGAGCGCACAAACGAAACTGAAATTCAAAATTCAAATCTAATTGAAATCCACAGGAGAGATCGCTCACTCCAACGATTTCGTCCCATCGTCTCTCTCCACTTCACCTCTCGTCGATCGTCTGCAATGTCTTCCACCAGAAAGAGCACAAAGAGATCACGCCCGGAGCCGCCGCCGCCGCTTCAATCGCTCAAGAAGCAAGCACCTAACGCAAAGCTCAGCGACGATTTGGATCTCGATGTTTCCAGGTCCGTTTCCTTCTTCGTTTCTCCTGATTTTATGCTCGATTGTAACTCTCTAATCGACTTCCGTGTGGATCGTTGCAGCGATCTCAAAGGAATCATGTCGGCGTTGCAGCAAATCAGAGAGAAAGCGCAAGAGGATGGCCGTAAGAAGAAGGAAGAGAGCATCTCCAGGTGGTGATTCATCTCTCTCTCTTTCACTACTTAGTTTCTCTCCGCTTTAGTTTGATCATCGAATACATAGAAGATTCAGAGCTCGATTATCTCCGTAACCTTCGATTCCATCTACTATGCGCGCGATGATATCGTTCCGATCATATGCATCTTAATCGTTGTTGCTAGCTACGATCGTTTCTTATGCTTGTTATCGATCTTGGTACATGATTTAGCTAGGCTGATGATCCGTAGGTGTTCGATCGTTTGTTCTAGAGTTTGATATCGATTGATCTATTGTACAAGTGGTTGTGATATGCTCGTGGATATGGTTTGCTGTCACATATAGAGAACGTTTGTAACTCTTGTTGATTCCTATCACTGATTTGGTATCTTGTAGTATGATTTTGTCAATTATTGTTTCAGAACGGCAGAATCACAGTGAGAATTCATGATTTTGATCAGCAGAATCAGTTTTTCTCCATGGTTCTAATGCTTTTTTAAGTGTCGTTAGCTTTGATTGCTGAATCTTGTTTTGAATCTGTGTGCCTCTTTCTGGCAGTGTGTCTACTGAGGTAAAGTCAAAGATCGATGAGCTGAAGTCAAAACTTGAGAAAGAAAGGTAATGCTATGTTGCTGAGGATGGATATCTGATCTTATGTGCTTTGTGTATGTTTGGTTTACAAGATAAGAAATGAAAGCGTGCTGATGAGTTCTATCCTTGACTGCAGACAAAACTTTGCTAAAGCACTTACAAAGAGTTCAAAGGAGGTTTGAATAACAAAGAATAAAAAGATGATATTTTAACTTTTTTAAGACATTAGAAACGTACAAGGAACTGACGTATGATCCATATTCGCAGTGTGAGAGTCTCTTGAAGGATGAATCAGCCAAATTTGAGGAGCTCCATCACAAGTTCATGAAGGAAAAATCTGATCGTCTACAGTGTCTGAAAGGTTTGCATTCCATTTCCCTCTGGTATTGTTATCTCTTACTCTCAACCTCAGTTAGTGTTTGGTGTCAAAAGTCTATACCACAAAGTTTTATTTCGATAGCTAAAGTGGGATATTCATATTACTGAAATAGAATGTATTTCTGCTTGCCAGACATTGTTTCCAAGTTTGAGGAGGACAAGGAGAGGCTCTATATGCGATATGAGCAACAAAGTAAGCAACCCTTATAATGAAACCATTGTTATAAGACGGAAACACCTTTACTCACTTCCACATGTAAAATAACGTATAGGGAAGAAGGACAAGACAATGATATCAGACCAGGAGAAGTTCTGCGCGGAAAAGCTTGCTCAATTGGAAGAGTCACTCAAGACAAAGAAACGGGTAAATAAATAGCCTTACATATAGTTGTTATTATCTCTACCACATATGCTCTCTCTATCTCTCTTTCATTTTGTTATATGATGAACCGTTTATTACTTGGGATGTAGGGTGACAAAACGTTCAGCATACTGAGGAAAACTCTCGGCTCTTTTCTGGAGAATGAAGCTTCTGATGAGGAGTTCCCACCTGATGAGTGAATCATCTACGTCTCTTCACTTGACGCTAAAAGAAAGTTAAAACCCCTTTGACTTTGATCCAGCCGGACCTTTCTTTATATATTTTCAGGTATTGGCATTGCCAATTATAGCACAAAACACTACTCTGAAGTAGTATTTCAAAGCTTTCAATATTATGAACATGAACCTTATTGTCTTCTATTCTATGTTATAGTTTCAAACGAAAGATTAATTACACTAGTATCCACCACTAGTTATTGATATCAAACTAGCATCAGAGTATTTTTAATGTATGACATGTGGCGTATCTTTAAGCCAAGTCGCGGAGCTTTCTTACAACCTTCAGAGTCTTCACTTGATTGTTCTGGTTGCTCTGAAACTAAGAATGCGGCCCAAGGGTACTATTGCCCTCAGTGCAAGTTCTATGTCCATAAGGGATGCGCCGCCTTCAGATAATCCACCTTTCTCCTCTCCCACATCCTCTGAAGCTCCTTAGGTGCTGACCACTTCGTTGTAGTGATGGAAGTTGTTGCTTGTGTGGAGAAACTCTTCAGCTTTTGGTTTATAGTTGTTCCAACCACTTGTAACTTTAGTTTTGACACGGCTTGCCCCAAAAAAGCAAGAGATTCCAAGCATTGACTACCCAAGAGCCCATGAGCATAGGCTTCACCTCTTGGCCAAACGTGTCTCCTTCCCTTGCTCTTGTGGTAAAGGCGTCCATGGAGTTCCTTGTGTCATCAATTCAATTTCATGATCCACAGAGAACGTTTTCTTTAATTGCCTACTGTGCTATAGTTTCAAATGGTTTGTTTAATTTAAGTTCATTATTTCAGGATGCAATTGCCACTTTTTTTCTCATCGATAACATTTGTTATATATGTTGCGGAGACACATTATGCATCATATATATCTCAGACACATCTCAGAAACAGATCTGGTTCCTGTGGTGAACTTTTAACCAAGAAGAAATGATTGATATTTCAAAATAAACACATTATCTCATGAATTACAGCACGCCTCTTGATTTTACAAGAATCTCATTTCAACATCAGAAAAACAAAGAGGGGTGAAAATGTTATAAAAAAAGGGAAGAAGACTGAGTCTCTTTCACTTCCAGAGCTCTTCCATGGGGATTCCACGCTCGAGAGCAACATCCTTGAACTGTCTCATCTGTTGAACTGCTGCAAGAGTGGCCCTCGCGTTGTTGAGAGCATTGTTGCTTCCCAGCTGTTTCCCCAATGCGTTCTCTACTCCTGCCATCTCTAGCACGATCCTAACCGCTCCTCCAGCAATCACACCCGTACCCGGTGAAGCTGGTCTAAGCATCACCTTGGCTGCTCCATAATCTCCCTCTGATCTATATAACAAAAAATCACATAGCTTAAACACCAAACAAACCATCTATAACATAACCAAACCATAACATACAAGAACCCAACACAGAGACATACACAAACCATGTCTGCTCAAATCAAGAAACCCACAATGTTACACACTAAATCTACTTCATTGTCTATTGAGACATTACCATCAACCAAACAAGATTCTTCTAAAGCATAACACAAACACAAACATAAAAAAAATCAAAACTTTATTACCTGTGGGGGAACGTAAGATACTTAGTCATAGGCACTTGAACAATGTTCCTCCTAGCATCAATAGCACTCTTCTGAACAGCCGCAACAACCTCCTTAGCCTTAGCACAACCAACTCCGACATTCCCTTGCTTATCCCCGACAACAACAATCGCCCTAAACTTCAACTGCTTCCCTCCTTTCACAACCTTAGTCACCCTCCTCACCTGCACAACCCTCTCCTCGAACCCATCCCTAATCTTCTCCTTCTTCGGCTTCTGCCCGCCGATCCCTCCTCCGCCTTTCTTCATCTTCGAGTCCATCACGTTAACGTCCTTCCCAAGCATGCTCTCCCCGCTGTACGCGGGCCCGTAGAGCTCCTCGTAGGCCGTGGCGATCTCGGCCTCCGTCTCGTCGGCGCCTTCGTCGAAGTACGGCGCGGGGACGAAGCCCTCGGGAGGGGAAGGCGGGTCGAAGACGGCGTTGGCGGTTATCTCGGGGTTTTGGTCCTCGAAGAAGATGGTCTCGGATTGGTCTGAGGAGGAGGTGGCTTTGAGGGGGGTGAGGGTTGTGGGTCGTTTGAGGAAGGAGAAGGAGATGGTGGGTCGCGAGGAGGTGATGCGGGAGGTTGGGGTGTGGAGGGAGAGAGAGGAAAGAGAGGAGAGAGCTGACGTTGTCGCCATTGGAATGAGGATGAGGGAAGTAGAGAGTGAAGAAGAGAGGCTTATCCGTAAGCAGTAGAAGAAGAAGAAGATTGAAGAGCAACTGTTTTTAATTATATCTTTGTTTTCTTACAAATTAGCCCCAATAGTTTAACAAATTAACTTTTGACCCCTTGTTAAGTAACTTTTGGGTCTTTTGTTCGAAATGGGCTACAAGGAGACAGCCTTTGTTTGTTTTTACTTTTGGCCCATTAAAGGTTTATGCAAAGTTGCAAACACCAATTGGATATATTAATGATTAAAAATGATTTAGGATAAGGTTCAGGTTCAGGTTAAAGGATGCATACTTGGATCACTAACATTTATAACACAGACGATCAATAAGGTAATTATGTATTATCTACAAGTTGTAGACTACAACCCCCCATCTAATATACATACTGTATACAAATATTTTATTTTATTTTTGGCCTATTAAAGGTTCATGCAAAGTTTTTTTTTTTAATTCGAAAAATTCTGAGTCTAATCCATAAGCCCCTTGGACCATGGACATGAGCTGGTTGTTTAATCCTCTTCCCGCAACTGCTGAGATTCGAATTTAGCATCTCTACCCTTTGAAAAGAAGGTTTACCAATAAGTTCATGCAAAGTTGTAAAACCTAATTGGATCTCTAAGACTAACGATTTAGGAGGTTCAGGTTCAGGTTCAGGTTAAAGGATGCATACTTGGATCACTAACATTTATAACACAAAAGATCAATAAGGAGGATCTGTATTATCTGCAAGTTGAAGACTACAACCCCATTTATTGTATACTGTATACAAATATTTTCAAAACTGTATGTTAGTTATATTATTAATTGATGTACTCTTTTTGGGGAAGACGACCTATTTCCACACCAAAACTATCATATAGTAACAAATGTACACAATCTTTCAATCTCGTCGTAATTGCACACCACTTAAGTATAACAACTTATTTCCACATACGATAAAAGTTCGAAACTCGTTTCCACACACACTAAAATTTGGTTTGGTTTTAATGGTTTATGACATAAATCGATAGTAAACCAGTTCACATCGATTGATATTGGTATAACCTGACCCAAACGAAGATCCAACTAGGGATCCATTTAAACCCGACCCGAAACCATTTTAAAAGCCCCAAAATCGATTTCAATCCTTTAAAACCCTAAAATCTAAAAATTCAGAAAGTTTATTTGTATGTATGTGTTAGTTTGTTGGTTCAAAATCATATTTGACTTAATATAATTGGAGATCCCATATAATTGAGTAAATACATAAGAAAAAGAAGTAGATTTGGTCAAGAATCGTGAAAAGAAAAAAACTGAAGCGGAGGTTAGGGATTCCTGGTAATATTGGGGAGGAAGAAGATGAGGACGTTTACGTCATTTTACATTAATTAAAGACAGAAGGAAAAAAAAGTTGCTCCATCCTGGATTTGAACTCGGATTGTTAAGCGGTTACAGGAGCACTTAAACCAATGGACTATGCTTGATTCTTGTGTTTACCCTTCATATAATAATATATATACTAAAATACACAAAACTAATGAGAAACAGCCATGGATCTAGCTCGATCCAGAGGCAAAGAGAAACATAGGTGAATCGAAGACGTTGTAAGGCTCCCAAACTTTAATTGAAGGTCCGATCGTGAGGGTCCCAACACGGTTCTTCTTCTGTTCAGTCCGCATTAACGCCTTCATCTTCTTCCTCTTTGATTTCTGTTTCACTCTACATTCACATCAGTCCATGACTCCATTATCGTTTCTGCAAAACAGAGAGACATATAGTCAATAGTAGAGAGAGATAGAGAGACAACACACTAATGAGAGAGAGAGATAGAGGCAGAGAATTGCGAAATTACCTGATTGAAGCCAAGCAGAGGAGCAACAACGTGGAGGAGGAGAGTTTTAAAAAAAAAAACAACGTGGAGGAGCAACGACACGAAAGAGAAAGAGGATTTAATTGCTTAACTTGGGTATTAGGTTGGTTTATTAGATCCAATTGTATTGGGTTGATTTAAAATGGTTTATATTCTCTACTTGGGTCAAAACCGGGTCGTTTTGGTTTAGTTAAGTTAGTCAGTGGTTAAGTTTCGGGTTTAAGAAACACCAACTAACTTTAAACCGTTATTTGTCGGTATTGGTTCATCTTTTAAAGTTTAGGGAGAAATAAGTTTCAAAATTTTATTGCGTGTAGAAATAGGTTGTTATACTTAAATGGTGTGCAATTATGACGATGTTGAAAGATTGTGTACATTTGTTACTATATGATAGTTCTGATGTGGAAATAGGTCGTCTTCCCCTCTTTTTGTAAAGATTTCGAGATAAACTATTAAGCAAAAAATGGAAAATGATTAGTTATTTCTAGAAAATTTAGTTCACACGGCTTCAAAAAGTTATCTCAGTGTTCCTTTTAGATTTTTAAAAACATTAATTTATAGTATTCACCTATTCATAATTGTTATATTTCAAAGACAGCACATGTTCTTTTTTTTTGACTAATTTTTTACAGCACATGTTCTTAACACAATACAAATATTTTTTTTTGTAATTTTATAATGCCGTCCTCTTGATATATAAGTTTCAACACATTTGATCATGTTTCTTGATCATCTTAAGCCATCTAAGAATAGAGTGATTAGGTCACGTTGCCATGTAACCAAGCTTTGGAAAGATATTTTTGTGTGTTAAAAAAGGATGTTTTTGTAGGATCGATTTTTAACCTTTCTAAATCACTTCGATAAACAGTAAAATTGAAATAAATATTTAATAATACGTGATTTAACCAGACTAAAATACATATGATGATGAAAAAAAAACATTCGTCTAAATTGAGCTGCACACAGTTTTAAGCGATTCAACAATGACAAATTAGCACAAAAAGATAACTACACTGACCAAAAATAAATGAGTGTACTACAAAAGGCCCCACGTAGAATTCAGAATTAACGTTGCTCGTTGCTGTCACGTGGAAAAGTTAAGGTTCCTCTGCCACTTATCTTATGTATTGTCTACTTCAAAGTGAAAAAAGAAGCACATATTGTTTTTACAAACGTGACTACGTGATAACTACATTGTTCAATGTTATACTATATTCTGATATTCACTAATATAGACTTCATGCATTACCGTTGTCAACAAAAAAAGTACCTATTAAACCAAAAAAAAAATGTACCTACAATTTTTGTAAACGTAAAAAAGGAAGTTCATGGTAATCTTGATTAGTTTATCCTGTATAAGATGACTTTGATCATCTAATTATATTTAAAAATGAAAGAGACGACGTGTCCGGTCTTGAAGGGTTAGTTTCTATCTCGAACTTTTACTAGACAACATCATCCTTAGGTTATAAAGTATATTTAAAAAAAAAATAGAAGAGAAGGAGAATGAGATGCTGAACAAAAAGATGCCTATAGAATTTACAGGGTGCAATAATGTGACCAGCAAATTATTTTCTTCATAAGATCCATTATAAATCTATAAGAGTTTGTTTTCTCCTTTACCATTAAATCAAGAGGCTCCACATGCAAATTGTTGCTATTTCATAACCACTTCGGTTATCTTTATCTTTCATCATATCTAGATTTCTTTTGATAAAGGATCTAAATATGGGATTATGTAAACTTAATGTGAAGTAATTTCAGACTTAACATTATCCCTAAGATATTTAGACAATTTGCTTGAGTAATTAGTCTTTATAAACTAAGGATGATGTTGATTAATTACTCTCGAATCACTTGTCCACTTGTGTTTGCTTTCTTGTGCTTGTGCATGATAACATACTCTTCAATAGTACATAGGAAGATGCATGGTCATATATATTATATACACAAATTAAAATAATTGATTATTAAAGCTTGATTGCGTTTTTTTTTTACACAAGATGCTGACAAACTTTATACATAGAAGGGAGAAGAAACAAGAAATGGTGAAATTTGTGGTCCAACAACATAGGCACCTTACTTTTGTTTTGAGGGGGGTCCTTTACTTCTCTTCCCATGTCTTCTTCTTCCATCTTTCATGTGTGTGTGAGAGAGAGAGAGTAGAATTCTAAAGATGAGTACGAGAAGAAGCAGAGCGGAAGGGAAGAGGAGTTTAAGAGAAATGAGTGAGGAAGAGGAAGAAGACGAAGAAGATGAGGAGACATTTGAAGGGGAAGAAGATGAAGATACTTCTGAAGAAGAGGCCGTGGAAAAGAAGCAGAAAGGCAAAGCTACCACAAGTAGTAGCAGTGGTACAGGAGCTTGTCAAGTGGAGAGATGTACTGCAGATATGAGCAGAGCCAAACAATACCATAAACGACACAGAGTCTGCGAGTTTCATGCCAAAGCTCCTCTTGTTCGGATCTCTGGTCTTTACCAACGTTTCTGCCAACAATGTAGCAGGTAAATAAAACATCTGTAATCAAATAACTGATCTCAAGAACCAAACACAAGAAGATGATACTTTTTAACTTTTGTTTTTTTTAAAAGGTTTCATGAGCTAGGTGAGTTTGATGACACCAAGAGGAGTTGCAGGAGACGCTTGGCTGGACACAATGAGAGAAGGCGTAGAAACACATCTCAATAAATAAAAAGACAGTGAATGATCTCATGAACTTTAGCCTTTGCTTGCTCTCTTCTGTCAGTCTCTTTGTAATCTCTTTGTTTCTCCACATTGCTTGTAATCTCTAGCTATCTGCTAAAACTTAAGACATCAATAAATGCATCTTTCCCAAGTAAATGCTTGAAGGAATATATTTATTCAAGCCAAGATCTGTATATGTTTCACTATCCATTGAGGAGACAGCTACAAAGGCTAACAAGAAACATAATAATCTGCTAGAAACTTTTGATTATTGAGATATGTAGTTCAGTTACAAGAAAGCTCATCAGATCTGAAATACATTTATATTCGAATGCTAATACTAATCCCTAATCACGTTTGATTCCCAACAATTTCATTGAGAACTCCCAAGCCACAATAGCTGCTGCATTAGCAGGGAATGCTCTCACAATGGTTGGACCCAAACCAGCATAGCATCCCTTGACTCCAGCCCTCTTATGAATCTGCAGAGAGAGATGATTTCAAATTCAAAAAACACTATTCCATTCACAGAGACAATGCAAAAAATCAAGATGTCTGTGACTAACCGATCTCAACACTTTGAAAGGATTTGTCTCAGTAGCTTTGTCTGGAGAGGTCTGAATAATGGTTTTTGCTACATCAAAAGGCAAAACAGCTGACCAGCACTGTAACGTAGAAACAGCATTAGTTCAATATCCATTAATTCATGAACACACAATAGAAAGAAAGATGCTTACAGCTATGCCTCCAAGTCCACCAGTGAGAACACCTATCCCCATATCAACCAAGTAACCATCTTTCAACTTAGAACCCTCCAATCTCGAGTGTATGTGATATCTTAAGTACTCATACACAGTAAAAAAGACAGCATTTCCAGCACATTCTCTTAATAATGTCGCTGAGCCACCTCTAAAAATACCTGTTACCTGAAAAGATAATCCCAATCAAACCTTATATGTTTAGGTTCTAAGTATATTAATTTTAGCAAACGAGAGTTTCTTTCTCACCCCTTCGTTTTTAACGGTCTGAACAGCACAATCAAGAGGACTAGTGTATCTACGGAAGTTGGGAACCAAAGAATCAGTGCCTTGGATCTGCATTCTACACTGAAGAAAAACAACCAATGTCCCTAAAACTCCAAGGAAGCCTATCAATGATATAAAATTGAACAGGACTAATCATAGCTCACCTTGACTAGCTCGGTTGGACATAATACAAAACTAATAATAGCTCCACCAAACATAGCAGATGGAATAATTATTTCTGGTCGTGGCCCATCATCTGGTAAACTTCCCTTTACAATCAAAAAAGGAAGAAGAAAAAGTTTGAAATATGGAAGAAATTAAAATACTTTGAATACAGTGAAAGATCATTCTGCCTGCAAAGTTTACCCTTAAGAAGAGCTTAGCCTGGGAGTATATTCCAAACATCAATGAGCTTTCAAAGGCCATTCCAAGAAACGAAGATGTTGCTCCTCTGTAAAGTCCTTTCACCTAAATATCATTTTAAGTCAGTAACAAAAGGAAAATGAGTGAAGGAAAGAGACATAACATAACAAGAGAGTGAAGGGAAACATACTCCTTCAGTTTGGAGGATCCTTGAAGCACAATGCAGACCGTTTTTGTATCTGAGACCTTCCACATCTGTGTTATGTTTCTGAAGCTTCACCTGACACAAGACACAAAACACCCCACAAAGAATCAATCTTTACCTCCTAAAGGGTAACATTCCAGTGATAAGACTTATCGAGAAATGTTTTTTCTTCCACATGAGCACAGCTGAGTATAGAATTGATGTATGAGATTGAAAATAAGCAAAAACAAAACTTGAAATTGGAAAAAGAACCTTGACGGTATCGAAAGGGTGGCCGACGGCGACTGTGGCGAGACCAGCATTCATTCCGGCGACGTATTCTTTGTAGAACCCTAAACCCTCTCCCATCGTCGTCGTCTTCTTCTTCCTCCTCTCGGCTCTCTCCCACCACGCCCCCCGACCAGAAGTATAAGACTTCACTATTGTGTTTTCTTCGTTCTTACAACGGTTTTTCTAATTTGGTTTGTTAACGAAAACCAACGGAAATAAAAGCAATAGCCGTCTTAGCTCAGTGGTAGAGCGCGTGACTTTTAATCCCGTGGCCGAGGGTTCGATCCCCTCAGACGGCGGTTAAATTTTTTCAAACTTTTTTTTTATTCAAAAATAAAACAAAAGGCTAACTATTAAAACTGTAATATTTTTTTCCTCTCTCGTACGTACACAAGAACAACAGCCCCCCATATCTGCTTGAGAGCATTGTTACAACTTACAAGCTTAGCCAGTCATTTTTGGGATAATAAACACATCAATCATGGTGCAACCGTGCAAGAACATGAAAATAAAGATACGTATATATCACATTATTTCCTCCTCCTTTTTTGTGCACATCACATTATTTCCTTAAGCTTACAAATAAATGAAAAAAATTAAATCAATTATCTTTTTTTGTCATATCAATTAAATCAATTAGTGGTAAAATACTATAAAAAATCTCTTATATAATTTTAAAACAATAAAAAAATTCTGGCCACTCATAATTTGACAACAAAAAAATAAGTCTCTTCCCACTTAAAAAAAATCTCTTTTTAAAGAGACATTCTTCTCTCTTTCTTTATTGTTTTGTATTTTTTCAATTCTTTATCGTTCAGAAACTAACAGACTGAGAGATCATTGATGTTCATGCTTTTATATTTTTAAGCATGAAAAAAAAAACTGTTTTAAGCATAAACAAAGCTTCAAAGAGTTCTAAATTATACACACATTTCCTCCATGAACCTATAGTTCCAACCTTCTTCCATTATTAGTAAATGATGAGAATGGAGATCCAAACAAAAATAGGTGCTAAAGTCCTAACTAAGGTACAAGAATATCATAAGCCTTTGTGCTCATGCCGCACAATGTATGTGGCATTTGATTTAATTGAGGGTTTATAAACAATGCTTTTGGACATAGCCCTGCAAATGAACAGTAGAGTTTTCTGATTAATGCAATATTTTACTACATAGGTTCTTAACTGCTGAAGTGAATAACAAAAGATACTCACCTCCACAAACTTCACAATCTTAGGTGCAGTCACACTAAGATTATTTCTCAACTGATTCTGTGTCAGTCGGCACCTACTTGAACTGGACAACACCACTGATTATCTTTTCAGTAGCCCTTTTTCACTACCATGTATGACCCAAAGCCCGTATAACTCAGGCCCATTGATTCTAAATAGAATCTTGACGTGGACGCCTCGACTGCCATCATTTTCATTTTTTTTTTAAAGGAAAAAAAAATAGTAAAATTCCACTAAAGGAATCAAAAGTTTCATAAGTCTTCTCGTTCCCTAGGGCTTTCTTCTACAGATCAAAACATTCGTATCAATCAATCTCTAGAGATAACACACATTCTCCATTACCTTTCTTCTTCAGTCCTCATGGCATCAAACCCCACCGACAACTCTCAGCAAAGACCCCGCCACAGAAACGGACCTCCTCCGCCGCGCCGACAGGGAAGAAACCCGCCGCCGCCTCGTTATCAGCCCCAACAGCACCAGTCGACGACGACGATAACGACGGCTCATGCTCCTCAGGAGAAGAAGAAACCAGTCTTCGTCAAAGTCGATCAGCTCAAACCAGGCACGAGCGGACACACCCTTACCGTCAAAGTCGTCAGCCAAACCTCCGTTCCTCAGAAACCGAACACCGCTTCTTCTTCTTCTCACCTCCGAGCTAATCGAATCTCCGAGTGCCTCGTCGGAGACGAAACCGCTTCCATCCTCTTCACCGCTCGCAACGATCAAGGTCAGACCTTTTGATCTGATGGGTTTACTCAAAGTTGATGACTTTACTGTTTTTGATACTAAAGTTTCTGTCTTTGTGGTGGTTTAGTTGAATTGATGAAGCCAGGAGCTACTGTGAATCTCCGGAACGCGAAGATCGATATGTTCAAGGGGTCGATGAGGCTTGCTGTTGACAAATGGGGTCGTATTGAGGTTACGGAGCCTGTTGAAATGGTTGTTAAAGAGGATAACAATCTGTCTCTTGTGGAGTATGAGCTCGTCAATGTTGAGGAATGATCTCTCTGTGTCTGTCTGATGGGGGTATGTATGTATCAAAGCGCCACAATGGGTTTTGTTTTGTGGTTATGTATGGGGGGAGGAATGAAGAAAAGGTGGGGAGATTATGTTTTATCTTATGACAGTTGCAAGTTTGCTATGTTGATCTTGGGTTTTGGATGCTTTTGTAACCTCTTTATCTGTTTTTGTATGGTTATTGAACAGAGAGGTTAATGAAAAACTTGGTAATGGAAGAGTTTTGTGTGCGCATTATATTATTGTCTTGCCAACATCCATAAAAGAAAGAAAGCTTGAATTGGGTTTTAAGCGGTCTTCTGAATCTTGGGTTACACCAAATGTTCTTAGAACAAGATGATTTCAGCATAACATTATTATCTTACCAACGTCCATATCTCACTTTCTTTCTTTTTACTGAACTAATCGTTTAGGTTAAAAGCAGATCTTATGACCTAAGAATAAACATGACTCCAATAACTGTCACTTAAGAATAAACCCCACTCACTTCGTCATCTTGCCTTAAACTGCATCCATCCCTGCACTCTCCGTTTGAAAATCCTCAGGTATCATCGATGATATATTAGGAAACAGAACATATCATTATGATTGAACCAAACACAAGAAAATTAACTTAAAAGCATTATATATCTTTATTCTTCCAACTTTATATGCAAACGATTAATAGTTTCACTTATAAACCATCATAACTTATATTAGTTTTAAAAAAACAAATTTGAAAATATTTAATATGATTTGTTCTCCGCGTGTTCATGGACTGAACTGATCTCCTTGTCCTTCCCCAAACATCTCGGACCGTTCGTTCATCATGTTCTTGGAACTGTATGAATTCTTTAAGCTCGAGTCTTCATTGTAATTGGTGGGGTTGTCGTTGTAGTAATGCTTCTGGTAGAAACGGCCGTGGTTTCTGTCGTCATCAAGGTCATAGTAGTACTTACCGTTGGCCATGAACCTCGTGTCGCTCATCCCTTGTCTCTCCACGTTGTTTCTATAACCCGTGTACGCCTCCTTCTCTCTCTTCTCTGGGCCGTAACCATTAGAGTTTTCGTAGTAGCTCTTATCGCTCATCCTCTGTCTCTCCACGTTGTTGCCATAACCCTTGTACGCCTCCTCCTCTCTATTCTTTGGCCCGTAGCCATTGGAGTTTTCGTAGTAGCTTGAGTCCTTGTTGTTCTCGTTGTAACTCTCGGTCATCTTAGGATAGTTCTCTTCATATGTCTTGTAAGATTCTTGGGCTTGGCTTAGGCTCGGGGTTGAGAAAGAGTCGTCGTAGTTAACGTTCTCGTCGTATTTTTTGTTATTAAACTGATCTTCATTGTTGTTGTAGGTTGTTTCTTGACCGTACAAGCCGTATCCGTTTTTGGACTGGGGCATAAAGGGAGGGTTCTGGTCGTCTTGCTCGCTCGTCTCGTTGGTTTGGAGATTATTAGGGTTTTGTTCTTTGGGGTACTCTCTCTGGAACTTACCAAAGGAATAGCTGTCTCTTGCATTGATTTGAGTGGAGAAAAGAAGAAGTATTAAGAACAAGAAGAAGAGTCTTGATCTAGTGGAGAAAGCCATGATGGTGTGAGTGTTGTGGGTTTGTGAGAGTAAGTGGGAGTGTCTATATATAGGAGAATAGGAGATATTAGATGTTTATCATTTTGATTAACTTAACTCCTTTAACATATATATAGACTGTAAATGGTTTGGTGGAAATAAGGAGTGAATTGGTGATAATGGTTAATGTTGGTCTCCATATGGATGAGATGTGTTTCAAAGAAATGGCTCCACTTTTTGGGGCTATATGGTTATTATATCCCAATATATGGTAACTAAGAAAACCTTTAATTACATTAAATATTAGTATACCTAACACTGTGTGTGAGATGAAAAATGTGTATTTCTTGTGTGTAGTTTTGTTAAAAGAGTTATGGATAGTGATCAGTCCTCCATGCTTTAAAAGAATATGGGGCTGGAGACACTAAGAGTCTAAGATACTCACACGCTGCAAGATAATAGGAAAATGTATTCCCTTGACGATCAACATACAAAACCTACATGGATCAGGAAAAAAATTCTTACCAAATTAATACGAAAATAGCTTTTTGAGAAAAAGAGTATGCCATGAGAAGTTTACCAGAGCTTAGAATGTGATCAATTAGGGGATCACCATATTTAATTAGGTTTTGAATGGTTACGTACGTCATATACAATGAAACGGACAGAAAGTACTAAAAACGACAACACAATTGTGTTTTGTGTATGTATTATACATCTGGTAACCATGTGGGACTTTAGTGTGTCAAATGCTCTAATAAAATTCGGTGCGAAGCCATCGTAAATGTTCTCTCAATTTTGCTACGTATCAGTGTTTGTTTCCATGCATTTAAGAGATGAAAACCGTACTGCTTCCTTCAATTGCAGTATTAAAATGTAGTATTAATTTCACGTACTCTAGAGAAGAAGAAAGTTTGTTGACATAATGAACGATCAAATAAAGATTAGTTCAAATAAATAAATAAATTAGGTAGGTCGCTAGCCACTAAATATCTTGACCACCGAATGCTTACTAACTCTTATCAGTCATACTTGTGTGTTTCATAATTAGGATTTAGGATCACAACACAATTAACAAACAAAAAACTAAAAATATGCAGTTGCACATCCACAAACAAAATCATCAAAAACATTAAAATCCATGATTACAAATGAACAAGCCGCTTAGATTATACAAAATATCACCCACCCTATATTTTTCCAAAGCGAAAGATTTGTTTATCAAATGTTTTTTTTTATATTCAA
Source organism: Brassica rapa (assembly GCF_000309985.2). NCBI lineage: Eukaryota > Viridiplantae > Streptophyta > Magnoliopsida > Brassicales > Brassicaceae > Brassica > Brassica rapa. Next base: position 17,720,741 of record NC_024798.2, read on the forward strand.
TACTTAAGAAACTATTGGTCTGGTTCTCACGTTAACAATATGCGTGATGAATGATGATCCATAAATCGTTCGTAGTTTTTCAAACTTTTACCTAAAACAAACAAATGCTATAATTATTTCAAACAACATTTGACTTCTGTGACTTTGAGTATGGGAGAGTTGGTACTCTCTTTTCAAACAATATCTAAGATAGATCTCAACTGCCGAAAACACGAAAAAAATAATTAACGCCTCCATGATCTTTTGAAATCAAGAAAATAGATTATCTCCACATTTGTTAGATTTGTCAAAGTAGTGTTACTGTGTTAGTGATTAAAGCATGACTTGCGGTTGGAACTAACGAATGAGGGGTCGGTAAGTTTAATTAAGAGACAATGAATGATATAGACCATCGACCCATGAAAACACTAATCCTCGCAGCAACCAAACATTTATACTAACAACAACGTATAACTACACTATACAACTTTCACAAACACATTACATAGAAAACTTTTCTTCTTGACGTGAAATCCAAATAAAGATTGGAATAAGTGATCTGACACTAGTACAAGAACTTATAGGGATGGATAAACATATAATGCCATGCCGGTAAATGGAAATTCAATAACTATTACTATTTGTAAATATACAAGAGTACGTAATAATTGTATCAAAAATTTAAATTTTTTTAAATTTGGAAAATAATTTAATTTTTATTAAATAATAAGTATATAATGTTTTTAGTTTTAAAATGCAAAAGCAAACTGGTTTTCTTGGAGTTATAGATCTCTGGTAACTTTGTGGACGACAGACGATCATAGTAGTAGTGTAATTGAGTTTTTGTCTGAATCCATTCATTTAATTTCTTCAATACAAAAAAACACAACATCTTTGCTTTCTCGTACAGAGACAAAGATTAAAGTCCAACTACTCGGGAATAGGATCCCACAACAAGAGAGTAAACAGAAGCAGATTCGGAACCAAAAGAGGAATCAAAGGATTCACTTCGCTCACCAGCTTCTTCCTCCTCAGCCTCTTCCTCACATACACTCTCCTCTCCTCTCTTCCCCACTTTCCTTCCTCCACTCCGGCGGCCATAACCGCCGGCAACGGCTGATAAAACGGGCAATTCGACCTCCACGAGGTATCAGGAAGCCCGAATCTCGATGCCCTTTTGAGGAACTGAGAAACCCACCATTGACGGAGATGCGCTCCAGGAGAGTGGCAGAGGATCGGAGGGTAATCCCACGAGAGGTAGCATGGGACTAGCGTTCCGATGAGGAATTGGGAGTGGAGAGATGGTTTCGTTGTTGGGTGTGTGAGGATGTGAGTTACGGCTTGTAGTCTCTGTTCCCATGTCGTCTCCTCCATTGTCTTTTGTGTTTTTTTTTTGGTTTGGATTAGGATCGAGAGGCAGAGAGACAAGATTGTTGGTGTTGCTGTCTTGTTGGGTTTCTTCCGGTTCAGTGACATATTTACAAATTAAACCGGAAATAACCACGGAGATAACAGATAATAATATAATATTACCAGCCCAATTCTTGAACTACACCAATTTTTTTTCTTGTTCATTTCTCTTCCATCTCTTTTATAAAGATTCCAATTGTTATTTCAAACTAACTAAGGTTAGGCATTCGATAGACCATTCAACTAGATATCGGATTTTTGGGTTTATGAATTTTAGACTCACTTAAATATTATAAAATTTTGGTTTGAGTTTTATTTGGGTTCAGTAACATTTAGTAAGATTCGATTCGGGTTTGTATAAATATTTTAGATAATTATTCTAAATTGAGTTTGAATTTAGTATGTACATTTTGGGTATTTATTTGGAAATGAATTCGGGTTTGGTATGAACATTTTTCTATAATTTAAAAATTTTTAGGTTTGTCGAATATTTATTCGGGTTTCAGTTCGGTTTGGATAAACCCCATAAAACAAAATTCATTTGGTATTATCAGATTCAGTTGGATACAGATTCATTTTTATCAAATCAGTTCTGGTTCAGATTTTAGAATTTGATTTATTTGCTATCCCTAGTTCAAACCATACGCTACCTAAAGATCTCAGTTTTAGAAACCAAATCAGAAGTTAACCATCAAAAGGAGAGAAACATAATTTAGGGAAAAAGTAAACACTATAAACACCGAACCAGAAACGTCAATTAAAGAAAATACTTTTCAAGAAAAACTTCAACCTAAAAACCATTCTTGCAAGGAAGCTACAAAGTTTACAAAAGTCATCAACCTGTGACATCCGAAATTTAGCTACCAAGTCATCTTCAAAATAAAACCAACTAAAAAATACACACTTACTTAAGCCGCAAGAAAACAAACACACATAAACCAAAGTACACCACTAGAGAGCAATGTCTAGCAACATATCTCTCATGCCATAAATGCCCCTTCCCTGTGAATGATGATTGCTTTGAACACCAGAAACACCTTTTTGCCCTTCAACACAAGGCACAACCATCGCAGTGGACTCATCCCTCAGTGGGAAACCAAACAGCCTGCACCTGCTGCCAGAACCTCCCTGGTGTTCTTCCAGACGCCCATTGGGACGGTTCGAGTTGGTTATCAAGACGGAAGACGGTGATGATGAGACGTGGACTAAAGATGGCGGTAGGAAACGGCTACTAAAGTTCCCCTGGCTCAACCCGTGCTGCTGATGAGCGGTCATTGAGTAGGCGGGAACTGTTTCTTGACCTTGCAAGACCTTATGGAACCCATAAGAGTCACCGAACTCCGTTCCTTTGAACCGGCCTCTCCTGGCCCCGGCACCACCATCCGAAGAGGTGTTGATGAAACCCGGAAATTTTTCTTGACCTTGCAAGACCCTCTGGAATCTTAGAGATTCCTCAAAGTCTGTGGCGTGGATCCCCTCTGAAGCAGTAGCCAATGAAAACGTCAAACAAGAGGCTAGAGAAGATTATTTAAGCTGTTAGAACTGAGATGTGTAATTACCAGAGACAGGAATGTCAGGAAAGCCAATCCTGCTTCTCTTAGGACCTGTTGTCATGAAGCTGCCTGAACTGGAGATTGAACCAGACGGTTCAATCTCCCATGGCGAGACGCGCTGTTGATGCCTGTTTGCCTCATTGTCGTCCCACCTTACCTGAATAATGACGTCAAAACATAGTTTCAGTGGTCATCTCTCAAAGACTCAAACCAAAGTGACATTTAAAAGATCATGTTATATATCTTACTATAAGGCATCTCCATTTAGAACCAGGCCACCTGATAGGATCCAAGTCGCTGATTCCAGTTATAATCCCAAGGGATCTGACAAAACAGGCAAAACGTTTTTATAAATATGGGCAAATAAAAAAAACTCAGGTGGTGTGAAGTTCTCTTGAGGCAACCTTCTCTCAGAGGCATCTTCAGACTCAACCCTGGCTTTGAATCTCATACCGATACAAAATGGATAGTCAACAATCTTCAAGAACTTCTTTGCAGGTACTATGAAGTTTGACCAGCTTGCCCTGCAAAAGGTTTTTACCAATTGCAATTCCTTTAGACAAGTATCAGTGCAAACATCATATAGATATAGTATGAGCTAAGGGCTTACTTGGGGTTGTAGTAAATGTTGAAAGCGCTGTTGGTAGATATGGCATGAGCTACTTCAGAGAAATTGTTGTGATTCGTATTTTGATTATACTGAGCTGAGAAAGCAGAAGCGCCTTCAAATTGAGAAGCTCTTCTAACTCCCAAACGCAGTTTGCCATCATCACCTCTAAATTAAAGAATACTATATCACAAAACCCTCTTAACAATTATAACAGTCCAAAGTTTTTCTTATTACCTGAGGAAAAGGACAGCATCTCCAGAGACAAGCTTCTTCTTGTTCACAAACCCACTCCACCCTGTAGTCAGCAAATGCCTCCTAGGTTGCCCTAAAAACACACTCAAACCATTAAAAAATATTTCATCTACTAACCATAAAGCAACACAATTGGCAACAAGTTTTACCTCGATAAATGTGGCGAAAACGCCACTCAAGGCCATGAAGATCCCTGGCAAGAAGCTCCTGAGATGGCCGTGGCTTGCTATAGTCCTACATTATGGAGTTAACCAACTTACTAAGAGCTTATAGGCGAGTAATGTTTTTTAGTATTGGAGGAGTGGAGAAGTGTACCAGAGGAGGGAAGCAATCCTCAGCAGCACGGCGAGGAACAGAGAAGCCTCCATGAGTGCTTGTATCAGAAGCAGTGAGGGTTTTGCAAAACATGTGAGGAGTATTAGACCTCTTAACCACTTCATAATCTTCCTGATCTCCACCATCAACAACATCTATAACTCCCTCACGCAATTTCCTCTCAATGTCCTATAACAATCATCTCAAATCTATAAGCTACAGTTACTGTTCCAAGACTCACAGCTAAAAGAAAGGCACTCACCTCAGACTCAGGAAGAAGAGAGACTTGAGCATACACTTCATCAGTATCTGTCTCTGCCTATCAAAATCAAACCACAACAAACGTAAAGGTTCAGACTTTACTCAAATGGAGCAAAAGGGTTCCTTTATCTCAACTCAATAAACAAAGCAGGAAGAGGTTGTTATAAAGACATACGTGAAGCTTAACATCGAGAATACGACAGAACACGTGGGGAGGCAGCCCGTAAATCGCGGCGGAGAAACCGGGGGCTTGTTGTTCCAAATGTCCCTGAGGGAAGTACAAAACAAGGCTTCCTCTTTTGGGGAGAGAGATGAGGGGTCCAGCGCAAGCGTGCCACAGCTCCAAACAAACACCAGACGAGCTCGAAGAAGACGAAGAACCATTGGCTACAAACGCTGAGGAAGACGAATTGGAAGTAGAGAGAGACCCAGAAGCCGAAGAGAGCGTTTCGTCTTCCTCCTCAGTCACGTTCAGATCGATTAAGCCACCCATTAGAGAGATAAAGGTAAGAGCTTTATTCAGAGGAGGAGTTGTTTCTTCATGACTTGGGGAAGAGAAGAGAGAGCACACAGTGATGAGACTTTAAGACAAAGGGTTTTCCATAAAAAGCCCAAGATTTTTGATTAAACTACAGAAACTAAAAATAATTAAAGTTTTGATTTTTATGACAAATGTTAAAGAGGAGAGAGGGGTCAGAACAGAGTGCTCTCTGTAACAGTGGTCTCTGCTGCTACGTCTGGTGTGACTGATGTGTGTGTGGCTTTATGACCTTTTGTGCGTGGATGGATTAGATTTTTTTTTGGTTAGATTGTTTTCTTTTATTTTATTTTATGTTGTACACAACAGTTTCTTGCATAATACTATTGGACTTTGACAAACGTACTTTGCACAGTGATTTTTTTATTACAAGAATAATGATTGTAGCTGCAAGAATAATGGCTTAACTAACTTCTCTTAATGACTTTAATAAAATACTCGTAATAAGTATAACAACGTCATTTATATCTTTTTTGTCGTTTCTTATGGTTGAGAGAGATGTTAATAGAAATACTAAAAGAGTGATTCGATAATATGGCATAAATTTTGGGATCGATGCACATAAGTGATTAGTTTAAATTATTTATCCGTTGCTGTATTCATATATTTTAGGCAGTTCACGTGTTTTTGTGTTTATGGTAGTATAAGATTTGGATTGGAATACCGTTATATTCTACATTTTATTTTCCTGTTATTATAAAGTTAGGGGGTATTGTTTGTAATGTTTTAAAATACAGCATATACATGGATGAGTGGCAAGTGGAACTTTGTGATGCGACCGTTGGGTCCAATCATACTTTGATTAAGAAAACAAATTAATGTGAAGGTATGGTAGTTTTTTACTGAGTAGTTGAGAACAAATTCATATAAATCAGTACAATTTTATTGTTGGTTCCAGTGGCTGTGGCGGAGGTAACGTTTACGGTTTACGGAAGGGGCTCACTTCACCCCCTGAATTTTTGTTAAAACAAATGTAGTATTTCTGATTAAAAATCTAATGAGTTGTTATAAAAACATTGAATCCTTGACCCCGGTAACATTTGCTCAAAACTAACTTGACCTCGTGAGTTGATTTTCTTGACCCCAGTAAACTTTTGAGCTGGTTCGGCCACTGGTTGGTTAGTCTTTGATGTGATTAATAACGCCACTCAATGTATTCCGTTTTCTGAAGATAAGTTGCAAAAAGATGTGGTGTCTATTTCACTACTGGTCTAGAAAGAATTTTTCTATATGACGAAGAACTAGTTTTAAAGATTTTGAGCAAGTACCTTTCAAACGTATGAAGATGCAAAAATATTGTTGAAAAACAAAGACTTAATTACCAGTTCAAAAAAAAAAAAACAAAGACTTAATTACCGCAATGAAACCGAAACCAAAAGAAAAATCCAACGACAAAGAGTCAAAGACGAAGACAACGCTATAGAAGAGGATGAGGATTATTTTTTAGATGTTAACTTAATACACATGCAAACAATAATAATATTTTTTTCCTACTACAAAATTCAAGATATATAGGTAGAAATATTGGAATTCAATGAACAAGAAAAAAATATTTACATAAATGGGGTCTAATTAGACGCAATTTAGAACATTAACTGGTTCGTTATCATAATGTTAATCACAATGGAGTAACTTAGGGGGGTTATTGGGAGTTAATTTTTGAAGGAATTTTAAAATTTAGAGATTTCATTGTTATTGGTTAATGAATTCTTAAAATCTTATTAGAATCTTTTGTTATTGGGTTATGGACTTTTAAATTCTATGGAAATCCTATGTTATTCAAAAAGTTTAGTATTTATTGACTTTGTAATTCTATTAAACTCTTTTGTTATTGGGACATAAATTCTCTCTAGTTTTACTCATAACATTCAACTTTACAAATATCACATATAGTCATAGGATTCTCAAAATCTATGCACCAAAAACATAAAAACACAAATACACAAACACAACAAGATTTTTTTTACATTTTTATTGTCAAGTGAAAGATAATTGTAAAAAGAAAACTAAAGATAAAAGAAATTATTAAAAATAACAATTTTAAAAAAAAATCTTTCATGAAATATAACTATTTGATATTAAAAATAAAATCATGAGAAAATTCATAGGTTGATCTTAAAAACTTAAAAACAAAAATCAAACAAGACAAATCAAAATATTAAAAAAACCAAAATTTTTATTTAATTTTCAAATAGTTCTATTTTATGAAAGAATTAAAAAAATAATAATAATAGAAAGATAAGTTTGGAAAGAAAAGTATATATGAAAATCTATAATAATCAATGACAATTTATACAATACATTGGGTAAGAATTCATCAAATCTACTTAACTTTTAAAAATCTATTAATTCTTAAAATTTCAAACTCCACACAAATTCTATTTCCAATAGGCCCCCCTAATTATATCAAACGTTTTTTGCAAATTAGAAGTACAAATTGTATATCAAATACACAACTCACCTTAGAGTATTTTTTCATTCATAGTTTTAATCTATAAAACTTTTGTATATTTTAAATATTTCAAATTTATTTTTATAAATTAAAATTTTACACGTAAAAGTTTTTTTTTAAATCAAAATAAAATTTATAATATTTTAAAAGTAGAATTAGACAACAAGAATATTACAAAAGAAGCTTAATAAAAACAATTTAAGAAGATATATACATGAAGACATAATTATTATACAAATTTAAATATTACAACAACACTAATAGTCTAGTAAATTTTCTCCAGAACTTCTAAAATATTGTCCAAACAAATTTTGTATAACCGAAAAAGTTGGATTAATAAAATAATTTTATGTAATAATGTGGTATTTTTCTTGTAGTTTAATATTTAATTATGTATTTCTACTTATAATTTTATATTTTAGTGTAAGATTTTATTAATTAATATTACTATGATATTTTTATATATGTGCTAGTTATCTATAAAAGTTTTATGGATTTATATTAATTATGACAAATATAAAGAGGATAGTGTAAATTACAAATAATTTTGAAGTTAAATTTGAAGTTTTGCTTTTGGAGAAGAACACTTTGAAACTTCAAATATAGAGTTTGCAAAAAGTTTGCAAAACTCTATAATAGAGAGTTTTTTTGGAGATGCTCTAAGTTAATTTTCATCGATAAGGAAAATAAAACTCACTTAAAATCTGATCAAGCATTTTGAGAGATATTTATAGAAAAGCGTAAGTTCTAGATTAAGAAGAACAAGCGTAACCCAACGCTACAGAATAACCTTATTGATAGACCATAACTGAATTTATTTAGAATCTTTATCATCCAATCATTGATCAAGACTAGTCCTAATCAAATATACGAGAGACCAAACAGGATTAGACTACGGACACTTAGTGTCGGTCCAACATTTTCAATTTTTTTTTGATGCCCTAATCTCAACTAAAACTTGGTGAGTGCTCTATATATAACTAAATTATCGTTGAAAATTATGATGTCCTCTTTTTTGCCTATTATCCGGACCGGCCATGCGGGCACTAGCTAAACAAACCAAAAAAAAATTGAAAGCATTAGTAAATTTCCAAATAAGAGATACAATATATGGATTGAAAGACTTCTCACTATTTTATAAGTTTCATGAAGAGGTAAAAACATGGATTTTGATCTTTAAAAACAAGTTAAATAAATGAGACTAAAAATCTTACAACTTCTAAAAATCCTATTAAATATGAAAGAGATTAAGTTACACTGATCAAACTAAATCGACTCAAAGTACAACCACTAGTCAAATTACAGAATGATCTGTCAGTCCCCTGCACGACTCCTTTTCTGTTCTGTGTCTGAATGTTTAATAGTTGGTTGAACGGTCGATCATCATAAAGTATTACTGGTCGAGCATTTCACTTGTGAGTCAGTTTTAAAATGTTTCGTTGATTATTTATTGTTTTAGTTGATGACCTCATTTGAACTTTTTTCTCGCTAAATAAGTAACGGTCCATGTAGGTATACACTGCGAGAGTTGTTTAGACCAAAGCAAAGATGATAGATAACCAAAACTTATTTTTGAAGTACTTTGATTGTTAGTTTTGTTAGTTACTACGTGGGAATACAATTGGAGCCACAAATGTAGCAAAGAATAGGGACACAACTAAGCCTGTAAAAGTGCAAGTAAATGCAACATGTAGGGGGTAGAAAATGTAATATAAAAATCTGTAAAAGGACCACATAGATACAGAGAGTAGAAAAAGGAGAAGAGTGTCTTAAATTACAAAGAACCCGAGGATCAGGGGGACTTTTTCTTCCTTTCTTTTTCTTTCAAGATTTGTATCTTTTTTTTTTTTGGTGACACGCGAGAGAACAGTCTACATCGATAGCTACAGCAATAGAGCAGGGGCTATAAGAGCATCCACGCAAAGGGGTTTAAGATTGGGGTACGACCCGGACAAAACGGGTTACAAATCCAATTACCCAATTGGTTAATGCCCCGACATCTGTTTCCTATCTTCTTTTGGAAAGTCTCGACCTTCACGCTCTTTCCTGGAGCGTCCTCTCTAATCTTCATTCTTTTTTTTTTTGGGACAAGACAGGAGTTACGTGCGTGGAAGCACGCGCTGTTGCATACAGTAAGGGTGATGGTGTTTTGTTTTCTAGGAGAAGAGTAAATGATTTTCGTAAGAAGAAAAGTTTTACTTTACTTTTCTTTTCTGACTGATTACTATTTCAGGCCTTTAAACGCAGCTTTAATCAGTTGTGTCAGTGCTACCCAGCGCACTAAGATTGATTCATAATTAAATTAGGTGGTGCGTTTTCAATTTGATGCAGTATTTGTTTTGTTTTGTTTTTATTTGTTTTATGAAACCACCAAACTTGCTTTTCTTGACAATTTTGAAGTAATATGTTTAGATCATGCAATTTAGAAATGATATCGTATTTTGTGTTGGAATGGTACAGAACATTTTGTATTATTAAAATGAAATGAGATGAAATCGTATATGAGTTTAAAATATAACAATGTTAAAAGATGGAATTCCAAGTCAGCGTAATGAGATGTCTCAGTATATCCGTTCTGCTATAGGCTGGAAGTTCAATACAGCGTTATTGGTCAACGACAAGAAAATACATTTTATAAGACGATTACGACTTCTGACATTATGGAACATTTGAACGTCGATACCAAGAAGATGACTTCTTAATGCTACTAGCAACATTGACAATAGGGGTGGGCGTTCGGGTATCCGTTCGGGTTCGGGTCGGGTATTTCGGATTTTCGGGTATTTCGGTATAGAGGTGTAGAACCCGTTCGGGTATTTCTGTACTTCGGGTCGGGTTCGGATATTTTTAGTTCGGGTTCGGTTATTTCGGATCGGGTTCGGATATTTAGATTTAAAAAAAAACAAAATTAAATTAAAATTTTCAAATTTCTTGTATTTAAAAATATAACTTTCACTTCACTAATCTTTTATTTTTAATAGATTGAATGGTTAATAGATTTGGACATAACATTTTGAAACTAAAAAACATTAATTTGATTATTGTTTTTAAATTTTGGATGTAACTTTTTGTTCATTCTTGAAATAAAAAATTTGACATGTATTTTAAGTGAGTAGCAAATCATTTTTTCCGTAATTGTATGTATATCTTATGAACTTAAAATATGTGTAGTATCAATATAAATACTTTATATAAAATGAAAGATGTAAACTAGAAATATAAGGTTAATTATACATATGTTCGGTTATTTTCGGATATCCATTCGGGTTCGGGTATTATCCGTTCGGGTTCGGATATCCAATCTCTCTTAATTTAATACCCGTTCGGATATTTTGCTACTTCGGTTCGGATTTCGGTTCGGGTTTTTCGGATCGGGTTCGGGTGCCACTTCGGATATCGGGTAAAGTGCCCACCCCTAATTGACAACAACAAAAATTGCTACTAAACATATATAAGAATGTTGCATACCAATACTATCTAAGCTAACTCGTTAAAGAAAAAATATTTTCATATTTTAATGAGATTAGAGTGCAAACATGATTAGGGTATGTTTTGCTAAATTGTTTGCCACCACACTAACTAACGAGTTTAACAGTTGACTACATAAAAATATTAAAATACCAAAGGCTAATTCGTCAAAAAGAAACTTATGGAAATCAAGAATTTCTCATTTAAATAGAAAATAATACACTCCATATTATAATTAGAATTTTCTTCTTTGACATTTAAAAACTCAATCCATGAACTGAGTACGTAATAATATCCCGAGTCCAAAATGAATATATAGTGGTGAAATAATTTATAATTGACTAACTATATTCACTAGATCAATATTTTACTTTTGTGAGTTTCTCTACCAAGACAATAAAGTTAGACATATGAATGGAGTGATGACTGATGACAAAACATGATTAAAGAAACAACTCGTGGCAAACAATCATACTGTGTTTCAACTTTTGGCAGATGAGGACTGGTGAATTTCTATTGTGTTGTGTTAATGATGCAGCCAAGGATTTTTGTAGACTATGCTATGATGTAATCTTGAATAAATGACCGTTGGTTTGCCTCAAGTAGTGTTGTGGCCCAGGCAGAGTCCAGTGGAATTCAATATCTTTTTTTTTACTATTCTCACACTCTAGAAAACTTGGACATGCAATTGTAAGTGATATAGGTTAGTTCATGATAATTTTGCACTGACTTAACGTAATCTTGGATATACCCTATTTTGTTTTGTTCTTTTTTTTTTTGTTTAAACCCTATTTTGTTATACCGATTGATTTTAAACACTACCTAAACGGAATGGTAAGATCGTAAAAGTAACTTTTTAGTTACCAGAAAAATAAGATTTTCATCTAATATTCTTTTATTTTGATTTAAAAAACTAAAAGCAAGTTCCTAAGAGCATCTCCAATCTCACTCTATTTTTCACTCTAAAATAGAGTTTAGAGTAAAAAATGCTCCAATGGTACTATATTTCTCACTCTATAATAGAGTGACAAATAGGTTTACTCCAAATATAGAGTAAATTTTTTTTTTTGTTCATCACTCTATTTTCTACTCTAAAATAGAATATTATTGGAGCAAACTCAAACTCTATTATAGAATTACTCTATTTTAGAGTAAAAAATAGAGTAAACCATTGGAGATGGTCATCATTAAGCTATCTTATCCAACTACCTCGTATTAAAACTTAACGTAAACATCGTTATGTCGGCCTCTATTGTGTTTGTTACAATCCAATAAAGCATTTCTCTCCAACATTATAGTTTTCTCCATTTCTTTTATCTTTCTTTTTCAGGTAAACGCGATATTCTTATGGTCGACCTCAAGCTTTTGATGACCTCATGGGCTTTCAACGTTTCGGGCCTGTGGTTTCAGAATATAGACTTCTTCCCGTGCACGTGTTCCCTGCTACAACGTGATTCTGTAGTCAAATTACAATATATCAAAATTTTCAATACATTGAAAGAGATTCCTTAAATAGAAGAGCTAGGGGAAAATCTCATTGGTGCTATGTCGAGCAGCAACCCGTTTTCTTGACCGCGGAAACATTATCTCTGCTTCCTACATGTATCATTTGTCTTTTAGGCAAAGAAGTGGTTGGATCATCTCCAGCTTCAAGAGCCTTTTTGCTAACGACTCTGTAAATCTGAGTGAGAACTTCGGTGAAAGTGTTTTCGACATTTAAAGCTTCGAGTGCCGAAGTCTCCGTTGAGATGGCTCGAAGGTGACGCAGATCAGCTTTGTTACCTACGAGGCTACGAGCATGATCACAGTGTTTGCGTCCGTGTGGCCCCTTAGCTCATTTAGCCATCTCTCGACGTTTTCGAATGTCACGTGCCGTGTTACGTCGTAGACCAGTAACGCACCAACGGCTCCTCGGTAATATGCGCTAGTGATGGCTCGATACCGGCTAATTAGAAATTGTTATTGTGACTGAACAATTTGGTTTAGGATATATAAAGAACCTGAACCCAAATAAACGCAATTTTGTAGCATGCATGGTTTGATGAATTTATATTTAGGTTTGGATAAGTTCAGTATGGTTTTTATACATAAAACATAAATGTTTTTGTTTTACTTTTTGTCAATGATAAAAAATTAATAGTATGTGGTTTCAGGTACGAGGAGATTATTCTAAGATTTATATTAAGAATTGAATTCTTAAAACCTTTATGTAATGTTTTTTTTTTTTACCGTCAAACGTAATACTTTTTTTTTTTTCCCACTTTTATATTAATAAAACCCAATATACAAAAGGCATAGAACCAAAACAAACTAAACCAAAAAGCCCACACTGGGCAGAGAAATTAAAGCCACACGAGGCCCGTGAAGCCCAGCCAAAAGAAGCCCTAGAAAATCGGCGACCGACTCGAACATGACACCACACGTTGAACAGATAGCATGGTAGGGACACGCGCCCACTAACGAAGCCGCCACCTAACTTCAGCCAGAAAGTCATCGACGGAGCTCCAACCGGCTGTTCCACCGGAAACACACCGGAAACAGGAACCCGAAGTTAGAGATCTATCGAAGACTATGGATAATTGCTTTCCACCACCGACATGGTCTACGCCGGAGGATCAAAGAGATACACCGGAAGCCAAGAGGCTAAGGAAGCCCGCTAAAGACAGTAGAACACAGTCGATAACCATACAACTTGGCTCTTCGCTTTATAGACGATTCATTTGCATGCGTTCCAAAACATGAAACAGAGATGAATCGAAGAAGCTTGAAGGAAAGATCAGACGAAAGCCGGAATAAACCAGAGAGAAGCCGCACGACGCCACCGGAGAAGACACCGTCATCAACGTCGCCGGAACCAGAAGCCAATGAATCATCTAGAAGAAAGTGATTCATTGGAGCCAAAAGCCGACGGTTTCGTCAGAGAAGAACGACCACCGTCGGAACCAAAAGCCGGCCAGTCGATGTTGAAGAAACCATCGCTGCCGGAACCGACTCCTATAGGAGCCAACACGCCGGAAACCACCGGCGATCTATATCCTCTCTCTCTGAAAGATTTTTTAGAGAGAAGAGAGAGAGAAGTTCCAGAAAATAAACCTTTATGTAATGTTATAACAGAGTTTTTTTAATTCTAAAAATTTAGACTTAAACCAATTAAATTTCACTAAAATGGTGTCGGTTTTTGATAATATTCCATATTCAGTCTGATGAAATATAGAATAACTTTGGTACTAATCAGATTTAAGCATTTGAATATATATATCTTCTTGATTACCTTTCTTGGCCAGCAGTATCCCATAGTTGAGCTTTGACAATCTTGTCGCCGACTTGAATGCTTCGTGTTGCAAACTCGACGCCGATGGTAGAGCGTGAGTCGTGGCTGAAGTCGTTTTTGGTGAATCGAGAGAGCAGATTTGATTTCCCGACACCTGAATCTCCTGTTAAAACTATAGAGATACACTCAGTAGGGCGATGCATTGACAAAACCGGTGTCCCGCTCATTACTCGAAGTTCATTCATCCAAGATGGGGCTTTCCTCCGGTCGCTCATCTTGAGGGGGCATATAGAGATACACTAATATCTACCTCATCAATACGTGTATCTCAATCATATATTCTCGTATATTCTGTTAATAACTCATTAGGGTTCTCTTGATGTAATATATAAACAACGATGTATTCTCATTCATAATACAAGAAACATTATAAACCTATAAAAACAACTTTGAACAGGTAATCATAATCGTCCTGAGATTTATATGTTCCCATGTATGGTCTATACCCTTTTGTTGACTTAATTGAATGTTAGATGGCCAGAGTGCACTAAAAGGGGAACCACGATCGGAAATGTAAACTTACTTTGAGATGCTTCCATCGCGTCCAGAAAAAAATTGTATGAGACTCTCATACAATTACTCTAACATATCAAATGAAAGGCAAACTAAAGAAGCAATCTTATACGATGAACCTGAGGTTATAAACTAATGAGAAAAAATACTTTAAAATATTTTTGCCGTTTCTTTAATATGCAGCAAATGGGCATTTGGTCTAGTGGTATGATTCTCGCTTAGGGTGCGAGAGGTCCCGAGTTCAATTCTCGGAATGCCCCAATATTTTGTTCTGTTTTTGGCAGATTTACAAAAAAATGCTTCAAACATACCAATGGCTTTTAGAACTCTGATTTGTCTGCTCCGTCTTTATAATATTCACCAACCAGTATATGCATCATAATAAGCCAAATGAAGCCAGCCAAAGAAAAAGACAAAAGAGAGAGTATAGAGTTTCTACAAAAAGTTGCTTTGAAGTTACGTTACATCGGTAAAATTGTCGTTTATGGTGCAAATAAGTGTCGGTTACAATTCATGGAATCTTCAACGCAGGGCATCATTATTTAGACCATACAATGTTGAAAAGCTAAAGTAGACAAACACTACACAAAGACTTTTTGTAATCTCCGCCAAAATGACCGGAGTAATAATGGTGCCGCCGGAGACAAGACCGCACATCATGGTGTTCCCTTTCCCAGCACAAGGCCACTTACTTCCTTTACTAGACTTAACTCACCAACTCTGCCTTCGTGGAGTCAACGTCTCCGTCATCATCACTCCCCAAAACCTCCAACACCTCTCTCCTCTCCTCTCCGCTCATCCCTCCTCCGTAACCTCCGTCGTCTTCCCTTTCCCTCCCCACCCTTCTCTCCCTCCCGGCGTTGAGAACGTTAAAGACCTCGGAAACTCCGGTAGCCTCCCGATCATGGCCTCTCTTCGCCAGCTTCGCGACCCTATCACCCTCTGGTTCCGTTCTCACCAAACTCCTCCCGTTGCTCTCGTCTCCGACTTCTTCCTTGGATGGACGCACGATCTCTGCCACCAGATCGGTATCCCTCGCTTCGCCTTCTTCTCCTCCG
The DNA here is from genome assembly GCF_000309985.2 of Brassica rapa. Classification (NCBI taxonomy): domain Eukaryota; kingdom Viridiplantae; phylum Streptophyta; class Magnoliopsida; order Brassicales; family Brassicaceae; genus Brassica; species Brassica rapa. The sequence continues at coordinate 17,736,481 of NC_024798.2, forward strand.
GCCCTTTCTTGGCTTCCGTTCTCCAGTTCTGTTTTGACAATATCAAATCAAGAACGAAGGATCCGGTTCGTTTCTCGGATCTTCCCGGGGCTCCGGTGTTCGAGGAGGAGCATCTCCCGTCGGTGTTCCGACGCTCGCTTCAATCACCGTCGCGGGATCTTGAAACGGTCAAAGCTGAAAGCTCCATGAATTTTTTGAGCTACGGTTGCGTTTTCAACACGGCAGAGTGTTTGGAAGCAGAGTATGTGGAGTACGTGAAACAGAGAGTTGGTCACGACCGGGTTTTTGGAGTTGGCCCGCTTTGTTTACTCGGGTTAGACCCGGTTGGTACGCTTAAAACCAGTTCTTGTCCGTTGCTGAGTTGGCTTGACGGTGGTCCGGAACGGTCAGTGCTGTACATATGTTTTGGAAGTCAAAAGGCGTTGACCAAGGAGCAGTGTGATGCTCTGGCGCTTGGGCTAGAGAAAAGCTTGACCCGGTTCGTATGGGTGGTTAAGAAAGATCCAGTACCCGAAGGTTTTGAGGAGCGGGTGGCTGGTCGGGGAATGGTGGTTAGAGGGTGGGCTCCGCAGCTTGAGGTGTTGCGACACGTGGCGGTTGGAGGGTTTTTGAGCCACTGTGGATGGAACTCTGTGCTTGAAGGGCTAACGAGTGGAACCTTGATATTGGGGTGGCCAATGGAGGCTGACCAGTTTGTGAACGCGAGGTTGCTGGTGGAGGATTTGGATGTGGCGGTTCGGGTTTGTGAAGGGGATGGAACAGTGCCTGAACCGGATGAACTTGGCCGGGTTATAGGTGAAACAATGGGTGAGAGTGGACTTGAGGTTAGAGCTAGAGCGGAGGAGATGCGCAGGAAGCTAGTAGGATCAGTGACAAAAGGCAGCTCTTTTGCTGATTTAGAAAGACTGGTCAGAGAAGTTGCTCTTATTTAAGATTCAATGCAGAGAGAAAATAAATAAATTTTTATTGGCAAGAACCAAATGATCAAAATATTCAAAAGAAGAAAATGAAGTTAATGATCATTTACCCAAGAAAAGAAGAATGATTTGTCTATTCATATATGTTCCATTATATTTCGGATCATAGTTTCTGTTATACATTTTGCAGACATTACTGTCACGTACCAGATGATTGACAATTTGCACTAAACGTAGCTCTTCTTAAAGTATTCTTAACCACATAACAACAAACGCCCTGAATCAAAGTTGATTGTGAGGGTTGGCCCAAAACCCTGAATCAGAAAAAAAGATGTACCAAGAAGCAGTTAACAATCAACACACTTGGCATTATTTGACACAAGAGAACATATGAAAGCAAAGACAAGTATCAAGTCAAAAAATTTCACTACTTGTAAAGACAAGGGAAATGTCAAGTATCATTTCATTTTTTGGGTACTTGCTTCGTTACCCATGACTTGTTATTCGTTATAAAAAATGCTTATTACTTGCTAAATAATACTTGTTACTTGCAAAATAAAATTTATCTTGTCTTTTGTTTAATAAACAAGACAACCCATTATAAAATAAAATATGAAAACCCATATTAAAAAAGTCAAACCCCCTTGGCTAATTACTTATAGAACACCTATTTGGGGTAAACAGTAGTTCAATGTTAAATCACATAGTTAGATCTTGAGTTTCATATGTTCTTTCAATATTTCGAACGCTTATTTTCATTTTTATTTACTTCTTAAAAAATTTATGTGATTTTTGAATGTTAAAAATTTAGAATATGTATCTCTTTTGTATGTAATCAAGAAATTACTTGCAAGTATCATTTTTTCTTTCAAAGTATTTGTTTCAAACAAGTCAAGTAACAAGTTTTAAAAAAAACTAGTCGAACAAACCAAGTCAAGTAGCAAGTAACCAAGAATTGACAAGTACTTGTCTTGTGCCCACCCCTAAAGAGGTTAAAAACAATTGCATGTACTTTACAAAAAAAAAAAAAACAATCACCATCTTCGCCTACATATCAAATTAATATTTGTATATACTATTATCTCGCAGTATTTAGGTATAGAACACGAACTCAAGAACACAAGAACTTCAAGTCCAAATATCAGTTTCTTATTAATCACTCAATCACTCACTCAAAACTCGTAATCATTACAACTCAATGGTAATCACTTATATAGGACATAACAATTCCTATTCTCATTAGGAATAACACAAATCATATTTCCTAATCACTTTAGTAATCCATATCTTTGTGTGATTAGGTTAGCTTGTACTTCAAGCTATCTTTCAAGTTTATCTCCAACAATCTCCCTCTTAAACTTGAAATTATCTTCACTCACCATTTGGACTCCAATCAATTTCCTCATCTCGATAAGTTTTACTCTTCCAAGAGATTTCGTCAAAATGTCAGCTCGCTGCTCAGTTCCCGGAACGTGCTCTACTTCTACTTGATCATTCTCAACGCACTCTCTTATAAAATGAAACCTCCTGTGTATGTGTTTGCTTCGTCCATGGAATACTGGGTTCTTCGTCAATGCGATTGCAGATTTATTATCTACCTTTATAACCACCTTTCGGCTTTCATTACCAATGACTTCCCCTAGAAGTTCTTGAATCCAAATTGCCTGTTTAGCTGCTTCAGTTGCTGCCATAAACTCGGCTTCACATGATGATAGGGCCACGATTTCTTGTTTGCAAGAACACCACGAGATTGGACTAGCATTCAGGTAAAACACATATCCCGTAGTACTCTTCCCATCATCAATATCAACATTGAGAGAGGCATCACTAAAGCCTGTCAGCTCCAAGCTTGTGGACTGTGTATAGACGAGACCAAGTGAGATGGTTCCTCGCAGGTATCGTAGTACCTGTTTTAACGCAGCACCATGCGACTCCTTAGGAGCGTGCATGTATCTACTCAGAACACCCACACTAAACGAGAGATCAGGCCGCGTGTGGAGCAAGTATCGCAGACATCCAATACTCCTTCGATAATCTCTTTCATCAATGCTCTTCTCTTCTATCGATTTAGCCAACTTCACGTTAAAATCCATGGGAACAGTGGTTGAGTTACATGCGTCCATTCCACATTCTTCAAGTATCTTACGAGCATATCGATCTTGTTTCAGCGTGATCCCTTCTTTACCTTGACAGACCTCAATGCCAAGGTAATAGGTTAGTCTTCCAAGATCACTCATATCAAACTTTGTTGCCATCTCCCTCTTAAACACTTGAATTGAATGTGCTGATGTTCCTGTGACAAGAAGATCATCGACATACACTACAACTATGAGAGTTCCACCTTTTTCTTCCTTTCGATACAATGAAGGTTCTTTCGAACACCTCTGAAACTTAAACTCCCGCAAGATAGTATTCAACTTGATATTCCAAGCTCTAGGTGCTTGTTTCAATCCGTAGAGAGCCTTTCTCAGCTTGTAGACTTTGTTTTCTTTTCCTGCAACTTCGAAGCCTTCTGGTTGAGTGACAAATACCTCTTCTCTGAGCTCTCCATGGAGAAACGCGGTTTTAACATCAAGGTGATGGATCTCCCAAAGTTTAGAGGCTGCAAGGGCAATAACTAGTCGGATAGTCTCAATGCGAGCCACTGGTGCGAACACTTCATCATAATCCACTCCTTGCTTCTGAACATAGCCCTTTGCAACCAGACGAGCTTTGTATTTAGTAATAGTACCATCCGCATTCCTCTTTATCTTAAATATCCACTTCAGACCTATTGGTCTTACTCCCATAGGAAGATCAACAAGTTCCCAAGTTTTATTCTTTTCAATACTCGATATCTCATCTTCACAAGCATCAACCCATACCTTTAATCTCTTGGCCTCAGTGAAATCCCATGGTTCATCGTTTATTATTGATAACAGTCGTTCACACTCTGCTTCAGCCATTAGAACGTAATCCTCAAGATAAGCCGGCAAGTTGCTGGTTCTAGACGATCGTCTCAGTTGTGGTTGTTCTTCCTCATCATTACCATTGTCATCTTCATCATTTTCTTCATTATCAATAATCTCAGTGTCTGTCTCATCTCCTGTTTCACCCGTTTCATCTATCTCATCGCTTTCATCCGTTCCTTTTAGCTCAATACTAAAAGTGCCACCATCATCATCTTGAACTGTTTTGCTAGTCCAGTTCCATCCTTTACTCTCATCAAAAATTACATCACGACTGACTACTATTCTCCTTTTAGTAGGATCTAGTAATCGATAAGCCTTAGACCCTGGTTCTGTTCCCAAGTGAACCAGAACCTTTGACCTATCATCGAGCTTCTTTCGGCCCACTGCATCAGTCTTGGCGTAACATATGCAACCAAACACCTTAAGGTGTGATACATTTGGTGTTTTACTTCGCAGAACTTCATAAGGTGTCTTTCCTTCCAGGGATTTAGTCGCAATTCTATTTATTAGATACGTAGAATGCCTAACAGCTTCGCCCCACAGTTCATTCGGTACCTTCATGTGTTTTAATATACTCCTGGTCATCTCCAGAAGTGTCCGGTTACGCCTCTCGACAACGCCATTCTGTTGAGGTGAGTATGGTGCCGTTAAGTGCCTCTTAATACCATTCTCATCGCAGTACATGTGAAACTCTTTGGAGCAGAATTCTCCCCCTCTATCTGAACGGAACGTTTTTATCTCGCATTTTGTTTCTTGTTCGACTAGCTTCTTGAAGTTTTTAAACTTCTCGAATGCTTCACTTTTCTCTTGTAACAGTATAGTCCACATATAACGTGAAAAATCATCAATTAGTACGAACACATATCTCTTTTGCGCCGGTGTTGGTGGTGTGATAGGTCCGCAGAGGTCACCATGTATGAGCTCTAGAGGGCCGGTGGCTCGATATGTGGTAGCTTGAGGAAAAGATTTCCTCGTTTGCTTGCCGAGTAGGCAAGACATACATGTTTCCTTTTCAACTCGCAAAGCTGGTATGCCAGTCACTCGTTCCTTATTTACCATTGCTTTCATTGTATCTGTATTGATATGCCCAAGACGCGCATGCCATCTTGATGACTCGTTTCGTGCTGATATCTGAAGACAGTGGAGATTGTCGACTTCTAAAGTCACCTTGTATAGTCGGTTCTTAGCTCGGATTGATTTCACCATCAACTTTCCATATCGATCAAACAACATGAGTTCTTCATCTTTCATTCGAACCTCGCATCCTGCTTCTGTAGCTTGACCTAAGCTGACTATGTTACTCTTTAACCCGGGAATATAGTACACGTTACCTAGGATTTTCTTCTCATCTCCTTTAAAAACAAACTGAATCGATCCTTTTCCTTTTATATCAATGCGGGAATCATCTCCAAATCTTACTTTTCCAGTGATTGTTTCATCAAGTTTATGAAAAAATCTTCTATTGCCGCTCATGTGGTTACTCGCACCATTATCAAGATACCAGACATTATTTGTATCTAGACTTGTATCAAACACACTCGGGTCTACTCTCTGCTCGTTGAGGTAGACAATCTCATTCATCATTAGCTCATCAGCCTCTTGCGTTTCCTCTGTTTTGTTTTCAACTGTTTCTTGCAGCTTAAGTCCTTGCTTATCAGGACATTCAGTCGCATAATGCCCTTGCTTATCACAATTAAAACAAGTAATATGTGAGAGGTCACGTCCTTGACCTTGTCTGTATGCATCTCTTTGGCTATAGAAGTTTCCGGACCTGCCACGGCCTCTTCCTCTCCAAGTGGAACGGCCTCCGCGTCCTCTGCCTCGGGCTCCCCCATAGTTGCCATAATTCGTTTGATTAGATTCAGAGTTGGCATACATCAGCTTTCCTTGGTCATCTTGTTGTTCATCATCTTCTTCACAGATTCTTTCCTCATAAGCCTTGAGTCTTCCCACGATATCTTCAAAACTTGTTACTTTCAAGTCAAGAACTTGTTCAAGTGAAGCAACAATATGAATGTACTTCTTCCGTGGTAGACTTTTCAGGAATTTTTTCACGATTTTCGTTTCTTCAATGACTTCACCGAGAGAAGCAGATTTTGATGATATCTCCGATAGCTTGCCTACGAAGGTATCGATCGTGTCGTCCTCTTTCATCTTAAGACGATCAAATTCTGCCATTAGTGTTTGCAAACGAGCTTCTCGTACTCTTTCAGCCCCAACATGTCGTGCTTTAATCGCGTCCCACACGGCTTTTGCATTATCAAGTTCACCAACTTGCAGTGTTAGCGATTCGGGAATTGACTGGAAGAGTAATGCGATAGCCATATTGTTTTTATCTTCGATTTTGTTTCCAGGATCAATGGTTTCCCACACTTTGTTGACCTTAAGAGCTATCTTCATCTTCATGGCCCAGACAATGTAATTTGTATTGTTTAGCATAGGAAGTTTTATCGACGAGGGTCCGGTTTTCCCGTTTCTTCTTTAACATCACTCATGATAATATAGGGCTCTGATACCAAATATTATCTCGCAGTATTTAGGTATAGAACACGAACTCAAGAACACAAGAACTTCAAGTCCAAATATCAGTTTCTTATTAATCACTCAATCACTCACTCAAAACTCGTAATCATTACAACTCAATGGTAATCACTTATATAGGACATAACAATTCCTATTCTCATTAGGAATAACACAAATCATATTTCCTAATCACTTTAGTAATCCATATCTTTGTGTGATTAGGTTAGCTTGTACTTCAAGCTATCTTTCAAGTTTATCTCCAACATATACAACCCTTCAAGTAAAAGTCTCATTCCTCTTGTAACCATAAGGTACGTGTGTATACTCTTAATCATAGACAGACATTAACTTCATGTTCAAGCTCCCGGAAATGACAATCTCCGTGGGTTCACAGCTCCAGGAATCGGAGCTTTTGCTGAAACTGATGATAGTGACACTCCTCTCTTTGCCGGTGAATTTGGTTTAGTCTCACTCTTGCAGCAAACCGTCTTTAAGTTCTTCGGTTTCTTAGGAGTCAAGAGTATCTTACTTCCCAAGGTCGAGCAGCAATCCAACGTTCTTTCCAGCTCCATCCCCAGTTAGTATTTCCCAGCTCATAACCCCCTAGCCACTGAGTCTTACCATCAGCTTTCCACTGTTCACAGCTCAGTGTTACTTCTTCACCATAGCAAGTCAGCAAACAAGGAAAAGAAAAAATGTTTTTATATATACCTGATGAGAGAGAGAAAGCATAAGCCAAAGCTCTTTCTCGTTTGATCATAGCTTCTTCTCTTTGATGTATCCGTTCTAAGATTTCATCTTTGGTCTCTGTCCCACCGTTCCATTCAACCTGCATTTATATCTCTTTGATGATGTTCTTTTGTCTAAAGATGGTCAAACTCAGCTCTAGATAGTTTCATACCTCAATATCATGAAGCTTGGCCTCAAGCTTCTGCTGATTCTCTAATCTTTTAAAAATCAGTCGGCCTTCCATGACCATGCCAACCCTGCGAGCCTTAATCTGAGACTGTATATTACTCCATGAGTGAAGATACTTCAATGTAACTGCTGCTTGCTTCTTCACTGGTTGTTTTTCAGTTAACAGCTTTGCTCTTGCTATTCCTTTTAGTCGCCGTAACATCTTCCTAGCCTGTGTGAGAAAAAAATAACAAAAACTATGAAGCTGGTTATTATAAATGAACACAGAATGTATAAACTCTAGTCAATGCACCTTATATGCTTTAAAAGTAGTCTGGATTCGAGTTGCAGCTCGATCCTCGCTAAGAAAAACTAGTGATGCAGAACGTGTGACATTCTTCTTGGAGGCTTTTGGTTTTATAAACCCCTGTCACAAAGAAGGACACTGCTTGTAATCTGCAATGACGATCACACCAGTGTAAAACAACATACCTTCTCACTCTTTCTGCTTGTTTGTTTCCCTTTCTTGGAACCAATTATTGCTTTGAAAAAACTCCCACAACCCATCTCAGACTCTTGTCACTTGTCACCAAAACACCTTGTATGCATGCAAAATGTCTTCGACCCTGAGCTGGAAGAGAAACATTCTGGCTGAAATGATGAAGGATCTAGTAAAGACAATTACCAGTAGTATTCTTGTAACTACACAAGTGTACAGTAAATTGCATATGCCTCTTGAAGAATCTACTAACTCAAAGAGAAACTCTTGTGTGCATACACTCACAAAAAAGTTGAACCTTACTGCAACTACTAGAGTGGGTTATTGAAGTCATTACTCATACACAAGTACCCAATAGAAAATTCAGTTCAGCTGGAAAAGAGGGAGGGTTAGGTGAAGTAACATGAAACCAAACCACAAACCCTTGTGTGAAAAAAGATTCCCAATGGTATGAGAGAAAGTAAAATCGAATAAAGGATCAAAATAAACTGAAGAATTCTCCTAATCCAAATTAACTATTCTCAATATCCAATCTACAAAACATTAACCAGCACGGACATTCCACTTTTTCAGCTAAAAATAGATGGATAGATACGTAGAAAGAAGCTCGTGAAGAAACTGAAAGCTGGTATTGGCAGTGAACTTGAAGAAGATTGAAACAGAGAGAGGAAAAAAAAACAGAACAGAGATTTTGTGGACTGAAGGATTAGAAGGTTTTTTCTTTTCCTCGGGGTCTAGCTGTAGTAAGGAAGAAGTAAAGAGTTATAAAAGGGAAATCATTACGGCTGGAAAAGATTATAATTAGGCTGGGAATCAAAATTATAATGAGTGATTGTTGCTAAATCAAAATGTCAGTGTGTCACACCAACCAACAGTCTTAAGAAAATTAATACTACTAACTAGGGTATAAGGTTGGACTGTGGTTTATCACGTTGTCTTACCGTCTCTTTAAAGCTACCAAAAGGTCAAAACCATATTGTCACGAAGAGTTCATAAAGTTCATTCATGATACTATTTAGAATTTCCTTGACTCGTAAGTACATCTCTAAACTTAGAAGTTGAAAGAAGTGACATTAATCACCAGATACCAAATGTGGAGGACTTTGAAAACTTAAAGCAAACATCAAGAATCGAACTAGGGGACACAAACTTGAAATATATTACATTTGGTATCAAATAGTTTCTCAAAGTGGCTGTTCTGATTACCAGAAAAAAAATGATTAACAAGAAAAGAAATGGTTAGCAGACTCCTTTAACTTTGGCTGAGGGGTGTGAAGTAGAAATGGCGAACAGGTTGTCCCGTCCCATCTCATCCCGGACTACAGCGGGATTGTCTTCAAGCGGATCATGATGGGTCAGGTTCGCGCGAGCTGCAGTCTTCAGAATGGCTGCCCAAACCGTCCTGCTATATGTACAAGCCTTTACTGGTCGACCTGCGGGCAACATGATGGGACATGATTCATGTCGTCGATTGAACTGGACATGATTTATCAGTAATTGATTTGCTTATTTATTATTCAAAACAATAGTTGTAGTTACTTTTGTTACACTCCAAACATATTAACATACCATGTAAAGATAATTGCATAAGATATTTTTCATTAGCTTATAATTTTTAAGTTCATAAGCAATGTTTTAGTTTGATGAATCCATAAATTAAATAAAACCAAACACCAAATCAAAGATGTCAATCCCAAAGTAAATAAAAAGAGAACACCAAATCAAAACACCGCCGAAGCTCAAATCGTCATCGTTGGAGCTTGAATCATCATCGCCAGAGCCGAATCGTAATTGCCGGAGCTTGAATCGTCATCGCTGGAACCTTTCATTTTTCTCGGGAGAAGTCACACGAATCACCTTCTTCTCATTCTCTCTCTTATTTTTTCACGTAAAACAAAAATGTAGAGAAAAAGACACTGGTCCTTGTAATCCCGCATGGTTTTCTTCGGTCCATCCCAAAAAGTCCAGTCCCGCAATAACCCATCCTGTAAGACCCACTAATTTGCGAACCTAAAAAACTGGCCCAATACTGCCCTGCGATAATCTTTACGGATCAGATCTGCAGTACAAGTCCATGATTGCCATTTCTAGTGTGAAGTCTCCAAAGTCAGTTGATTTGAACTACCAGTTTTGTAACCATCTACTCCAGACAAGATACAAAATTAATTAGTGAAACATTTTAAGGAAAATTATGAAAATGTGTAGATAGTTAAAAGAAAATTTATGTGGACACTTAGCAGCTCATCCATCACATCTGGGGTTTGTGCCCTTTTTTTTTTTGAAATATCTGGGGTTTGTACCTAATTGGCTAATTCTAGTGAAGGTTGTTATATCATTGACAAAAAAAAAAAGAAAAAGAAAGTGAAGGTTGTTATATTGCTTGAGTTTAGGTCATATATACATATGCTATATTGGGTTGTTAAGACGAGCTTTTTCTACACAGCCCAGTCCAGCCTGTTGGACAAAACTGAAGATTGTTGATGATTCTTTGGGATCTTTGATGTGATTATGGTTCTTTTAGATTTTCCAATTGTTTTATAATTTTCTTTAAATAAAAACATAATTAAATCGTTGGTTTTCTTTTATATTTAAGTTAAATTGTTGTTTTATATGAAAATTCTATATGATAGCCATTTTTAGTTTATTTTCACAAAAATAGATCTTAAAGAGGAAAATGACCAAAAAAGTTTTATTAAATGATAAATATACACTTATATTCTTGGCTTAACTAATTTAAATTTAGGGTTTAAAGTTAAAAGGGTGAGGTTTTGAGGGTGGAGTTCCAAATTTAAAAAATAAAAATCTTTAAAATAAAAAAGAAATATTTTAGTCATTTTATTTTTTGAAAGCTATTTTGGTGACAAATAATTAAAATGGACTATTTAAGAGAATTGTCCTAAAAATTATTGTAAATTGTTTAAAATTTAAACCTAATTGGGAAACACTAAACAATGTGACCAATGAATAGTTAAGAAAACATGTCATTTGGATGGGGTATTATAAACTATTAGGAAATTATGTTGCTTGCATCCTTCACAAATATCAAGGGAATTTCACCATCACCTCTTATTTTTATTATCAGTTGTTTGAAATATATTACTTTGAGAATTAGAAACCAAAGAGCTAAATTTCTTGTCATAGAACTCAACTTCTAAACAACAGTGTAATCAACCTTATTATTTCTCAAGCTTTCTAAATTATTCAAACATTTCTTAAACATATATGCTAGGGGGCAGAAACACCAAACTAACCAATCTAAAACAACTAGTATTGATTTTCTTTCTTTATGTCTTTTCACACATAAATAGTAGACCATTTAACGTTTTTTTTCTACAACTTGTTTGTATAATATTTTTATTTATATACAAAAATTCACAGATTCCCACAAGCAGCAAATTAAAAGTAAACTAATAATCCTACTTGTGGTGTACCGATTCAAATCAGCCCTTCTCTTTTATTCAACGTAATATAATCAAATTCATCACTGGTGATTGTATTTTTTTTTTTTTTTTGTAACTTCACTGGTGATTGTATTTCAACTCTTAATCAAAATATATTCAAAGAGAATGTCAACTCTCAATGATCTATATATAAAAAGGGTACATGTATTTGTTATTTTTGTATCATTATTAACCTTTGAGAGCCATTTTTTATAGAACAAAGAGATGAGTTTCAACGATCCTTCGTTAAACTCCATCATCCTTTGGTTCGCCGCCGTAAGGTTTCTCTTGACTATCTTCGTTATCTTCACCCTCCTCGTTATTTGTTTGATCAAACGCCGTAGGTTTGTGGATGTATCACCGGAAACAGAAGACGACCACCGCCACCGCAGAAGAGAACCACAAAGCCAAGGGGTTAACGCTTCTGTGATTGCTGCCTTTCCGACATTTTCTTACAAACTGGACAACAACGATCTCGAGGGCAACAGTCAGGAGATAGAGTGTCCGGTTTGCTTAGGGTTAATCCCCAAGAATGCTGTAATTAAGGTTTTACCAAATTGTAAGCACATGTTTGATGAGGAATGTATTGCTAGGTGGCTTGAATCGCACACAACTTGCCCTGTGTGTCGTAGAATGGCTGAGCCTTTGTCTAGCACTGGGGATAAGGTTTTAGAAAGTATAGTATAGTTGATGGTTAATTTATATGTCAGTTTCTATCTTTTTTCTTATGCTAATTGTAAATTTTTTTTTATTGAATATCAGAATGTACAAATGAAATACTCAGCATGAGCACAGACATATACTACTTGAATCTAATATGCTCGATCAAATGAGTCAATTTTCATTTTAGATCGAGAAGTTATACATAGATCGTCTTGCGTTCCTTGTATCATATACTATCTTAGATGGAAGAGTAGAAAACAAAAGTTTTTGTTTTGGGTTTTATGGTCAATATATCAATGCAAAAAAAAAAATGTTTAGAGGATTTTATCATATTATTAGGAGGAACAGTGTAAGCTTATATATTGTTTTTCTGATAAATAAATGAGCTTATATATTGTCACGTTCGAGTTCTGAAAAATATTTTAATCAAGTTTGTTATTAAACAGTTTTGACCTATACTTGTATATGCCTTATTCATCAATATCCTCTAATATACTCTACGCATGAAGTGCGATGAGAGTCACCTAAAATACTTTTATTACCGAGTCAAATCTTCTAAAATATATGCAACTAAACATATTTTTTTGTTATTCTAAGACGTTAGCTTAAAAAAAAAAACTAGTGCATACAAAGGCAAATAATCCTTATGAACCATAGGAATTTACATTATGTTTATGTTTAAATTTACTTTGGTGATGATTGTTTTAGTAGTTTTTAGTTTTAGTTTTTAGTTTTTGGTTTTTAGATTTTCGTTTTTGGTTTTTAGATTTTGATTTTGGTTTTTGGTTTTGCTGTATTTTTTTCAAAAATTAATTAATACATTACTTTAAAATAATACAACAAAATAGCAATAAATATTTAGATTTTACAATTAAAATTTATCAAAATACTGTGATTATTATTTTAAAACAAAATACAATAACATATTTGAATTATTATATTTTTATGAAAAATATATTATAGTAAAATATAGAGCAATTCTCATAAATAGAAAATTTTCAAGTTTTGGTCATAAAAACAAACCACAAAAAGAAAAATGACCAAAATGTTTCATTTAATAGGTAAAAGGTTTGGATTAGTTAACTCTATGGGTATAAGTGTATATTTACCTCTTTAATGAAATATTTTGGTCATGTTGATTCTTATAGTCTATATTTGTGATAGAAACTTTTTTAGTGCTACCCTAGGGTATTTCCCTAAAATATATATAAATTACACAAAAATAAATATATTAAGTTTTGAAACTACTTAGAAATTTTTCTTATATAAATTATTTTAATTTTTAAAACTTGAAAATAAATAGTTATTTCTTATATAAATATTATAAATTATACAAAAATATAAATACATATAATTTTGAAACTAATTATAAAATTTCTTATATAAATTATTTATATTTTCTTAAATTTGAATGAAAATTTATATTTCAGGATTATACAATATATTTCTTTAATAAAACATATTATGTTTTTATAATTTTCTTTATTTTAATGTGACTAATAATTATTAAAATAATTCAATTGTTTTACTTATAAAAACTAATAACTAATTTTTAAATTAAATAATATTATTTATAAAATATATAATATTATTTACAGATATGAAACACAAATTATAATATTTCACATTATTTTTTAAATGATATCTAATGTACAAAATATTTTATGATAATTTTATTTTTATGAAAATATTAATTATTAATGAATTAAAATGTAGTAGTTTCTACATAAAAAAAAATCAAAATTCGTTTTTCTTCATAAATGCTCACAAAAAAATAGTTTTCCTAAATTTTAGGGAATCTATTTATTGAAAATCTTGATTGGCAACTCAAATGGTTTTTACAAAAACAAAAAGTAAAACAAAAAATTTGATTGGATGAAAAATGGTTTCTACAAAAACAAAAACCAAAAACTAAAGCAAAAATTACAAACAATCAACTTCAAAGAGGGCCAAATTGTAAACAGTTTGTAAACTGTAAACGCAAATATGTTTTCATAATAATATTTGGCATTTTTTTTCATTTTTCTTATGTATTTAGGCTAGGTTAGGTCAAATTCTGTTGTACGTATCAATATAAATATGTACCTAAATATTGAAAACAACAAAAACATCTAATATTGTTTAAGTTTTTGACAAGAGTAACAGAAAGAAAATTTTAATCTCGAATTTGCATTAACACATCATAAATATATTTGAGAAATATGTTTTGTTCCAGAATATGCATATAACCTTTTAACTCTTGGAGATGATTTATATTTCTCAACCTTCTTGAAGATATACACAATCGGCTGATATGGTCGGTGCCAGATCAGAAAGATTGCACTTAGTGCTATCCCAGTGCTATGAACATCATCGTATATATTTTTCTAATATACAGGTGGAGGGACATATATGCAAAAACTGACATATGAAACGATTTGTAAGAACTGTATTATTTCAAAGACGAGCTCACAAAGTACAATACAACCAAATTGAACGATTAAAATGCGAGAAAGCCACAAAAATACCGACGAAATACACTTAGTGAGGTTGTAACTTAAGTCTCACCTAGAGGTGTAAACTTAGTTCTTGTCTAGAAATTGATAACGGAGATAGATAAGAACAAGAGAGAAGATATACATAGCAAAGGCAAATACACAGATCCAGAACGGATAAGTCGATCTCATATAAGCCGGTAAGCCAATCGCGAGGCCAACGATCACAAGAATAAAAGCTTCTACCGAGCAATTCCATGCCAAGCCTCTCGCGTATATAACCGCCAATATGATTGACAATCCCATGAGGTTGTTCATTGTAATATCTTTGTAGATCTGTGAAAACCAATAAAAATGCCCTTTAACTACGTCTATATCATTTCAGTAAAAAAAACAAACTACGTCTATATCATATAATGTAACGTACTCAAGTAATGAAATGTGATAGTTAAAACTTAAAACTAACCTCAGAGAAGGTATGTATTGAGATTTTTTCCTTGTCTTTCGGATGACAGAAGCGTGCTGATAGAGTGTTCTTTAAGTTTCTAGCCAAAGGGATAATCACGAAGACGATGTAAAAAGAGGGAACTCCAGCTGAGACTGATAAGAGCTCGATGTTCATCATAAATGGTTTTGCAAGAAAGAGGACAATTAAGATCCCTACGATGACTTTAATCGCAGCTCCTAACGTTTCCATATAGAGAAATTTAGTTACAAGCTTTTGCGACGGTGTTTTCATCTTTAGAGTTCCCTTCACCTCCTGAAACACGTCATGATTTGGTTTCATAATGAATGTATTTTGAAACTAGAGGAATATTTTTCTAAAAACGACATTTTTCTGCTAAGTATTTTTTATTGTGATTTTTATTTGAAAAGAAAATAAGTTAAGCCGTTTTTAATGAACTTACTTTATCAAAAAAAAAATATAAACAAAAATACAAGAATTTGCTATATTTTATTACAAAAGTTGAGGTTTATAGTTTGTTTTATAATCCTGAGGTATATAATGGACCGAGATCCAACCGACTAATCTTTTGAAAGTCTGTTCACTTGTGTCAGTTATATCCGATTTCTAGCAATGAGAATTAGATATTTATGTCACGGGTATATCTGAAATAGTAGATTTCGAACTCGGGATCCTTAGCACATTCCAAGCCCACTGTACCACTCGACCAGCGTGGTTAGACAAGATTTTTTTTTCTAAAAATTGAGGTTATAGTTTTCTCTAAAAAAAAAAAGTTTTCTCTAAGGTTATAGTTGCAATAATCTTTTCTTGAAATGATGTATACTTACGCTGTGATCCTCTTTTTCATCCTCTAGGTTGTCGAATTTGATTTTGTGGTTTTTGAGCATATCCGTGACCCCTGCCTCAAATTCGTCCTTGTCTAAATGACCGTCTGCGTCTTTGTCGTATTTTTTAAGAAACTCTTTAGCAATCTTATTTATTTCGCATTTCCTCCTCCCAAAGTTCCAAAACTCTATTTTAAAGTCTTTCAGCTCAGATATTTGTATCTTCTCATCATTGTTTGTATCAAGAAACTCAAACAAGCTACACAAAATAAGCAATGATTTACGATGTGAGAGAACTGAAATGAAACAATCATTGCTTCAAAAGTATAAAGAGAAAGAAGTTAAAAGAACCTTTTTATGCTCTCTTTGTTTATCTCTCCATTTTGTAGTAAGTTTTCTGGTGAAAACTTCTTTAATAGCTTATGAACTTCTGACATGATCTCAAACCTCGCGTGTTCTAAGCTCTCCCTTTGGTTATCTTGATCAGCATACTGCGAGTTTCCACACCCAGAAAAAGCATTCACAGGTGCGCAAACAAAATGAAACCAAAAGGGTTAACATTTGCTTTTAAAGGGACTCATACCGAGTAAACAAAGTAGAGAATGGTTGAAGAAGAAGAGATTATTAGTGTTATCAATATAATGATATGCCTCCAAGAATGCGAATCAAATATCGCTGTAAGTGTCACCATGAGAAAGGGAGCCAGACTCAACAACATAATCCCTGCAGGTTTCTTGTTCTTCGTATCTACGTCTACGCTTGCTTCTGAACATAGATAATTAAACACAACACAACATCTTCGTACAAAAAAAAAACTACTCAAAGAAAAGAGAAAGAATCTATCTACAGCCTTCGAGTCACTGAACTTACCAACAATGTTTTTCACTATGTTATGTCTTTGGCTCCACCAATCTTGTATGATTTTCTGATGAACATATAGTAACGTATTATAATTAAATAGAGAGAATTTGTGAGATGGCCATACTTTTTCTGTATACATTCGTAAATAATAAAGTGGATGATTATTTGGTGGACAGTACAGAATACATATGAGAATGCCATATATCATCTTCATCTATATTCTTGTGCAGCAGGAAACACAAAAAGAAGAACGCTATTTTGCCTTTACAGTTCATCAAATGGTCACCCACTAATTCTTCAAAGCTATTCTCTTTATTATAAACAGAAATTATGGTCATGAGATCTTAGCTTATATAAATATGACCATACAACTAACAGATTCCAGATTCGAAGAAAAGCTTACTGTGATTGTTTTTCTTTCTTCATTTTCCAAACTCGAACCAGTGATGCTAAACACAACACAAGCTCCCCATTGAATTGTGAGAGCAAACACAGTGTATCCCGCAGTAACTCCCATGTTGTTATCAACGAAGGAGTTAGCAACATCGCTGCCCAGTGATAGTCCATTCGCTGAAATTAAAAAAAAAAAACCCAAAAAAAAGAAAGAAGGAAGAAGCGCTTTAAGGTCCAATACATATAAGGACAAATTTCATAATTACTATAATTACTTAACGTTTTTCTCACAAAACGCACTAAAAAATTCCCAAAATAGTATTTATGGATTAATAAAAACATTACATTAGCTTACATTTTAATAACTCTAATTCCACCTTCTAAATACGAAACCAACACTAATCACTAAACTAAAGAAAAAAATTCCCAAAATAATATTTATAATTAAAACCATAAATTATCTTACATTTTAAACCATAACTCTAATTCCAGCTTCTAAATGCTAAACCAACACTAATCATTAAACTCAAACACAAATAAAAAACAAATAGATCTTTTAAACTTTTAAATAATGTTATTTTTGAAAAAAGTTCGCAATGTGCTATTTTTTTAAAAATAATTCAATGTTATCTAAAAGTTAATTTCTCTATATACAATGCTTTTCGTAGTTGTGAGCCAAAGAACTAGGATCCTTACCGAGCATAAGGACAATTCTTGGGAACATTGTAAGAAGAGGGAAAATGATTCCGCCATAGAATCCAACATCAAAGGTTAAAAAGAGTTGCGACCTTCCTACGGACAAGAAATAGTCACCAACGATCAAGAGACACCCAAACGTGAGTACTTGGAAGACATAACCTCCAACATTATTTGCACATGGAAGAAAACCATAGACATGTTCACACTCGGTCCCGGACAAGGTCTTAGGAGGGTCGAGAGTGAGAAACTTGTAATCCGAGACGTCATGGACGCCATCAGAGATCAAGACCGAGTTGTTTAGAGGAAGTGGACTTAGGACACGAGAGCTCGCAACAGAGATGATGAGAGACAGAGAGAGAAAAGAGAAGAGTGTGAGATTTGCCATGGAAGTAAACTCAAGATCTATGAGGAAGATTTAGTGTGAATTTAGTGGGATGGTTTTCCTCTGTATTTATACACAAGTCATAGTAACTAAACCCCACATATCGGACAAGATCTAACAACTATATAATAAACAAACATTTTAAGGTTTATTGTTTATACGATGATGAGTCGGACGAATTGAATCTTTAATACGTCAACAATATTGTTGAGGTTGGTAATGGTAAGTCATATAAATCTAGATATTTAAAGACTAATGGCTTTGATGGTGGATGCCCTTTATTGGAATGGTTTGATGATTAGTTCATTAATGATACTACAGTTTTAAAGTTTGAGTGATACATAATGTGGATGCCCTTCATTGGGATGGTTTGATGAATAGTTCATTAATGATACCACAGTTTTAAAGTTTGAGTGATACATAATGTGATTTATTATCAATTATTATGTAGATTAATTGAAAAAAAACAGTACAAAAATCTTTCAACATAGTCAACATGGTCAATGTCAGTGTTCTGAAATACGGTATAGGTGTTTGCCTAGGCGGCGTTTAGACGCTATACAGTAGCCAACCGTACTGTTTTTATGTTATACAGTGTTTTATGCGGATTTATATAATTCGGACGAATAATAACATTTAGGCGGACATATGCGGTCTATGCGGATTCCTAGACGAATTTTAAGCATTAATATTCAAAAAAATAAACTATTAATATTATGTTTTATTAATGTTATTATTTATATTACTTTTACTTATTTTATGTATTTATATAATTATAGATATTAGTATAATTGTTGCAAAATCATTTTAAATTTATCATCTTTATGTATTTAAAATGGCTTTAATTTTTATAATTTGAAACTATTTATATATGTACTTATACATAAAAGTAGATTTAAAATATATTTTTCAGTTTTTTCAAAAATAATGTATATATTAATCTTATACTTATATTTCGTGTAAAAATATATATCCGTATATATCCTGTATAGGCGTTCGCCTATTCGGCTAGGCGCTATACAGTCATCTAACGCGTAATCAACTAACACGTTTTAGAACACTGGTCAATGTTATCCAAGTAGAACTGTCATACGTAGTTTTTTTTTCTTTTGTTGTTGTGTACAGAATTCTCATAATTTGTAATAAAATTATAAACCAGTGGAAATTTTGATTTTTGGTAAAAGCGTTTTAATCAATTGTTAAATTTCTACTTTCTTTTGTAGTGAATGGTATGAACAATGCGCTAAAAATCGTTTTAAGGTTACTTGTTCATACGATGATGACTCGGATGAATAAAATCTTAATAAGTCAATAGTAATATTGAGGTTGGTAAGTCATAATAATATAGATTTTTTAAGACTGATGACTTCTGATGAAGCGTTTTAACCATTTGTTTAATTTCTACTTTAACTGTAGTGAATGGTATGAAGAACGTGCTAAAAGATTTATTTTATCAATTGAACAAAGGTTCTAGAATTCCAAATCTTTCTGTAATTCTAACATACATTATCATTTTAACTTTAAAAAGATGTCAACATGTTTAGAGGATGCTCTTCCTACTCTACCAAGTACCAAACCAAAACTCCTACTGACAAAGAGAGTATACAGAAAAAAAGAACAGAAATATAGTCATGGAATCCTGATCAGAAAAGAGAACAGAAACATTCAGACGCTCACTGAATTCGTAAAGCTTCTCGATTTGTTAGACTTCTTCAGAACTGTGCTTTGACATTGCGTATTGTTGAGGAGGAAGCTGAGAGCTAGAGAAAAAAAACTGAAGCAGATGAGTGTATATGATATGCTACTGAGGGTATACACTACGAGAAGGAAGAGAGGATTGGAGAAAGAAGAAACACATTAAAGGAGGAAGGATTCAAGAATGAAGATAAGTGTTATTGGGAGGTTCTTCATCAATATACACTTCAGTTCTTATCAGTATACACATAGTTTGTACTGAGAAAGACATAAGCTTAACATATGTAAAGGTATCTGTGCAAATCATACTAAAGAGAAGTATTCTCAACCATTTGGTGATGTAGTTTTTATTACCATTCAAAAACAATTCTAATACAAGCGTGTCTCAAGAACACAAGAATCAGACAAGTGTTTTTTCTTCTTGATTTAGCAAATCACAGAATAGGCATATCAAGGGCTTGTAACACATCCTTGAACTCAAAGTCATGAGTATATTTATTGAACCTCTCAAGCAGCTTGTACCGAGTGTCGTTCAAGTAAAACGACTGAGCCGTCTCCATGATCCATTTCGCCTCCTCGTCAGTGAGTTTGCTTGTGAACACAACATCACCTCGGATAAACACCAAGTCCTTCGTCTCTGAAAGCTCGGTGTAGAAGGTGCTAGTCAGGTAAGGCGCGGCTTGAGTTCCTCTTGCTTTATAGTCTTCTAGACCAGTGAATATCATGTGAGGCGCTTCAACTGCCACCGACAAAATTGACGATTAAGATCAAAGATCAAATGCTACATCTACCAAACCATACCAGGTAAATAAACTGTTCAAGATTAACTGGTTTGCTAACATTGGTCCTAACTAAAGCTAGAACAAACCTTGAGCAAACATTGTAATGTAACCACTTCCTCTCCACAATGGAATGACAAAGTATCGGCTGCAATTGCAACATAGATCAAATCAAGACACAAACATAAAAAAAAGCATGATTACTTAACACAAAGCTGATGATGATGATGTTATTACCACTCAGCTGCTCGTTGCTCCAACAAACGATAAAGCTGAGCTTTTATAGTTATCCCAATATGACCTCTTCCTAAGTGATACTGACAAAAACGAATCATCAGCAAACACATCAAAAGAACGAAACTTTGGGAGGACAGAGAGGGTTAAAATTACATCGTCCCAGATCGAGGTGAGCTCCTCCGGCGATTTAGTCTTGGCTCTCTCCAAATCCATGATCGAATCCAACGGTTTTGGCTGCAACGGTGTGAACCCAGAAGCGAACCTCGAGTTTCTGACTGAACCTAGCGATGCCCATTTGATGTGGCTCCCTGGTAACGCTTCTGAGAGATTACTTCGTTGTGGAGAAGATGACCACGCGGTGGAAATGTGTCGAGATGGGCACGAGGAAAGAGAGAGCCTTTCTGTAGCGAGATTCGATAAGGAACAGAGGATTCGTCTCAGTTTCATGGTGAAGTAGAAAGATTTTATCAGTAGGCTTTTGAGGAGCTCTCTGTGGAATTTTGTCGAACACGTTGTGTGCTAGCAGATCTAATCCAACATCAACGAAAATGTCTCAATCACTCGTAACGTGTTTTAACTTTTAATGGGTTAATTTGGTTCGACCGGTTTAAACTAGGCTTTCGTAATTACGCTAAGGTCCAGGATTAAGTTTTTTATGGGCCGAAATTGATGGGCTTGTAGAGTTCAGATATTTGGCTACTACTCGATCTGGCTTCCCAATGAAAACTCTAATAACAAAACTAGATTGGCTAGGAGCTTGAATTAGACAAGTATGTGTCATGTAATATAATGGTCTAACATGTGACTTGAGTTCCATCATTTGTATACAAAGGATCTGTGGTGAAGGTACTGGAATCAAATTTAACGACTGGCAATAAATGCGCAACAAGCCTAAAGCCACCGTATACATAATATTTCAAACAATGAAGAAACTATGGACTTACAAAAATCTCTTAATATACTACCACCTATCCATACTCGAAAGAGACCGTAGACAACAAAGACGGGAGAAAAAATATAGTACCGAACCACTTACAAAAAAAAATACCGAGCACTTTCCAAAAACTTTTGTACATTGTTCTCATTAGTGTTATTGAAATTAACACTACACTAGTGCTTTAGGCGCTCTCGATTACAATTATTTTATGAGCATGTCCATCTACACTGCGAAGCCACTACTAAAACGTTGTTATTCCTAAAAGAATTTCAAAATCATTCAAAACATTAAAGCTGTGGAATATCAGACGAGCACCAAGAAAAAAAAACGTGAATAACATAGGTTAAGGGCTCACAAATTGTTTATTTTCAGCAATTTAAAACTGAAAAAGTTAAATTTTGTAAGTTTTGCTATTATCATTCGTTTTGAATGACACCTTTTCCTTACCAAAATTATTTTTATATACTATTACGATATTTTAAATAATATAAACAAAAGGTACCACGTATATTAAAAGGGTTTACAATATACAAAACAATATTTTTTTTTGGTGTAATACAAAACAATATTTTTGTTTATAAAAACTAATATAATGAAGTACATTTCTCTGTGATCTTGAAGAGTTTCAGATCTAAAGTAGCATTAATTACAAAATAAAAATGATCTAATCACAAGGTTGTTTGGTCAAAGCAGAATCTTTGCCAATGTTTAGTCCATCCGTGAGTATTTGGAAACTTTTTTCATTTACACTTCCAAGAATGTAATATAAATGCAAGTGTGTATGGACTCAAGTTCTTCACATCGAGAGAGCTGCGTAGAGAAGCTGGTTCCAAGTATCCGGCAAGCCAGGAAGGCACCAGTGGCTGCAATCGCTTCCTCCAGCGGCTCCATATGTAGATGGATGAGCATCTTTTCTTAGTTGAGACAGAGTTGTGATATCAAGTAAGTAAACGGGTGTTTTCATCGAGCTTAACACTCGGGACACGATGCTTGCTGCAGGAAGTGAACCACCTGGATATGTTGATCCGCTCAACGGTTGCATCTGCCCGTTGCAATTATCCCTTGGCTCATTCCATTCCTTTCCCCTATTATATTTTCCAAAAATATATTTAACCTAAAAACCGCGGTTTACAACCACATATATGTATATAATATGTGTGATAAACTTACACGTAGTGAGTAGGAGAAATGCCTTGGAAGAAAACTCGGGTTTGCGAAATATTAACATTTTGATCAACCCATTGAGCCCAAGTGGTGAGCCCTTTGTTGAAAGCATCAAGACGGTCCATGTCTCTAATCAATGAAGACCCAGTTCTTATATAATCCCACCTGAGTAAACAACGAGATGAGAAGACGATTCTGGTTAGCTAAGCATGTCGACTTAATCCCAAATTATATATATATATATATATATATGAGTACGATCTATGGTACGAACCCTTGTAATTCTACTCCTTTGTGAAGCCACCAGTGCCAGGAATTGAAGACGAGAATGTCCATGTCTTTCCAAACATCAGCACCACCTTCGATAGTTCCAAGGTTAAGCACACGCCCTACGGTTTCTTTGGAGATATCCACTAGGTATGGTGTTCGGTATAGGAATATTGTAACTCCATATTCCTGTTTTCATCATTTAAAAACGATAGAGAATTTTTTTCTTATTGGGTGAAGTGATTGAGAAGATCATAATACTTTATAATTATATATGAAAATATGCTAACTCTTTTTTAAAATATGGCAAAAGCATGTTAGTAACTAGAAAATCACAGACACATATATATATTCCAAGCTTTTTAGTATGTGTACGGTGTACCCATATATATAAGTATATAACTGTAATCGAATCCTAGTATTTAAAATTTCGCAACGGATGGGGTTGGTATTCAAGATAACGTGTTTTCACATCTAGATGATTAAAAATATAAACCGAAGAAAACCAATTCGAGTGGTCTTTAGTTGTCATTAGCTGTCAGATCTCCTACTTGGCTACTTCCTTTCTCTGTTATAGGTTCTCTTCTTTTTGTTTGTTTCCAAATTATTAGTTTGTTTTCTGTTCTTTTAAAACAACCAAAAGAGAGAAATTGCCAAAAACCTATGTCAACAATTGTAAGAAGACCAAATTAAATAATGTACTGTGGACAAAAAATTTGGATGTTTACATCTTTTTCCTGTTTCCATATCACATAGGTTTTTTGAGCATTCATATCACATAGGTTTCATGGTTAATATATTTGTAGTTTTCATTGTTCAAGATGAATATCAACCTAATTAGAACTGGCAATTGTTTCAGAACTGGCAACTACACAGTTTCTTGTGAAAAATAAAAGATAATTTTAAGATATATCAACTAACACCAATTCTTCAAAACAAAATAGATCAACTAGTTTATAATTAAGTTTAAAAAGAAGTAGTTATAAACTTATAATTCTAAATTTCCCACGCATACATTTATACTTCGCGAAACAAACACAAATATAGAAAAATAAAATCAATTAATTTGTAAAATATATACTTTTTATTTCCCGCTTTTAGTTATAAATCTATAATTTATTAATTTTAAATGACGTATATATCAATTATTTTCTCAAATTTAAGAAAATGAAAGACCCATCAGACAGCCAAAATCATAATACCTTGGATGCCAAGCATAATTGCAGAAAACATTTTTACATTTAAACTCAAAAGCAAAAACACTGCTTTTTTCTCTTGCTGAATATATTGTATAATATATAGCCCCTGACCAACTCGATTCAATAAAATGACAAGACCTCCTCGTGATGATGAATTATTAGATTTTGTATTTATCCAAAGACACATGCAGTTTTAAACTATAACAAGTCAACAAAAAGAGAGAGGGGAGAGGCAGGGAGGGACCTGGAAAATGAGAGAGGAGACTGGGGTACGCTTGATAAAAGTGGTCTTGGTGTCTGGTACCGATGCATGTATCATGCATCCTAATGATTCCCACATGTTTTGACTCAGTGAGTCTCCCACAAACATAACTCGTTTCCCTCTCCATTTATTCAGAAACGCTTGTCCATCGAATCTTCAATTACAAATCACATACATATATAACCTATTATTATCATCGTCTTTAGGCTTAAATGCGGTGTATGTTGATGTTACATACCTTGGGATGGTGCATGAATCAGGCTGCCAAGAGTACTTGAGGAACTGTCTGTCTGGTCGACCAAATTTGAGACAATCAAACTCGCCGTCTATGAATGGACAAGTGGAGGAATCGTAGAAAGGGTAAGAAGCATCAAAAACCCATCTCCCTTGGAACAAGTTACATTCTCTCGTTTGCTTCCTCCCTTTCAACGCCGCTATTTTTACTCTTCCGGCGCTGGCCAACACGGTTCTGTTGCGATGGCTCTCATGTGGTTTCTTGTCGGAAGCCAGGGCCTGGTCGGCTCTGGACAAGATTGTGAGTGTGAGAAGTGGAAGAAGAAGAAGGAACAGAGAGATGAATTTGAAACCCATCTTTCAAAGAAAAAAATGTGGGTTTCTTTTTTGAAGAGACTTTGTGATTGAATTGGATTTATATATACACACGTATGTACTTTTACACATAACTACAGTAGTGAGTTGTGTAAAGAGATTCTTCGGTAGAGGTAATATTTGGCCATATATGTGTTTGAAAGTAACGAAAAATAGTTTAGTAAATAATGAAAATCGGTTCTTAAATAAGAGGGTCCATAAAAATTCTTACAATATAATCAACTAGGTGTCTTGCCCGCATATGCGGGCTTAATCGTTTAACAAATATTTATTAGTTTATTTTTTATTAATTTAAAAATCATCATAATAACTTATTATTTATGTTTTCAAAAAATTAAATCAAACATATATATATATATATGACAAAAATCTAATTAAATATATATATGTTTAATTAAAATTTATTAAAGATAACATTGACTTTAACCACTGAATTTATTATAATTGTTTTATATTTTATTTTTAAATTTTATAATTAAAAAATATGTTTTAAGATAACAACACAATATATAAGACTTATCTTGTTTTTAAAAAAGTTAATATTATTAATAAAAATTCGTTTTTGGTTATATAATTAATTATATATAAAATTCATTAAGGGTATTATAGATATTAACCGCTCTAACTTTTAACGTGAGAGCTCGATTCCAAAAATTTACTTCGCAAATAATAGTATAATTAATTAAAATTTATTAAAGATAACATTGATTTTAACCACTGAATTTATTATAATTGTTTTATAGTTTATTTTTAAATTTTATAATTGAAAAATATGTTTTAAGATAACAACACAATATATAAGACTTATCTTATTTTCCAAAAAGTTAATATTATTAATTAAAATTCGTTTTTGATTATATAATTAATTATTTAGAAAATTCATTAAGGGTATTATAGATATTAGCCGCTCTAACTTTTAACGTGAGAGCTCGATTCCAAAAATTTACTTCGCAAATAATAGTATAGATACTAT
The DNA here is from genome assembly GCF_000309985.2 of Brassica rapa. NCBI lineage: Eukaryota > Viridiplantae > Streptophyta > Magnoliopsida > Brassicales > Brassicaceae > Brassica > Brassica rapa. The sequence goes on from NC_024798.2 coordinate 17,762,592, forward strand.
TAAATTAGGAACATGACCAGTTAATACATGTTGTGTCTAACTTAAAATATAACTGTATCTAAAATATAACTGCATAAAGTAAACTATAATTGCATCTAAAATATAACTGCTCCACATTCAATAACCACTAAAAGTCCTCAAAATATAGATTAATATATTACGTCCAATGAACTAAAGTGAACTAAAATGTATTAATATACGTATATTGACAAAACAAAACACATATGTACATATACGTATATACATAACATTGGTGTATTTGATTTAGCTAAATTATTAATTAATACCTTGATTCAAGTCTAAGTAAAGATGTTCTTTATTTAATAGATGTTCATTCCAATTAAAACATAAAATAATAGTTTAGATATGTATATATTTTATGTTTAAACAATATTTAGAAAATATTTAACTGTAGTTTCTATATTTTTATTTTCATTTGACATACAAAATATCAAAAATAGTTTAAATTATTTAAATATTTTTTGTAACAAGTTAAGATTGATGACATCTAACAAAAAACATCAAGACTTAAAAAAAATTAATTAATATTTATTTGTGTAATGTGAATAATAAAATTAAACTTAAAATCGAAAGCAAACCAAAAGTAAAACATTATTAATAAACTTTCAATAACAAAACTGAAAAAGCTGACTTCTTTATCAAAAATTATACAAAACAGATTTTTAAAACATAACTAAAAACTAAAAAGTTAAAATTTATTTGTTGGTTCAACCAGTGGTTTAACCGGATTCCGGGTTTTAGTGATTTTTTGCCAGTTTATTGGGTTTTTAAATATCAAGACTTAAAAATTCATAAATATTTATATGCGAATGTGAATCATAAAATTAAACTTCAAATCCAATTAAACCAAAAGTAAAACACTGTTAATAAATTTTCGATAACAAAACTGAAAAACCTAACTTCTTCATTAAAAATTATACAAAGCAGATTTTAAAAACATAATTAAAAACTAAAAAGAAGAAGTAAACGCTATCTATTGATTCAACCAGTGATTCAACTTAACCGAGTTCCGGGTTTTAGTGTTTTTTTGCCAATTTTATTGGATTTCTAAATATTATTTTTTCCACAAAACTCAAACCAGATTTATCTTGGGTCACAAGGTTTACCGGTTCAACCGCGGATTCGGTTCGAATTTCAAAACATTGAGTATGAGACTTTATTTTCGGGTCAAGTTTTCTGATACGAATATTCTTGACTAATTATGTTAGGTAACTAATAAAAAAATTTAATATGTTGCAAACTTTAAAAATAAATTTTAAAAATAGTTTCTGAAATATATATGGCACAAGTATATAGTTATGCAACTTGACATATTTAATATAGTTATCAAAAATTAAATTAAATTAAATTAAATTAATATTAGTTACAAATATAGTTACTTTAACACAAATATAAAAATTTAAAATTTTCAAAAAAATTAAAACAAAAATTATACCCGCCCTTTCAAAGGGCGGGTCAGAATCTAGTGTCTCTTTTATAATTGATTCATACTTTTTAATAAATCAAATACACAATGGTTTTAGCCTTTTATGATATCAATTGAATAGTTCATATACTGTTATTTATAGACCAGATAACAAATTATACACCTCTCAACTTTATTATGCATAAGATTAAATTATATACTAATACTACTATTTTGTGTTAAAAATACTAATATTACTTTTAGAATTAATATTAGTAACAACTAAAATAATACTATTATATTAGTATTTAGAAAAAAGTAAATATCGTGAACTGAAATTTTTATGCTAATTGATATATTTAAGAGAATGTAATTCTTTGATTATTTTATTTATAGTGTATTGCATTTTCTACGTTAACAAAATGACTCTAAATGATACACGAAGTTGGAACTGCTAATTCCTAAACGAAACCATTAACGCAAGAGCTCTGTTGAGAGGTGTTTCCACTAAAATGTATTGTCGTAATAAAGTTGCTTTAGGAGCCTAAGAGCATGGTTAATGGATGTTTCTTAAGGTATGCTTATTAGCGGAATATAAGAAACTATTTTTTAATTTTTAACTAAAAAGCTAAGAACTGGCTCTTATTAGTTAAAAGTTAAAGAACAGTTTCTTATATTCCGCTAAGAACCCCACCGTAAGAACCCCTCCAATTAATCATGCTCTAAAACAGAAAACCAAAAGTCGAGTTGATTAAATGCATTTACGATACTCTAATGTGTTTTGATATGATGTTTACACAAGAGTTAAACAATACATAAAGTTAAATATATACCTTTATGGGGAGTCTATACTATTAAATAGGATTCTGCCATTGATTTTTGAGTTATTTACAAAGTTATGCCACTTTAGTTTTACATACTCATTAAAGATATAATTAAATGTCAAAATATTCATGTGACCCATTGTTTATATTCACATTTCATTTTTATTTAACTCATTAATTATCATTTTCAAAAACATATTTATATTTCTAAAAAAATATTTTTAAAAAAAGTTAAATGTTTTTAATAAAATAACCGTAAATTTTTAAATGAGATAATTTATTAAATTTTAAAATTAAATAAGTCCAAACTATTCAAGATTTAAATGGAGTGAGTCCCAATGAAATTAGTCTAATTTTATAAATCTTAAATTTCAGGTTTAAGAATTTTATATGGTAACAATATATCGTTATAAAATATTTGTTCCAATAAAAAAAATAAAAATACACTATATTGTTATAAAACTCTTTCAAAAAAGTATAATGTTATAGGTATCGAAAAAATAGTAACAAAACAATATTAGATATTAACTAAATGATGATAATTCTAGCTAAATGGTAACAAGCGCATATTTATATATGAAATATTCACAAAAAAAGTATTGTTACCATCATTTGAGAAATGGTAACAAGCACAAGTCAGTCAAATTAATTAATTAATCAAAATTGGATTACAATAATTTAAAACTCTTTTTTGAATAAAACTTGCAAACTCAAATATAATTAAAATAATATATTGTACAATGGAAAAGCCAAATAATAGTTAGATCCACATATACAAGAAAATATGAAATATGAACTTATAATATTTAAGACAATAGATTATAATGATATGAATTAAATTAGATTTACATATTGAAAAAAACGCGGATTAAAATCTAGTATTCATTTAAAGTGATATCACTGATATGTGATGTCTACAATCGCATACCAATGATTATTGCCACACCGTTGAAGTCACATTAGTTCTGGTTATAACTATCGAAAGCAAGATAATTCTGCTCAACTCAATCAAATTATCATTTTAGGTGTGTTTCCGTGGGTCTCTCGTGAATGAATCAAAGGTATTAGTGGGACATTATGTTACTTTGATTGTCACGGGGGACCTCTTAAATCATTTTCCAGCAATTCTCACATGCTTCCATCTGTTCCTTTATTTATTTTGTCATAATTTGACAAAAACACTACTTCTATTATAAGATATGGACAGCATTCGACAGGTAACCTTGGCTATTTTTTCCCTAATTGGTTCTGTTTTGTTCATTAGTATTTTCAAAGTAGTGAGTGAATTTCACAGGAGTAGTCACATGTAAGGGAAAGATTATTTCACGTTTCTTTTGGTGACATTTTGAAAGATGTTTTCGAAAATGAAACTGAAGCTTAAGCATGACTTTTCGAAAGATATTACTTTTTCTCACTCCGAATCGTCTGTTACTTTACGCATATTTGTTTATTCTTTGCAGTTGATTCTTTTGTAGATTTTTGAGAATCGAGAGAAACAACAAAGCACATATTATCCCATTAAGTTGGATTATGTATCACATATCCTCTATATATCATTTGAGAAGTGACATAAAACATTCATAATGTATGTGACAACTAACAAAGCTTTTCTTTATAGGAATTATTTTAATGGGCTCAAGAATCTTTTCGGAAAGAATCCATGAAAACGATCTGTATTGCAAGCAATTAATTTAGTTAGTCACTTTTTTTTTGAACGAAAAAAAAAAAAGTGATAGACAATTTAGTTAGTCACAAGAAATGTTTTTAAAGTTAGTGAGAAAATGAAACACTGGAAGTGTGGATGAATCCAAGAAGTCGGTGGTTGAATAGCATTTGGCTTTCAAAATCTTTGACAGCAAGATAGGTCTAGTTTTATGTAGTCGACCCATCCTTATTATATTATTCATGTAGAGCAATGTTTAATTGTTAAATGGTTATAAGTGGCTTATCATTGTTCAACTCGGACCTCTGCGATCGCTTAGTTCGAACCACCAGAAACTGATGACCACCATTGTTCAGTCCTTACGTACTGATTATATATATCTTATTTTGGATCGAGTTCTTAACATTTCCCAACCAAGCATGATTACAGTGATAGACATGTTCAATGGGGTTTCATTGGGTTTCTATTAATAAAAAGTACTCTAGTAATTTTTTTTTTTTTTGTCTGGTTGATTATGATATTACAAATTATGAGAAACATTAAATAGACGATATTACAGCCGGCAATTCTACTTGCCTTATGAGGATTCACGCCAGACTGCATCACCCTGAGTAGCCCTATGAGATCCATTCCTGACGGTAGTCCTTGCACCTTGCTGAAGATATCTTGTAAGTATTTTCTCTAATCTTCTGCATAATTCGTCTTCTCCGAAAACTGAAAACCCAGATCTCTTCCTGTAGAAATTGCGTTGTCTGGGGTTTGAACTCCAGACCTAGGTGTAAAAGCCTTTAAACCTTGACCATTAGGCCACGGTGCTTCTACACTCTAGTAATTTAAATGGAGAAGAGAAGGAAAAATACAGTTTCAGATATAAAAATATCATGAGAAATTTCTTTCACATTTGTCACTCACGAATTGGTTTAAATACAAAAAAAAAATCTAATTATTGAATTATACTATATTTAAACATTATTATTTAATAATCTTTTAATTTTTCAACTATTGGAGATGCTCTTAAATTTTATCATTAAATTTTTAATAGATTTTTTTCTTTGAATAAATACATGTCTTACCAATTACGTCAAGACCATGCAAGACGTACAGAACAATACAAATACATTACAAATGTTGCTCAAAATATGCGATGTGGATTAAACCGCACCTCAACAATACATAATCAAATAATCAAAGACACTTTATAATATTGTATACCACTTTTGATATACGCACTTTCCATTTGAATTAGTCTATGTGTAAAATATATAACAAAAACACTTACGCAACTGGATAAAAAGCATATTGGGCTACACCACACATGCCTTGAGGCCAAGCCACGTCTCTGCGGATCCTTATATAACCATTTTCTCCCCAAGTTTCACCCCAAGAGTTCTTAGCGAGCCAGTATTTGGTCCCGTCCTCGCTCACTCCATACCCAACAAACGTCACTGCATGATTCGAGCTAGTCCCACAAGGCCCGTCATATACTCCCCCTGAGTAATGCATGAACCCGTCCCCACTTGCGTCCATGGAAACAGAGACGGGTTGCCCAGATACGGCCTCGAGCAAGGCCTGCTCGTTGTTGCTAGGGACGGATTGGAAACCGCTGATCCGTGCAGCAGGTATTGCATTGGACCGGCATCTCCCATCTGATCCTTGGTAAGAGTAAGACTTCTCCGAAGCGATGCCTCGGTTTTGGATTATATAGTTGAAAGCATCCGACATTATCCCACCGTTGCAGCCTTGGTCGTACACTCTGTCGCAGTCTAGAAGCTGTTGTTAGGACAAAGACACGAGCTTCCCGTGGGCGATCTTAGTCACACCTTCCACTGCTGCTACAGATGAAAACGCCCAGCAACATCCTGTACATATATAAACCCTCTTATCAATTAGATGCTCTCATAGAAGGAACAACTATATTCTCTTTAGACATAAACTTACTTGGACATCAAGTTATAATTAATATTTTGGTGCAATTATAATTTGCATTTTGCATTGCATCCATGTTAAATTATACGATTTTTTTACATTTTTTTAGTTGTTCTAAATTATGTATAATTCTATAGAAAAGAAGCATTACCGCATTGGCCTTGGTATTTGACCGGAGTGACAGCTCCTTCACTCCTCCAGTCCTTGCTCTCGGCTGCTACATCACTGACGTTCCAATACCTAGACGACAACGTTTTGTCGACCACCTTGGATGGGGAAATTCGAGTTATGTTCTTCAGTCCAGTGTGTGTTGCTAGGAACTCCTCGTTGGTCCAATCCGCGAATGCATTGACACTAAGCGTGTAGCTCTTGTTCGCTTTTTCGTTGAAGTTCTCAACGAACTTCAAGTTCTTTTTAAACACATCGCGTCTCATCTGTTTCTCGAGCTCATCGTGGTAAACACGAGAAAATCGAGACATCCATTGCTCATGTTTATCAACCATCGACGGCACATGGAAGGTCACAGTACGAGACGTAGCTTGAGAGATTCTGAAACTTGTGAAAAGAATGGTCAAAAGAGTGACCAAGACTATGATCATTGTCATTTTGCTTTTTGAGATTGGAGAGAATAGAAGGAAGAGTATGCTTTTTTTTTTGTGGTTATGATTAGTGGTGGTGGAGGAGTGAGGATAGATGGAAGAGTATTTATAGATTTAGGATTAAACAATGAGATATCCAATCATATGTAAGAAAATGCAAGTTGACTTGAATCCATTTGATGTGATGTTAATACTTTGCATTACTTGCGCCGTAATGTCTGGAAGAAAAACTTCCCCATTTGTATATCTTATATGTTTAACTTCCTTATTTGTATTCTGGTTCATTTTGTGATTTTGATATATCTGGTCCGAATATATGTTAAACTGAAATTGGAATTGAAAACCCCTTTGTGCTACCTATTGTATATAATCAAAATTAAATTAAACGAATTTAAAAACACGACCACCAGTGTTCCATGCACATGCACTCTAAAAAGTGTTGATTAAGTGGAAGTTTGTTTGCGCTTAGAGGTCACATGTTCCCGAGATAACGATTCTACATTCTAAATGGCACACAAAACTCCGCCGAAACAATATGAATAATTTAGATAAATTTTTTGATATGCAACAATGTTATATCAAAATTTTGGAGTAGTATAGTATTATCTTTTTAAACTCTTATAAATGTATGAATTGTGGAATGTTTGATGATATGGAAGACATAGTGTATTTATAGCTTGACACTGCTTAAACGATTCTCTATTTGCAGAAACTGATTTTTATCGGTTTATGTAATAATTTAAGCAGTGTTGAGCTGCATATATTAGAAATACCTTTTTTCCGGCTTCTTATATTTTATATTTTTCTAAATGAGTGGGAGGAGAAACGTATTTCCCCACTTGGAGTTCCGTTTCGCTTGTACTTTGAGCAAATTCCACAAAATAATGGATTATGCTTTAAAAAAAAAATAGTACTATAGGACTTGGAATAATGAATAACACCCGTAGTTTTGAGCCGAATCCAAAAACGCAAAAATTTACAAATGTTTTCTTTTCTACAACACGAGTTCACCATGATCTTGGTCCAATGTTATTTCAAGAATTTCACCAAGTAATATTAATTTTGGTTAGGACCCTCGACACCATAGTGTATATAACAAGAATAGTTTATGTTAAAAAGATAAAATTAAGTATAATGCATTTTTTTCTAAACATGTACATTTCTTTTTTGGCCTGTACTTTTCATATTTTGTAATAAATTCTGTTAGAAAGTTACTTGTTTATATTATTTATCCGCAAGCAAGCACAAATTGTCTTAGACATTATAATATATGCAAGCAATGAAAGGAGCAATAGAGCATGGGCTCAAATGGGTGCGTCATATTCATGCTACAAGTCAATTTTTTGATTTATTTATGTCTCTCAACTTGGCTAACATGAGTCACGTATTAAAACGACAAAAAGTATTGCATTAAAAGTTAAAACTAACAAACACAAAAGATGAAAAAGTTTTGTATTTGGCCTCTTACCAGTAAAAATCAAGAAATTGGCTTCTCCTTCAAGTTTCACTTTGTGCCTTAGAGTTTGTAAATTTATCAGTGTAAAGGTTTACCCAAATCACTTAGCGATGAGTTATTTAGCATACTAATACTAGTTTTGGATGATACAATTAGATCGGAGACTCGGAGTGTTCACACATTGTTGGATGCCTCAGAGACTTTCTATTTACTTAGAGCTACTGAAATGAAAGTTGACGATCCATAAAAGTTGGATGCCTCAGAGACTTTCTATTTACTTAGAGCTACTGAAATGAAAGTTGACGATCCAATAAAGCTGGATGCCTCAGAGACTTTCTATTTACTTAGAGCTACTGAAATGAAAGTTGACGATCCATAAAAGTTGACGATCCATAACCTTATATATTAATCCCTTTTACCAAAAAAAAAAAATATTAATCCCCCAAGGGATGAAAATGTAGAGTCACTAAAAAAACTAGTTTCATTTTCTTTTTATCATCTCACAAGTAAAGAGGAAAGAACTATCTCTCGACTAAAAAAACTATTTACTACACTAAACTGGCTAGTATGAGCTTGGGGTTGAACAAGATATCGTGATTCATTCACCAATAGCATTCATCCATTAATCTCTGAAACAGAGTGAAATCACCAGTGAGTGTTTATTGTATACATGTACTTGAAATCAAGTGAAGGAGACAAATACATGTGTTCAACAATTTATAATGTATCGTCGTTTTTATGTAACTTTTTGTTTCAGTAGACATAGACTCAAAGGCTCCAAATGTACCGTTGTCACCATGCTCTTCAAAAAAAAAACACTCTGTTTTGGGTATTTGTTCTACCGAACAACTGATGATCCAACTCCTAGAGAATATGATCACTGTTAAGTAACATTAACAACAACAAAAAATCAGATTCTGGACAGATTTGTGGCACCCTAGGGGGCGACTGATTGACCTAGCGGGTGAAATAGGGACTCAGAGACTGGGTATTGAAAGAAGTGCTAGAATCTGTGATGTGCTAGTCGATGGTGAGTGGAGATTTCGTAGATGTCGTGACCATTTCCTTCAAGATCTGGTTCATGACATTCGAGAGCTCCCACTAAATTTGACTGCAAACGTGCCTGACGGGGTGTTATGGAGAGATGGAGACGACACCTATAGCAGCAGGTTTAACTCCAAGAACACTTGGAATAATATTAGAAAGAAGAAGGATCAAGTAATGTGGAGTCGGCTGATTTGGTTTCAGCAAGGAGTGCCGAGATTTGCTTTCATAACGTGGTTGGCTGTAAGAGACAGGCTATCAACTGGACATCGCACTGCACAGTGGGGTCATGCACAATATTGTCTCTACTGTGGGGAGCCAGACGAAACCCGAGACCACCTATTCTTTGCTTGTCCGTACACATTCACACTTTGGCTCAAGGTTACAGGAAACTTATTTGGCATGGACCCGGATCCTGATTGGGATACTACCATCACGAGGCTCTTGACAGGTCACTATGATCGGCTTACATTTATTCTGCTCAGACTTGTGCTGCAGGTTACTGTCTACTACATTTGGAGAGAACGGAATGAGAGACTCCACAACCATGTTTCAAAGCCGGTTGAGCATATTGCTAGACTGGTAGACAATAACGTCTACGCGTTATTACTTAAGGCCAAGGTTGCAAGGTCTGATGCAAAAGTGGTTTGGAGCTCATGATACTTAGTTTGGCTGTTTACTCACATTATTCAGTTGTAACCACATAGGCTTGTACATATATTCTTTCTTGTATGATCAATAAATTTGAAATTTCATAAAAAAAAAAAATAACAAAAAATCATTGGTCTGGTATCATCATAGCTCTACAATATTATTTGGTAAGTTAAGTTTTTATATGTTGCGTTCATTAAGAACTTAGTTTGATGGTCAATTAAAAAGATACTAGTCTTTAATAAATTAAAATATTACATGTAATTGACTTATTCGTATGCTCCTTATACGGTTCAAGTAATATTTCCTTTTCAGTTCCTCCTCCTTGGTTGGCGGATTATTTGTATGCTCCTTATACGGTTTAAGTAATAAAGTTATCAATACTATTAAATTAGGATCATGACCCATTGATATATGTTGTGTCCAACTATTTAGTCTTGGTGTATTAGGCACTGGATCCACCTATCAATATATATTCTGTTCGTATATTTGTTCACTTTTTGATAATATACGAGATTTTATTTCCTCAGTAAGCGGAATCCACCCCCACTACTCCGGATACATAGTGACGGTTACAATATATATAAATGAATATACATAACACATAGGTTTACCAGGTTTATAAGTTATATGCAGTTTGTACAAACCCAAATTTAATAAATGGATATAAGTACGAGGCCTGTAAATTATATGGAGTTTTTACAAACCCAAAGTAAATATATATGTTTTCAAATACACTGTTCGATCACATTATTATTTAGGGATAAATACATGTGATGTTTCAAAATATATTTACTGATGTTACATTTTCATAAATAATATTCCATCACAAAAAAATAACGGAAACTTGGACAATGATAAATTTTATCCGCCCTTTGAAATTCCATCACATATTATATTTTCTTATTAATGTAGTTACGATTATATTTATTACTCGTGAAATGGATTATTAATGACATTAAATTTTTATAAGTGGACTTTGAATAGAAATTAATATTCATATAAACTCATTTAGTTTAACAGGTTCTAAATAGGCTATTCGACTAAAAATATTTATTAAATGTGATTTAATTTAAAGTTAGTGAAGACCATATTAACTCATTTACATATATATATATATATATATATATAATAGAAATATTAAAAATTAAAATTTTCAAACATTTTTAAAAAAAGTTATTCGGTTTTCGGTGCGGGTTGGATTTGATATTAGTATTCGGATATAACAGTATAAGAGCCATTCGAGTATATAGGCCAGGTCTAACAGAGTATGAGATTTTGATTTTTGGGTCGATTCCAAGTCGGTTTTTTGGATAAATATTCTTGACTAATTTTGTTATGTAACTATTAAGAAAATATAATATGTTGCAAATTTTAGGAATAAACTTTTAAAATAACTTCTAAAATGCATATGAGACAAGTGTATAAATTAAATTAATATTAAACATGATATGATTACAAAATAACACAAATATAAAAATTAAATTTTTCAAAAAATTAAAACAAAAAATATACCCGTCCTTTAAAGGACGGGTCAGAATCTAGTGTGTTGTTAAAAAAACTTCCTAATTCTTTATTTTTAATGGAGTAGATGACATTCTTCTGGGCAAGCCTTTGGGCCGGCCCATTTTCTGTTCTGTAATAACAAAAACGAAAAATCTTGTTAGGTAAAACTTGATTAGGGTTTGAATATATAGCTTATATCATTGTGACTCAATATTGTTCCGTTCACAGATTTTTATAGGAGAAGCATATTATCTGGTTGAATATGGGAAATATCAATGAGTTATGTGACGATTTGCTGGTGAAGATTTTGCTACAAATCCCGACAGAAGAGGTTGTCGCGACGTCGCTTTTGTCCAGACGATGGCGTTCCGTCTGGAAACTCGTTCCAAAGCTTGATTTTCGTGACTATTCATACAAATATCACGCCACATCCGCCGTGCCTTCAGAGTTCATCGACCAGTTCTTGGAGCGAAACGTAGCCCCTGCTCTAGAAACTCTCCATCTCAACCTTTATCATCTCCGAGATTACTCCCCTGAATCCTTCGAAAAATGGGTTAACGTCGCGGTTGCTCGCAACGTTCTCGATCTTAACCTTCTCTACTGCCTTCACTGCCGTTACCCTATACGCTTTCCCACGAGCCTGTACACGCACGAAACCCTAGTGGTGTTACGCCTCCGAGGAACGATCATCGACGACGTTCCTTCGAAAACACGTCTCCGGAGCCTCAAGACCTTGTCTCTTCGAGATATAAGCTTCTCTAGCGATCAAACCGTTGATAGGTTTTTGTCTTGCTTCCCTGTTCTCGAAACATTGGTCGTACGTGGGTGGATAGCCAGCAACGTGAAGACGTATTCGATTCGCGTGGCGTCGCTGCGGAGCTTGGACGTGGAGGAGTTAGTAGGTGGTTATGCTGATCCGAGATATGATCATGGATACGTGATCGACGCTCCTCGTTTGAAGTTTTTGCATATGGTTGACCATTTTAGCGGGTTTTGTTCGTTGGTGAACGTCCCTGAGGAACTGGAAGCGGAGATCCATCTTAGGTTTTGTGATTCTGACAAGCTTCTGGGATCTCTTACCTCAGCGAAACAGCTTTCCTTGTGTTTAAAACCACAAATGGTAAAAAAAAATTCTATATGTTTTTAGTTTCTGCCACTTTACTTATGTGCTGATGACACGACACTTTTTGGCTAGGATTCATGTCTAAAAGGCGACTTTGATCAGCTCGTGTTTCTAGAGCTTTGTGTCATGTGCTCCTTAGATTGGTTGAATGTTATCCTCAAACATTCTCCTAAACTCCGAGCTCTCAGGCTCTCGAGAACGGTAAGTTTATATACGGTCTTAATTATAACCTGGTTGATGTTAAGTCTTCAATATTTAGTTTACAACTTTTTTTGTTTGTTTGTTTGTTTTTCAGAGACACAGCTGCCAGAATTCTAGAAATGTCCGAACTAACTGGGAGCGACCGATTTGTATTCCTGAATGTTTGACGTCCAGTCTCGAAACTGTGGAGTGGATTGCATATGAAGGAACAGAAGAAGAGGAAAATGTGGTGAAGTATTTGTTAGAGAATGGGAACCTTTGCTTTAAAAAGCGTTGGCGCAAGGCTGTTTATGGCAAGTTCAGTTATGAAATTCTTAGATTGGGGCGAGGCTAGCTCAGGCGACGGAGATACCACCTTTGTGCACTTTTGAAGATCAAAGCGAGTGGCACAAAAAGCGCAAGAGACCATAGCCTTTTTTTTAATTCTCAAATAAACCCTGCTTTTTAATTTAAGGTTTGCACCTCACTTTTTAATTCAGTTTTATTTTTAAGAGTCTAGTACAGTATGTCTCTTTGCCTTTAAATCTCTTCTTTTTCAACATAATATGTTCTCATCTGATTCTATCTCTTTCATACATACATACTATTGTGTAGTGAGATTAACTCTGGTCTCTGTCACTTAATTAAATATGCATGACTTGAAGAAAATGAAGAAGCATAGTAGTATATATAATTTTATTCCGTAATACGAATCCACTTTAAAGGTAACAATTTTCGGGCTCAAATTCCGTACTGAACATTTTTCTGTTTTTTTTTAAATCAAAATAACTTTGTTTAATTTCTGACTAACTTATGTTATGGTCAATATCGATGTGGGTATATTAAAAAAATCAGATTATTTTTCAAATTATAACCGAATTGATATCGCATTTAGCACTGACCATTTATTTGGATCGTATTTAATACAACTGAAACTGTTAAACTCAAAATAGACTCTTTTCTGTTAACAAATATCATCCATTGTCATGAGATTCTTCTTTCTAAAATAAATTATTAGTTAGCTAATTATATATTGCTTTAGATATCACTATCTATCAAAATAAGTTTTTAGCATATCATACAAATCCTAGGTAAATATTTTTAGCTAATTAAAAGAGTGAAGAAGTCTGTTCAGAGCATCTCCAATGTATAACTCCATTTTTTCCTCCAAAATAGAGTAAAAGTGAAATTGGAGTAAAATTGCTTCAACCCTACTATATTTTCTACTCCATAATGGAGTGATGAACAAACTAAAAATAGATTACTCCATTTATAAAGTAAATTTCATTATGGAGTGAGATATGAAGTTGAGTTGGAGCATTACTTATTTCATATTTATTTTTACTCCATTCTAAAAAACAAAAATGGAGTACGGATGGAAATACCTTCAGTAAAAAATTATATTGTGGATGACAAAAAAAAAACAAAAAAAAAATTATATTGTGTAGAGTAATAAAACAACTACCACTAATCAGCTTTGATTGATTGACAAATACTAAATTAACTATCTCGACAGCCTGTATGTACCCAAGAGCGACCAAATTCACCACGTTCTTCAACGGGTTTAAAGGAAGACAACCACTCAACCCCAAAACCAAAAACAATAATTTTTTTTTGTCAACTACCAAAAACAATAATATTTAACAAAGAAAAATTAATACTCAGTAAATTAAAATCAACACGGCTCACCGTCAGAAAAGCACCGGAGCCGCTTAAGGGAAAAATCATGTCGGAAACCGCCGCGAGCAGCGGCTGCCGAATGCAACTCATGGGAAAGCAAGCCATTAATAAGCTCGACATGGTGAGCCTCATTTCCATCCCCAAGCATACCGACAACAACACGGGCCAGTGGTTTTGTTTTCCGACGACCGGCACCAACAGGAACGTTCCGGAGTGCGCCACCGGCGGTCCAGTAACGGTGGCAGCTTTTCCAAAAGTGCCGAGGCTGATTAGCGTTGTAGTTGTTGAAGTAACAGAACTTTGTCTCCATGCTCTTGCATCTCGGACATGCTATGATCTTGTCCGGACGCTTCTCCACCGTCGGATCAGATAATGAGGATGATCTGACTGTGGGATCCGACGGTTGTTTCTCATCTTCGTTTTTGATCTTGTGAGTGATATTGACGTTACATGCAATGGTTTTGCCAAAGAGTTTGATCCCTTGCAAATCTTGTGTCGCCATGATAATGTGGAGAGCGGTGAAGATAGCTTATAGAAAGGCTGTTGCAGCTAAGAACGAGCAAGGACAGTTTTATAGGAAGATGATCGATATAACTTTGTAGTTAGGATTGGAGTAGAAAAAGGAGATAAAGTAGTTGAGAGTAGCGATTAAATATTCATTGTTTAAAAGACTAAGAGCACCCCGATTAGTGAACCCCATGAAAAGAGTTCACAAAGTATTTTTTTTTATTATTTTTTTTATTATTTTTTTTTATTTTTGTTTAAAAAATAAAAAAAATTAATTAATCAGACTAATGGCATGCCGCCACGTGCCGTGGGACCCGCGTTACAGTGATGAACCAGGTTCACTGGGAAAAGGTGGAGAGAGACAAGTTCATCACTATTCATTATTTTAATATTTTTTTTTTTTGGAGTCTGTGTGAACCCCCTATAAGTTCACTAATGGGGATGCTCTAAACATATATTAGGCGCATTCATCGCTTTTTCATTATAGCTTATTTAACATCAGTACAGTACAGACGAAGCTATAAATTTTTCGTTTTAAATCCATAAAGTCCGTAAAACATGAGCGTAAAAGTCTTATCAACTCTTTTTTTCTTTTTTGTTTGTCAACTTAGAGCATATTTGATGGAAGTTCCTAGGGTATGAAATTTTTAACGGAATATAAAAATCTGTCTTTTAGTTTTAATTAAAAAAACTAAGAATCAGTTCTTAATAAGATATTTAAGAACCGATTTTTAGGTTTTTAATTAAAAGTTAAAAGACGGATTCTTATATTTCACTAAAAATTTCACTCTAAGAATTAGGGATAAAAAAACATGCTTTTGCTCTATTTTGACGAGTATGCATGCAAAAAAAAAACGAATATGCATGCATTTGTGTGTTATGAATAAATATAAAATATACAATTAATTCCGTGATAATTTTTAGACTAGTGGATGCTTGAACTGTTGTACATGATCCAACCATGGATAACGCTATTTGTTTTGAAAGAGATTGCACATCCATGATTTGAATTTGAGTGTGGTTTCTGGTTTGTTCATAGATTATTAACGAACTAGAGATGTTGGGTATCGAAAGAACAAAACTTAGGTTCACCCCCTAGGGTGAACCTTTAAATTCACCTCACCTCTAAGAACCAATCATAATGCCACATAGATTAATGGATAAAAACAATTAAATAATTTTTTAAAAATCAAAATAGTTAAAAATAATAATAATAACGCTAATTTTAACGACGTTAAAAACGCCAACTAAACCCTAAATCCAAACCGTAACCTTAAACCCGAAACTCTAAACACTAAACCTGAACTCTATACCCTAAAACCCAAACTTAAACCCAAACCCTATACCCTAAATCCAAACCGTAACCTTAAACCCTAAACTCTAAACCTTAAACCCAAACTCTAAACCTTAAACCCAAACCTAAACCCTAAACCCAAATCCTATACCCTAAATATAAACCCTGTACGTTAAAACCTAAACCCTAAACCCAAATACTATACCCTAAAATCCGAACCTAAATCCAAACCATATACTCTAAATCCAAACCATATACTCTAAATCCAAACCCTATACCTTAAAACCTAAACCCTAAACCCTAAACCCAAACTATATACCCTAAATTCAAACTCTAGATCCTAAATTCTAAACCCTAAACCCTAGACCTTAAATCCTAAACCCAAACCTTAAATCTTAAATTTAAACCATAAACCATAAATCCAAACCCTATATCCTAAACTCAAATCCTAGACCCTAAATCTAAATTGTAAATCCTATACCTAAATCCAAAACTAAAATATTTAGATTAATGTTGATATTGTTCTTTTAGAATTTAAGGTTTGGATTTAGAATCTACAATTTAAGTTCATGATTTAGGGTATAGAATTGGGTTTAGGGTTTAAGGTTAAATTTAGGGTCTAATGTTTGGGTTTAGGATTTAAGATCTAGGGTTTATAGTTTAGGGTTTAGAGTTTGGGTTTAGGGTATAGAGTTTGGATCTAGGGTTTAGGTTTTAAGGTATAGGGTTTGGATTTAGAGTATAGGGTTCGGGTTTAGGGTATAGAATTTGGGTTTTGGGTTTTGGGTTTTGGGTTTAGGGTTTAGGTTTTAGGGTATATGGTTTGGATTTAGGGTATAGGTTTGGGTTTAGGGTTTAGGTTTGGGTTTTAGGGTATAGAGTTCGGGTTTAGATTTAGGATTTAGAGTTTAGGTTTGGATTTAGGGTTTAGTTAAGGTTTTTAATATCGTAAAGTTGACGTTATTATTATTATTTTTTAATTATTTTAGTTTTTAAAAAATTATTTAATTGTTTTTATCCATTAATCTATGTGGCATTATGATTGGTTATTAGAGGTGAGGTGAATTTAAAGGTTCACCCTAGGGGGTGAACTCACCCCTAAGTTTTGTTCGTATCGAAATATGTATCCATTTTTTCTTTTCTTTTTGTACATCCTTTTTCTTTAAATTGAAACTAAATGTCAAAACTAATCATAAACGAGCAATGCAGTAAATTACGGAAATGTGATGATGAAAAGGAAAATAAAATGGTGTGATATTTGATTAATATGATTTCGAAGTGCACGAGTTACGAGCTCCACTTTTGTAGCACTTTAAATAATCTACTACTATTACCATTAGGTTTGCAGCAATGCAAATCTCTAGACACCTAGAAGTCTTGCCCCCATGCTTATTTTCTTTTCAAAATTGGATGTGTTTGCGTATGAACAAACCCGATTTATATATTTCCTTAGTATTTTACTACTACGGTCTCAAAGAAAAAAGACAAAGAATATTTTATAATATAATTTTTTTCAAAATTATTATTTCCTTCAGTGTTCTTTATAGTAACAATTTACTTATTGTTAATTAGAATTGAATTTGTTGAATGAATGAATTCAGTTTTATTTTCTTGAATGTGACCATGGAGCTTTTATAGGGTATTCATTCAATATTGATGAGAAACATCCCACATCGGATATATAAGAATTAATCTACTACTATATAAAGGGTTAGGGCCAATCCATTAATTGCCAATTGGTTTTAAGTTGGAAGCTCATAATAAACCCGAATCTAACATGGTATCAGAGCGATAAGATCCTTTGACCTAAACTACAACTACTACTACTATACCGATGTTGGGCCCTCTGTGGATGTTATTCCCACATTGTCCACGCTTCAGACCTAGATGTCTGAGCGTGAGGGAAGGTATTGATGAGAAACATCCCACATCGGATATATAAGAATTAATCTACTACTATATAAAGGGTTAGGGCCAATCCACTAATTGCCAATTGATTTTAAGTTGGAAGCTCATAATAAACCCGAATCTAACATTCAACAAATTCAATTCTAATTAACAATAAGTAGGGGTATGAGCTTTTTTGGACGGCTCCATGGAGCTTCTATAATAGTTTTTTTGAATGTAGAATTTAATAAGACAAAGCCGTCCAAAAGAAAAGAAAAATAGGGATATGAGCTTTTTAAGAGACTCACGCATCGTTACCATGGAGCTTCTTGACAGAGTCCCAAGTGGTCGGAGTGCAACTATGATTCATGATTTGTTCACAGCAGACTGTATTAGTCTATATTGCCAACAACTAGATAGATATAGATTCAGTCGAGGTAACAAAATATAGAGATTTGTCTATCCAAAAAGGAACATGACTCGATACAACTCGTTAAAGTGGTTTTACTATTTGAGATTATACACGCAAAGTTCATATGGTAATTACCATATTCTATCAGTATTTTGTTTACCGTCTCTAATACTTATCATTCACACCTTTACCACCAAAATACTTATATCGCTTTGCGTTACCAATAGTATCCATCGTTCAATTAATCTATTGTCTAGTATGATTATAAAGAACCTTTTTTCTTCTATAAAGTGAACTTTTAGAAAATAATTATAAACAAGGATAGAATCTTTATTCTTTAGTGTATCGACTCAAGTGTCCAACTTATAAACTTTTAAGTTTAACTTAAATAAAGCAACAGAAAGCGAACTTCACGGCTTAGGGTTTCGAGTACTTGTATGTTACTATTAGGCCAGATCTCAGTTTGCCAACTCATGTTTTCATGTATATAACTAAATAAAAACCTTAGACTTAACTTTTGAAATTTGTAGTAGTATTGTTGACATATAAATTTCGGTTTAGTAATATAAATTCATTGACAAACGAAACATAGACAAAGGAAAAGTAAACAAACAAGTTGTACACAAAGTACAGGTCCAATTTTAACTATATACTATTATAAAATTTTGACATTGAGATTTCTGCTTTGTTCAGAAGTTTATTCCAATTTGCTTCGACAAACAAAAACAATACAGCTAGCTAACACCAGACCCTTTATGTACGACTTCTATTAATTAAAGGGATTATATCCTAATCCCATGCTGTTTTCCAAACACGGTTGAGTAACTATTACTTTGTCCCCAAACTGTAATAAGGTGATTAACGTTAACTCTCAAGAGACTCAAACAAAACATATTTATTTTGTTAGGATAACAAATCATACACTCTCTAATAAAAAAAATATTTTTATCTGGGCTTAAATATTATAACCAGTAGCTCTAATAAGAATATACATAATTGGGCTGGATCTTTTAATACAATGGGCCTTTTAGTGTTTTGGCCATCATAATGCAATTTTCCGGCGAGTTCTTAGACAGAACCAGATCAACAACGCCTACGACCAAAACAAGAGCGGGCAGAAGAAAAGAGATCAGCTCTATATTACATACATAAAGTAAGTTCATAGATTCATGTCGTGTTCTGAAATCAAATCTTCTTTTATGAATAATTCACGCGGGATAATCATTTAGTTTCGTGAATCAAGAATTTGAATCACGATTTGCTCATCACTTTGATTCTGGCTTTTTTGGATCATAAAGATGATAACTTTGGCTTAAAGTAACGTTTAGGGTTAGTGAATCTCACATGGTTACTTCTATGTGATGGTTAACTAAATGGGTTTGTGTTGATTGAAAACCAATATTTTGAAACAGATTTTGCAAAATGGGAAACACTTCCTCGATGCTGACTCAATACGACATTGAAGAAGTTCAGAGCCATTGCCAGGATCTATGTGAGATTCTCTCTCTCTGTCTCTGTCTCTTCTATTATTGATTTTTGGTACAAATCTTGTAACTGTGTGTGTTTGTTTATTGTTCAGTTGAGCAGCAGGAGATACTCTCTCTGTATCAGAGGTTTTGCCAGTTAGATAGAAACGCAAAGGGGTTTATATCTTCTGATGAGTTTCTCTCTGTCCCTGAGTTCGCCATGAACCCACTCTCTCAGAGGCTGCTTAAGATGGTTGATGGTTTGAACTTTAAGGACTTTGTTGCTTTCTTGTCTGCTTTCAGTGCCAAGGCTAGTCTTAAACAAAAGGTTAAACGTAAGTACAAATAAAATCTCTTTTTTGAGGCACATCTTCACTTTCACCTATTTTGTATATTTACTGATCATTGAAGTTTCTTGTTGTAGTGATCTTTCAAGTCTATGATTCTGACGGCAACGGGAAGGTTTCCTTTAAAGATATCATGGAAGTGTTGAGGGACTTATCGGGGACATTCATGTCTGATGAGCAAAGAGAGGTATGTATAGATATCCCTTCTAGGCATCCACCTTACAAGGGTGATTCCACTACTTTACCCATTCACAAGATTCATCAAGGTTTCACGTTTCTTGAACAGTGACTACACTAGATTTTAGTATGGTTAGGATCATGAGCATTGAATAAAACTCAGGAAACAAGTGTATTCACCACCATGTGTCTTGTGTTTTTGCTTTTGATGGTGTAGCAAGTACTGAGCCAGGTATTGAAGGAAGCAGGCTACACGAATGACTCTTTCTTAACACTGGAGGATTTCATTAAGGTATGTTTATTTGTTTGATAGGATTGTAGCATCTGAATCACAGAAGCTTGCATGCAGACATAATGTTCTGTCTTCTTCAGACCAATTTGTGGATTCTGATGCTGGATCTTATTTCTTGAATCCGAATGTGGCAGGTGTTTGGGAGTTGTAAACCAGAGATGGACGTTGAAATTCCTGTGGATTAAGGTTTTTATGAGATCACATATGGCAAAGCTCAAAATCTCATATCATGTATTTTGTCACACTTTGTTAGTAGAATAATCCCTTGTTGATTTGATCTAAATACCATGGCATGTTTTTATTAGTCCCAAGAGTGACTTCAGCTACATGTACGAATAACTTTCCTCTTAAAGCATTTTTTTCTATTGATTTAGTCGAATGAATGTAGTTGTTTTATCAGTGAACTGCACTCAAGTTGTCACTATCGCTCCATGTATCGCTTTCGCCTTCTCCATCATCGCTTGCAACAGCTTGAAACCACAAGTGTGAAAATGTTAATGCTTTAAATGAAAGAGATGATGGTGTCTTTGTAGTAGACCACACGTTTCAAAAGAATGTTGTTGGATACGATAATGCACTTATATATTAGAGGACTTTTTTTTTTAACGAGCAGATTATGATTGTCACATGGATCCCTTTCTTGATTTTATCAGTTTTGATTTGATCTTGTAGATGTAAATTAGGCTTAGGAAGTCAGACAATTTTGATGAACTAATGATTATAGCATTTTATGTTTTTCGGTTTCATGGTCTTCTTGATGCTTATTTTAAGGGCTTTTTGTTTTGTTTTATTTCATTTATTTATTAGGATGAATGTGAGATGTTATATTGGATGATTTGTTGTATCTGTTAACGTTTTACAATATGAAGATTGAAATATGGTTTCTTGAGCCTTACAACACTCAAGTTAATTGTGCAGCCATACTTCCATATTATGTCAGTTGCTTTACCTAGCTAATAAGAAGAACGTTTGTTCAAACTAAATGCTATGGTTGAACATTTATTCAGTGTGCAACTATACCCATTCAAGTGCTTCAACTATTAAAGGTCACCGACAGTTTCTTTTAAAGGAAGGCCGAGAAAGAATTTCATTAAGCTCGTCTCTGTTGTACAACACAAATCTATCAGCAACCAACGAAAAACTAGCCTTATAGCCAGCAAAAACCGTCTAACTGCCTTAGGATCTCACTCTTTTCTTTTTCTTCTTCTCTGATCTTCCTATCACTCTTATTACAACTCTCACTTTCATATATATATACACAAGCATCTCAGAACAATAAAAATGAAATTAAATGGTATAGTAACAAAGAATTTTTCTATTGTAATACCTTCTCTTGTTATGTCTTCTCTCTCGGCCATCCGTTTTCTTAACATAGTCTCTCTTCACTTTCATGTGGTAGACACATTGCCTCTTCAACTTCATCTGCTTGGTAATGCATCAGTTTCTCTAGCTGTGGTCTAAGTTCCTTGTTGCAAAACTCTTCATACTCTTCTATAAACCCTCCTTTCTTCTTCACTTCAACCACCACAAGCGACGTTGTCAACTCAAATATCTCAACCTTAATAGTCAACGGTCCTTTAGCTCCTTCTCTACACCCTTCTAGCCTCACGCTCCAATCCTTCTTCCTCACTGTAAACTCAGCCGCCTTCGCAATCTCTTCCAACTTCGATATGATCTTCCCAACAGGAGCAGCAGATACAAACCTAGCTCCTTGTCCTCCTTCTTCAAACAAACCGGAAAGATCAAACCCGGTAGAGAATGATATGAGGTCAAACGCATTTAGACTAGCAGGTCTAGGCATTGAACCAATTCTTTTGATATCAAACTCTAAATCACCCTCTGAAGATATAGATGATCTGCCAGATGACAATGATGACGAAGAATTGTCTTCGTCATCATTCTCATCCTCTCTACATAACTTATCGTTTTCGATGTAGAACTTAACATCTTTAAACCCTTTCTTGAACCATCTATGCTCCATGATCTCAGGTATAGTGATTCTAGTATCTGGATTCGTGTCTAGAATCCGGTTCATAAGCCCTTTAAGCTCAGGAGAAAACCATTTAGGACAACGAAACAGTCCTTTGTATATCTTTTTATACATAACCAAAACGTTCTTGTCATCAAACGGTAGATAACCAGCCATCAACACAAACAAGATCACTCCACAAGACCAGACATCAGCTTTGGCCGCGTCGTAGCCTTTCCTCGTCAGAACCTCGGGAGCCAAATAAGCCGGCGTCCCGCAAAACGTTTGGCAGATTTTTTCTTGCCTGAGCTGCTCGGAGACGACGCTGAGACCAAAGTCAGAGACCTTAACGTTCCCTTCGTCGTCCAGGAGAAGATTCTCTAGCTTGAGGTCGCGGTGGTAAACGCCGCGGCTGTGGCAGAAGGCGACGGAGGAGATCAGCTGCTGGAAGTATCTCCGGGCGGTTCCTTCTCTAAGCCGGCCTCTGGCGACTTTTTCGAAAAGCTCTCCGCCTCGGACGTACTCCATCACGATGTAGATCTTTGTCTTAGTGGCCATGACCTCGAGGAGGTGGACAGTGTAAGGGTGGCGAACACGGCGGAGGATGGAGATCTCTCGTTTTATATGACCGGCCATTCCGCTTTTCACGATCATCTCTTTGTTAATGACTTTGATGGCTACGTTCTCGCCGGTGTTAATGTTACGGGCTAAGTAGACTTTAGCGAAGCTTCCTTGGCCGAGAAGCTTTCCTATCTCGTACTTGTCCATGAGAATAGAGCCTTGTGTTGTTTTTGGACTCCTAGGGCTCTCTGGAGTGGTCTCTTTCTTCATGTCTTTAGTAATGATTCTGCCGAGAAGGCCCTCCATGATCAATCGCAGCGGCGTTTGGCCGGCGATGGGCAGAAGTGGCACCGGTGGAGATAGAACTTGAGCCATCGGTTGGCACTTCACCGGAAAATGAACCAAACGAAGAAACGAACGAAAATAAGATATGGTTGGGTTATTTTGTCTTGGTGGTAATGGTGTTAACATGGCCATTTCGTCTTCATTTTATAACAGTTTTCGAGTTGAGATTGCTGTATTTTTTATTTTTTTAAATATATTTTATGGTTGATAATAATCTGAAAAAGTCTTATCTCATTTACTTTTATTAAACTATTGGTGTAGACTGTAGTGTTGTCGAAGTTTTAACCTAATCCGTTTTTTTTTGTCCAGCAGATGAACACGTTGGATGGATTATCGAAATTATTTTAGAGACATATATTAAAGTAATATGGTTTATCCAATACGCGAAGTTGCAAAGTCAAATTTACAATAACATATTCTGATTTCTTAAGGGACAGATAATAGGGTTGACGTATCAAACCTGTGTGATTCTGGTCGATAAGCAGATCATGGATCGTTAGGATGTCGTCACACATCTGTATTTCCCCAGTACAAATTTGGATGTTTGTGACAAGAGAGAATTGTAATCTTAAAGAAAGATTTTAGGTGTTATTTGTGGGAACCACGTGGGTGTGGCTGAGCAGGTGCTGACTGTAAGTCGTCGTCTTCACGTTGCCGACAAAAGCCAAAAGCTACAGAAGTACTCCAAAGAGTAATTGTGATATCTTAATATCTCATCTCATATATGATGTGTATTGTGTGAATTAATATTAATTTAGAATTTCGAGTTGATTATTTTTAGTGCATAGTTATTGTCCAGATATTTATTCGGAAATTGTCATGAGGATGGATGGAAAATTATCAATTGGTCAGATATTACTTTTAGCAATGGTTTTAAATGGCAAAATAATAATGGTGATAAGCCAAGATACTTTTAGTGGACGAGAACAGAAGAAAAAATAGGAAGATAACATATATAGAAGAAAAAAAACACAACAGCGGTGTTTACTGCATTATTTTTTTTGTCAACAACATTTGATGCAACTATTAGAGCTTCATGGTTGCATTAACTTGGAAACTAAGCAACACAACTATAAATTTACATTAAGTTGCGTTAGTTATAGTTCAAAAAAAAAAGTTGCGTTAGTTAGAACTTTGGACATCAAGAACGCAATTTTTTTTTTTTTTTTTTTTTTTTGATAACCGAGTATCCTGGCCCACCGTAGTGGTCCAGACTAGAGACCAAAGCGAGCATGGACCCGAAGGTCACCAGGTAGCTCACCGCGTAACGGTCTTCGGTCTCGGATGCTGCAGCCCATATGTGAATTCCGCAGTGGCCAAGGCTCGAACCCAGGGCGGACACTCCAGCTGGAGCTCCTATACCACTAGACCAAAGCAACTTGGTTAAGAACGCAAATTAACACATGAAATTTTTGAACTTAGTCCAGACTAGTACATAAAACGACTCTCATTGAAAAAAATATACCTCGTAATATTTCCTGAAAAGCTAATGCTAATATATATATTAAAAATGTTTATGCTAAAAACCTGAAATGCAAGCACGACGAAGGTTTATCCTGTTTCGTATATTTATTGTATTAAGAAAATACATAAACCAATGAATATAACCCCGATGACAGAAGAACAAAAGATCGATGTGAAGACCACGTTAAGATTCACATTTTTTTTTGGATAATGCTTATCGTTGTGTATTGCATAAATAAATAAAATAAATTATCCAAAAGAATTATTCAAAATTCGTAATTAGTGAATGCGTAAGAAGCAAAAAGAAGAAAAAGATAACGCGTAATAAAGAATTATGTTAGCGTTGGTCAAGAATGATATCCTTTCGAGAGCAGGTCAATAAGTTGTTTGAGTCACTGCACAAACACAATGATTTGTAGCCGAGTCTGATCAGATATATTGCGTACACCGAACATGAACCATGCTGCCATGCATATCAAATACGCCACGCGCGCCATTTACACTATTACATGTGCATAAAATCAATTCTAACTTATCATACAAAAACAAATAGTCCAAAATTTTGAATGAAGTGTCATATATATATTTTTTTTTCATTAATGGGCGATCTCCGCTTCAGGCAAAATTTTATATTGTTTACTACCAACATATAGTTAGATGAAAATTTTATTTTACCAAAAAAATGATTTTATCAAAACTATAAGCGTGAAGTCATATCCACACAAAGCATTGTGCTTTGGTTCAAGCTCAGAGCAAACAGGTAGTGAATTCAGTTCCTCGATTGTTATTAGCTTAGTAATGATATTTATGGGGGTCGTTAACTTGACCAATCTTTACAAGATTCAGCATTAAGTCCAATCTTTACAGATAAATCTCGGTGTAAACCTCTGATGTTCTCTCTTGCCAGTGTATGTGAAATCTTGGCAAGTAAGGACACAATACATTGGACGAGAGGAGAAGACTATACATGTGGACAATCTTGCTGCATCTTCATGGCTTTTCTGCTCACTATCCTTTTGCTTCATTGGCTTTTAAAAGGATGAGCGGTTACTACCAAAACACATCAAATTGATTTGTCAGTTATTAATCCTATTTGCTGGTAATTTTTATCATCGATTCGGACTCTAGACTATATGGAAAAATTGGAAGATAATATAATACAAGTTCTTAGATCAAACTCTGATTAATAGTTTAATAGATGGATAGGTAAAGAATAAATGATAGTTTTGAGAGATAGTCACCAACATACATACCTCGTGTGATAGTCTAAGATCCGGAGACTGATTAATAAACACCGATAACTAATAAAATAAAACAACTTGCCTACAAATATTGGAGAGATATACTGTTTTGCATGGGATGAATTGCGGGGCAAATCTCCTTTGGCAGAGAAGCATTTTGCTTGCAACTCAAGCAATGCCAAAACCATCTGCCATAGGAGTATTCGCCCAGTAATCCAGCTATACATTGATGTCTGATGATTCCTCTTTCTTCACAAACATGCATCTTCAATAGTTTTTAAAATCTTACACAGCTACATCTGAGTTATGTAAACTGGACTAGCAAAGTGTACATATAGTTGATGAAAGTGTCGGTAACGAATGCATATAGAAGTCATATTCTGTGGCATATCCTATGTTTCATAGAGCATATGTGTCTAGTATAATCCAAAGACCAACCCCTTCATGCGGTCCTCATGCTTCTGATTCGGACTTTAACATCTCTTCTTTTTTCTCATTTACCAGCCCTTTTTTCAGTACTGTGTAAATACTTTGCTTTTGTATTGTATTGTATACGAAGTTTTCTGATTCATGATTCTAATAGGTATTGTTCCATAGTATATGCTCTTTACATCAAGGTTTATAAATGCATTACATAGTTCCTTTTTTCATTTGAAGCAATCAAGTAAGAGAGGGGGGAAAGACTAACATTTGGTAGAAAAGCATTACAGGGTGAATCCTCTATTGGCAGGGGACGCTGATGACTCAAATATTTTGTCTTCATTTTCCTCTGCCAAAGGAGATTTGCCTAGCAATTTTTTCCTACCTTTATTCATTTCCCAAATCTAGTACTTTGATGATTTAAAGTTAGAGTCGTTGTTATATTACCATTCATACTGAAGCTTTCATATAGAAATGCATGTAACCATGTTGTTGACAACAAAAGTTACTGATATAGATTAAGAAAGAACCTAGTTTTTTTTTTTCATTTACTGAGGTAGTATATTATATATATTTTTAATCAAATCATACATTTACATTCTAACAATGTAGTAGTAGACACAACAACTATATTGTCGAAGAATCTACTCTAAACGATCAGCTCCTTTCCATTAGCTTCAACCTTTATCTCTTTTTTTTTTTTTGGACAAACAACCTTATCTCTTTGATAGAGGCTTTCAACACGTAGCCAAAGAATGCTCTCAACCCAAAAGAGAATCCGAAAACAAAGTTCAACAGTCAAGTCTAAATGATTAATCTGCCGATTTTACAATCTCATTATAAAATCAGGGCACGCACCTGCGAGTAAACGATCAATAGAGCCCAAAATCCTTAATATTTTTTTATAATAAGTTTAGATTCAAATTCATAAATGTATAACAAAAAATTTAAAATAACTATATGTAAATTTAATTCTCGTATTTATTAACCACTAAATGTGAAGATAATTTACCAAAACATTTTTTCACATAACCAAATGAAATAAACTAAAAATAATTAGCATTAATATCAATTATATCTCTTTGGAAAGTAAATTCCGATATGTGCTCTAATATTTAATATTAATTCAGAAATTTAAATTTTTAATTTGATTAAATTAGAAAAATTATATGTATTAGTCTTTTAATAAATTCTGAGAGAAAATTATACATATTCTTCATCAAATCCTCTACAAAAAATCATTACTTATATCTTATATTACAAGGCAAATATAAATCTAACTGATTTTATAACGATGTTTTGACAAAAAAACACATAAATCATATAATTATAATATAGTTACAGTAATGTTATAGGCAATATAATTTTAAAACTAAAATAATTATTTTAAATGATTTTTTTAATATTAGTTATGGGCATGCTTTTTATAAAGTTTTAGACGCCCTGCATAAAATATATAGGAATCGAACATGTTTTTGAAATAGAGTTACCATAACAAATTGGTTCAAGGATTTTTAGGTATGATTGATTTGTGGAGACGTGATTGCCACTAACTATATATTTGGCCATATTCTAGTTAGAAACATTTTTCGTGATAAAGTTTGCTAACAAGGAAAAAGAACAAATGTTTAGATACTATCAAAAAAGCAAATATGTGCATCGTCAAATACCTAATGATCAAGTACAATAGCATGCAAGCTAATGTCAATTTGTTGTAGTTGGATATACTGATTACTGAATGAATATGCTGCATGAGGCATATAACTTTTATCTTTGACTTTTCTAAAGCCAAATCGTAAAATCTATAAAGGTGGAACAAGAATTGGGTATAAACAAATGATGAAATTTTGTTGATGTATTGGAATTTATATTCTACAGACTATAATGGGATAATTAATAAAAGTAGGATTCTATATCTTAGTGGTAAACTTGACTTAACTCCTCAAATATTTTAACATACTGAGGATATTAGTACATTAGTTTTCTACTTTTCCTTAATTATTCTTATGGATAAGTGAAAATTGTCTAACTGTGAAGGTGTACTACAATTGACAAGTTAGTATCTAATTTTCGTGTGATATTTCTAACTTGAAGGTTGCTTTACAGAGAGAAGGAGAAACACTTATTTCTCATTTCTCATTTCTCAAAACCTAGCTAGAGTGTTGATTTGTTCTAAACATTAAACCTAAAGGAGTTGATAGGTTTTAAACATTAAATTTTTGAAAATACAAGTAGAAAATTAGACAATTTTGAGAAAGAAACATTCTCCTATCATATACCATATATATGTGATTTGGAACGTATATTTCGAAAAGAATCTAATGTTTTAAGTTTAACACTACCAACAAAAGAAAATAAAACAAAAAGTTTGTGGGTTTTGAATATAAAAACCTGGAGAGTACAATACCATGGATCTTCCATTTCTAAAAGAATCAGTTTATAGTTAATCTAAATATTAAACTTTTAGTAGTTGTCCTTGTCAAACCTTTTGGTAATTCAAAACATTATTTTCTAGAATTAACCATCTTAGTTAATAAAGTATTAAAAGCTAAACTCTTCCCCCCCCCCCCCCCCCCCCCCCACCCCAATCCCCACACACCACAAAACCAAATAGTAACAAAAATTCATTCAATTTTTTTTTTTAGAAAAATATAAAGGCTTGAAAAGTCTTCTTTTAAAATCTTAAATTCTGGAATGTTAGGTACATGTTTGTCTAGACATGAAATCAGCCTTTGATAATGCTTTTGCTTATAATGCTTTTTTTCTACATAAATAGTTATACAGTTTTAATACGCCATCTTGGTCATTTCCCAATTCGAGTCTATATAGTTTCTTAATGATAGGTATCCCATTGATTTATTACAAAACCTATTAGATTTTGGGCTGTATCAAAATAGCTTAATATCATAAAGTTATAAATAAATTATCAAGTAAAGTAGAACACAACTCTAGAGACTCAATGCTCTGATGACCGTAAAATATGGGGGGAATATTCTTTAATAGACAATTATATATGCGTACGTATGTGAGATTATATTCTAGATCAGAAGGATAGTGCCACTGAATATGCTTCTTGCATGTTATATATAAACACAATACGAACAATTAGTTTAGAGCTGAAAGATATATAAAGAAAGGTGCAAATGCATTACAGGGCAAGATCTCCTTTGGCAGGAAACTATTACTCCATTCTTGCATATGCATTTATGTTTGTGGTATAAACTCTCTGCCAAAGGAGATTTGCCCGGTAATTCTTTCGTGCCAGTATTTTATCTAAATTTATTTTGGGTTAACTACATTTTACATTTTTAGTAAAAATGAAGCTCTTGGATCTATAGCTAGTCGAAGTAGACACTAGTTAGTTCCTGGATTCATTTCATGTTTTGTTATGTTTCAATTACTACTCATAATAAAAGAGAATGTATATATCTAAAAACATGGCCACAAACAAATATTCTTTTCTTTTTGTGTGGCCATCAATAGATGCAAATTGATGCATGAAGGTCTTGAATTCATGAAGCAGGTAAGTGAGTAATGTACATTATTTTCTTAAAAATGTTTGCAAATCTTCTTCTCATGCAGATAAATGACTCATGGAGGCTGGAGATTGCCGATCTCGATGTCAAGTCTCTCGAATAACCTTGATGACACTCTCGACGTCAAGAGTCTAGACTTTGATTTTATTAGCCAAGCTAGCTCGCATGCGTGACTGACCCCATACTGCTCATGTTTTCCATCAAATCCATCTAGTACTTTTGCTAATTAATTGCTCTCTGTATTTCTCACAAAAAAAAATCTTATGTGATTGAGAAATACAGAGAGCAATTAATTAGCAAAAGTACTAGATGGATTTGATGGAAAACATGAGCAGTATGGAGTCAGTCACGCAAAGGTGTCATTAAATTTATTAAATTTAGTAAATTACGGATTGACCTTATTAACTTAACTTAAAATCAATTAAACACGATTGTGATGTTGCCACCATATTATTATTTACTTCATACATGTAACATGTATTAATATAAACTTCGTGTAGTTGTTGACACATTCTTACATTAGATAGTTTTCACCATATTATAGTAAACTTAGTGTAGCTAGCGAACTTTTTTCCTTTATTAAACACATAATATGTCAACTGTTTAAATGCAAATCCAAAGTCAAAAGTTTTTAGATACATGAACAACTAACAATTGTTGACTAGTCAGTCACAAACAACTTGTTTACGTACAAATCGAAAGCCCACTAACAGCCCAACAAAAACAAAACGCGGCCCAATCTGAATCAAAAAGCAAATCTGATGTGGCAAACAGAGATTGGTTGAACTATCGTGTCTCGCATCGCCTCGCCACGTTTACGCATTAATCCCAAAAAAATAAAAAAGAGAAATAAATTTAAAAAAAAAATCTGAAATGGAATTTATAAGGTGGGTGCGACCTTCGTCTTTCGTTGACCATCAAAGCTACATCGCTCTTTTCCTCCGTGTGAAGGGCAAGAAAATCATCGCAGCCGTCGGTTTTCGAAAGGTGAACGCTCTCCTCTCCTCTCTTCTCATTATAATCTCCTTCCGATCTCTGATTATTTCTCCTACTGATTGTTTTCTTTCTCCATCGTCATTTGTGAGTCTTTCGCTTCAGATCTGTGTTTATGCTCCTTTAGATCTGTTTTATTCAACGATCTGTATTGAATTCGTGTATGGGTCTGAGGCATTTTTGATAGATCTGGTTGCTGGGTTGAGATAACTTTAGCTCTAGCCGAGTAAAGTCTCGATCTTTGTTCTTACCCACCACTCGTATTGATACTGGGTTATGATAAATTGTTCTGATTCATTGATTGTAGTTCGTGTTTGTTCGCATTGATGAAACAAGTTTGAATTTTGAATGGAAAAGTTTATAACTTTTGTGTCAATGCGTGTGGAATTGTATAGTTTTTCATAATTTTCAGAAGCTGGCTTTGGTGTTTGAATAAATTTGAATTTTGCATTAAAGTTTATAACTTTATGTCAGTGCGTGTGTAATTGTATAGGTTTCATAATTTACAGAAGCTGACTTTGGTGTTTGAATAAATTTGCATGAAAAAAGTTTATAACTTTATGTCAATGCATGTGGAATTGTATATATTTTCATAATTTTCAGAAGCTGACTTTGGTGTTTGAATAAATTTGCATGAAAAAGTTTATAACTTTATGTCAATGCATGTGGAATTATATATTTTTTCATAATTTTGTGGGTGGTGTTTGAATAAATTTGAATTTTGCATTAAAAGTTTATAATTTTTTGTCAATGTGTGTGTGTGGAATTGTATAGTTTTCATAATTTTCAGAAGCTGACTTTGGTGTTTGAATAAATTTGCATGAAAAAAGTTTATAACTTTATGTCAATGCATGTGGAATTAAATATTTTTCATAATTTTCAAAAGCTGACTTTGAAATAAGTTTGTGGGTGGTGTTTGAATAAATTTGAATTTTGCATTAAAGTTTATAACTTTTTGTCAATGCGTGTGAAATTGTATAGTTGGATCAACGATACTAGAATGGGAGGAGGGTTTAGAGTTTTGCATTTGGTGAGGCCGTTCTTGGCTTTTCTGCCTGAGGTGCAGAGTGCTGACAGGAAGGTGCCTTTCAGAGAGAAGGTTATCTACACTGTCATCTCTCTCTTCATCTTTCTCGTCTGCAGTCAGCTTCCTCTCTATGGAATCCACTCCACCACCGGCGCGGATCCGTTCTACTGGATGCGTGTCATTCTTGCTTCCAACCGTGGGACTGTTATGGAGCTTGGTATTACTCCCATCGTCACGTCTGGACTCGTGATGCAGCTCTTGGCTGGTTCTAAGATTATTGAGGTTGACAACAATGTCCGTGAGGACCGTGCCCTCTTGTAAGTTTTATTGTTGTTGTCGTTTGCTGCTTCTCTGTCCGTGTGAGTTCTTATTCAACTTGCTTTGTAGGAATGGTGCTCAGAAGCTTCTTGGTATTCTGATTGCCATCGGTGAGGCGGTTGCATACGTTCTTTCCGGAATGTATGGCCCTGTTGGTCAGCTTGGTGTTGGAAACGCCATCCTCATCATCCTCCAGCTCTTCTTTGCCGGAATCATTGTTATCTGCCTTGACGAGCTTCTTCAGAAAGGATACGGTCTCGGCTCAGGAATCTCCCTTTTCATCGCCACCAACATCTGTGAGAGCATTATCTGGAAGGCGTTTAGCCCAACGACCATCAACACTGGCCGTGGAGCTGAGTTTGAAGGCGCTGTTATCGCGTTGTTCCATATGCTGATAACTAAGTCCAACAAGGTTGCGGCTCTCCGCCAAGCGTTCTACCGGCAGAACCTACCAAACGTTACCAACTTGCTAGCCACAGTCTTGATCTTCTTGATTGTGATCTACTTCCAAGGGTTCCGTGTGGTTTTGCCTGTGAGATCAAAGAATGCGCGTGGGCAGCAGGGTTCTTACCCAATCAAGCTGTTCTACACTTCTAACATGCCCATCATTCTCCAATCCGCTCTCGTCTCAAACCTTTACTTCATCTCTCAGGTACATTTCATACATTCTTGAATCATCTCCACAGTAACATAATGCTAACATTGAATCTCTCTTCTGTGGTGAACAGCTTCTATACAGGAAGTTCAGTGGAAACTTCTTTGTAAACCTTTTGGGACAATGGAAAGAATCTGAGTACAGTGGGCAATCTATTCCAGTTAGTGGTCTCGCTTACCTCATCACAGCTCCAGCAAGGTAATGCAAAAGTATCTGTTTTAATCCATCAAAATTGTTATCTCCACCAACCGGTTTGATGAACATATGTTACTATATGGTTGCAGCTTCTCAGACATGGCAGCTCACCCGTTCCATGCTCTGTTCTACATTGTCTTCATGCTCACTGCTTGTGCTCTTTTCTCAAAGACATGGATTGAGGTCTCTGGATCTTCCGCTAGGGACGTAGCTAAGCAGCTTAAGGTAATCAAATCATAACTGCTCTCCCAATACATGGTGTGTTTGGGTATTTGATATTGTAAACTCCATGTGTGACAGGAACAACAAATGGTGATGCCTGGACACAGAGAGTCAAACTTGCAGAAGGAGCTGAACAGATACATCCCAACAGCAGCAGCTTTCGGAGGAGTTTGCATCGGTGCATTGACCGTTCTGGCTGATTTCATGGGAGCCATTGGGTCTGGAACTGGTATTCTCTTGGCTGTCACGATCATATATCAGTATTTTGAGACCTTTGAGAAGGAGAAAGCAAGTGAACTCGGCTTCTTTGGGTTCTAAGTTAGCTACAAAGTTGTAAAACTTTGCTTAGGCAAAAGCAGAGAAGGCACGCTAGCTTCTGATGTGCCAAACCTCAAAGGGTTCTAACACAGTTTGGGGTAGTCCTTTCTTGTTGTTTAAACAAAATTTTCAATTGTAGTTTTTTCTTTTAAATACAGTTTATGTTTTTTTGTTGCTTTTATTAAAAGTCAAAACCTTTTGGTGATAGACGCTTTTCTAATGTATGTTTCTAGAAGTTCATTACCAAATAAACAATTTACATTTTTGAGTTCAAAGCTATATATTTCTTTTCTTGTAGCCAATGTGAGAAAAAAATGTCATCAACGATGTTAAGAGGTGATGGAACTGCAGCTAAGCAGACAAACCTCTAAACTGTGGAAGAAGCAGTAGAAACCATAGTTATGGTTTTGTTAGAAATCAGATAACAAGGATAGGTGATATCAACCACCAGCTACTGCAAGATAATAGTTATGATACGTTACATGCTTATTCTTTGACTTGAGCATTCATGGTCTCTACTCTTTCATAGGATCTAACTAACCTCCTTACAGTAAAGACAGAAAGTCTTCCAACGAGAATTTGAGCTTTGCCAAACGCGTTTTAAACCCCTTCTTATTAAGTTTTTTCTCCCTCTAACTAATTTCTTGTCTGAAATTTTTGGTGACTAGTGATTACACATATACCATACATATATATCTCTGTTTATGTGGATCATTTTATTTGACTTGAAAACTACTTAAACAGAAAGCTATACAAGGGTGGAGCACTAAGGCAAAAAGTTAAAAAGACACAGGAACTGTTGCTTCTTACTTTGGTTTTAGTTGCACTGATCCAAATTAGAGTACCCTTGTTTCTTAAGTTAACACAAAATGGTAAATAGTAATACACTCAACAGTTAGAAATCAAATAAACAATAATCGGTTAATCATGTTTATAGCCACCCAAGCAGTTGAGTACTAATGGTTTTTGACACCAATCAGATAACAACACTCACTCGATTGCTTAAAGTCTCAACAACCAGCAAATACAGAGGATGGTCATTTAGATCCGTATGGTACACAACGTTACATGCTTACACTTTGACTTCCATTCCACCATTCATGGTCTCCATACTCTATTGTAGAGAGAAGATCTAGGGAACTTTCCTTTTTTTTTAACGGACTATCATACATGCTAAATCATTTTCTTAATATATATTTTACTATTACAAAGATGAATCACTCGTCAGTAAAAAAATCTTTATAAATAGCTAAAGTTACAATCACTCTTGTCATTGATGTTCTACCCAAACACATGTCATACACACACACATCTTAACGTACTTTGATTTGCTTTGATCTTGGACATAAAAATAAAGACTCAGACAAGCTACTGTCTTTTGTTTCATTTCGTTGTCACATGGCCACTGATTCAGCAATGTTCGCATCCTCACGTCGGAGGCAATCTCCGTCGCTTGAGGCGTTTCTATCACCCGTTAATCTCTCCGACGTCCCTCTCCTCCAAACACTATCTTCCATCTCATCAGAGATCCTCTCCTGCTTCAGCAACGCACGTTTCTCCTTCCAACGTAGAAACACCCGTTCCCTGATACGTAAAGTCCAAGTCTTCGCCGTCTTGCTCCAACACCTCGCACCCGAGTCAAGCTTGGATCCCACGGCGGTGCTCTGCTTCAAGGAGCTCTATCTCCTCCTCCACCACTCCAAGTTCCTCCTCCGCTACTGCGCTCACTCCTCCAAGCTATGGCTCTTGCTTCAAAGCCCCTCGCTCTCGAGCTTCTTCCATGATCTGAGTAAAGACTATTCCACCCTCTTAGATGTCCTCCTCCCTGCTGAGAGTCTCTGCCTAAACGACGACGTTAGAGAGCAAGTCCAGCTCTTGCACATGCAGCACTACGTTGACGATAACAGCGACGAGACGCTGCGTAACAAACTCTATTCGTTTCTAGACGAGTTCGAGAACGGGAGTGTACCAAACTCTGAAGAGCTACGCTTCTTCTTCTTTGAGAAACTCGCTATTAAAGATCCAACAAGTTACAGAGAAGAGATCGAGTTTCTTGAAGAGCAGATCAAAAGCCACGGGTGTGACTTAGACCCTACGAGGTCAGTGATCAACGGGTTTATAGATATCACACGGTACGTTATGTTTCTCTTATTCAAGATTGAAGATGGTAACGAGATTAAGAAACAAAGGAAACGTTTGATCTCTGAGGAGATTGAGAACACGTTTACAACAACGCTTCCAAAGGATTTCATCTGCTCCATCTCTCTCAACCTCATGAACGATCCTGTGATCATCTCCACGGGACAGACTTACGACCGAAGCTCCATCGCTAGGTGGATTCATCAAGAAGGTCGCTCTACTTGTCCCAAAACAGGACAGAAGCTCGTGGACTTGAGTTTCGTTCCCAACCTAGCTTTGAGACACTTGACAACGCTTTGGTGCCAAGTCACTGGTCTGTCTCATGACTCGCCTAAAGAGTCTCTCCCTAAGGTGTTTCAAACAAGAGCTTCCACGGAAGCAAACAAAGCAACGTTATCGATTCTTGTACAGAACCTAGCACACGGCTCAGAGTTGGCTGCAGGAGAGATCCGTGTTCTCACTAGAACAGTAACGGAAACACGTACGTTGATCGTGGAAGCAGGTGCGATCCCGTATCTGCTTAGGCTTCTCAAATCTGAAAACGCAACAGCGCAAGAGAACGCAGTTGCATCGATCTTTAACTTGTCTATAGACGAAGCAAACAGGAGTCTGATCATGAAAGAACACGACTGTCTCGAGCCGATAATGAGCGTTCTCGTCTCTGGTCTTACGATGAGAGCCAAGGAGATTGCAGCAGCTACGTTGTACACTCTTTCAAGTGTACATGATTACAAGAAAGCGATAGCTAACGCTGATGGATGCATCGAGGCGCTTGCACTGGTGCTGCGAAACGGAACCGTGAGAGGGAAGAAAGATGCTGTCTACGCTTTGCATAGCTTATGGCTGCATCCGGATAACTGCAGCTTGATGGTAAAAAGGGGAGGAGTGTCTGCTCTCGTTGGAGCTTTGGGGGAAGAGGCTGTGGCGGAGAAAGTTGCGTGGGTGTTGGGTGTGATGGCTACTGAGTCTTTAGGAGCTGAGAGTATAGGGAGAGAGGAAACGGTTGTGACGGGGCTCATGGAACTAATGAGATGTGGAAGACCTAGAGGCAAAGAAAAAGCTATTGCGACTCTGTTACAACTCTGCACAGCAGGTGGAGCGGTTGTGACGGAGAAGGTTGTGAAAACACCCGCTCTTGCGGTCTTGACGCGTAAGCTTTTGCTAACGGGTACAGACCGAGCTAAGAGGAAAGCGGTTTCACTCTCTAAGGTATGTAAGGGGTGCGACCAGAAAACACAGAGATAGACGGTCTTGTAATAGAGAAGGGAGTTATAGAACCGATCTTGTGATCTCTATATCTATGCATGTCTTAAAAAAGTGTGTTAAGGGAGACAGCAGAATAAACCTTTATATATGTTATTGTATGATTATGAGCTGTTAACATCTCTCTCTGCACTATGAGCGTTTACCCAATCAGAACTGAATCCATTAAAAGTTGAAACTGTTAAAATAGAAAAGATATTATACAAGGTGGAGCACAGAAGCAAAGCTACAACAGTCATGGGAACTTTTTTGTTTTTTTTCTTTGGTTTTTAGTTGCATTGATCAAGATTAGAGTTTGCTTGTTCCCTAAGTTAACAAAAGATGATAAATACACTCACAGAGACATAGTGGAGATCCGTTTTTTTTTTTCCTCTCTCCCTACCCAACAACTTAAATAACCGATAACCTGTATAACCGGTTATCAGCTTTATAGTACATGCCAAGCATGAGGCCTGAGCGGGACTGAAACCGCCTCCTAGTAAGAGTTTTGCCATAGGTGCTGCTGCGGTGTTTGCTTTGAAGGCTGGCCTTGCGAGCCACCTTCCCTTGGGTTTCGCTGTTGATGCTCCATCGACATTCCGGTTTGCGACTGATAGTAGTTTGGGTAACCGAGGGAACCATATTGATGTTGCGCCTGTTGCTGAGCTTGTCGAAGTTGCTGAGCTTGCTGTTGTGCTTGGAGGTTGTAGTACGCGTTGCTCTGGACACCCGACATTGTTTGAGAACCAGGTCCATGAAGCCATACAGGCGAGTTTTCATTCTGAGATCAAACAAGTAGGGTCAAAACAAAGACCTTTATATCTTTCCATGCAAGTGTCAAAATGAGAAACATACCTGCTGCTGTTGTTGCTGCTGCTGCTGCTGCTGAAGTGACAATAGATGGCTGTTCTGTTTGTATTGTAGACTCATAACGTCTTCATAACTAAGTGTTGTACCAGTAGGGGCTGCCTGTTGTTGGTTAAGAGAGAAGTTTCCGGCTCCGACATTGCTTGAATTCCCGAATCCATATGGGGAGGAGATGGGAGCTGACTGAGGCAAACTACTGGGGGAAATGTTGTTTTTGTACTGCGGAAGTAAAGCGGCCGGTGACTGGTGGTATGAGCTATTACCAGAAAATGCTTGCTGGAACGCAGATGGCATGTATGGGTAGCCCTGAGGCATCAAAGGGTAACTAATCATGTTGGCAAAGTGAGTTAGAGGCACAGTATGCTGAGAATATGGATGCATTGGAAGCTGTTGAGGTCCTTGAGGAAGAGCTGGTCCAGTAGCAACATTGGCACCGGGTAAGTTCTGCTGCTGGCTTGGCTGCGTTGTTTGAATACCACCACCATCTCTGAGCGCCTGCGTGTAAGAAAATATAATCAAAACACTGTAAATCGAACAATACCCTAAATAATATCGATGGACTTAACCCACACACTGAAACATGAAAGACGATATGCTACTTGATTAAAAGAAGCGCTTCAATCTACAGGTAAGGGGATCACCTCTGGCATAGAAATGCTTTGGTCATTTAGTGAGTAATCGTTACTTCTTGATGGCATAGACTGTCCCCCTGGGAAAGTTGAGTACTGAAGCTCAAGCTCCCTCGCATTTTGTGCTGTTTGTGCCAATAGAGTGTTTGGAGTAGCGTTTGAATACCCTTGCTGAAAACAATGATGTCAACAAAGAATTATAAGGATATCATTAGCATATTAATATATATTTAAAATATATACGCCGTGAAAGCTTGGGCACTTGGTCGTAATTTATATGTATCTTACCATCACATCTGTTAACGAAGCAATCTGATTCTGCATGCTTGTCTGTGAGGAATCAAATGCAGTATTCGTCTGCTGCTTGGCAGTTTCATATGCATACTCTTGATCAGATTGAGCAAACGAGTACTGGTTCTGCGTATGAGCAGTTTCGGGGTTTTCTGGCAACAAAACTTCCTGCTGAGGTTCTGCAGAATCATCATAATTTTCTGCAGTAGACGGATGGACCATATTTCCATGGGACGTGCTTCCTAGTTGTTCATCTCCATAGAACTCCGTATTTCTGTGCAGAAGACGATCAACTAACGGTGAGTACAAATAAAAAGAGACAAAAAAAAACTATTTAGAAAAGGAAAATCAGTAATAAAGGGCACATGCCTAGCATCAGCACGTTCCATCGGTGGAGCTACGTCAGATGCTTCTTCTAAGTTGTTGTTCAAAGGTCTCGATCCAAAGCTTCCAAAGCTTAACTGTGAGCACTCTTCTGAATATATTAGCAGATGGTCTGGAATTACGACAGCAGGTCTATTCTCCTCATGAGAGGAGTATTTATCATGGTTCTCTATGCTTAATTCTTGAAAGTTGGCAGCAACAGACGAGACGTTATCTTCACCTGCAAAAGAATATTGACACGCAGAATTAGACAACATCAAGAGCAAAAAAAAAAGATTCAAGTCTAACATGCTGCAGATTTTCCGAAATGTTTGTTTTCTATATTTCTACAACTTCAGAAAATGAGAATCATTCTCCCACCAAAAGTAAGAGAATGAACACAGAAGTGAAAAAGTAAAGCTAAGCGTAAACCAATACAGGAGATGCTTCATTAGTCTACCTGACTTTCAAATTAGAAACCAAAAGACTTTACACAAGCTTTTTCAAATTCCTCCAGCAGCTAATATGATCAAGTTGCAGAGACAGAGGGATTCATGTCACAGTATCAGTGAGGTGTGTGAAATTTCATCAAAAGAAAATTCAATCAAGCATCTGCCAAATAATGTGCCATTATGATCTAAATAGTGTGGAACAACTCCACCAGCGACAGTGTTGTCCTTGGTTTAAAAAAGCGCTCGCTTTTGGTGCCATGGCGCTAGGCGAGGTCTGGCGATGTCTTCATCGCCTCAGCACCTCAAGGCGTGGCGACTTACACAAAGCGAGCGCTTTCTACGCTTTCTTACTAAACCTAAGGCTCCTAAAGCAACGCCTTAATTGATTTTAAGTCAAACCGAATTGGTTTGCCAAATTTAAACTGCTAAACCAGAGTTAGATTTGTAACACATCTTTGGCGTCACATAAAAGCCTTTTTCAAACCCTAAGTTAGTCTTATATACCGTAACCTAAGTTTAAAATTAGGGTTCCATGTGCTATTGTTCTTCTCTCTATTTCATGGCTTTGATGTTTGACGTTTCTCCTGATCTTTTTGTGCACTGGTAAGTACTCTGTTTTGCACTTTGGTTCTAAACTTGTATTCTATCTATACCTCTATTTTTGCACTATAGTTTTTGCCTTCACACACAAAGCGCTCGCTTTGTGTCGCCATGGCGCAAGGCGAGAGGCGAGACACTCATCGCCTCACCTCGCCATGCGCCATTTTGAACCAAGGTGTTGTCAATAAAGCATACATCAATTATTTTCTAAACATGACACTTATACAAAGTAAAATTCGTACCTTTCTGGTGCTCAACAGGATGGCTCTGCGTTTGGGGTTCGTATGGATTATCATCAAACTCAGATGTCACTTCAGATTCATCATCTTCTGGAACAACGACAGTGTCAGCCTGTACATGATCTCTTCCAAGATTTCCAAAGGGACCATTTTCTGCTAAATGTGTATCTTCCAAGTGGCCCTTTAGTTGTTGATCCCCTCCGCTGGATTGGAAATCAGCTGGACCATTACATATCACTGACTCAGTCGGTGCCACCGATACAGAAGAGGTGCTGGCAGCCATTGGCTTCTCAATTGAGGGCCATTGATCTTTTACAGTTTCATGCTCCTGATTAACCGCAGAAACATTTTTCTGAGAATTGGTTGTCTTGGTATGAGGTCTACCCATCTTCACAATGTCAGCCATAGACCTCTGACCTGCAGCTCCAAACCATGCAGGTTGCTGTACCGAAACAGGCTGTGATGATGATATTCCACCACCCGAGCTCACAGTTGGCGTTTTACTGTCCACAGCAACAGAATCACTGCATAATATATACAACATACATGAGCAACCTGTGACTCAAATGTAAAGATGAAAAAAAACTATAATTCCTGACACCTCTCAAGTTTCAACAGATGTAAAAACATTATACCTTGACGACAACAACTACATAGAAACTATATATCCAAGTACATAACACGTTTGCTATGTTATAAATTCCATTGTCTCTAGTGAATCAGACAAGAATTGTACATGGAATATTGCTTAGCATCAGCATACAACTTTCAACATCAAGAAAGAAAAGTATTCAAGACTCCTGATGGAACAATAACATATTCTGTTCTTCTAGCAGTAAGCCATAGGCCGCCTAAATACTTCAAGCCATTTACAGCTGAAACCAATTAAAGCTCTGTTTATCACTCTAGAAACTTTTGTATGAAAAACTTAACTGGTCACCAGACATTCTAAAACATAACCTACATTTGGTTGGTCAGGAAACCTATTTAACTAAATCCTACCAACTGAATCATTGCAATATAAGTCTCTGAAGACTGTACTAAACTAATAAAAGAAAGAGAGCAGCTTATAGACCACATTGTTTAATTTTAAGTGCCATACACGGAGCTATTCATACAAGAAAGATGAAGTGAGAACTGAAGGGAAAACCTGTGTGGTATCTGCTGGTGGCTCGGTGCTCCAGACGTAGAAGAAAAAGAACCTCCATACGTCTGCTTCTCGCTCTCTCTCTTGTTCGTTGTTTTTCCCTGGAAACTTCCCGACTCTGAACAAAAAAAAAAATTCATGTGAATACGGATTCAAAGAAGTTATCCTAAAGCCAAAAAGAAGTGCATATGTACATCTCTTGTCTAATATATACCACTAGAGTTGAAGGAGGAAGCTCCAGTTCGTCGAGGTCCAGCATACCGATCAGAACCACCTCTAGTCCCACGGTTGTAATTGTTACTATAGCCTCGTGGTCGTGAATCCTGTATATCCCTAACCTGAAACAGTAAATAATTATATTATAACAACATGAATTAAAGACTAACTGAAACCAAAACAACATCTAGTAGAGAAAGGCATTGAAATTAATCATTCGAAACACATAAAGTGAGAGACTTAAGTAAACACATACCTCTTTCTTCTTATCCTTTTTGCTCTTAACCTCGTGAAAAGGATCTGAACAATTCAAGAAACAAGAATCAGTATGATATTATTAGCTACCTCTAATGTAAGCACAGAGCTCGAAAGGTGGAGACTTTTGAATGTCTAATCTAAAAAAGGAGAGACCTTGGGAGAGGAGGCGATTGACGGCTTCGTTAGGATCCATGTTACAGTCTTTGAGGACGGCGTAGATCTCTGCCTCGGGGCAGTTCACAATCTCTTTCAAGCTCTGTACCATCTTCCTCGACCCTGTCGGGATGTCTGAAACCCCGTTATAGCTTTTCTTTCCTCCACCACCGATGATCTTTACGCCGCTCATCTTCTCCGTCGTAGGCTCTGTCTCTCTGTATCTCTCTCGCTGAATCAGATCTGAACAGAACAAACTCGCGAAGTAATGAAGAAGAAGAGGAAGCAGCAAGTAAGGAGTTTTATATCTGTCCAAAAAGAAACCCTCTCTCTCTCTCCTCTATGATTCTTTTTTTACTTTTTTTTTTTTGGGTTAATAGACCATCATTAATTAGAGTTATCCACTCGAATAATCAAAATCCAAATGTTTATCCACTATAGTCTTGAAATCACATATAGTTTTTTCCTTTATTTAGCATATTTTTTTCTTATGTTGTCACAACAGAAATAGCTGATTAATTACAAAAAGTTATTATTTTTTGAGATTTTTTACCAAAAAATGTTTGCTTTCTATAAAAAATATTAATATTGTATTTTGTATATATAAAAAAATGCAAATCTATAACTCTAAGATTACTCTAATATAAATCATATAGTTAGCATTCAGTTTTGTTCTTAATTTAGCATAAAGTTTTTTTTCTTGTGTAACTAATTAATTACAAAAAGTATATTATAATTTGGAGGATTTTTTAATTTAAGTTTGATTTTTAAGTATTAAAAATCTTCATATTTAATTCCATAAATATGAACAAATATATAAATCTAAGATTGCTCTAGTCTCTATTCATATAAAGTTTTTTGAAACAAATCAGTTGCATTTTCTTTGGGGATGAATATTACAAATATTACAAATACTCAATATTTATTACCATATTCAATATTTCAAATAGTTTTACATTGTTTAGTATAATGTTACTTTTTCATTAATATTTAATATTTATATTATTTTTTTTGAACACCATTTAATATTTATCTAGAAGGCACATTACTATATGTTCTGTTAAACAAATCTCACAGCTGAAAAAATGCAACATTTT
Source organism: Brassica rapa (assembly GCF_000309985.2). Classification (NCBI taxonomy): domain Eukaryota; kingdom Viridiplantae; phylum Streptophyta; class Magnoliopsida; order Brassicales; family Brassicaceae; genus Brassica; species Brassica rapa. The sequence continues at coordinate 17,806,009 of NC_024798.2, forward strand.
TATCTCTAAATGTTTGTATCAATGATGTGGTCATGGAAACATAAAATAACAAAATGGATGTGAAAGTAAGAAGAACAAGGAACATGGGCCTTATCAGCAACTAAGAACACAAATTCGACAAAGGCCCATGTTAAGAAAAACGAAACATCGCCGTGTTTGTGCTCCTTTGTGAAACCCTAGACTTGAGTAGTTTTGTGTGACCTGGCTATATATCTATACTAATAAAGTAGCTCAGAAAGGCTCCAGGTGAAGCCACGTCAGCAGACCCTGTTTGTTTTGTTGACACGTGTCGAAGGGAGAGGGGATTTCGTTTTTTCCGCGTGAAACTTTGATTCAGGAAAGGGATTTCGTTTTTGATTTATTGGGCTTTAATGATATCCCAAGCCCGTTTGTGGTTAAGGTTTGGTGTTTCTTTGAGATTGCGATCTTCGCCGTCCTCTTTCCATCGTCTCCGATTTCGGCTCCTCACTGTAACGTATTGCTTCTCATTGAAATTGATCTTTAATTTGGTCATCAAGCTTTACCCCACCTCTCTTCCCACTCCATCTCATTTACTCTCATTGACGATCCGCATTTGTAACAGATCGAAGGTGTCGCTATAAATAAGTGTGTCTTGGAACGATGAGGATCTACAGCTTTGAGATTTATAGCTTTTGTATTAGTTTTTTTTGTGAATTATAGCTTTTGCATTAGTTTTTTTTTTGTGAACCATAAATAATAAATCTTTGGCAGGTCGTCAATGGATTCCGATGTGGTGGAGATTGCTCCTCCTGCATTTGCTTTGGGTTCTACAACTCTGGAAATCCAAAAAGGTCGAATCTTTCTATCCTGTTGTGTAGTTAATGTATAAATCATGGGCCGTACTTGAGCAGCTTCTTATAAATCTTATCAACTCCATTGATTGTGCTCCAGAAACAGAGCTCCTCAAACTCGAGTGTAAGCTTCCCTGGAGGTAATGTGATTATAGATCGGAATGGCATAAGAACAGATGCGGTAGAGTTCCCAAGTTTAGCAACCAGTGGGTTCCGAATGTAAGCTTCCATTACGTCTGGTTTGTTCAGCCGCTCTCTCTATGTGATCTAGCATATGTATGTCATCGTTGTACTGTATTGTGTGCTCTCTCAAATTGCGTATTAACTTCATATAGTGAAAAGTATGTGTTTGAAAAAAAACATGTGTTTGTGTAACATCTATTCCATTCTCTATTGTTGCTTAAAATCTTAAGATCTTGTCTGAGGCTTCACATGGTTATTACGTTTCTCCTGATGCAATGTCTAGAGATTTGCCTTCTTATGAATTTAGTAATGCCAGCATTAAACTTATGATATTATTGTTATGTGCAAAATCTATTTTACACTTGTGTTTTCTTATCTCTAAATTTACTGAAAAAAACTGATTCCATCTGAAATAAGTTATGATGGTTAGATCTCTGGAGTGCGTCACTAAAAACGTGTGGAGAAAGGGTCAAGGATTTTCTGGCTTCAGCAAGTCCGGGCCGAGCACTGTCTCAAAGTGATGGTTGTCAACAGCTGTTTTATTATGTTGGAAAATCATTGTCTAATAAATCTCAAGGTATAATATTCTCCAAGTCATACTCGAAACATATTTCCTTATGTATTTGCTCTTTTTATTTCATACTTTAACATGCAGCAACGGGAGGGCCTGGTGGCGTTGCTGGGTTTAGAATCGCAGATCTCTGGCGGTTTTCTTAACAAGTATTAGTCATCGATTTCTTCTGCTTTCTGTGATAATGATTTTTGGTTCTGTAATAAGATATTTTCCTTTCATTTGGCTGCCTTAGACTCAATGTAACTTATGATTCTAATGATTTAAATTCCAATCAGCTTCATGTTATTTAACGATGACCATGACAAAACAAACAGCCGCCAACTACACTCACCTTCACTGGCGGCCTATAGAGCACTACATCAACAAGATTCCAACTTCTACAAAACTCTTCTCGCCTTCAGCTACAAACTATTGCTCTGTTCCTTATCTGTTATAAATTTTGCATTACGATTTATCAAGGAAAAGAAAGCATGCGACTGGTCGTGGATCAAAAAATATTTTTAATAGAGATTTTTTTTTATTATTATTATAATATATATGTAAATAAATCATATTTATTATCAATAATTATTTATAATGCGTTACATAAATTAATAAAGTGAATACTTTGAAAGCACAGAATAATTTTATTTATGTGATTAATATATATCTGTAGTATTTTGTCACAAATATGTATTGTTTGTTAAAACGAACTAAAATAAGCTAAATAAATTATAAATGAGTTTTCAAAAAACATAAATACAATTGGATAACTAATTAAAGAGAATTCCACTATAACTATATTAGCAAAACTAAAAGGTATATTAAAATAATGAGCCAAGTTTTTCAATTAGTATATCGAAAAAAAACAGTATGTAAGCTGAGCGAGCAAATATAAGAAAACATCTTTTTCAAAAAAAAAAAAAATCAATAGTAGGTTTTAATTAGTTAAGAAAAAAAAATGAATTGAAACCATGAGAAAAAAGAACTGAACAAACATTGGTTGGAGGCAGCCAAATCTATCAAAATACTTAATGATATCAACAAATCTATAAAACATTTAACTATTTAGTTAGAATTAGCTATTGAGATTTGTCTGCATTATAAACGTGGGTGTAATTAAGCTTATTTATTGAGAGAAATTTATGGGTCATTATATACTTTTTATTAAAAAATTGAATTAAAATGAATTCAGATTAAAAAAAAAAAACAATACTCAATTGACAACAAAAGACACAAAAATAAGGAAAATTTCCAATATACAACAAAAGCAATATCTCACACAAGAAAGAAAATCCCTTACATTAACAATTCACATCGTCTGCCAAGGCAATCCCCAAAACGACAAACCACAATCAAACAACCTACTATGCCAAGCAGTTCAGTCTACAAGAAAATACTTTGATTAGTGATCACCAGAATACTAGATATTGATTGGTATAGTAGTTGGGTCAAATGATTGTACCATTTCAATCAGGTTTTAAATTTTTTAATTTAATTTTAAATAAAATAAATAAATACAATATATATATATAACTATATAATTAATTTGTATAAGATTTTATATTATTTTTAATTCAATTCAATATAAAACAATAATTTTTTAAAAATAATATAAAAGATAATGAAAATAATTATTTTAGATAAATATTAAAACTAATGTGAATTTTAATGAAATTATTTTAAAATTTGAGAAAACCATGATTATCAGTTTTAGAGAATTTAATCAGGTTTACCGGTTTAAATGAATCCGATTTATGGTACGATTCAAATCCTATTAGAAAACTAACTGATTCGGTCTTCGAAAGACTATGTAATATGTAAAAAAAATAGTTTAAAGATAAAAGGACTGTCCAAAATAAATATCAAATTACCAACTATAAACAAACAAGCAAAAAATGAAAAAGATCACCTAAAAGCAAAAGTTCATAAAAAACACAAAGGAATGTTTTAACAACCATTTAAATCATATTCTAACTCTAAAATAAGAATGCCTTAACAATAATTTAGATCAGATTCTAGCTCTAAAACAAGAATCTCTTAATAACAGTTTCAAATTTCACAATTTAGATCATACCTGAAATGAGTAAACAGACAACAACTAACCTCTGAATAACCAATTTTTAGGTTCGGTTTAATGTTCTTTAGAAATACTACTCTTCTACCTGACAACATAATTATACAATGATAGTTTACAAATAAATATTACATAATTAGAAAACCGATATCCTGCACGAAGCGTAGACAAATCACTAGCGATCTTTTGTCACATATTTCTTACATAGCAACCAAATTACATGGTTAAATTATTACATCCTAAAATGTTGAAAACCGGCGCGTAGCGCCGGAACACCACTAGTATATATATAACGGCGAGAATTGTCTTCAAAACAAAACAACACAACACTCTTCTCTAGTTATGTCTCAATGGTCTTTTCGTGTCTTGTTATTCTATTGTTATGTTATTTTCGGATGTTCTTGACTATGGTTGGTGGAATGTGATGATATGTAATTGTCGCCCCAGTCTTATTTGCATTCACTACGATGGATGCAACATGGTGATTGACTTTTCAGTATCTGATTTCATTAATAGTTTTCTTCATAGGATAGTTTCGATGTTTCAAGTTTTGGTTTTGTTATGATTCATATTTTAGAAGAAGAAGAGGAATGAGGAGAATTATCCAACGTCTATTAGTTCTGAACAATAGTGTTGAACCAATGACATGCACTACCATCTGACCTCTTCTCTTCCAATGTTGTTTTGTGTTGTATTGACGAATGCCTTTGGTATCTGATGTCCAAAGTTAATAAAAAGTAGTTGGACATTTCGTAATTCAAGGCGTAGATGGAATAATAAAACAGGTTTTGCGACACTGATTGCTTTCTCCTAATAAGCTCTCTGTTACTGTACCCCTGTTTATATCTTCCCACTTAAGTATGTATCTGTTTGTTGTTTTGTTTTTCCTAAGTTTTAATTTTGGTGTGCCTTCTTGATAATGTATCCTAATAACCCTGGCAAGCTTCAATATTGGAAGTCCCAAGAACAAGAGAATAATGTATCCCAAGAACAAGCTACAATAGTCCCAAAAAGAAAATATCTTTAGAGAAGATATGTCCCTTGACGGCAACTAGTAGATTTTTCCATGTAAACACGGTTAAACTCTTTTAGTTAAAGTCTTGAAGCAATGGTCTGCTTTCTCTTTCTTCAGAGTTATGAAGAAAGGAGTCTCGAGTTTGAGATTGCTGTACTAAATTGATCAAGGAAGCAGAAAGACCCTTTGAAGATTGTCTTAGCTTCTTAAAGCAGACTTGGTGTTTTCTTCTACAAAGGAGAAGCTCTAGTAAAGTTTGCTTATCGCACATGTATCTTGTCATGACTGAATTGTATTGCTCGTTGTTCTTTATTAAAAAGAAAGTTTATCTATTTGTTCATTCTCTAAATCACATTTTAGAGTTCTACAGAATGATAACCATCTATTTATTTAATCATTATTCAATAAAGCAGGCTTATCTTCTTAAGCGTCTTCAGTTTTTTTCGATTATACAACAAAGACCGTTGACATTACTTTTGCACTTGCCAGTTTAGTTGTGTGAACTTTTGTTCCAGGAGCTGCCCTGTACTGTCTTCTTAAAAGCATGTACTAGTTCCTCCTGACTTAACATGTTCTCATATCTATTTGCTTAGATTCATTCATAAAACATGTTCCCTCACAAGTCATTACCTAGCCTCGATAAGAAAGAACATTACGACACTTCGCCAGACCCGCACGTGATCAACTAACTGTTCACAATCATCGGAGATTCACCATAACTTGTTCTACTTACATCGTAATCTTAGCCTTGTCTTTCTTCTCCCACTTGCACTTCTTTTGTTTCGTGTCGACCAAGTTTTATTTTTCTCAACTTATTGGTAAATAAAATTTATTGGAAACTTATAACATACAATGCGATGTAAAAAATAACAGGTCCTAATTGAAATGTTAATGAAAAACAGAGGATCTCTCGAAAAGCCCTAAAGAAACCCTACTCAGTTCGATCCGACAGCTTCTTTCAGTGACTTGTCTCTATTTGTTTGGGTAATTAAGACACTCTCTCGAGTGGTGTGATGGAGATCGACTTGGGAGCCAACGCGTTCGGTATAGACTTCCACCCATCTAAAAATCTCGTAGCTACTGGTCTCATCGATGGCCACTTGCATCTGTAACTCGAAAGCCCTTCTCTTTCAATCCCTTGTTCCACAATTCCACCATAGAAACACCAACCATATAACCTCGTACTCTGTTTTTTTTGTTTCAGATACCGTTACGACACAGAGTCTTCACTTGTCAGGTATTAAAAAACAGCTCTTTCTATCTCCAAAGTTTGTCTCTTTTTGTTCTGGGTCGTCTTAAAAGATCGCTTTTGGTGTTTAGGGAGCGTAAAGTTCGAGCCCATAAGGAGTCTTGCAGAGCTGTTCGCTTCATCGATGATGGCCAAAGTTTGTTCCTTTACGCCTTTATAATACTAATCCGAGCTCATGTTTTGAACAGTTTTAGTTAGATTGTATGCTTTTTATTTGTTATTAGGAATCGTCACAGCTTCAGCTGACTGCTCTATTCTAGCTACCGATGTGGAGACCGGTGCTAGCGTTGCACATCTTCAGAATGCTCACGAGTAAATTCTATTCCCCTTTTTTTTATAATTTGTTACACTTTAGTTTTATAGTGACTGAATATATTTCACATTGGTCTTGTAGGGATGCTGTTAACACTTTGATTACTGTTACTGATACAACGATCGCTTCAGGGGATGATCAAGGCTGTGTTAAGGTCTGTACAGTTATATTCTCTCTCGTCTTTGATCATTATTGAGAAATTTAAAGCTACTATAATACAGTTTACAAATTGGTATCAGTGAAATTATTTATATTCTCTAATGAAAATTATGTACTTTGTTTTATGATAATGTATGTTTGATCTGCTCAGATTTGGGATACGAGACAGCGCTCTTGCTCTCACGAGTTTAACGTCCACGAGGATTACATTTCTTGCATGACCTTTGCATCTGATTCAATGAAGCTAGTGGCTACAAGGTTTAGATTTTTTTTTTTTGTGGTCATCTTGATTTAGTGAATCTAGTGCCTTTTGTTCTTTCACTTATGTGTTCTATTGTTGGAATCTTTTGATTGTGTTTAGTGGAGATGGGACACTATCTGTATGTAATCTCAGAACAGGCAAAGTCCAATCTCAGTCTGAGTTTTCTGAAGACGAACTTCTTTCTGTTGTTATTATGAAGGTAAAAAATCATCTCAAGCTCTTCTGTCTCCACATTGTTGGATACTTATCTAATTTGTATTATTATTATTTCCTCTTACCTGATTGATTTTCAGAATGGCCGTAAAGTTATATGTGGAACTCAAAATGGTATCCTCATGTTGTATTCATGGGGATTTTTCAAAGATTGTAGGTATGCCATATATCTCTAACACTGACTATTATGTTAATATGGCTTTAGGCATTATTAATGTTTCTTTTTCGCTATCTGTAGTGATCGTTTTGTTGATCTATCTCCAAATTCAGTTGATGTCCTTTTAAAGGTGAGATGAAATTTGTTTTTTTTTGTTAAGCATATGGTTACTATAACATTAGTGGACTATTGACTAATGGAAGTCTTGTGAATTAATGATGTAGCTTGATGAGGATAGAGTTATCACTGGATCTGATAATGGAATAATCAGGTAACCAAGAGAGAAACTCTTCTTCTTCTTCCATAGAGAAGACTCTTTACTGTTTATGTTCAGTTAATTCAAAGTTAATTTGTATTTTTGTCTCCAGCCTTGTTGGGATACTGCCCAACAGAATCATTCAGCCAATTGGGTCTCACGAGTTCCCTATCGAAGATCTCGGTATCTTACACTTCTCTATTTTCATAACAGCAGTTTTGCTTAGAGTGAGTTTCTAACTTTTTTTGTGTTGAATCTCTCTTGTAGCTCTCTCGCATGATAACAAGTTTCTTGGTAGCACAGCTCATGACAGTATGCTCAAGGTATCTCTGTCAGTAGTAAAGAGTTAACACAAATGGATCCCTGATTTACTTTTTTGTGTGTTACTCGTGATGAAGTTGTGGGACTTAGAAGAAATTATAGAAGGTTCTAATGGAAACGCATCAGGAGCTGCAGGAGACAGTGACAGCGACAACGAGGAGATGGACCTTGACAATGACCCCAAGCCTTCAAGAGGTACTTTCTGGAACATTTAGAAACATTTTTTTCTTGAGATAAGTAAAGGTACCAACCAACATTTGAAGCATCTCATCTCTGAGTTATTGTTTGCTTTGTACAGGTACCAAGAGGAAAACAAAAAGTAAACCAACTCCGGTGGACACTACAACTAGTTTCTTCGCAGACATGTAGATTCGTCTCTGGACAAATGTATCAGTTTCATACTCATCTTTTTTTTTATTCTGACAGTTTTGTTAAGCTACATTTATATTTTTATCAAAGTTTTACCACTACGATTTTTTGTTCATCATTCAACAATATATATTACACAAAAGAAAAACAGAACTATGTTCACATCTCATCATGAATCCAAAACTCATCGACATGAATAGAAGATAATTTTTGTTCTTGTTCGTATATTTTTCAAAACACTCACATTATTATCAAGAAAATACATTCATGGTTGAATGTACATAAAATAATCTATGGACCATGTAGCTTTAGATGTCCACTGTTTTGCTGAATGATTTCCTCCTCATGTTCTTCATCATCACAACAAACATATCTATGAGTCAAAATTATTAGGAATAAATATACACAATACATGGACTACACTGTATGAATCACAATGGCAAAAAAAATCAAGATTTGATGCCTGGATAAGACTAGGACAAATACTAAATGAATCTAATCCTTGTAACTGTAGGTAATGCAAGCAAGGTTTCAGAAGCTGATAGAGAACAACAGACTGAAACTGTTAAGCAGCACTATACTATACCTTTAAAGAGCCATGCACTAATTAAAATTCTCTCAAGAGCTCCATGAACCCTCTTACTTAGCATACTTGGATGTTAGGATTCTAGGAAACTTTTTAAGTGATGGACATTTTTTTTTAATAAAAGAACAACTGAAGCTTCCAAGATTCTTAAACTCAAGCTTACCTGTATTATCTTTCTGAACCTGCCATCACATCAAACAAACCGCAGCAACTCAACCACGAGGTTCGAGTAACTGGTGGACCAGAAGGGAGAAGATTCTGCATATATGTCCAGAAGATTAAATGTGCTCAAATACAGAATTAAAGAAAACTAGATGGTACCTTGTCTTCAGAAGATTCTGGCACTTGAGATTCTTTACTTGTTTCAGCATTAGATCCTGGAATGTTACCCTCCTTTGCTTCTTCTAGCTGGACAGAACCCAAATCTGTCGAGATTTCAGCTGGCACATTGTTGTTAGTAATCACAACCTTTGAGACAGAATCATCAGCAGGTGCAATTTCCAAAGTACCACCACCAGCCTCTTTAGTAGCTGCTTTAACAGTATTGTGAGTAACATTTTCAGAAAAGTTATTGTGTGGTTTGTCCACACCGTTCTTCTCCTCGTGACATGTTCCTCTTCCAAGTGCAGTAACGTCTTCACCTTTAGCTTCTTGTCCTTGAGGAACGTCTGTTTTATCTTTAACAGTGTCCTTCTTCAGACCAGATAATGGAGAAGGTGATGGATCTCTTGTCCAAACTTCTCCATTTCCTTGAGAACCAGGGGAACTCAAGTTGCCATCACTTTCTCCTTCATCTTGGCTTCCATGTTCATCATACCCTGAGATGTTCAGTAAACATAAAGATCCAAGAAAGTACTAAAAGCTACGTATACCCCACAAAGATCCCTAAAATTGATTCTTATAGATTAGGACCAAAGTACCATTTACTTCAACAACTTTATAATAACAAAAGTTAGTCAAATAAAAAAAAAGACAAAACAAGAAACTCACCTAACAGAAAAACCCCATTATAGAGAGAGAACACATCAAATCTCTAAACAATAACTAATAAAAAATTCTCATATCTTCTTTTTTTTTGAAGGTTAGATCTCATATATTGAGAAGAAGAAGTAGATAGTAGTACCATGACCATTGAAACCTTTGTTGCTTGGACTGGCTCCAAAGGCTTCTTGTTCCTTCTTTTTCTTCAAGGCCTTTCTCTTCTTAGCACCAGACGGCATGATCAATGGATTGTAAACGAGTAACAGATGGAAAGAAATCGAAGAAGGGGTTAAGTGTTGGTTCGTTCACTCCAAAGGCTATCGAGCTTTCCTTCCCCCCGCAGTGGGGTTTGTTTTGTTTGGATCTTTGTGGTGTGTGGACTTGAGTTGTGTTGCTCAGCTTTTTTGTCTGTATGTGTGGGGAAATACAAGTGTCGCAGTAACAGTCAAGTCAAGAGATAAGGCGTCGTAGTCTTTTATGGCAATTATTAAACGTGTCGATACTGCTCCATATCTACAATTTCGTCATAAATTAATAACGGTTCGGTTTGGTTCTTCAGACTTCGGTTTGGTTAAGATAATCATGCCAAAGCCCATAACTTTCTCTACTTTTTTTTTTTTTTTGGGCTACAACTCTACTTATTTTTTATCAACAATTTTCTCTACCTTTTTTTTTGTAACTACAATTTTCTCTACATATAAATCTATAATAACTTCTTCATGAGCAAGAAACAAACTTTTAACGACGAACAAAAAAAAAACGAAACAAGCTACTTCATGAGCAAGAAACAATCCGCTATTCTTTCCAATTTTATCCAAAAAAATCTGAATATTTATAGTTCTACGAATCAAATCAAATACTAATATTTAATAATTTTATAAATGATAAAATTTTAAATTTTTTAATCTAATATGTGTATAAATTCACGTACTTTTAGACATGTCGCAAAATTTACATGGTGAAGTGGTGATGGCCTGATGGGTTATTAATTTTGAAAGGGGTTTTGATGAGCTTAACACAATTGCCTTCATGTTGGTGTACTTGGCCCTCTTCTCAGTTCTCAATTGTAAAGATATGTTTGACCTGAGAGAGAGTAACGATGGGAATAAGCTCGAGGAAACTGTCAGAGCACCTTAGGAGTAGCTCCATTAGACTCAATTTCCAATCAATAAGCTTCATCTTTCTACATACATACTACTATCTAATCACCATTTTCGACAATTCAAAATGGGTCAGGCCTTTAAGAAACTTCACTTCACAAGACAGGACGATGATAGTCTTGGGTTCAAACAAGATAACTTCTGCTTATGACAAATCTTTTTTTATGGATGCAAGAATTGGCAAAAGAAAGACATGTGAAGCTTGGGCTAAGGTTGGCTAATATATACTTGTTCGAGAACTTAGAATCTAATATATGGTCGTAATTTCTTAAACAACAAAGTTGATATGGCCGAGTTGGTCTAAGGCGCCAGATTAAGGTTCTGGTCCGAAAGGGCGTGGGTTCAAATCCCACTGTCAACACATAATTTTTTATAAATTTCATCGTTTTGCACATTTAATTTGTTAAGGCTTGTAGAGTAATCGCATACACTACGTGTAATTCATTCAATTTATTTTTTAAACCGTGCATGTTATTATCCGGTGATCAATGAGTTTGTGCACAAGAACTCTGTTTATTCCCCAAAAAAAACCTTTAAGATCATATTACTGGTTATTCATAAAAGCTCAAGATTTTCTCTTAAACTCTGCTAATCGTTAGATTTGTTGAATTCGTTTCTTTTATTTAGTTTCTATGTGATCCAGTGGCAGTTTCCAAGCAAAGAACCTTTAAAATGGTAATAACCTTAAAATCCAAAATCCAATAGCAAAAAAAAAAAAGAAACCGGCCTTGCTTAATTATAAGCTTCAAAATCAATCTCACTTCTTGCTGAAAGAGCATCCTTCCGTTAACCTAGCCTTTCCTCGTAGGCTGGCACAGAACTGTCTGGCAGATTAGGTGAGTGCTCACCATTAAGGGTGCTCTAAGAGATTCAAACTCTATTTTTCACATTAATCACAGACCTATGTGGTCTAGTACCCGTCGACTAGGACTGAGTTTACTAGTTTAGCCTAATAAAATGAAGGGAACACAGATTTGACATATCTATTCTCTGCATGCTGGTGATGTTTTCCATAATGACAATTGTCAACCTCAACTATGAATTGGTGAGTTGACTTTTCTGGAGACTTAAGCATAAGGCAGAAAAGATAAAATGGCCACAAAAAATCTAACACTAAGTATGGAGAAGACAAAGTCCCCTTCTCAAATTCAGAATCATGGTATACCACAAATTAAAAGAGACTCTCTAACACAACAAAACGTGAAACCTACCTCTGCTTTATACAAAGGCCATGTTAACAAAAGAAGAGCCAATTAACAAACAGAGACAACTACATTATAGACTAGCCTTGTCTCTCTTTTTTTTTTTTTTTATCACGTTAAGTTCCATGCGGAGCTAGCTTAAGCTGAGGGTGGTCATATGACCCATATGGATTTTATCAAAAGAAAAATTTCCTTTGTATTTTGAAACAAAACTGAAAAAAAATGTTAAAGATTTATGTGAAGATTAGATTAAGATGAAAAGATGAAAAATGTTTCAGAGAAGAAACTGTATAATTTTATTATTAGATTCTTATTTTTACAGAGAAGGAGATGATGAGTTCTTATAGAACGATAGTGGAACTCTCTAGATTAGTTTTGATCCTGTACACTAATCCTTATCCATATTATTTTGACTTGATGTTGGGTTTATAGTTGGGCTTTGACTCCAAATATTATTCACACTCCCCCTCAAACTTGGGGAGGGTGACCAACCAACACCAAGTTTGCTTCTAAGGTTGACAAACTCTTTTCTTGACAAGGGTTTGGTGAAGATGTCTGCGACTTGAAGCTTGGCTGGTACATGTTTGATCTCAATTAATCCTAGAGCCACCTGCTCCCGGATGTAGTGGTAGTCAGTATCGAAGTGCTTGGACCTTTTGTGAAGTGCTGGATTTGCACTGAGGTAGACGGCAGAGAGGTTGTCGCATTGTAGAAGAGTAGGTTGATATTGTGCGATACCAATGTCTCTGAGGAGAGCGCAATTCCATGTGATTTCTTGGGCAGTCTCCGTAAGAGCTCTATATTCAGCTTCTGTTGATGATCTTGAAACAGTGGGTTGTCTTCTTGTGCACCAAGAGACAAGGTTAGGTCCTAGCAGCGTACAAAATCCAGTTGTTGATCGCCGTGTCTCTTTACAACCGGCCCAATCACTGTCACTATAGGCCGTGAGGATCAAGTCACAATGCTTCTTGATGTGTAAGCCCATGTTTATAGTTCCTTTGATGTAGCGGAGGATTCTTTTAAGAAGGCTGAAGTCTGTGTCAGTTGGAGAGTGCATCCTCTGGCAGGCGAAATTAACAGCATACTGAATGTCGGGACGTGTTATAGTGAGATACTGCAGCTTCCCGGCCAAGCTACGAAAGTAGGTAGGTTCCGAGAACTTCTCTGTCTCTGTATTTTCAATATGCTGTGGTAGTGGTGTTGCCATTGGGTTGCAATTCGTCATTGACGCTTGATGTAATATGTCCTTCGCATATGCCGTTTGATGGAGGAAGAGACCATCGTCATGAGATTCGATTTCAATACCCAGGAAGTAGCGTGGAGGACCAAGATCTTTCATTGAAAACCTGCGGTTAAGAGTCTCGAGTAGATCATTTAGAAGCTGGGAGTGACTTCCTGTGAGGAGTATATCATCCACATACAAGAGCAGCACCATTGTTTGTCCATTCTTGTGATAAGTGAATAATGATGGATCTGATTTACTGCATTTAAACCCAAACTCAATAATGTAGTTGCTAAAAGTGTCATACCAGGCTCTAGGACCTTGCTTGAGACCATAAATGGCTTTGGTAAGACGGCAAACATATGACGGTTTAGTTTCGTCGATGAATCCGGGTGGTTGAAGCATGAAAACAGGTTCCTTTAGCTCGCCGTGAAGGAAGGCATTAGACACATCAAGTTGTTTTATTATCCAGCCTTTCGCAGTAGCCACTTCAAGTACAAGCCGGATCGTAGCAGTTCGAACGACAGGGCTGAAGGTTTCGAGATAGTCAAGACCCTCTTCTTGATCAAAGCCCTTTGCTACAAGACGAGCTTTTAATTTTTCGACCGTTCCATCAGGGTGAAATTTTGTCTTGAACACCCATCTGCTTCCCAAAATGTTCATGTCTTTGGTTGGTGGTACCAGAGACCAAGTATTTAACATGTGAATTCTCTGCATTTCTTCTTGTACCGCCACATTCCAACCAGGATGTTTCAAGGCACTTGTAATTGTTTTGGGTTCTTCAACGGTATACTTTGAAGCTTGAAGTGCATATCTTGTATTTGGTTTGTATATGCCTGCCTTTGATCTAGTAATCATTGAGTGTACATTCTGGTTTTGATCTTCTTCAACTTGCTCTGGAGTTGCTGTATGATCTGCGACATTATCTGTTTCAGTCGCTTCATTATCCTCTGTCACAGCCGGATTTTCTGTTAAAGTATCGGTTGTTGCAGGAGCAAAGATAGGAGCCGGCAGTTCTCTTGATTGATGCTGTGTGGCAGACGTCTCTGTAGATGATGTATTGGTTTGCCAAGCTTTCAGCAGTGACGTCTTGTATCGGGGAACAAAGCTTTGATATCTTTGTTTGAAGGGGAAGCATTCTTCATCAAATAACACATGACGACATATGTAGACACGACCAGAAGGAGGGTATAGACACCGGTATCCCTTATGTTGTGAACTATACCCAAGGAAGACACACTGCAGTGAGCGAGGATCAAACTTATTTTCAGCTAAAGGTCTTAGGCATGGATAACAAGCTGATCCGAAGACACGAAGAAATGTATAATCTGGTTTAGCTTTGAAGAGTGTTTCATAGGGGCTTTTGTGTTCTAACGCCGTTGAAGGTAGGAGGTTGCTTATGAAACAAGCCGAAAAGAACGCTTCAACCCAATAATGTAGTGGAGTGTGACTTTGATATAACATGGACAGTCCAAGCTCGATCAAGTGTCGATGTTTCCGTTCGGCTAAACCATTTTGTTGTGGAGTATACGGACAAGAGATCCGATGTCTGATGCCATTCTCTAATAGGTGTTTCTTTAATTGATGATTAGTGAATTCTCCTCCACCATCACTTTGAAAAACTTTAATCTTGGATGCAAACTGATTTTCTACCATCTTTTGAAATGCAAAGAACACTGAGTTAAACTCAGACTTTGTACGTAGAGGATAGAACCAAGCAAAACGAGAAAAGTCATCAATAAAAACCGCATAATATTTGAAGCCTTGATTCGATACAACCGGTGACGGACCCCATAGATCACAGTGAATCCGATCTAAAGGTTGTAAAACACGTGAATCCGAATCAAAAAACTGAAGTTTACTACTTTTTCCCATTTGGCAAGGCTCACAAAGAGGGGAGATGCTGCTCTTATTCTTATTTACAATGATATCCTTGCTGTTCTTTAGCTGCTGGAGAATTTTTGAGTTGGAGTGCCCGAGTCGATAATGCCAAACTTCTTCACTTGCTGAACACTGACGGTTTGAATATAAAGCACTTAACTCTTGATCCTCCAGCACATAAAGTCCCTTACGTCGAGGACCCTTTGCCACCACTTTCTGAGTATTTAGATCAATCACACATACTTTATTAGCGTCAAAGAAAACTCCACATGAATAGTCATCGCACAGCTTAGAAACAGAGAGAAGTGATTTTTGTATATCTGGGCATACGACAACATCATTTAGTCGTATGGTACCTGAAGATGAGGATATGGTGGTGGAGCCAACATGAGTTATTGGTAAGAATGTCCCATCAGCAACTAGAACAGTGTCATTGCCTTCATACGGAGTTGATGTCTGCAGCATATTTGGTGAAGCTGTGACATGAGTTGATGCTCCAGAGTCGGGGAACCATTCTTTTCCTGAGTTATCAGATATACGTAAAGAGGAGAAGGCTTGGTTTAGTTGCTGGCCTTGAAAATTGTGATCAAAGCGATTATAGCATTTAATTGCTGTGTGCCCGACACGACCACAGATTTGACAAGTGGGGCGTTCACCAGAATTGTGTATGTTACTTTGATGTTGAGGGAAACCTCTTCCTCGGGTTGAGTATCCACTGCGACCACGGTTGAATCCGGAACGAGAATAGCCTCCACGACCTCTCTGATTGTAGTTAGAACGTTGAGACTGAAACGCCATATGGGGGGTTGTTTCAGAAATATTTTCGTACGATTGCAGTCGCGAGGCAAACGCTGAGATCTCTGAAACCGCGTCATTGAAGGTTGGTGGAGGTGTGCGTGACATAGAATTCTGGATCACAGCGCATACAGGATCATAGTCTCGACCCAACCCATTCATAAAACTGAAGATTTTGAGTGATTCTTCAACCGGTTTCCCAATAGAACTTAGCTGGTCGCAAACTGTCCTGAACTCACTGCAATAAGTAGAAAATTCTCTGCCTTGGAGAGTCATTAGCTGGAGTTTGCGTTTGAGTTCAAACTCTCTAGCAATAGAGCTCCGGTTGAAGTTATTGGCAAGGGAAAGCCAAACGTCTTGAGATGTTGGAAGACAATGAACGAAGCCAAGTACCTCCTCTGTTAAAGTGCCAAAAATCCAAGATTTGATCAGCTCATCAGTACAAATCCAGTTATCGTAGTCTGGATTTGGGGTTGTGGTCTGAACTCCATCTGTTGTGGTAACCGTAGTAGCTGAAGGAGCTGGGATTTGGCCATTAACGAACCCTAATAGCTTTTGGGAACGAAGGAGAGACTCCATCTGGGTTTTCCATAGCAAATAATTACAGTCACTAAGCTTAATTGTGACAGAACTAGCGATGTGGATCTTTGAAGGAAAAGGATAAGAGCCAAGTCTTTCTGCCATTGAAGCACCCGTGAAGGTTCAGAAAAGCTCTGATACCATGTGAAGATTAGATTAAGATGAAAAGATGAAAAATGTTTCAGAGAAGAAACTGTATAATTTTATTATTAGATTCTTATTTTTACAGAGAAGGAGATGATGAGTTCTTATAGAACGATAGTGGAACTCTCTAGATTAGTTTTGATCCTGTACACTAATCCTTATCCATATTATTTTGACTTGATGTTGGGTTTATAGTTGGGCTTTGACTCCAAATATTATTCACAATTTAAACCATTGACCCATGTAACATAATAAAATTATGCAAATGACCCTAGTGAAAGGTTGAGCTGGCTCCGCCACTTCCATCTGTCTTTGCTAGAGACAGACAGAACAAACAAAACGAAGAGATGAGAGGGAATGCATCCTTAGTAACATTAAACCACAAGATTCTCGGGCCATGTAGGAAACTCCTCATCAGAATCACCAAGAGCTGTCCTCGGCGCCATAACCGGCATTTGAAACTCAAGAAAGCTTCTTCTTCTTATACTACTAATTCAGGGAACAAGGTCACCAAAGCGGTGGCTTTGTTCTTTCGCACTTTCCATAAGAAGAAGCAGAAGAAAGAGAAAATGAAGCGGCTTAACGAACTAAGGAGCTTCTCGCACGCTGTCAGCGACCAGCAGAAGAAGACGTCAAACCAAGAAGAAAGTTTTCCCGTCAAGACTCACAATGTCTTGGCTAGGTCAAGGGGAAGGGTAACAACACGCAAGAAGTCCCGCAAGATTATGATCCACGTAGAGACAGCACAAGCGGATTCATTCCTGGATTTTTTCAAATTTATTTAACTCAAATCGGTTATGTGTTGGACATTAATTTCTTTGCTTTCTCGATGTACAGTTATTGACATTGAGACCTTTTTTTTTTTTACTCAAATTGAAATCATTCATAATCGAATTACCGGTATTCATACACAAGCTGGCGGCAAAACGAAATAGCCCCAGAACCAAAAGCCCATAAGAAGCGGCGGCTAAAACCCACACTGGAGCGACTAAAACCCACACTCGGGTGACTTGAAACAAACACAAACCATAAAAACTAAATCAACACTAGCCACGTTAACATCCACGCAAAAAAACATCAGATAACTTAGCAATTTTTAAAACAGAGTAAATGTCAATGGTCGGGAAGTACCGCTGCTGCCTATAGCCCGCCACCCGGTACCCTCCACTTCTGCACCCAAACCACACTTATCGCTGCTGCTCGCCGCCAAACGATAAGACCAAAACCCGGGGACTTCAAACCTCGACAAGGGGAACCACTGCTCGGTCCACGCGCCTTGGATACATAAACACTCTACGATCAAAGAAAGAAGCTCGCCCAACCACCAAGAAGACGAAGCCTTGCCAAGAACCTCTCCAACACTCACGGGAAAGGAACCAAACGACAAGCAACCAAATGACACATAACCCCTAGAACAAAGACTGCTAAGTCACAACCATCAAGACGCTTACACCCATGGCCTATAACGATTAAGACTCACACACTTAACAGTACAAGAGCCCAATCAAAACGCTAATTACCATTGAGACCTTACACTACGTGTATTTAGTTATTTACATATTACGTGATCCATTATAGCTCAAGATCAATTTTGTGTTTGCTTTATGGTCATGATAAAAAAGTTGTACGAGATTGATGCATATAACCATTTTATGTAATGGAGTTAAATTTAATAACTAGAGAATCAAGAAACGGTTTTCAAGATATCAAGAATCCGAAATCATATAAAAGCAGAAGAGGAGATAGACATATATATCCTATAACTACAAGAACGGACCATTTGCTTCATTCCCCACCTACAACTTAGGCAAATCAACTCACATAACCCGGTGAGAAGTTTGATACATGATGAACCATTTTCCTCGGGCCAGTTCTTGGCAGCACCTCCATTGTTGTATGAGAACCTAAAAGCAGACACACAAAAAAAAAGAGAAATTAAAATGAAATAAAAAAGACAGAGTTTCCTTCTAGCCTCAAGAAGCAGACAAGATTAATATTTAACTCTTTTCAGATTACTCTGTAAAAGAAGACTAAACTTTACGGTCCAAGAGAATTGCTTGACAATCTAAGAGAAACAACACATTACACTTGAAGCTAAGCGTTTAACATAGTGCCTAGCACTACAGGTATGGTTCTCTAGAGACCGAGAGGAGAATAAACGAAGAACTGTATTCGAAACCCTAACTTTAAAAGGAAAAAAAAACATGTACAGAAACAACGTCTAACAAAGCAAGGAACTGTAATCACAATCAACAATCAAAATGTCAAGCAATTAGCAATATATCAAAATAACTCCAGAGATTTAAATGTATAAACACTGAAACTACTCATATTGTGCGGCTAGAAGAATCTTACTCTTTGGAGAGGACAAAGCTGGTACGAAGTGGTAGCAACTCAAAAGAAATGAAGCCATGGCAGAGAGTATTAACGGTAAAATTTAACTCTAAGAGACAGAGAGAGAACTAAGAGTGTATTTAAGTAAAGTAATGATCTTTGGTGTGTCGCGTGCGTACAGTTCTGCACATAGCACGCTGCACGTTTATCGATGAATGTAAAGAGAAAAAAACTTTTGTTTTTGATTTCGACGTTTCTTGTTTCAAGATCCCTCCCTCTCATTCGCGTTCTTTTTGAGAAATAATAACTTCTTTTATTTCCCTGCTTCAATTCGCTAACCGGGTTTGGGTCCGTATTAGTGGGCCGACAATGAAGCTTGATTAGCTCTTAACGGGCCAATCAATACACACGAGGTTTTTAATCGAGTTAATAATTAATATACATTGTGCATTTCTAGAACTCCTTGATATCATCGGCAATTGCTGTCTCTCTCACAATCAATGAGAACACAACAGCTGTTTCTATTCAGTTTTTGTCCACAAACTAATGTATATTCATCACATTTCGATAAATAATTAAGTACAAATGACACACTTGTCAAGCATTCGATTTTCAGTAAAATTAACACGCAACAATTAACAACTATTGTTATTTTTTCTTAATTAACCGATTTTTTGTGTGTTTTTTTTTACTGAAATTTGGTGAAATTTTTTTCTCCGTCTCTCTTTAAATTTGATGAAATATAAAAGAATTTGAAGAAACGAATTGAGGGACCAATATATTTTTTTTCTATCTTTTTGATATATATTTGAAGCAATCTCCCCAACATTGATAAATTTTCCATAAATTGCAAAAAAAAAAAAAGGCGAGATGATCAAATGGCAAAACCGGGGTGGGGTAGTAGGCAACGTTTCAAGCCTCCAAAAAACCGGTTAACCTGAGAACCGAGTTACGAACCCGGCTCAAGTCTCTCCCCTTAAGAGTCCTTCCACTACCTGAACAAACTGAAAACGCCATTTGTCCTCCTCCTTCTCCTTGAATCCTCCGTCCGACTATAACATGCGGCGGAACGATCTCTCCTCTTCCATTGGAATATTCCTCCTCCTCAGAGTGTTCACCTTCCTCTTTCTCAACGTGCCTACGAAACATGTTCTCCGGTATATTCACCGGCAGAGAGCTAGACAACGCCATCACCTTCTTCTTTCTTTTGACGATCCGCCGCGACTTGTTACTCTCCTTCAGACCGAACAGATGATTCTCATCCTCGTCCTCTCTCTGGAAAACTGAGCTTAAATCTTCAGAGAATACAACCTCAGCTTCATCGAATTCCTCAGCCATTTATAAAACTTGAGAGAGGATTCTCTTGGTTATGAGACGATTACAGATTGAAGAATCTTGAAATAAGATCGATTTAAGCTATGTAGAATATATATATATATATATATATATATATATATAGGAGGGAGTCTATATAGAAGAAGAAGGAAACGTAGAGAGTCTTGAGAAGTTGTTTTGTGTTGTAGTATGTGTGTGTTTAACTGTTTATGAAGTTAAATGATGTCATGATAATAATGGCATAGAGTGCGGACCCCGCTTTACTTCTATTACATTTTGGACCACTTTCATATATAAAAATTAAAATGATTTTATGGTATATACAAATTAAATTATTTTTTATGATATACAGTTAATTTGGACCACTTTGTCCACACACAAAAAAAAATTGGACCACTTTGATTTTTTTTTTTTTTTTTTTTGTCGTCTACCCATCTAAAACTAGATCAAGTGGAGAACAGACGTGCCGATTCTCCGAAGAGCATCTCCATCTGTCCGGGTCTGATCTATATGGGAAAAAGCATAGCCTCTCGTTCTTGCTTCTTTTGCTAGCGCGTCTGCTCGGCCATTTCTACTCCGAGGAATATGAGACAGACTCACATCCTCGAAGTTTTCCTGTAACCTCTGGAACACCTCAACCTCTGTCGCGAATGCTGGCCAGTCCACCGGGTTTGTTGTCATGTCCACTAAATCTGAGCAGTCCGTCTCGAACCGTATCGAGGTTATTCCTCTGTCTCGCATACATGAAGCTGCCCAAAGTAAACCTTCCATCTCAGCATGCAAAGCTGAGAGGCTCCGGTTACACGCTCGTAATCCGCAATACTCCGAGCCCATTTCATCCCTAAGACTCCACCCTAAGCCACTAACGCTGCCATTATTGATCCATGATGCATCAATTTGACAGGTAGGGATTCGGGGTATCCAGGAGGGCTGTATCTCAACCTCTATAGTAAGAGGAACATCATGATCCTCATATGTTTCCTCCTTCTCATTAGCCTTCTTCCAACATTCTGCCTCGAGAGACGCATGTTGGAGAGTAGCCAATGGAGATACGTCTTTACCATTAAAGAGTTTGTCGTTCCTCGCCTTCCAAATGTACCAACAGATCCATGGGAAGGTATCGAATTGTGGTCTCAGCGGAGCCACCTCTTTTCTCTTCCAAAACAGAAAGTTCATGTTTTGGTATACTGATGTACTCGGGAAGTAACCCGGAAGGGACGGATAGTCCGATAAAGCCCAAACCTGTAGAGCAGGGGGACAAATTGATATGATCTTTGATTTATACAGATGAAAATGATCTTTTATGATATGCTTTACATATACAAATTGATATGTACAGTTAAAATGACTTTTTGGACCATTTTGATACATACAAATTAAAACGCTTTTATAATGATATGGACATATCTTATCTATAGTGTCTGTGTAATGCAGACTGAGGACTTTGGTTGGATCGTCCTTTTGGTCACCATAAGTTAGTCGCATCAGATTTCTCTTAGTTTGTCTTAAAGTTACAACTTCTGTAACTGTTTTATAACCATGAATTTATTCCTTACATTTTTTTTATTCTAGAGTGCCTGAATATTATTTCAATTACTATGAATATTTGGGAGTCTATATATAAACACTCCCGCGCAAAATATTTTAGGTGTATCTAGAGTTGTATATGAGCATTCAATATTTATATGAAACATCATAGTCATGATGAGGTGGGTTTCAAATAATTTGTTGGATTTGTTTTCTTTTCCATTATATTTTAATATTATAATGAATGACTTTTTTTTTTTTTTTGCTAAGACGAATGCTAGTATCATATTAACGATGAAGAGATTTTACAATAAGTATAATTTAGAGTCTGTTCTACAATGGTAAAAAAAAAGAAAAAACAAGGTAGAGCTAAGAGCTTCTAAAACTAAGAGGTTAGATAATCCAATTTGACAAGAGGGAGATAAATTTCTTCTTATTTCTCCTCGCTAAGATTGTGTGTTTTCACTTCCCGGTAAATAATCTTTGAGATCACCGAAAAAGCGATGGGGAAATCATATTTATGGGCATAAAGTAAAATCTCTTAAAGGTCTTCTTGGGACACAGTTTGCTTTAGTTCGATAAGCTTTGAGATCACCGAAAAAGCGATGGGGAAATCATATTTAACCCTGTTTTTATTTCAGATTCTTAAACAATGTGCATGTTCAAAAAAAGGCAATCATATTTTTAACTATGATTGTTAACAGTCCAACTAATATATATATATATATAGTTGAACGTGTCATAAAGAAGAAATTGAATAAATATTTTGTAACCGTATATTTTTCAGAAAAGCTTTTTCCTATAATTTTTAGAAAAACTTTGGCTAACAAGTATAACCTTAATAAATTGTTAAATATATTGTATTAATTAATAATATAAAGTAAACGTACACACCGACATGTTTATATATTGTAAATTATTAAATATGTTAAAATTCATAAATTAGACGTTATATTTTCCTATAATTATATTGCAAACCCAAAAAATTCTTTAACTCAAATTCTATATATGAGATTTTTGTTAATGTTGATTTATGATCTGATTTATCATTTTTACAAGGCTATAACTCAAAACTATAAAAAAAAATTAAACTTAAAGGGTTACATCCGGACTTATTAAAGAAACAAACATAACTTTCGTGTGGGAAGTGTAATCCACGGATATATCATATTCTAGATATTCAAATGGACCGTAAGCATAAATCAATATCTGCGTAGCCACATGTGGAACTAATAATTCCGCACTATAAAGGAATCGATCTCTGGCCTGGATCAACATGGCAATTTTTCCTCCAGTGAAAATCACTAAGATGTGGTTAATATGTTTAACTCAAACTAAATCAAATGTAATAAAGTACATGATACCATTCAAAGCCTATATATCTTAGTGAATTGCTTTTTCTTTGAAGTATTGGTGTATGTTTTAGCAAATACCATACATTTTATAAATCTTGGATTTGATACAGTATTGTTTCTTTGTTTAGAAGAACTAATATAAGGTTTTCTGATTCGCTCTACAATTTTGCATGCAACTTCTAACACCTTGTAACCAAAAATAATAAAAATATGCGTGAAAACACGTGAATTTGTCATATTTCGTAACTTGTGCCTCGTGACTCTTCTCATGCATGGTTTACAATTTATATATTTTAAAAATAAATGTTTAAATGAATTTGCACCCAAAAAAGTTAGTATGTTTCAGTGACTAGATTTTAATGAATGAGAAACTAGGTATGATTATTTATGACTGTTTGCGGACTTTCAGTCTTACCAGAACCGAACCAGTCATAGTTTCAGTCTTACCAGAACCAGAGGCCCAGAACAAGCATAGGTTTTAGATGTCTTTTGGAATATCTTAGAATTAAAATTTCGCTTAGTCCAAGGAGTAGTTGAGTAGTTGAGTACTTGTAACACCCAAACATCGACTGTTGTATCGGGATTGGGGCCAGAACGTGACAAGTAACTGCAGATTGGCACACAAAACTACATAGTCGAGCTAGTTCAAATTATGAAAAAAAAAGCAAAATATAAATCAAATTCCAGTTTGTTAGAATCCATCACTATTTTCCCATATTTGAAATTGCACAAGCCTAAACAAGTATGCTCTTTCAGTATGTGGTAGATTCGAATCTTCTACACTATTAAATGTAGCAAAATAAATACTTTGGAATAAGGTAAGAAAATTAATACTCCGTTCGTTTCACAAAGATAAATAGTATTTTCACAAATATTAAGAAAACACATTAAACTAACATAATAAATGTATCATTTTCTGTAATTTTCAATTTTCAATAACTTTTAACTAACATTAATTTAATAAATTTAATTATTTTTCTTGAAGTTTATAATTTTTTCATAGAAAATATAAAAGAATACATTTTTGTGAAACAATTATTTTTTTTAAAAAGTATATCACTAAAGAACGGAATAAGTATATGGTAATTGGAAAAAATATTTTTAAGAATTTTTAATAGAAAAGGAATCTAGATGTCAAAAAAAAAAGGAATCTAGACGTCCACAGACGCATCAAAACTCCGTTGCTTTCGACCCACGTGAACTGTTTTATATTTCTGGTACTGTATAAACACTATTCTAACGTTAGTGGTGGTGTCTGTGCCTTAGAATAATATAAATCCATTTTTTAACATAGAAACAAAGTGCATTTCTAATGAGAAGCTCAAATAAGTTTCGTGAAATTTCGTAGTTTATCAAAGGAGAACTCTTACAAAAGCTCTTAGTTAAACAAAGGACTATGCAATGATATTGATTATATATTCATATATATAATCTAGAGATCAGGCTACAATAATAACTTGCATATTAGAGCTGCAAGACATGAGATTGATTCAAGTAGTTGTTTTGTGGGTCTTTCTTAAAGGCTAACAATGACAAAATCATAAATGCGAAATAGAACAATAACACATGAAATTGCAAATAGCTAGAAATACAATGATCAGGTAAAGCAAGCGGAACAATTAACTAAACAACAAACCGAATACTAAGAGCATCCACATCAATGAACTCCACATCTTTTCAGTTTTTTATTATTAATTTTTTTTTCTTTTTCTTTTTGGTTTTTTTTATTAAAAAAAAAAATTAGACTAATCGTTGGCCGCCACGACATGTGGGACCCACACTACAGTGATGAACTTTAGGAGAGAGGGGTTCAGCCAAGAGAGCTTTAGGAGAGAGGGGTTCATGGGATTGAATTATTTATTTATTTTTCTTGATTTCTGTGTGAACTCTCCCCCCCATAAACCTTCAATGGGGATGCTCTAAGTGATTAAGACACTAAAGAGGTTTAGTCAAAGATAAAAAGCATTAAGGCCATAGGGACTTTATCACAGAGATTAACACAACAACTCACTTAGAATAGAGCATAATTCAGTTCGCACCTTCTAATAAAAAGTCTTCCTTTAGTTGTTATGTTTGACTTCAAAGTTAAGCACGTTCAGATTTAAGGTATTTAAAATTAGGAAAAGGCAGAGAAGCGCTTGTCTCCGAAAGGCTCGGACCAATCAGTCTATATATCACCTTACGGATGGGTCATGTGAATGGACTAAATCCTTAATGAATCCCATCATTGGTCTCTTTGATTCGTTACTTGTTAATAATTTTAATTTAAAATAATCGTTTTGCGTATTGTTTAATTATCTCGCCTCGCATGCATGTTCTTTGTTTAATCTACTTCTAGTAGTAGTTTAAAACCATAGCTACCATTTTATATCTCTCTAGCTTATTTCACAGTCTCGCAAATCCACCGTAACCAAGGTCTTCTTAGTGGTTTGATATCCAATGTATTGCTGTAACACATTAATTACCTGCATCTGCACGTTTTTCGAGCTAGTAAATCGAGTTTTAAACTTCATCACATCTTTTGTAAGAAAAACTAGAGAAATGCTAATAGAGTATCCTATACTATGTAGACATCAAATTAGTACTGAACACTTTTAGACATACATGTTGAAAGCTACGAGTCATGATGAATATCTCAAAAACTTGATTTTCAGATTTTTTATAGAATCATATAAACTAATTAATGTTTCTGGTTGTTGATAATATATGCAAAATTTCCCTTTCTATTTGGTACAAATATAAAACCATGAAAACGTATTAATTGTATAGAAGAAAAAATCACATCATATGCATAAGATCGTGGAAATATTAAAAAAATCGTGTGTTTAAATAAATATTTAGTTCAATTGTTTGATTGTGCTCTGCTGTTGAAAGATTTGCTGATCTATTTTGTTGTCAGCGATTCCCCCAGATTTGTTCAAACCACCTGTTCATATGCCAAAAGGCCCAAGACAATTATTGTTTTCGAAAAGTCACGTTTTTATTAAACCCACTAGGATAAGACCCGCGCCTTGCGCGGGATTAAGTTATTATTTTTGTTATATTTTGGAGAATGAAACAATAGTTTGGCTTCATTTGGATTACGGGTGTTCAATCCGGATATCGGGTTGGTTTCGGTTCGGTTCGGTTTTTTTTTGTATTTGGTTAGTAAAATATAACTACTATTCTAAATCCATATTTACTTTGACTTTAGTCTTTCACATACTTTTGAAAGATTTCAACTGGACGACTAAATTGATCAGCCAATCTTGTTGCTTTAAATCATTAGTGTTTATATATATATATATATATATATTTAGTTTGAATATTTATTAAATAAAAATTCATATGCGTTATATTTTATGATCATTTTTAACTTATTATAACAAAAAAATAATCTATTGATCACAAAATTTTCAGAGTGAGAATATTCAAATTTCTAATAATATATAGACGTTTTGAAAAATTCAAATATAACATATAAGAAAAAATATAAATGTTTTTATTATATATTTAATGTGATTTTTTAATATCTTTCAATAATATAAAATTAAAAAAAAGAACTAAGATACCAAAATTGTTATCAAATATTTATTATTCATAATAATTAATTTTTATATATACGTTAATCATATTAGGTAATTTCGTAGCTTCTAATTAAGGAAAGTGCAAAAAACATTTTGGTAGATTATTTATCAATTCGATAGTTAGTTTAATAAAAAATATAATGTAAGTCAAGATGGACCAACCTATTTTTCTAAGAATAGTATATTTTATATAGTCATTTATTAAATGAGAATTTATAATCATACAGTTCTATGATCATTCATATCATTTTATAACTGAATATTTAAATCATCGATAACAAAATTTTCAATGTGAAATCTTTAATAAGTTTATAATTTATAAATGTTTTTGAAAATTCATTGAAAGTTTTAATTATGTAATCTTATTATATAGTATATCTATATATATATATATATAAATATATATGTTTTATTATTAAATGATATTTTTTACTCATATGGTTTTAAAATAATGTGTATCTTCTTATAATATTAAATAAAAGTTCATATTAATACAATTTTATGATCATTTGTAACTTATTATGACAAAAAAAATAATCTATTGATCACAAAATTTTTTGAGTGGGGATCTTCAAATTTCTAATAATTTATAGACGTTTTGAAAAATTCAAAATATAACATATAAGAAAAATTATAAATTTTTTTATTATATATTTAATGTGATTTTTAAATATATTTTAATAATATAAAATTAAAAAAAGAACTATGATACAAAAATTGTTATCAAATATTTATTATTCATTATAATTAATTTTCACATATACGTTAATCATATTAGGTATCGTAGCTTTTATTTAAGGAAAGTGCAAAACAATTTTTGGTACGTTATTTATCAATTCGATAGTTAGTTTAATAAAAAGTGTAATATAAGTTAAGATGGACCAACCTATTTTTCTAGGAATAGTATATTTTGTATAGTTATTTATTAAATAAGAATTTATAATCATACGGTTCTATGATCGTTCATATCGTTTTATAACAAAATATTTAAATCATCGATAACAAAATTTTCAATCTGAAATCTTTAATAAGTTTATAATTTATAAATGTTCTTGAAAATTCATTGAAAGTTTTAATATTAAAATATTTATGTAATCTTATGGTATATAGTGTTTAATATATATATATATATATATATATATATATATATATTTATTTTATTATTAAATGATATTTTTTACTCATATGGTTTTAAAATCATGTGTATCTTCTTATAATAAAAATGTTAAACCATTGATCATTAATTTTTAACATAATAATTTTAATAGTTTTAGTCATTTATTGTCGTTTTTAAAAATTCAAAATATGACATATACGAAAAAATCTAAATTTTATTTTTATAGCTAATTTGATTGTTTAATTTATTTTAATAATATAAAATTAAACAAAAAATGATGGAGGAGATATACATTGTTATCAAATCTTTATTATTAAACTCATTAATTGTCATATATATATTAGTCATTTATGGTAATTCCGTAGGTTTTATTTAAGGAAAGAAAATATCATATCATATCATTATATCATATAGTTTGACCAACTTATGTATCTAACAACATATAAAAATCGAATGTGGACCTACTTATTTTTCAATTGAATGTAATTGACTACCTAATTGAGTGCCACCTATGCATTGGGACCTCTTTTAATTAATACAAAATTGAGGTTACATCTTTTCAAATGTTTCTCAATTAATATATAAGGGATATATAAATTAATTATATAACTCATTCATCGTCCTCCATTGTTTAATATTTTCACTAGTACTTATAGATCATTTGATTAATGTACTTTCTCGTTTTACATAGGTGAACTTTTCAGATTTTGGTTTGTGTTTATCCCGGTTTCTCGGTTATCGTTTGAGTGGCTTTGGTTCAGCATTTTTTGGGTTTGATATCGCTTTCTGGTTTAGAAAATCAAAACCGGTGAGAAATAATTTGTGATTTCTCCGGTTTAGATTTTGTCCCATTTTCGTGTAGTTTATTGGGGGTGGGTGCATCCAGTATGAAATATAGAATACTTTATATAAAGTAACAAATGATATGATATTCAAACATGATCTTTTAAAAAATAAATAAATTCAAGGTTATTCAGAATTTACTTTCAAATTTGCTATTATTAGAAATGTTTGAAGTAGTAGATTTTATGAATATTTATATTTGTTGTAATTTTAAGGTGGTGAATCTTTTAATTAAAAATATAAATCTTATGATTTTAGATCAGACTATAATGTATTTTACTTAATTTAGCTAAACCACACCAAATTATGTGATTTTAGATAATATTGAGTTAAATTTGGTGTGATTTAGGCATTTAGCTGAGTGCAACACTGCAACTAAAGTATCTTCAATCAAAACTCGGTTTGTTTTATTGTTTGGTGCAATCTGGTTTAATTTGGTCGAACCAAACCAATTAAGAATGATATACACATCTTTTAAATTCAATAGTTGACTTTATTTTTCATTATAAGACAACATAAGCTCATTTTGATAGATGCAGAGAAAGATGGAGATAGCAAACACAAAATGGGTGGCTGCAGCGGCGAGCATATGGATACAGAGCTTCACCGGAGCAAGCTACACCTTTGGCATCTATTCTTCTCTTCTCAAATCATCTCAATCTTACGACCAATCTACCCTTGACACTGTCTCCGTCTGCAAAGACATTGGTGCAAACGTAGGCATCCTCTCCGGTCTTTTCTACACAGCCGTTGCAAGCGGAAGAAGCGGTAACGGTCGCTTCTTTAGCGGTCCATGGGTGGTTATATTCGTTGGGCTGCTCCAATGGTTCGTAGGGTATGGTTTCATATGGATGGCTACATCTGGTGTGATCGAACGGCCTCCTGTGGCTGTGATGTGTTTCTTCATGTTCTTGGCCGGTCATTGTCAGCCGTTCTTTAATACGGCGATTGTGGTTACTGCCGTACGTAACTTCTCCGACTATGGTGGAACCGCCGTTGGTATAATGAAGGTGACAATTATCTACTTTTAAGACTCGATGAATAAAATAGTACCAAGTGGTTTATTATAATTAAGACATGCTATTGAACAAGTATGCTAATTTTATTATATATATAAAACCGTAGATATTTTCGTGTCCTTTTAACATCACTAGCTGGAGAAAGGAACTAGTAGATATATTATATTGAAATGGTGATATATTTTCCATGACCGTTCTATTTTCATATGTGTTTTCATAAGTTTAGTGAAAATCGATACTTAGGGTTAAAGTTAATAAAATGGGGTTTGACAAATTGATTATTAATACTTTAATTAGAAAATAAAATAAACTATGATAAGAACAAAAATCTTGATAAGTTTTGTAGCCCTTAAGCAAATTAATTAAATGAATCAACTAACAATGTGTTGTGTTGTCTAATTAAAATTTAGGGTTATATCGGGCTAAGTGGAGCTGTTCTTGTTCAAATGTACCACATCTTCTGTAAAGGTGACCCAACGAATTACCTTCTTCTCTTGGCCGTAGTACCATCACTTCTCATCTTGACGACGATGCCTTTCGTTAGAACGTACGACACAGTCATCGCCAACGACAAGAAGCACTTGAACGGTCTCTCCACCATCTCCTTGATCATCGTCACCTATCTTATGATCGTAATATTGGTTGAAAATATTATCGGAATGTCAATGACCATGAAGATATGCTCTTTCACTATTTTAGTTCTCTTGCTTGCATCTCCTCTCTTGGTCGCAGTTAGAGCACACCGTGAAGAGAAAGATAGATTCATGTCTTTGGATTTTCCGGTTACGGAGAAAACTACCTTGCTTGACGCTCCTAAGCTCAACCCTTCTCCCGGTATAAAGTTTAGCTGTTTTGGTCCCTTGATTATATTTATTGAAGTGAAATTCTCTAACCCATTTTTATTTAACCGACAGATGTTAATGTTGTCATGTCCAATGACATGGACGTCCTCCAAGCAATACGCACAACCAACTTCTGGCTCCTATTCACGGCGATGTTATGCGGAATGGGTTCAGGGCTCGCGACTGTAAACAACATCAGACAAGTGGGCGAGTCACTTCGCTACTCTACGGTTCAACTCAATTCTCTAGTGTCTCTTTGGAGTATATGGAACTTCCTAGGCCGGTTTGGGTCTGGTTACATATCAGACGCTTATCTACATAGTCATGGCTGGCCAAGACCGGTTTTCATGGCCATAACTCTAACCCTCATGGCTATAGGTCACGTTGTCATGGCCTCCGGTTTACTAGGAAGCCTATATATAGGTTCATTAATTGTTGGTTTAGCGTACGGCTCGCAATGGGCACTCATGCCAACTATAACGTCTGAAATATTCGGGATTCGTCATATGGGAACTATATTCTATACAATCTCGATAGCTAGTCCGGTTGGTTCTTACTTTTTCTCAGTGAAGGTAATAGGCTACTTGTATGACCAGGTAGCTTCTGTGGATGATCATTCTTGTTATGGGAATCATTGTTTTAGTACTTCGTTTGTGATAATGGCTGCCATGGCAATGCTTGGATCTCTTGTTGCTTTTGTGTTGTTCCTTCGTACGAAGAAGTTTTATGCAACTCTTGTGGCCAAGAGGATCTTGAAGTAATTCTTGAAGATAGGGACTGGATTGTGTGTCTCTATTTTTTTGTTTATTTTTTTGGCATTTTCCCTCACATGTTGAAGATCATATATATTGTTTGTATAATATAGAAAGTGTGTGTTATGGATTGTTGAAAGGATGGATCAAATTATAATCTTTTTAAAACAACAAAAAATTATTATCAAAAGGTTAATAATAATTAGAAGAGTCATAGATGGGGGTCAGGGGGTGGGGTGTAAATCTCAACTTACAAATTCGGACCCAATAAAATAATAATCATATGCTTCTCATGAACTAAAGTAAAGACGTTATCAAAGTTGCGAATTCTGGTTCACACAGAATAAACACACATTTAAACCCCACACGATCAGATGTCAACTCCAAATTAAACTGAAGATTTATAAGTATTAAATCACTCACTTATAAGTATAACAGCTAAATCTATTTAAGTAAATACCAATATAAACCCGTTAAATATAGTTCTAAGATATATAAAAAATATTTTTTTTACCCAATCCATTTTTTTACTGAAATATCATTATTGTTTTATTTAAATTTCGATAACAATACCTCCGGAGTTCCAAAAAAAAAAAAACCCTCTGGTTTGGCTTTATGAGATTGGTCAAATTACTTAGTTTAGGATCCGTTGTCAAAAAAAAAAAAATGTTTTGGTAGCAGATTACCAAATCGTCTATATATATTACAACTTATATATTTCCATTTTCTTTTTCAGTTTACTTCTCATTTTTACATAAAGTCTTGTATATTTCCTCTGTTTCCGAATATAAAATGTTTTAATATTTCAAAATATAAAATATTTTCATATTTTTTATTGAAATTGAAACCAATTATAATGTACAAATTATTTTATAATTGATTGAATTGTTTTAAATTTAATTTTCAGTAATAGATAAAATAGCTTCATTAATCTTTGTTGTGTCTTTAAACGATTCTGACCTTCGGATTTTATTTCAATTTACGTAAGTCGGCAGTTACAAGTTAGATTAACAGCCATTTCAACTAATTGTGATTTCACTATTTTTTTTTCCAGTTAGTCAGACATTTAAATTTTCCAAAGAAACTGAAATTTATTATATGCAAATTAATCGCGTGTAATATGCAGGGCTGACAAGATTACAACTCATTGCTGTTGTCTACTAAACATGTTTAGAGCCAGCAGCTCAACGCTAATTAATACTACCGTTTAGATCTTGCAAGAGCAGCATATAAATAAAAGTCCCTAAATAAAAAGGCATTAAATCTTTAATCAATTTTTTTAACTTAGCCACGATGTCCAAAGACACATCGAAGACTTCCTCTCTTCATTCATCATCCAACTTCTTACATCACCAGAGCTAAGATTTCACCAAGATTGACAGAGAGGGCTATGGAGAGAGTAAACACTAAGTGGGTTGCAGCAGCAGCTAGCATATGGATTCAAAGCTTCAGCGGAGCGACATACACCTTCGCTATCTACTCTTCTATCCTCAAGTCATCTCAATCTTATGACCAATCTACCCTCGACTTCGTCTCCGTCTTCAAAGACATCGGTGGTACTCTAGGCATCTTCTCCGGTCTCCTCTACACTGCCATGGCTTCCACGCCGCACGGTCGTGGTCGTGGGCCGTGGGTTGTCGTTTTCGTTGGGTTGGTTCAGTGGTTTCTCGGGTTCTTTTTCATGTGGGCTTCCGTGGTTGGGCTCATACCCAAGCCCCCTGTGGCGGTGATGTGCTTGTTCGTGTTCTTGGCTGGTCACTCGCTGCCGTTTTTTAATACGGCTAGTGTTGTCACCGCCGCACGTAACTTCTCTGATTACGGTGGGACTGCTGTCGGAATTATGCAGGTAAGAACAAGATAATCAATCACTTAACTCAACTTTGCATTCAGACATGATCTGTCTTGTCTGTTCACTAGCTTTTGTGTTGTTTACATGACATAAGTTCACATTTTTAATAGAAAAGTTTCAAAATTTTCATAAGATTTTTGATCATTTGTGTTTACAATTAGCAAAAGGTTTTTGCTTTAAGATGTTTTAAGTTGTGGTTCTAATTAGACTGAATGTAGCTTTCTCTTTGGTGTGATTACTCTGTTTTGCATCCTACATTGCTCTGTTTCACATACTATATGGTATGATTACTCTGTTTTGCATCCTATATTGCTCTGTTTCACATACTATATTACTCTGTTTCACATCCTATTTGGTGTGATTACTCTGTTTCACATCATATATGATGAGATTACTCTGTTATTCATCTTGTATGGTGTGATTACTCTGTTTTCACTTGAGTCTTTTGCTGTATACTCTCAGTTTGATGTATAATCATTACTTATTTACATGTCAATAAACTAACTCACTCCCCTCTTAATGTACATATCTTTTGGCTTCAGGGGTTTCTAGGTCTAAGTGGAGCTATTCTGATTCAGTTGTACCATGCGGTCTCCGGTGAAGGTAACCCTGCTACTTTCATTCTTCTCCTGGCTATAGTACCAACCCTTGTCATCTTCTTAACCATGCCTTTCGTAAGAGTCTATGAAACGGTCCGAACTAGTGACAAGAAACACTTGGATGGTCTCTCTGTCATCTCTTTGATCATCGCCGCCTATCTTATGCTCGTTATAACGGTCCAAAACGTTCTCGGTTTAACACGGTCCGTGCAGATTCTCTCCTTCGTCCTTGTGCTTTTACTGCTCGCCTCTCCTCTCTTGGTTGCTGTAAGAGCCCTCCGTGAAGAAAAGCAGATGGCCCTGGATCATCCTGTTCTTGACACATCCGTCTTCCTCATCTCTCCTAGTTCAAACATTTTCCCTGGTAATAATTATTCTAACACATGGTGTAACATGATCATGCACCTCTAGTCAGGGTTGGTCCTGAGCATAAGCTATGGTCTAAAAAAATTATGAAAAAATTACATATATATATATATATATATATATATATATATATATATATATATGGTCTCCAAATTTATGAAAACAAAACTTTATATAAACCGTTAATAAATTTTCTAAAAAAATTTATGAAAAATTTAAATTTATATAGGTCTCCAAATATGTAAAACAAAATTTTATATAAACCGTTAATAAATTTTCTATAGCGTCCAAAATCTCAGGACCAGGAGCGTTCTACCTCTAGTCAGCACACTGACTAGACTATAAACTTTGTGCAGATGGAGATCATGTGGTTAGAGAAGACTCAAACATATTAGAAGCAATGAGCACAGTGAACTTCTGGCTACTCTTCTTGGCAATGCTATGTGGGATGGGATCCGGATTCGCGACAATAAACAACATTAGACAAATAGGCGAGTCTCTACGCTACTCTACCGTTCAGCTCAACTCTCTGGTCTCTCTCTGGAGCATATGGAACTTCCTAGGCCGGTTCGGAGCCGGTTACATCTCAGACACGTTCTTACACAAACACAGCTGGCCAAGACCGGTCTTCATGGCGATAACTCTAGGCGTTATGGCTGTAGGACACATTGTAGTGGCCTCTGGTTTACAAGGCAGCCTCTATGTTGGTTCGGTTTTGATCGGTATGGCTTATGGTTCGCAATGGTCGCTCATGCCGACGATCACGTCAGAGATATTTGGGATCAGGCATATGGGAACTATTTACTTCACGATATCGATTGCTGGTCCTGTCGGATCGTATCTTTTGTCGGTGAAAGTGATTGGTTACTTTTATGACAAGGTAGCTTCTGAGGTTGATAATTCTTGCTGTGGAAGTCAGTGTTTTAGGACGTCGTTTGTGATCATGGCGTCTGTGGCTCTCTTTGGCTCTTTGGTTGCTTCTGTGCTGTTGTTCCGCACAAAGAAATTTTATAAGAAGCTTGTAGCTAAGAGGAGCTTGAAGTAGTTTGCAAATTGAAATGTGGTTTGTATTTGTGGTTTGGAGTTTGAACAGGAAACATAAATATTACTATTGGTAAATTCAAAGAGATTCAACCAACTGTACCAATAAATACAGTGGTTATTTGTCATTGACAATTTTGTAAAACAAAAATATATATTATACTCCAAAAGATTTATAATTCAAATACTGAAAAATATCATTCATGGTGTACAGACACAAGGAGTCTAAATGCAGCTTAAAAGATTCAACCAACTGTACTGATAAATACAGTGGTTATTTGTCATTGACAATTTTGTAAAACAAAAATATATATTATATTCCAAAAAATATTTTTGCGCGGGTTAAAATCTAGTTTTCTTATAAAATCAAATATTGCGTGCTACACCAACTATAGACACACATCTGGACACAGCTAATTATCATAATCTTGACAAGAAAATTCTTATTTAGTGAAAAAATGATTTAACCATCTCTAGACTATAATTTTTTTGAAATCCTCTGTGAGAAGCCCACAACTAATTCATGAATCGGGCCAGGCCCAAATAAAGCCCACCACTTAAACCGGCGACACCGTCGGACAAGCCGACACCCTCACGACGGTAGCAAGCTGTTTTTCGGAAACTGTGTTGTCTCCTCTTTAAGCTATACTCTGTTTATCTCCTCTTTAAGCTACATTTAAGAGTTTTCCTCTTAAGTTTTGATCAATGGAATCAGAAGAACCATCCTCAAACAGTAGCTGCAGGTGTGTAGTATCAAACACTATGGAAGAAGTTGACAAGCTTTCTTCTTTCATAACAGCTGAGAAGGATGTCGGTGTAAGTGACCGGGTTAGCCCGTTTCTAACCGGGTCGAATACAATGAACGGCGGGAAACCTGAAAATTCGAAAGAGACCACCTCCACTGATCATCACCAAGGCGACGACTTTCTCCGTGAAGCTACTACGACGGACCGGTCTCTCCTTAGCTCTTTAGCTACGTTAGTGATCAAGTCCATCGAGTTTCAAGTAAGTCTGATGCTCAGCTTCATAAAGTTTCCACCTTGGTTTATTCATATCTGCTTAAGCTTCGTTATGGATCCTTATCGTACGATGAGACGCGGCAGACGCTATCTAATATCAAAGGTTGTGGAGTTATGTGAGTTAGGTTTGAATGATGATAAGTTAGTGTTGGAGACTGTGCGCAGGTTAGCATTGGGCCTGTTATGGGCTGTGCACGTAGGCATCGTTTTGTTTGCCATGTTGGTGTCTGCGTTTATGATTAGTGGGTTTGTGATAAGCCTTTTGGCTCGTGAACCACTTGTGGTCAAAGAGAGTTTGAGTTTTGATTACACCAAGAATAGTCCAGAAGCATATGTGCCCATTACACGAGTTAACAGTCCGAATCAGAGGACAGAGGTCAGTGTCTCGATGACGTTACCTGAGTCTGAGTACAACAGAAACCTCGGTATGTTTCAGGTTCGTGTGGAGTTTTTATCAGAGAATGGTGAAGTCCTCGCTACTTCAAGGCGGCCGTGTATGTTGAGGTTTAGAACCGAGCCTGTCCGTCTTGTTCAGACTTTTCTGAAGATAGCTCCTCTTGTGTCTGGCTATGTTTCTGAAACGCAAACCTTGAAACTGAAGCTCAAAGGCTTTGCTGAGAAGGACGTTGTTAGTACTGCTTGCGTGAAGGTAATGGTTGAGCAACGTGCGGAGTTTCGTGGTGGAGCAGGTGTTCCAGAGATTTATGAAGCGTCTTTGTTGCTTGAATCTGAACTTCCTTTATTGAAGAGGATTATATGGAACTGGAGGAGGACTTTGTTTGTGTGGATCAGCATGTGTTTGTTTGTTACGGAACTGGTTTTCGCCTTGGTTTTCGTCAGATGTCTGATCATCCCAAGAATGGGTCAGAGGAGACAACAAAGTGATGGAACACATTCCATCAACAGTACTTTAAATCTGGATGGTTCAGGCGGGAAGTAGATAAAATGGGAGGTTGTTGTAACCGTCGGTACGTACAATTGCTGTAACTTTAGTTTCTTCACATGTGGTTATTACGTTCTTTGATCAAAGTTGTAATATCATTCCTGCTAATCAATGTTTGTATTGTCCGTATAGACTTTTATGCTGTGTACTTCAATCATTTTCTTAAGTCACAGTGATACCGAATACATGAGCCCAATTACCGATGGAATTTTATCCAAGCAGCCAAACCAGGTTCTGGTTCAGTTTTGAGTTCTTCGGTTCAACACTTTAAATTTTTTTTTTTGGTTTGGTAGTCAGTTAATTCAGTTCCGGATTAAAAAAAACCAAACTAACTCAATTAACCAAAATTTTGAATCAAAATTAAATCAAAATACTGTATAATTTTTAGAAACCGAACTAAACAAATACCAAACCAAAATTTTCAGATCAATTGGGTAAGTTTTTGGTGAACTGAGTTAACCGAGAAGTAAACTACATATCCAACCCAAACCTGGACCTGGATCCGGATCCGAATTCGGCTTACCAACATACCATTTTTAAACTTTTGTCATCACATTTGCCTCATGTGAGCTTGCAAATGCTCAGACCAGAGAAACTAGTGTTCTCCATTTCCCGCCAATATCAATCACTCAAACCTACACAACTCGACGAACCACGACCCCGCGATCTCGCGAGAGACTTTCTCTGCCTGCTAAAAAAATGCGTCTCCGCGAACCAAATCCGAGAGATCCAAGCCCAGATGCTATCAAACTCCGTCTACAAACCAAACTTTCTGATCCCCAAAGCCGTCGAGCTCGGAGACTTCAACTACGCATCTTCCCTCTTCTCCGCGACGGAACAACCAAACCACTACTCCTACAACTTCATGATCCGTGGCCTTACCAACACGTGGCGCGATCACGGAGCCGCTCTCTCGCTCTACCGCCGGATGAAGTATTCCGATTTAAAGCCCGACAATTTCACTTACAATTTCGTCTTCGTCGCGTGTGGGAATCTTCCCGAGATCGGGGTCGGTAGATCTGTTCACTCGTCGTTGTTCAAAGTTGGGTTGGAGAGAGACGAACACGTGAATCACTCCTTGATCACCATGTATGCGAAATGTGGTTATGTTGATAGTGCACGGAAGGTGTTCGACGAAATTACTGAGAGAGATATGGTGTCGTGGAACTCGATGATCTCTGGGTATTTGCTTGCGGGTTGTGCTAAAGACGCGGTGGGTTTGTTTAGGAAGATGGAGGAGGAAGGAGTTGAGCCTGATGAGTGGACGTTGGTGAGTGTGTTGGGTGCTTGTGGGCATTTGGGGGATTTGAAAACTGGTAGATTGCTGGAGGAGATAGCTGTGAGGAGGAAGATTGGGTTGAGCACTTTCCTTGGGTCTAAGTTGATCAGTATGTATGGAAAATGCGGCGAGTTGGATGAGGCTAGAAGGGTTTTTAATCAGATGGTTAACAAGGACCGTGTTGCTTGGAATGCTATGATCACTGTGTAAGTTCGAAGCTTTCTTCATATAAAGTCTGATTCTTTACCAAGTTTATATTAGCTGATATAGGCTAGTATACTCCGGTTTAGATTAATGGTTATTAGTTGGTTTAGCTTCCTTTTACTAAACCAATGTGTATATATAGTGAACCATGCAACAAACTTTACAATCAAGAAGTTTAATTTCATTTCATTCAATAGTTTATAAAGCTGGATTTTGATCATATATATTTCAGATACTCGCAAAACGGGAGGTCAAGCGAAGCTATTAAGCTGTTTCGTGAAATGGAAGGTTCCAGAGTTTCCCCGGACGCTGTCACATTTTCAACGGTGCTGTCTGCTTGTGGTTCAGTTGGAGCTCTTGAGTTAGGCAAACGGATCGAGACATACGCTTTGGAAACAGGTCTGCAACATAACATCTATGTAGCCACAGGACTAGTTGATATGTACGGAAAGTGCGGAAGTATAGAGGAAGCTCTAAGAGTATTTGAAGCAATGCCGGTGAAAAATGAAGCTACTTGGAACGCTATGATATCTGCTTACGCCCATCATGGACAAGCTCAAGGAGCGCTCTCGCTGTTTGATCGAATGTCAGTTCCTCCAAGCGATGTTACATTCGTGGGAGTGCTCTCTGCTTGTGTGCACGCGGGTCTGGTCGACCAAGGCCGTCGATACTTCCATGAGATGAGTTCCACGTTCGGGTTGGTTCCGAAAATCGAGCATTACACGAACGCAATCGACCTCCTATCTCGCGCGGGGATGTTAGAGGAGGCATGGGAGTTGATGGAGAAGTTTCCCGGGAAGCCAGACGAGATCATGTTGGGAGCAATACTTGGAGCGTGTCAGAAGAGAAGAGATGTGGTGGTTGGAGGGAAAGCGATGGGGATGTTGATGGAGATGGAAGAGGCGAAGAACGCAGGGAACTATGTTATATCTTCCAAGGTTTACGCTGAGATGAAGATGTGGGATGAATGTGCGAAGACGAGGGCGTTGATGAGAGAGAGAGGTGTAGTTAAGACACCAGGATGTAGCTGGATAGAGATGGACGGTGAGTTAATGGAGTTTAATGCAGGAAGCGATTGTTTAGAGTGTGGCAAGGAAGATTCAGGGTCGTTGTACGGTTTGTTGGTAGAGGAGATGAAAAGCGAAAGGTATGATTGTCTTCAGCTGTGGTAAAAGATGGAAGTTAACGCGTCTTCTCTATTGACCTTCAAAGTGGTGCAAAGAGTCCATGATATGGTATGCTTTCATGTGATGGCTTGTAATGTGGGGACAACTGGGTGGTTAGATGTCATAAGTTCTTAACTTATGACTTTGTCTACAAGCATTTGTTTAGATATATACAAGTTTTATAACAATCTAAACATATGAGGCTAATTGGTGGAATAACAATATTAGCATAACCAAACAAAAGTGATGATTGGTATGACGTTTTCAAAACTGTGAATTTTGCTAATTTCTGAAAAGCTGTTTCGTTGTTATATGATTTGTACTTGTTCAAAAGAAATTAAAAAGATGAAGTTATTAGTCTACAAACAAAATAGATTTGAGTACTTGTCCTAGATCTTGTATGAAATGCAACAAATGACAATTCCTATTATTAGGAAAAATGTTTGGCTGACAAAAATAAAATAAAAAAATTAAAGCTTTGAATGAAGGGAAGGAAGCCATCGCGGAACCAACCACAACCGTTAAGGAAAACGACGTCGCATCGGCCATTTTCTCGAACCTTGAAGCAATAGCTTCTTAACTTCCAGATCTCTTCATCTTCTTCTCTGTTCACTCCTCCTCCCCTGCGTCTCTCTCTGCATGTCCTGCTGTATTCCCTAGGGTTTCGGATCCTGAATCTAGAGGTCCAATTCGATACCTTAGATCCAGCGGTGGAGTGGATTCGTTCCTCTGAGTCATCCCATCTCTGAATATCCATACGTGGATCCAGTAACATGGCGGATTCAGAGCCAATCACGCCTGGCCAGGTACGATATCGCGTATCAAGCTTCACTGTGTTCTTACTTTCATTACTTTGGATTCATAGATTTTGGAATCAATATACATTTGAATGTGACTTCGTTAAGGTGTGGAGTGATTGAAATTTACAGTTTAGATCAATTTGCTCGAGAGAGAGTTTGAAATATATCTTCAAATGCTTGTAGTAGCTATCTATTTAGCTTTTATCAAATCTTGAATCGTAAAATGATGCACACTTGAGATTTGGTTTTGGATTGACAAAATTGGTAAATCGTGTATTGTATTTCTCTTTTAAATGCAGGTTTCGTTTCTACTTGGAGTCATCCCTGTCTTCATAGCATGGATCTACTCTGAGTTTCTTGAGTATAAGAGGTCTTCATTGCACTCTAAAGTGTATGTCTTTGGGGAATATTCTTTGAATTGTGTACTTGTTTATACGACGGCTCTCTTGTTATGTATCTAACTTGACAGTGATTCTTTACCTCTTTACTTGCAGTCATTCAGATAATAATCTGGTTGAGATGGGTGAGGTGAAAACCAAGGAAGAGGAAGTAGCTGTTTTACTCGAAGGAGGGGGTCTTCCAAGATCAGTCTCTACCAGGTTCTATAACTCGCCTGTCAAAACAAACTTGATCAGGTAGTTATACCGGTTTCTTTCTTTCTTTTTTTTTTCCCTTGGAATAGACTGTTCTCTCAATAAATAAACTGTTTACGTTTTTCTGCCTTTAGGTTTCTGACGCTGGATGACTCTTTCTTGATTGATAATCGCGCAACCTTGAGAGCCATGTAAGTTCCTTGATTTTCTGATTGGTTGGATTCATGGCCATGCTGATCATCATCACTCTCTCTCTCTCATGTGTGCATTACTTCCTCACAGGGCTGAGTTCGGGGGGATTCTTTTTTACTTTTATATTTGTGATCGAACAAGCGTGCTTGGAGAGTCGAAAAAGGTGCCTACTCTAAACTTCTTTGACGAATTTCCCTTTATTAGTTTTAACCGAATACCATTTATGTGCTGAAGATGTGTGATATAGTGTACATTATATCTTGAAATCGTTGAGAGGTAGAAAACTAACATCTGAGGTTTGTATTTGCAGAATTACGACAGAGACCTTTTCCTCTTTCTGTACTGTCTGCTCATCATAGTGGCAGCCATGACGTCCCTGAAGAAACACAATGATAAATCACCAATTACAGGGAAATCCATTCTCTATCTTAATCGTCACCAGACTGAAGAGTGGAAGGGCTGGATGCAGGTAACTGATTCGCTCTTTTCTCAGTAGCTGTCCGTTACCTTTTTCATTTGTTATTGCTTCTACTTCCCAGCATACATCTGAGCTTCTTGATTTAACCGTTAGATGGATCCGCTGTAATTTCATGCTAATTCACTGCTTTTGTGTCTTTGCAGGTTTTATTTCTGATGTATCATTACTTTGCTGCAGCTGAAATATATAATGCAATCAGGGTCTTCATCGCTGCCTACGTCTGGATGACTGGTTTCGGGAACTTCTCTTATTACTACATCAGAAAGGATTTCTCGCTAGCACGATTCACTCAGGTCATATCGACAGTTTTAATTTCTATAGCTGATTAGGTTACCATGATATATGCTTCTATATGGCATATGTTTCTGTCAATGGCTCAAGATGCTCATGATATCTTTTACTTCTTCCAGATGATGTGGCGTCTTAACTTATTCGTGGCTTTTAGCTGCATTATTCTCAATAATGATTACATGCTTTACTACATCTGTCCGATGCACACTCTTTTCACTCTAATGGTGTATGGAGCCCTTGGCATCTTCAGTCGGTATAACGAAATACCATCAGTAATGGCTGTGAAGATTGCTTCATGCTTTCTTGTTGTCATTATGATGTGGGAGATTCCTGGAGTTTTTGAGATTTTCTGGAGTCCTCTAACATTCTTACTGGGTCAGTATCAGACTTTCATCGTACCTTTATAGTTATTTCGACATGGTTGACTACATTTTACTCGGCAATTTTGATGTCACTTGGTCATTAGGATCTGCGTTTATTTATGTTGACTAACATATGGCTTCTGTCCATAAACAACTGAAGGATACACTGATCCAGCTAAACCAGATCTACCACTTCTACATGAATGGCACTTCAGATCAGGACTTGATCGCTACATATGGATCATTGGAATGATATATGCCTATTTCCATCCCACGGTAACTCTTGAACCTATGGTGCTCACTGCTTTCATAACTTCTCATGGCACCCACCACTAACATTTTTCAACATTTCGATCTCAGGTAGAGAGATGGATGGAAAAACTGGAGGAGTGTGATGCCAAGAGAAAGAATTCAATCAAGACAAGCATAATTGCAATTTCCTCATTCGTGAGTTTGGTTTCTCTCTTGCTTATGGATCTTATGTATTTGATATTATCCTAATGTCCGGGTGGTGTTCCTTATATTGTCCAGGTT
Source organism: Brassica rapa (assembly GCF_000309985.2). Lineage (NCBI taxonomy): Eukaryota > Viridiplantae > Streptophyta > Magnoliopsida > Brassicales > Brassicaceae > Brassica > Brassica rapa. Next base: position 17,848,904 of record NC_024798.2, read on the forward strand.
GGTTACCTGTGGTACGAATACATCTACAAGCTTGACAAGGTTACATACAACAAATATCATCCCTACACATCATGGATTCCAATAACGTTAGTATCAAAACCCTTTTCTGTCACAAAACGTCAGTTCTTGAGATAGTCTTCCTCTTTGGCTTTTCTGACCTTAGCTTTGATTCTGTCTTTTCCAGTGTCTACATCTGTCTGCGAAATTCCACACAGCGGCTGCGAAATTTCTCCCTGACACTATTTGCGTATGTTTTTCAATTTTAGTCCATTTCAACCAAGCTTGGTGTTGATTCTGAGCACATCTCTAATAAGATACAACTGTCATGATCTTCCTAGGTGGCTCGGCAAGATTACTCTGGAGACCTATATATCTCAGTTTCACATCTGGTTAAGGTCAGCAAGAAACTCTACCCTTTCTCCCAAATAAGTAGGCAAGAAACCATTTGTCTCAGTAATTACGAATGAATTTAATAAAAATTGCATGTGCTGCAGATCGAATGTGCCTAATGGACAGCCTAAGTGGCTATTATGCATAATTCCAGAATACCCAATGCTCAATTTCATGCTCACCACGGCCATCTATGTCTTGGTAAGTAGAATCTATGAGTCCACAATCAACTCTACATTATATAGATTGTAATTTGTTCTCATGGTATATATTTCTTCAGGTGTCTCACCGGCTTTTTGAGCTGACCAATACGTTAAAGTCTGTTTTCATACCCACAAAAGATGATAAGAGGCTGCTTCACAATGTCCTCGCTGGAGCTGCCATTTCATTCTGTTTATATTTAACTGCTCTCATTCTTCTCCATATCCCACACTAACCATGTAAGTCCTACTACTCCTTGTCAATTGCAGCCTTTGTTGATATCGGAATGCTCGCTTAGGCAGATACAACTCTTTATTAACACACCACAACCCTTTTTCATTTACAGGAGGGACTATATGTGGAAAATGTGAATCTCACAGAGGTTTCTTTGTCAAACTTGCTAAATAGTTACATCACACAGTCTTATATCGACAATAAAGATTTGTTTTCAAACATCAGTAATTTTTTGAAGCTTGCCAAATGAAGCGCCTTTGGGCTACAACTAGAACCAGAGAAGTTTCAGAAAATGGCTAGAAGTGAAGCATCTTGTGGCATTCAGACAGCATCATCTTAGCAACTACCTTTGTTCGTTTTCTTTCCTTTCTGTTGTAATTTTGTCATCAGTTTTGCCTTCTTTGTATTGCTATATTGTCAGGATACATAACATATATACCATCTGCAATTGCGTGAATTGTTTTTTTTTTTTAAATGAGAATGGATGATTCAGTTCAGTTCGAGTCTTCAGGTAAAACACCAACACAGTTGAGAAAAAGAGGTTCGATTTCTGATGAATCATACAAAGATACGACAAAGGAAATTGCACAAATTTACATAGGAAAGACCACAAACAAACTTCTCTTTCTCTGGCTCTCACTCACATAAGCTTCACTTTCCGGGGACGAAGTTGGTGGCGAAGGCCCATGCGTTGTTGTTGACTGGATCAGCCAAATGGTCGGCGAGATTCTCCAACGGTCCCTTTCCAGTGACAATAGCCTGGACAAAGAATCCAAACATAGAGAACATAGCCAACCTTCCGTTCTTGATCTCCTTCACCTTCAACTCGGCGAAAGCTTCTGGGTCGGTAGCGAGACCCAATGGGTCAAAGCTGCCTCCTGGGTAAAGCAAGTCCTCGGCCTCTCCCAATGGTCCCTCTCCGGCAACTCTGTAACCCTCAACAGCTCCCATGAGGATCACCTGAGTAGCCCAAATGGCTAAGATGCTCTGAGCGTGGACCAAGCTCGGGTTGCCCAAGTAGTCGAGTCCTCCTTCACTGAAGATCTGTGAACCGGCCTTGAACCAAACGGCTTCTCCGAACTTGACTCCGTTACGAGCCAAGAGCTCAGGGAAAACGCAGCCTAGGGCTCCGAGCATGGCCCACCTGCAGTGGATAACTTCTAGCTCACGGTTCCTGGCGAATGTCTCGGGGTCGGCTGAGAGACCGGCGGTGTCCCAGCCGTAGTCTCCTGGGAACTCTCCGGTAAGGTAGCTCGGTGGCTCGCCAGAGAATGGACCTAGGTACTTGACTCTTTCGGAACCGTACCATGGGCTGCCTGATGGGCCCTTTGGCTTGGCAACGGTCTTCCTCATTGTCACACGGCCGCTTCCAAGGACTTCTGATGCTGAAGGAGAAAGCTTCACGGCCTTTCCGGCGAAGGCAGGGGAGGAGAGAGCCATGGTTGAGGCAGCCATTAGAACGTTTCTTCTTTTTTGTTGATTTTATGGGTTTTTTTTTGTGACTGGTGAGAGTGATTGAAACAGGTTGGGGTATAGATCGGTTTTATAGAATTCTCAAGAGTAAGGTTTGTTATCTGTGCAATATCTGTATCTGTTTTCTGATTGGCTAATGAGATTTTGGATATGTCGTGTTGTTGTCCTATGTGTCACGCTCTACTCCACCAGCTTTTGGTTTAGATTCTTTAGTTGCAGTGAAAGACACTTGTGATTTTTACGATACAAATGGATAGGTATATGTCAGAGTTACACGTGGCACGCTATCAGTGGGTATTCAAATCTGCTGAGACGATACTTGATATCTAATTATCTAATGGGGACCCATGAGTTGCCAGCTTAGCAAGACGCAAGAACCTCACAGTAACCTGTTGTTGTTTTACGTTCCTAAAGGCCCATGTATAGGTTCAAGGTGACTAAACTCATTAACTCGAGAGACTCGCAAAACTTTGGTCATGTCCCTTGCGCTCTTAGTTAAGGACATAGTGTTTTTTTGAGGAATATAGGCCTATTATTTGTCTCTTGTACACATCCTTTTATCAAACAGTATTACAATATCTTATGCTAATGGAATCTATCAAACCTTTTGAGTTCTTGGAACTAGTTTTGAGTTCCTTCTCATAGTCTCAGTTTTCATCAACTCATGTTTGGCCATTCCAATATTTTGGTCGACGGCTTCGAGACCCATCTTGAAAGTTATGCTACAAGAACATGAGTATACAAGCAATATCTCAACCAGATGGGTTGAAATCATAAAGACTTTGGATTTTAAGGATTTTAATTCGAACTGGTCGCATTCTCTTACACTAGAGAGTTATAAGAAACGATATACTTTTGACCCAAATCCTAAAACAATAAAGACAGAAAGAAGCAAACTCGGTTATAAAATTTTTGTCATTTTTAAATTTAGTTTCTATCAAACAAGAAGTTCATAACTAAAACCCTTTACATCTAGTGGTTTCAGTCATGCCGAAGAACAAATGAAAAGTAGGAAAAATAGAAGCAGAAGAAGATAAACGAGAGATCATCTTCAAAAAAGACGGTCAAGAATACGCTCTAGTTCTCCGTATGTGCATAAGACCGAGTTACAGATGTGTCACCATCGGTGGTAAGATGCAAGCGGCTATGGTGACATTATTCTTGTCGGGCTCAGGATGGATATGGGTGACGTGAGCTTTCTTGAGAGTTGTGATGAGCTTCCTCAAGAAGGTTTTGCTGATATAGAAGAAGATGGTATTAATAATAACGAAGCTCGTTTTCTTAAAAGTTGTGATGAGCTTCCTTGTGATGTTGGATTGATAGTTTTTTATTTGAATTAATTTAACATTCTTTTTACAAAATTATGGGTGGTTTGAGGACGAAGATTAAGGTGGTCCTGCTTATGATTACTTTAAATTCGGTGATGATGAGATAGACAGGCTCTAGTGAAGCTTTGCATGTGTCACTCTTCTACATTGCTGAAATACTTACTCTCAGTCTAGATGCTTTTGCGAAGAGTATTTTAGTGGTCGATTTCAATCAATTACAAGACTGGTTTGCCTTTATTCCGAAATATTTTAACGGAATTTGAACCAAATATATATAATCTGAATGGAACTTAGAAAGATGAATTCACTAAAACCCCAAGTTTTTTTTTACTGTTCAGCCGATTTTCCTTGTAGTTATTTCTTCTTACAAAATATTATCAACTTTTATTCCAAAATATTATTAACCGAATTCGAATCAAATATATATAATCTAAACAGAACTTAGAAAGATGAATCGACTAAAAACCCCGATTTTTTAATTGGTCAGGTAGTTTTCTTTGTAGTTATTTCTTCTTCCAAAATATTATCAACCAAACCCGAATATACACAAAATCCTAATGAAACCTAAGAGGATGAACCTACCGAAAATCCATCCCGAACGCGCCCAGTCCTATCTCTAATCGAATTGGTCTGTTCCCTGAGATATTTGTCAGTTTATAAAATATATTCATTCTTTATTTGAATAGTTTCTAATTGTGTATTAATACAATTAGTGGAGATTTGAATAACACAACTAGAAAAATAAGGCAATTCAAGATTCTCATTTAAAAACTTGCTAAATATACTCTTATTAGGTTCAATGAAAATTCTCCCACCTTCCTTTCTAAATTTAGAGAAATCTCTTGTCTTCTTCACCAATATAATAATACTCTTTCACTGCACAAAGAAAAACAGAACCGATCTCTCTTATTATTATTTACCGTGTAGCAAAACAACAAAATGGGTAGGAAAAAGATCAAGATGGAGATGGTTCAGGACATGAACACAAGGCAAGTCACCTTTTCAAAACGTAGAACCGGTTTGTTCAAGAAGGCAAGCGAGTTAGCCACCCTCTGCAACGCTGAGTTAGGTATTGTTGTCTTCTCGCCAGGAGGCAAGCCTTACTCCTACGGGAAACCGAATCTTGATGCTGTCACAGAGCGGTTCATGAGGGAATGCGATGATGATTCCGACAGTGGGGATGATGAAGAAGAAGAAGAAGAAAGAGGCAAAAGTAGACCTAAAATGAAGAAGGTGAACGAACGTCTTGATTGTCTCAAGAGAGAGATTGAAGCTGAGAAGAAACGAGGCGAGGAGAGGCAGGCAAAGCTTGAATCCGCTGGAGATGAGAGGTTTGAGAAGCCTATTGAGAAGCTAACCATTGATGAACTCAAAGAGTACATGGATAAGTTGGAAGCAGTCCATGGTAGGATCCAAGGTCAAGCCAATAAGATGCAGGCTTCATCTTGTCTTGTGTTTCTCTCCGGGGACAAGGCTTCTGTAGAATGAAGATTTAGATATTCTATTTTTGTTTATTGGCTTCAGAAGTTACTAATACATTGAAAGATCTTGTTGGTGCAAAACTGTTCTCATCTATAGAGAGTGTGACTATATCAAAATATGATATCAAATGAATGTAACAAGATAACCAGAAAGTACCTGAGAATTTTTCTGCAAGTGACTTACTAAAACTTGATCATCTTTTCAAATAGAAACTGAAACAATGAAACCTTTGTCCAACACACTGAAGAAACTGGTTAATTTCTATTAATCTCAAAGTGCAGTCAACAAGAGTGTCAAGATCTCAACCAAAAACAAACTTCTAAATGTTGTTGACACTGATATACAAAATCCATATTAGAAGGCTTAGAACAAATGTTTTGCTGATGTGGGTCTATTCAGAAAAGTCTGATTCGGTCTCTGATTCATCAAATTCACCTGATTCCTGCATAAACAATAGTAAGAATGAAAAGCTCAGACTAATGATGTTCTACAAACACATCAGTGGGGGACACTGAGGTGAATAAGTATTAAATAGTAAAGAAGAAAAGAAGGTACCACTCTCTTAGTATATTCAGTCATTGCTCGGTGAAACTCTTCCCTCTTCTCAGTGGCTATATCATAATATTTTACCTTCTCCTATAAAACAGTAGATGAACAAACAAACAATGAGGAAGAAACTTTAATCTTTCTCAAGGATTTGAAATACCAACCAAAAAACAATGTGAGGAGCAAATAGGAGACATGAAAATCATCTCCTTGTTTAGGGAAAGCATAAGCTATCAACACAATTTTTAAATGATAGAGAAAGTCTGAGTTGGTCTCTGATTCATCAAACTCTAAGAGACAAGAAAGTAAAGTGGGAGAGAAGATGAGTTACCTCGTAAGTCATTGTTTTCCATTTCTCTCCACATGTCTTCCCAATCTAAGACAGAATCAAGAAGAGAACTAAGTCAGCAACAGAATCAAAGTGAATGGTAATACTTTTGAGAACATTGAAATTACCTCTCGCATTGACTTGACCTCAGGATTCTCCTCTTGATATAGCTTCCGAAAATCCTCCCTTTGGAACCAAAAGATCAAAAAAAAAAGGCAAAATGAGGCAACAGGTGTATGTATCTTCCTATGAGTCCTAAAGTAACCACACCATATAAAACAACTTGGGAATGCAAAATAACTAATCTCAATCTAACAAGCAATGGCAAAAGAGCTGACCCTAGTGAATATACACAGCAGACACTATAGAAACAATAGCAACTAATCATATGATATCAGAATCAGACACGTACAAGAAAAAGAAGAAAGCAGTGGGAGGTTTCTTAGGCATCTTCCCATGGAGTTTATCAGCTTTCTTATTCTTCTTCTTCTGACTAGTCTTCGGCTTCCTCAAAGGCTTGAGTCTGAGTCTTGTAGAGCTTCTTACATCCTCACTTGACTTCCCAACCAACTCCAAGTTCCTGCAAATGAAATTTACAGAATGCAATCAACAAGTAACATCATCTTCGCATATATAGAGCCTTTGAATAGCATAAAGTTCACACGTTTCCTTTACAATTAGATCCAATTCACTTATTAAATCATTAATCAATCACTAGAGACACCAAAGCAGAACTATAAACATAGAAGAACAAAGCAGAACCAAAGCAAAAAAAAAAAAAAAAAAACAAACTTGTTCTCATGAACCTATCCACGAAAACATACCGAGCAGAGCCTCCACCGCCGTACGACGGAGACTTGAGTCCTTTCTTCGTCATTGTCTCCTCTGCCGTCAAAGATTTTCTCGGAAAAAAAATACGTTTGCTCCCGGGGCTTTTTGGTAATTAACCGATTATGAGAGACAGATACGCCACGTGGCGTTATATCATCTACAAAAAAAAAGAAAACACAAAACGAAAACCTCAAGAAAAGAATAATTATTCACCGTTAAAAAACTTCGTGAGGGAGAGAGAGAGAGATTATTTACACATAATAGTCGATGATATGACAACATCTCTGCTGCTTCTCAGACATTCCTCCTCACCTGCTGCTGTCTTCTTCTCTTCCTCTTCCTTCGTCTTCGCCAAGAACACAAACTCCTCTCGCTCCTTCACTTCCATCAAGGTCAGATTTTTAAATTAGAATCTTCAATTAGATCGATAAAGGTTATATTTTTCAGTTATTGTGTTTGGTTTATGAGTTAACAGTGTTGTGTTGTGTCTCAGATGGAAAGAGGTGAAGCGAGTGAGCAAATCACCGGAGAGAAGAAGAAAGTGTTTGTCGCCGGAGCCACCGGACAAACCGGGAAGAGAATCGTGGAACAGCTCTTATCCCGTGGCTTCGCTGTCAAAGCAGGCGTTCGCGATGTAGACAAAGCAAAAACATCTTTCAGACAAGACCCATCTCTTCACTTCGTAATGTCTTTTTTTCCCTTTTAATTAAAAAAAAAAAAAAAACTCAACCTTTTTTCTTTCTGACTACAACATTCTCTTATCTTCTTGTATTAAGGTTAAAGCAGACGTGACAGAAGGGTCAGAGAAGCTAGCCGAAGCCATCGGCGACGACTCTCACGCCGTGATCTGCGCTACTGGCTTCCGCCCCGGGTTCGATCTCTTCGCTCCTTGGAAGATCGATAACTTCGGAACAGTGAGCTTGGTGGACGCGTGTAAGAAACAAGGAGTCAACAGGTTTGTTCTTGTAAGCTCGATCTTGGTGAATGGAGCTGCGACGGGACAGATTCTCAACCCGGCGTACATCTTCCTCAACGTCTTTGGACTTACCTTGGTCGCTAAGCTTCAAGCTGAGAAGTATATCAAAAGATCTGGCGTTAACTATACTATAGTGAGGCCCGGTGGGCTTAAGAACGATCCTCCTTCGGGAAACGTAGTCATGGAGCCTGAGGATACTTTGTCTGGAGGGAGCATATCGAGAGACCAGGTGGCTGAAGTTGCGGTGGAAGCTTTGCTTGATGAGGAGGAGTCTTCTTACAAAGTTGTGGAGATTGTTGCTAGTGCTGATGCTCCTAAACGTTCTTACAAGGATCTCTTTGCTTCGGTTAAAGGACATTAACTAACGAGAATCACAATGTAATGATGAGTCTCATCCTCTATTACAGAATATTTATTTCTCTTACTGTCTTGAGTACAACAACAACAACAAACAGAGATACATAAGCTTCTAACGCATAAACCGAGTTTCACTAACCATGGTTCTAACCGTGAACAAAATATTATTATGGCATCTGTTCAAACAAATAGTAACTGTTATAACAATTCTTGCCTAGACGTGAATTAACCGTGAAATTTTCTTTGAGTTTATATTCAAAATCCAACGTATTAACATAGAGATTAGGATAGGTTAAGTTATGGTACATTTAATAATATAAATGAGGTCGCACATGTTACAGCTAAGAAATAAGAGATGAGGCATTTAGTTGAAATATGAGGTCCACTTTATTATAGATGAGTCGCACATGTTACGGCTAATATATAAGGCGTTTAATTAAAAGATAGATGCGGTCCATCGTAAAAATCCACCTAGAAGAAGTTGTGATGATTACAATTTAATAAGATAGATGGTGCGACATTATGTCAAGTTGTGTGGGTGACAATCTTTATTTATACCACCAACCTTTCCTCTCACTTTTCTTACACCAACAATTCTTCTTCAAAAGTTTTCATAAAAACCATGTCTGAATCCTGCATGCGTTTGCATTTTCTCTCGCTAATTTTGCTCTGTTGTGTCTCCCATTCAACGAGCTTCTTCACTTTCAAAGTCGATTCTAGTAGTTATGTTGCTTGTGGTCCCCATCAGACTCAAGCTCTCACTGAGTTCATGAACGAGTTTGATAGCAGCCACTGCAACCTCAGTGATCCCTTTAACGGAGTCTGGTGCGATAACTCGACCGGTGCAGTCACAAAGCTACGACTCAGCGACTGTCTCAGTGGAACTCTAAAGCCCAACAGTAGCCTATTCAGGTTACATCATCTTCGTTACCTTTTTCTAAGTGGAAACAATTTCACCTCATCTACCCTTCCATTTGAATTTGGCAATCTCAACAGGTTAGAGATTTTAAATCTTTGCTATAACGGCTTCGTCGGCCAAGTTCCTTCCTCATTTAATAACCTAAGCCTTCTTTCATATTTAGAACTTTCCCAAAATGAGCTCACCGGTAGTTTCCCACTCATACGGAATCTAACAAAGCTCTCGGTTCTAAGCCTTCTTAATAATCATTTCTCCGGAACTCTGAATCCCAACAGTTGTAGCCTGTTTGAGTTGCACCACCTCAGTTACCTTGATCTAGGTTCCAACAACTTCAGTTCATCACTCCCTTCTGAATTTGGAAATCTCAGCAGGTTAGAGGTCTTGTCTCTTTCCGCCAATGACTTTTTCGGGAAAGTTCCTCCCACAATCAGTAACCTTACCTCGTTAACCGAATTATACCTTCAAAACAACCAGCTCACTGGTAGTTTCCCACTGGTACAAAATCTTACCATGCTTGTTGTTCTAAATCTTGGTGGTAACCACTTCTCTGGAACCATTCCTTCTTCTATCACCACTATGCCTTTCTTATCATATCTCGATCTGAGAGTAAATGATCTCACCGGATCTATTGAGTTTCCTAACTCCTCTACCCCATCTAGGCTCGAGTACTTGTACCTTGGGAATAACCATTTTGAAGAAAAAATCATAGAGCCTATCTCAAAGCTCATCAACCTCACACATCTAGACCTATCTTTCCTTAACACAAGCTATCCAGTTGACTTCAGCCTCTTCTCCTCTCTCAAATCTTTGCTGCACCTTGATCTTTCCGGTAATAGTATATCTCCAGCCAGTTTAGGTTCAAAGTCAGACATCCCAACAGACTTGGAGATTTTGTTGTTACGACGTTGCGGCATCAAAGAGTTCCCAAACATCTTAAAGAACCTTGAGAAGTTGAAGAATATAGACATTTCAGGAAATATAATCAAAGGAAAAGTCCCTGAGTGGTTATGGAAGCTTCCTCGTCTAAACACAGTGTTTCTTTCAAATAATTCGTTTAATGGTTTCGAAGGTCCAGTGGATGTTTTGGTAAATTCATCGGTGAAGACTTTATTTCTGGAGCAGAACTATTTTGAAGGAGCAATTCCTCTCCTACCACTCTTTATAACAGACTTCTCTGCGTTGGACAATAGATTCACAGGGAGCATACCTCTTTCAGTTTGCAACTATAGGTCTCTGATGCTTTTGAGGCTACCTTACAACAAACTCACGGGTCCAATTCCTCAATGCTTGAGTAACTTGACGTTTGTGAATCTACGGAAGAACAACTTGGAAGGAAGTATCCCTGACGCCTTTTATAAGAGTTCTTCTCTACGATCACTCGATGTTGGATACAATCGACTAACCGGGAAACTTCCAAGATCTCTTCAGAATTGCTCATCTCTAGAGTTTCTAGTTGTTGACCACAACAGAATCAAAGACAAGTTTCCCTTCTGGCTCAAGTCTTTACCAAATTTGAAAGTCCTTGTCCTCAGTTCAAACAGATTCCACGGCTCTATATCTCCTCCTCCTGGTCAAGGTCTTCTCGGGTTTCCAGAGCTGCGCATATTTGAGATATCTGATAATAAGTTTACTGGAAGCTTGCCACCAACATACTTTGTCAACTGGAAAGCAACCTATGAAGGTGGTAGTCTATATATGGTACACATAAAAGATACTTCAGGGAGACTGTACTATACATATACAGAAGCTATAGATTTGCAATACAAAGGTCTATCAATGGAGCAAGGGAAGGTCCTTAATTCCTACGCCACCATCGATTTTTCAGGGAATAGACTTGAAGGACAGATTCCTGAATCCATTGGTCTCTTGAAAGCGCTGATTGCACTCAACTTTTCCAACAACGCCTTCACAGGCCATATTCCTTTGTCGTTGGCCAATCTGAGCAATCTTGAATCACTAGACCTATCAAGCAACCACCTCTCAGGTACTATTCCTAATGGACTTGGAAGCCTCTCGTTTTTGTCGTACATAAATGTGTCTCACAACCAACTCAAGGGTGAAATACCACAAGGAACACAGATTATTGGACAACCTAAATCTTCATTTGAAGGAAATGCAGGCCTTTGTGGTCTTCCTCTCAAGGAGAATTGCTTTGTGACTAATGCTCTACCTACACAACCACCTAAGCAAGAAGACGAAGACCAAGTAGAAGTGTTGAACTGGAAAGCTGTAGTTATTGGGTATGGACCTGGACTGTTACTTGGATTGGCAATAGCACATGTCATGGCTTCATACAAACCTGAGTGGCTGATCAAGATAATTGGCCCGAATAAGCGCAGAAACCATTAGGGTTATGTATGTCTAGTGGTTGAGTACTCATGTCGTGTATGAAAGCATTTCCTTATGTTTGTTATATCATTATCTGATGCTTTGTTCTATTTCGCTTTTTTTTTAATAAATCGTGTAAAGTGTCTTACAAGGTTGTGGAGATTGTTGCTAGTGCTGATGCTCCTAAACGTTCTTACAAAGATCTCTTTGCTTATGTTAAAGGACATTAACTTGAATCACAATGTAATGATGAGTCTCGTGCTCTTAAAACCTTTATTTCTCTTACTGTCTTGAGTACGACAACAACAAACAGAGATACATAAAAGAACAACGAACTGATTGATACATAAGCTTCTAACGCATAAACCGAGTTTTATTCAGTTCTTAAGAAGTGGTTAATGGCGCTTGTTCCCAGTTGCTTGCTCCCATGAGTTCATGACGTGGTTGACTATTTCTTCAACCCCAAGCCCATGCTTCACCTGAATATAGTTTAGCAATCAGATCTTTGTAAACACTAAAGCTCATTGGTACTATAAGTAATGAATCATATAAAACCTGAGCAAAGACGAATGGACCTCCATCACGCATGCGTAGAGCATCCCTTTCCATGACAGATAAGTCAGCTCCAACAGCTGCTGCGAGATCTGTCTTGTTTATCACCTTGCAGTTTCAACACACAAGAGAGTTTAATCACATTACCATAAACTTGATCATTGTAAGTTGAAGCAAACATAAGTATATATATACCAGAAGATCAGCTTGAGTGATGCCAGGACCGCCTTTACGTGGTATTTTATCACCAGCCGACACATCGATGATGTAGATGATATAGTCAGCCAGCTCTCTGCTGAAATTAGCAGCCAAGTTATCTGCAAACACACAACACTGAATCTATTCAATCTCATTTGATTCCTTGAGAAAACAGAAGCCATAACTCGAACCGCCTACCTCCACCAGATTCACAAAGAAGCAAATCAGTCTTGAACAAGTTTGATAACTCCTCAAGAGGACCTAGGTTGATACTGATGTCTTCACGGATGGCTGCGTGTGGACATCCACCGGTTTCAACGGCTCTGATCCTTTCTTCAGGAAGAGCTCCGTTCTTCACCAGAAACTCACCGTCCTCTTTGGTGAATATATCATTTGTCACCTACACAACGTTTACAAGACCAAAGTCACATGTCTACTGCACTGAGACCCAAAGGAAACAATCTTATGTCTGGTAATAATAATACTCACAGCGGCAAGACTGTACTTGTCTCTCAAGACTCTACAAAGAGCAAGCATCAATGCTGTTTTCCTGAGTTAACCATAAACAGAAAGGTTTAGACTTCTTGTCTGAAAAAACATTATCTAGAGATTGTTCTTTGTTCTGTTCCCAAATCTAAATAAACCAAACAGTCAATATGATTTGTTTGAAGTAGAGAAAAGACAGTTACCCTGTGCCAACAGGACCGCCAATACCGACGGTGAAAGCTCTCTCGGAGAAGTTACGGTCGTTAAGAGGAGGAGCTCGGCGGCTGAAGTATCCAGGAGAGTAGATGGGTTCGTGTGAGTGCGGTGCGAGTCCATCGTGGCTATGGTACACCCTCCCGTCCGGTCCTACCCATGACGTGTCACCACCGCCGCCTTCTGGTTTCCTACTTGACAGAAACAGATAGATTAGTGGATGATAACACGAACAGATCGCAGAAAGAATCAAGGGAACACGAACTTGTGGCCTTGCTCGTGGTCGTGATGGTGATGATCATGGTCATGTGAAGCCATTTTTCAAGGGACTTGGGGCTCTGCTTGGTTGCTGCGTTGACTTTCACTTGAGCTACTACGCGAGAGTGAATCTTGAACACACACAAGCGAATTCAAGAAGTAACCTTATCTCCCAAAGTGGTAGGAGATTCTTTATGTTCCCTCGGTACTTAGAATGACCTAAATGACCCTGTCGGTATCAACAATACTCATTTGTCATCTGTAAGAAATAGATTATCTTTCTAAATATACATCTTAAGCCTTGGTTAAGTAATGAATATTGTTTTGATATATACGTGTTCTTAAAGTGAGTTTGATTTTGAACTTACAAATCAAGAAAGAAGAAAAAAGGTTTTTTTTTTCAAAATTAAGATGAAACAAGAACCACAAAATCCAGACAAAGTGGAGTTTAGTTCCATGAGTACGACTAGAATGTTGATAAACAAAAATATCCTTGAAACGAAAGAAAGACAAAACAGCAGATAACTTCAATCACGATTCTATCCCCAAACAAAAAAGGTATGTGAAGTCGTCAATCAGAGACTCTTATCACATGAACAAGTTGGGTTTGGAGGCCTTGTAGGTGGTCTTGAGCTTCCTGGTTGGTGGTCTGACCTTGCGGAACACCAACGGGAACTTGATTTTGCTGTTGTGGAACTGCTTGGTGCTCTCCCTCTTGCAAAGCTTGGCCGGGACAGTTGCTGTCTTGATGATCTGGATGCAAGGGAACCTGACGCGGTGTCTGGACGCCATCTCGGTGTACATCTGCTCCACGGCTCCGTTCAAGGTAGTGTCACGGTACTCCTTGTACATGTTGTGGTACCCAGTCCTGCTCTGGTACCTCAACCAGATTCCAAAGTTCTTGATGGTTGTTGGGTTCTTCTCAAAGATCTGCAAACACAATTCAATCACGGATTATTACCTCAGTAAATTAACAATAAAGCTTTATAAAAACCGAAACAATGTGAAAGTGTATGTGAGCTCAAGCGTTATAGATTAAAGCTACGACCTTTACCAAAAGGTAAAGATTAAACCAAGAACACAAATACAATTGCTTCCAGAATACGTTAGGTCATTTACTAATTTTCCTACCACAACAATGTTCACATCAAAACTTCATATCGACCAGCGAGATTATATGAGCTTTGCATAAGCTTTGTGATAGTCCATATAAACTCAAGTGTTATAGTAGATTTGAGTGTCAAAGCTATGAACTAAGCACACAAATACAATTACTTTCCACCCAAGTTAGGTCATTTACTACATTTTCTAACACAATATTTTATATATTACAACTTCATATGGCCTAGCGAGATTAGTCATTACATATTAAGAGAAAGGAGAGAGTATGTTACCTCGTTGATGGCGAGCATCTGACCGTTACTCTTCTTAACCTTCTTCAGCTTCCTCAAGAAATACCTAATCCAGATTACAAACTCATAGTTATTAAGAGATAAATTAAACCAATAAAAGAGAATAAATCAATAAGAGAGGCGATAAAAAAAAGACTAACCAGAACTTGGACTTGGCACGAACCTCGTTCGTGGCCCAAAGCTTCATCCTGTAGATCTTAGGCTGCACATCTTTCTCTGTCGGGAGAGCTCTTCCGACAACCTGGTACTGGTGAAACTGCAAAAGAAAGACAAAAAGCCCCAGATTAGATTCAAACTAAGCTGAATGTTTGATACATCAACAATGGAGAAAGGATCAAAGTGCTTTACCCTGAAAGCGCCCATTTTCGTCGGTAGAAAGCTAAACAAATGGAGACGGCTAGGGTTAGTGCCGTTTATAAACGAGCGTACGCGAAAACCCTAATAGCAAAACTTGATATCTGAAAGCCCAATGGGCTGATAATTATATATCATTTCTTAAGCCCATCCAAATTGAATATGTTTTTTTAATCTGTTGGAACTTTAGTCCACAATTTTTTTTTATTCAAAATCAGCTTTTATAAATTATTTTGACTCTGGAATACAAACGAAAATAATCCTGTGTAATACCCCACTAGGCCAATCACATTATTATTAAACTAGATTTTTATTTCCAGTTGCTTTGTAATTTGTACAAAATTAAAACATAATTTATTTAATTTGACTAGATGATATTTTAAGGATGTGGTTGAAAGCTTAGTATATCATCAAAATCTGTCAACGTAGAAGTAATTGTTTGTTTGACAATGGTGCATGACTCTCTTACTAATTGTGCCGATCGAGAAAAAAACGTATGTTGGTTGGATACGAGGAGGTTTGGGTTGCTAAAATTTGCATTAAAAAATATCTCTTGCTCACTGCATATTGTATGATTACGCAGATATAAAATTATTATTTACGGTTTATTTGAATAATATCCATAGAGAAGTTATACACATATATTGCATTTTTAATTGTGGATTAGTCTGAACATTTCTATAGGTTCGGGATATATCGAGTTTAAAAAATATTCTCAAAGATGTTTACTTATATGTTCATATGAATATCACTTAACTCGTATTGTATGAAATGTGAGTTCAAAATCCATCTCCGCTTTAATTATGACAGACATGGTGAAAAGATTGTGGTCGTGGTCAGGGTAGAACTGGAATAACTCTCAATCTGGAAGATTATCTATCATCGCAACAGTGAAACTTTTCTTTGTCTGAAAATTATTTTCTTGTTTTTGCAATCTTGTCAGCTTATACATAAATGCTGCCATTAAGTGTTTGATTGATATCGCTTGCCACCGTTATTTATCCTATTTCACCAAACTCATTAAAGTCACACTAAGAGGTCCTCTTGCTGGTCCAAAGCTAGCTGACAGGCGATAAAGAGTTCTGCAAAGCAATCTTTGCCAAAAGTGTATATATGATGTCGAGTTCAAGTTTTCCGAAATAGATGTGAAATCAGTAGAAGAGGAAAAAGAGGATATACAAATTATCATAATTAATTTACAAATATGTAGTTAATAATAGCATGTCACATGTTTATATATTCATTCCGGTTGTAATTGTAGACAAGGCCTCTTGTATAGTATATTCCAACGATCTAGATGTGCAAAATATTATTGAATTTGCGAATTTGTTTTACTTCTAGTATGGATATGGTTTTGGCTTTCTATCGTATGTATTGTACAACCGGGATTTATGGTCTTTCCAAAAGAGAGAATAATATAAAATTGATTTAAATTTTGAAAATTGATTACCCACATGAAACTCGTTATAACTAGTCAACTACACTGATGCACAAAAAAATACATGAAGAAACAAATGACATCTTACAAGTTACAAATTGTATAACATTCTAGGGTCACTTGCTTCCACAGACACATTACTCGAACATTAATAAAACCACGCTCTCCGTCGACAAAAAGGTAAATTAAATAAACGATACGGGGTGTTTTTTTTTTTGGTAAAATATTAAATATTATACCAAATTTTTAGTTTTTGACAGAAATTACAAAAATAACAAATAGCAGAACGCAGAAAATAAACTAAACAATACAACAAAGAACGACAAAGACGAGTAACCGAAGCAAGGAAGCTAGTCTAACTACCAGCTAAGCAGCGGAAACGAGCGAGGACCAAAAACAGACTGGAAGGTCGGAGAAGAAGAGACGGTCGCCACGAGCTACCGAGAGATAGGCGCCCTCAAACCTAGAAGCTACGGCTCCTGCAGCTTCCGCAACCCGACTTAACACAAACCAGCGCGAAGAATCAACGCATGAACCTACTAAAAACACCAGACAGACGCACTCCCGACGACACGAGAAAGAGTTCCCACGCGACGATGCCCGTCGTTCGAAAGACAGATCTGAAGGATGCCGTCTCCAAACCCAACCTGTCGTGACTGTCTACACCCATTTAACCGAACCTACATATAGAAGGAGCGGACCACATAGAAATCCCTCCTCCGGGAACACACCAACAAGAGAATTAGCAGACCGAATGTCCCAACAAGAGAATTAGCAGAATTAACACACCAACAATTATCAGACTGAATTTAAATATATTTAAAGAATTAGGATACGGGGTGTTACAATAAAAAAGATACGTATTATCCGTGTATGATTATCTCTTATCTTTCCCCAAAGAAGCATGTGCATGACTACATGTAACTTGTTGTTCAAGAAAAGACTAGATGTAACTTATCGGACACTGTACTCATTTTATTTACGTTATATTAAAATATTATTATTTGTCTATTTTAATATCCATATGAAAATTATGAACAATTATCAGACTGAATTTAAATATATTTAAAGTATCTTATATATTAAAACAGAAGTCATGACTTCTTTTCATGTGTGATTTTTTAAATTTGGACCATTCTTAGAAAATATCTTATTTTACATAAGATCATTATTATATTTTTTAATATATTTATCTTTTTTATTTGAAATACAAATAAATATATTTAAAATGTTCTAACAAAATCTTTTTAAAATCTTCTTAGAATATTTTTAAATTTACTTTCAAACATTAGTTAGTTTTAATTTAAATTATCATAAAATATAATTACAAATTAAAATTGAATATAGTTTTGGTTTATAAACGAAAATTTAAATAAAATGAAATTAATTAATTTCACAAATACATATACAAATAATTTTTAAAGATTTTGTTAGAAATAAATATTTTTAATTTTAATTTTTTCAAATTTGTTTTCTAATAAAATAAAAAATCATGATTTTTTGATGAGTGATATTTTTATTTGGACCATCATTTAAATTTTATATTAAATGTATATCACTAATGCTAATATACATAATTATTTTAACTATTTTAATCATAATATCTTTTATTTAAAAAAAAAAAAAAATTCTAACAAATCTCTTGAAAAAGATTATAATAAGATCTTAATTGTCATAAATTGAATATAAATATTTTCAACTAATTTTGTAATTAGTAATGAAATGTTACTAAAAGAATAAAACTATATCCTATTTTATTAATTTTATAATAATATCTATCATTTTAAAATAAAAATATTATATTGAACAAAATATGATAAAATTATTTTAAATTGATAAGTTAACATATTTTATTTTCATAAATATAAAATATTTATGCTAAAAATATAATATGTTGGTAGAACGGGTTAATATTAGTAAACTATATAATACATGTATAAAAATTTAACTTATTTTAAACTTTTTAATATACAGTAATTTATTATATAAAGTTGATAAACATTAAAAAATTACTAAAAAAACTCTAGCGATTTGAATTACGGATCATAATTACAAATAAATTAAATATAAAATTATTTTCATATATGTTGTTTCATGCATTAAAAAATTTAGTTTAGTAATCAAACGTAAATTCAATAAGACAAATATATAATAAGCAACATATATATGTGATAATTTTAATTTACAACATGAAAACTATAAAATTATTATATTTGACATAATTATACAAACATTTAAATATGTGAGTAACATTAAAAATATATAATAATTATGTAAAACAAATATCTATATATATAAATAAGAAAATATATATCCGCACGGTTGTGCGGGTGGAAATCTAGTTTGTAAATTTAAATTTGAAATTGAAATAGTACTTTGTATTGTTGGACGCTTCAACGTCTATCATCCTATATAATCTCATGTGAATCCATCCATGATTTATACTTGTGACATTTTATATTTGATTTAAAAAATAAATCCAATCTTTTCACAAGTTTCAACCAAATTTCCATATCCTACGTTGAGCATATCTTTTAACACAATACAAGTAGTAGTGATTGTCATGATCTTTATATAATGCTAAATCAAATCTTGTAATGATGATCAATATTTTTTTCATAATTTCATGTTTGATAGTCTATTGTATATATTAGAAGATAACAATATCATTGTACAGTTTAGATACGCTATCTTCTAATAGTATATTATCATCTCTAACTAATGTTTTCATGTTGTATAATTTTGTCTTTTTCTGAAAAAAATTAATACCAATAAAAACTCTTGGGTCTGCCATTGGCATCATCTAAATTAACTATACATACTTTCCCACCTCACCTACCCCAAAAATAATAATAGAGACATGTTTTATTATACAAAAAAACTGAAATTCTTGCAACCCAGTATTAAGTCATAGAGGGAGAGAGAGAGAGAGAGTACATTCGAGAGGATCAATCATAACAAATACGCTATATGTGAGGCGATTCAAAAAGGTAATAAAACACAAATAGATAATAAATGACAAATTAATTTTTGTGTGTTTATATGTATTATATATTTGATAATTTTCAAATTTATTGAGAAATTTAAAGAATATGATCATTTGCATATGTTATGAATAAATAATGAAAAGTAAATAAAATAAAAAATATGATCCATTGTTTCATCATGTTTAAACATAGATTGGCTTTCTATTCTCCATATCTATGAATGCTTCCATAGATAGACATCAGCCATGTTCTTTTAGAAGTTGCTGCGACACACTCGGACGACTGCAAAACACAAAGGAAAATAAGGAAGTTGCCGCTGTGGGGGGGAAGGTGGTTGTCGCTGAATAGATAATATGTACACTGTACAAGCCACTGTTTTTCAGCGATAAACAATTGTCTCAGGTTCACCGTAATTGTTAACAGCGGCAGCCTCTCCAAATTCGTAGATGACAAACTACTCAGTGTTGACGGCATTTTTCTGTGTAGTTAGCTACCAAGAGCATTTTCCAAAGTAAAATTCCATTTTTTTCAAAATGAAATAAAATTGAATATGAAATTAAAATGTTCTAATCATGATTAAGCAAGGACATGGAATAAGGGGGTGTGGTTTCAGGGTCCAAACATTTTTTTAACAAAAATAATGTTAAAAAAATGGTCCAATTTTTTTTAAAAATAATTAGAAATAAAGGCCAAAAAAAGTTGTTTATTACATGTTAAAAAACCTTTACATTCCGAGTAATACCCAGATACCGTCTTCTATTAGTCTTCTATTAGTCCTTGATACCGATTCTCATCTAATTATCAGTCCAAATTAAGAATATATATGTTCCACTTCAAATCTCACTCTTAATGAAACACTTAAAAGCTTTAGCCAAATCCACGAACTTTGTGTATTTTCCTTAATCTCCCAAAAATATATATTTCTCAGAAGATAATGTTTCGTCGAGTAAACCAAATACAGTGAGACGTATATATATATATATATATATTCTGATTTTATTATAATGCTAACATTATTTAAATCAATTTGGCTGTTGTATTTCAAATCAAAATTTATTGTAAATAAAATGTTGATACAATAAGCAACTTGTTTGAATTTCAACTCCAATTATTTGATTCTAAAGTCAGTGTATTCATAGAATATTTCCAAATCTAGTAGAGAAACAAATAATTCTCTATTAAACTATTATTTCGACGCATTCTGTGATATAGATACGGTATATGACTCTCTTTTTACTTCATTTTACTAGACTGTTTTTACATAGTCATGATAATGGAACGGGTACACGTAGAAGTAAAAAATACAGGACAACTGAACGCAAAATATTTAATCTTTTCTGTGTGTTTTGTGGGTTTGTTTTTTGGTAAAAATGTTTACCACTTTCGTGTTTTTACATAAACTCAAAGGAAACAAGAAGCGGAAGTACAAGAATTAAACTAACAACAACAAAATACAGACCGGACAAACACAGCATTGCCTTAACTGAAAGGAGAGGATATCAAGAGGACGCATGCTGCCGCCGTTGAATGGGGAGAGCTTCGGTTAGTCTCTTGCGCTCAATTATCAGCACATAGAAAAGGATGTCCATGATGCATATAGTAAATCCATTTTAGATAACCGGACACTAGAACACCACTGGGCACTAAGATTTAAATCGACTTAAACATATCTGACCATAAAAATCAAATCCAACATATAAATGCATGCCATAACTTCACGACATGACTTCACACGCCATAACTTAATCCATACAAAGAAAAAGACAAAACAAATTGGTGAACAGTGAACACGATACTGACATCTTCAAATTCAATAATATTTAACGCCACTAGCTTCGAGAGACACACGCCACGAAACAGCAGTAGTAATAAAGACAAGACTCCAAATTAATTCAACGTAAGGTACGGATACGCTGCGACGCGCCTAGACAAGAACACCGTACATCCGTCCTTGGGAGATATTGTGGGACAGTACACGATCTCATCGCAGCCGTCAGATCGAAGCCTCTTGAAATCCAGCAGCGTCGAGAACATGGCGATGAAGAGCACGAGGTGGTTCAGTGCGTAACGCTGACCTACGCACTGGTGAGAGCCCCATCCAAAAGCGAGAAAGTTGCGTTTGAACACCTGGTCTTCTTTCCTGGTCTCGCTAAACCGGTCTGGATCAAACTGGTCCGGTTCAGTGAACCCTTGGAACGATGAGTCGAAGACCGAGGGAAAGACGATGGTTCCTTTAGGTACAGCGTAAGTTTTCGTGAGAGGGAAGTCTACAGCTGCCACGTGTGGGACCATAGTCGCCGGTGGCCTGTATCTCACAACCTCACGCGCCACGTTGAGCGTGTACTTCATCTCCGCGAGCTGATCAACTGTGATCAACGCGTTGGACTCAGGCGTCCATATGCTTCCAACTTCCTCCCTGACTCTCCTCAGCACATCCGGCTTCGACTCGAGCTGCGTCACCGCCCAGAGAAGCGATGACGTGGACGCGTCTTGCGCGGCGAAGAGGAAGTCGAAGAGGAAGCCTCCTATCTCCTCGTCTCTAGAATGAGGCGGAGGCGGATTACCGGATGCAGCCTCCGCGACTATAGGCTGCATCCAGAAGTCTATCAGACACGTCGGCTCTTCTCCGGCCGCCATCCTCGCTTTAGACTTTCCCGCGCATACCGCGAGTATGTTCGCCAGCCTCTTCACCGCCATGCGAGCCTTGTGGAAGGCAGACCCTGGAATGTCAAAAGGGAGCGTCATGGTTCCTAGGTTGAAGATGTTGTAGTCCGTACGGAACCTGTTTTTATCTTCCTCGTCAAGGTACGGTCCGACAAAAACCGTCTGAGAAGTTTCCAGGTTTAGATCACGGACAAGGTTTCTAAGCGACATAGGACCGTTACAACTCTCCTCCCATAGCCGTAGGTGACGGAGGATGATTACTTGCATGAGCTCAGAGTATGTAGAGAGTGCCTTGGGGGTGAAGTTTGGAGCAATCTGTCGGCGAACTGACTTGTGATCGTCACCGAACATGTAGATGAAGTTGTGGTCACCGAAGAGCTTCTTGCCGAAGGGATGTCCAACGAAGTGGAAGGCATCGGGGCGTACGTTGGTGAAGATTTGATGAGAAAGCTCCGTGTCTCTGATGTAGACTATGAATCTCCCGACGAGGTAGTTGGCGGAGAGGCCAGGGGAGTTTCCGGCCAAAGCGGATTGCTTGTACCAGAAGGAAGTGGGGTCACGGACAACTGAGACGGCGTTTCCGATGATGGGAGGGACGAAGAGAGGGCCAGGGAGGTTACCTTTTTTGCGAAGGTAAGTGAGTTGCTCGAGGAGAAGGTAGAGAAGTAATGCTGAGATGAGTATGTATGGTGAGAGAGAGGCTAATATGGAAACAGAGCTAACCATCATTCTTTGTTTATTTTTTTAGCTGGTTGTATATTTCCGATGATACTCATGAGTCTCAAAAGCTGAGTTATATACACAAAATGTACAAAACGTCGATAATATAAGAATTATATATTGTAACTGTCGACGACGGATGCATGCAATTTTGGCAACATGTGTGCTGTCCACCAACACGTGTGGATTCCAACCGGTAAGTGGAAATAATACAGAAACGGTAAACATAGCCTTTATCTATATTTAAATTACTTTAGCCTTTTAGTAAAAAAAAAATCTCTGTACTTTGTTTGGCAGTTCCATTTCGTACACGAGAACTTCAAAGTAAAGTGGGAATTGTCCAATTCAGTGTTGGACAAAAAAAAACTCTTAACAAAATAAGAAAGAATTATAATTTGATTAAATATGTATTGAAATACACTTTCTGTTAGAATAAGTTATATTTGATTAAATATGTATTGAAATATATATATCAAAAAGAGATTTGTAAAGCCATTCGCAAAGTAACTCTCCCTCTTCTCTCTTAAAAAAATCTTTTAGAGGGAGAGTTCAGTCTCTGATGGCTTTGCTGGTCCTTCTTCCGGCAGCCTCTTTCCCGGTGTTCGGGATCAGTTTCCGGTATGAGTGGTCTCGTTGACACTTTATACTCGGACTTTTGACTTCGGCGATGCTCCATCTCCTCGGAGTTATCGGCCGGCTTTTTGACTCTGACGATGTCGACTTGTTCTCCGGTGACGTCGGCCGGCTTCTTCTCCGGTCTTTTCCAGAGTTTTTTTTTCTGTTCAGTTGATCCTCACCTCTACCTTTCTTTCTAAGTCTCAACCCTCTTTTGATCTTGGATCCGATTGCTTCATCCTCCTCTTGCTTAAAGTTTATTCATCTTCAAACTTTTTCTTATCATTAAAGATGACTAATTTTCAAATCAGGATAATGGGATCTTGGAGATCGATTGGGTGCGGTTGTTTCTTCTCTTGTAGGTGAGGATCGTGTTACGGCGTTGAAGATTGGTTCTCTTGGGTTGGCTGCTCTGTTGAGTGGTTCTTCCATCAGTTTGATTGGCTTCCGGCGGCTTGCCGGAGTTCAGTCGAGAGACCTCTCCGTCCGTGAAGATTTGTGGTGGGTTCTCCGTAAAATAACACGTGTATTCGGTTGTTCGAATCTTGACGCGTGGATCATGAGCGGCTCATCTCTTTCTTTCGATCTAGGTTTGCCTTTTTTGGGTCTTTATGTTATATATTTCTGTTGTTGTTTTTTTTGGGTCTTTTTGGGTCTGGTTTATACAGAAGTTTGGTTAATAAAACATCAGTTGACAAAAAAAAAGAAAAGAATAAGTTATATCAGTAGAAGGGTACAACATCCTATTGGCAATCGAAGAAATTCCTAAACTGATTAAGTAGGATAATTTTCTGTTATAGACTTATAGTGATGAAAACAATCTTCAAGAAAAACACCTTTTTTGGGCAAACACATCACAAACAATGATACGAGGGGGGGAGGGGTGGGGGGGAGTTCATCTACAGATATGTAGTTAGAGCATAAACATCGAAGATCCTTAAGTGAGTTTTTCTAAAAAAAGTAATGCCGGGGACTCCACAAAACAGCTAAAACCGATCACAAAAGTCGCCAAAAAAGGATTCACTTTCTGCTGTTTCTTGTACTGTTTGCGGCTCTCACTCATATGTGGCGGTCCGCGATCGATTTTCTTTTTAAATCAGAGAAAAAAACTTTTTAAAGAAATCCAAAAAACGGTTTACCGATAATCATGGCCTTAAAAATAAATGTTATAATCTTTCTATGCATATAAAGGCCGGCCCTTGGACCAAAAGGACATCGCTGAGGCCTTTTACAAACAAAGTTGGTCCTCAGTTTTATAATTTTTCTTGGTACATGTTGGCATTATTGCGATGGCCGAATAATTCGTGTTTGAGATTTCAAAATGCATTATTTTTTCTGTTTTCAACAAATCTTAAACCAATTATACATAAACCTAAAACAAAGAGAACTATGGAAATTATGTATATACATGAAACACGTTAAACTTAACTAGGACAATAAAGTTTAAAATAAATCAGATTAATTATCCTAAACATATGACAAACAATTACACCCCTTATCAAATTCACGTGCCTCACTTCGAGAAACACATCACAAACAATGATAAAATCACAAACTTCACTTTAACAAACAATAAATAAATCTTTAAAAAAAATATTGTTTCCAAATCAATTTAACGGCAAGTCGGGAAACGCTGCGACACGCCTAGATAAAAGCACCGTGCAACCATCCTTGGGCGATATCGTGGGACAGTATACAATCTCATCGCAGCCGTCAGATCGAACCCTCTTGAAATCCAACAGCGTCGAGAACATGGCGATGAACAGCACGAGATGGTTCAATGCGTAACGCTGACCCACACACTGGTGAGGACCCCATCCGAACGCTAGGAAATTGCGTTTAAACACCTGATCTTCTTTCCTGGTCTGGCTAAACCGATCCGGATCGAACCGGTCCGGTTCAGTAAACCCTTGGAACGAGGAGTCGAAAATCGATGGAAAGACAATTGTACCTTTTGGGATAGTGTACGAGGTGGTAATAGAGCCGTGCTTAGAGGCTTTTGAAAAAGACATTTGCCTAAAGCCTCTAAATTTTGTAAAAATTTTAAGACTTTATAAATTAAAAAAAAGGATACTTTTACATGATAGTTAGCATAGGGTCCGATTGGTAATGGCTGTAGCTTTAAATATTTTGCTGTAGAAAAAAATCTGTAGACTTTTTGCTGTGGCTTTAGATTTTATTGCTGTAGAATTTTATTGAAGCACTAAAAAATTGCTTTGGATATTTGGCTCTGCAGAGCACTTGTACAGCTGTAGGATATTTTAAGAGCTGTGGTTTCAAAAAAAAAATTAAAGCTTGATTGCTCTGAATTTGGTGCTGTGGAAATAAATAGGGCTGTGGACAGCACCTACAGCAACTACCAATCACCCCCATATTCTCTTAGTTAGATTTTTATTTTTATTTAAATTTAAATTAGACTTTTGTTTAAAGTAACTAGGTTTGTGATCATATTTGCTATATTTTAAATAAAACTATAAAGATTATACTTCTAAAAAATTGTAAATATTTGATCACATTGGTCTTTTTTTTATATAGTATGAGTTAGAATTATTTTATATATTTATGAGAATTTGATAAAGAAAATATAATATTTTCAATATATAGTTTATTTAAATGTTAAGATTTACATTTTTGACAGCTACCAACATTTTAATCAAAAATTTATATCATTGTATTTATATTTCAAATTTATACTTTTTGTTCATGATTTAAAAATTTTATTTTATAAAATTTTGGTGAAGAAAATTTAGAAAACGTTTATGTAATAATTCAAAACTTTTGAGTGTTTACGTAATTACTTGGTGACTTAATAGTTTTCTATAACCCTTCGATTACACAACCATATATTTTATAAATAATTGCAAAACGTTCTGTTATTCTTTTGACTATCTGGCTTCAGGGTTGAAGTATCTAAAGCACATCACAACTTCTTCTTTTTTTTGTTTATAACCCAGGATATCCGGCGGGCCAAGGTCTACCCGAATAGTCTTCTGGGAGCTTGTCTACTGGAGCTAAACAAACCCGATTGTTTTCAATTAAAATTAGATATTCATGTCGACTAACCACACAAACAGATAAATATGAGTTTCGTAGGTTTGTAGAGTGCTTAGCACTTTTCCAGGCCCACTGTACTACTCTCGACCACACTTGTGTGGTTAGCACATTACAACTTTGTCAAGAAAGAATCACATTACAAGATTTCTTTTAATTCAAAAATTCTTGGATATTGATTTTTCTATTTTCTTCATTCTCTTTTGAATATGTAATTGCCTTTCAACTTTGAAGAATCATTTGGTATTATGAATTTATGATGATATATACTAGTAGTCAATGAACGTTATTAGCTAAGTTAAGAGTTGATATCACAAGAGAGAAGAGCTAAGGTAAGAGTTCAAGTTTTTTTTGGACGAGTTCAGGTTTAAGGAGAGCTCTATATCTTTCCAGATTTGACGACTTTCGAAGTTTCTAATCTCTTTTCTTCATGAATCTTGAGAATTGTTTAGATAAGGGTGGTCAAAAACAATCATATCCTATATATATCGCAACTCTTGTGCTGCTGTTTTCTTGAGACTTGAACACATTTCATTGGCGACCCCATTGCTTTTAGAGAGAATTTTTGTAATCTTAGAAGATGAGCTATCTCTCAAGTGCCTTATGTTTTATTCATATAACTAATAACAACATTGGGCAGCTAAAAGGCTGTACTGTATACCCTCATAGAACAAGCTTAAGGCAGGGTTTACTTATAGCCAGATTTTGTTTAAATCCCAAATAGCAACAAAAACATACAATACAAGGCAACTTTCATATGAATCTATTTCTGTTATTGGTGTTTTAGTCAGTAATTCTTCTCTTCTACTCGGTAACTTTTGACCAAACAAACGCCACAACACAAAGAAACTTCACAAATCCTTAACGAGATCATAAAAAAGAGCAACACTTAGCAAAACAAGAGCTGAAAAGTATGTCATTGTGTTTATCTTATTCAAAGAGAATTTGCTAGAATAAATAACTTCACAATCCTGAACGAGATCATAATAAACAAAAGAGCAGCACTTTGTGTTATAAGCAAACTAAGTTCTGTAATGGATTACACCAACATTAAACAACAGCTTTTGATTCCTTGCTGTCCTGCAACAAAAAAAAAAATCATTCCATCATCATTAATTCATCATTACCATTCTAATGAGAAACACAAAGCTAATGTATAACTAACACACTTACTTGTGGTTCACTCACATACCACTACCAAGACGACTTCTTGATACCCATCAATTCACCTTTATTCGCCAACCCACGGAAACAGATTCTCGACATCCTAAACAGCTCCGTCACGGACCTAGACCGACCAGTGAACACGCACCGGTTCCTTATCCTCGTGAACGCAC
This sequence comes from Brassica rapa, assembly GCF_000309985.2. Classification (NCBI taxonomy): domain Eukaryota; kingdom Viridiplantae; phylum Streptophyta; class Magnoliopsida; order Brassicales; family Brassicaceae; genus Brassica; species Brassica rapa. Next base: position 17,876,582 of record NC_024798.2, read on the forward strand.
TGTTCCTCGGCAACTTCGACAGCTTGTACCGATTCTTCTCCCTCATTTCGCTGGGAAGCTCCGGATCCTTGCAGAACGCCTTGTAGAGCTTCCTCCTCAGCTCGAACCTCGCCGCGAGCAGCCTGCGCCTGTGATCGGCGCTGTTTCGCTTCACTCCTTGCTCCGTGCCGCTGTGTTTCGACGCCGGTTTGGTAAGCGTCGTCGAGATTTGTCGGGTTTGGATTTGATTGAGATAGTTCGGGGCTTTGATTTGGGAGAAGGAGCGTTGGCAGTAGGAGGATACGTTTGTTAGGAGGCCTCGGAGATTGGCCATTGGTTCCCGGAGATTTAGATCGCACCGCCGCGGGATTTGATTAGGGTTTCTGTCGGAACGAATCAGAGCGCTGTGCTTGCTTCTTCTTGTCGCAAATGGTGAAGAAGGTTTTGGGCCTGATTAATTTGGGCTTAGTTGGGCCATGTTATTCTGAATTGTAACCCTTTTATTTTTGGTTTTGAGAGGAGGTTCTGATTAAAAAATTCTCAAAATATGAAAAACAGTAGATATCAATAAATTATTGTTTTGAACTATTTTAAAATTATGAAACTTCCATTTCGAAGTATTTTATGATTTTGAACATTTTTAATAAAATATAAGTATTTTTTATTTATATTTGAAAATTAAGGTTGAGAATTCCCACTGAAAATGTTCTTATTGTGGCTCTATATTTAATGTTGAGAAAATAAATGTGAATATGATATATGTAGAGACTATTCAGAGATATGTCATTATTAATTAATTAATGTACCAAATCTTTTTTTTTTATCATTTCTTGAAATTATTGAAATATATATATCTTCCATCATTTTATCTTGGTTATGTCAATGTTGTTTGTCAAGTGGAGTTGAGTTTACAATTTTTATGTTCGTGCTGTCTTGGATTTTTTGCTTGAGAGACTCCAGCACTTTCTTGAACTCATCTAATGTGACTTCACGAGTCTCACACTCTTCTGAGCTGCTTCCAGGCCATTGTAGACCGATCTGAATCTCCCTGAACCTGTTGAATGTCTCCTCCACTTGCTTCTCAGGATGTCCACTAAGATACTGGATTATAGCCTTGAGACATAAACAACACTTGACAATAAGCGAGAGAAAAAAAAAAGGAATTTAAACCTAGTTAAAGGGATTACTATGTGACTTGCCTGGTAAAAAGGACGTCTTGCATCTGTTATGACTTCATCCTCTAAACACTTACATTTTAAAGCCTCTTCAATGTTTCCCTATATTTAAAAAAAAAAATAGCTAGAAAGAGTGAAGAAAGTATACGTACGTAGTTTTATATACGTTGAAAATTAATTTAGAAGCAAACCAAGTAGATCAACATCTCCACAAGCAACATTTCAATCTCATAAGCCTCATGACCTCTCTCTTCTTTTCTTGCTTTCTCTAATGCTTTCTTTAATATCTCCACTCCTTTTGCTTCTTTTCCACTCGTTTCCATCTTCACAATGTCTCTCTGCAAGAAGGAGAATAATTAGGGTTTTGATGGCTGCAAATTTGATCACACAAAGAAAAAGAGAGAGAAGATTTTGTATGTAATTAAAGCAACCTGAAGCAACTCAAAATCCGGATTTTCCTTGGAAAGCAAGGATTCAAATTCGATTTCAGCATTTGCAAGGGAAGAAGTATCAGCACTATATGAGTGCAAATCAAGCAATCTCTTCAATGCCAACTTTCCTCCTCGAATAGCCCCCATTGAAACAGATCTTGAGAGGGTATTCTGAGCCCTTCCACTTCTTCTCGAAGAAGCCTCCTTACTAGTGTTTTTAACATTATCGTCTCTTCTTTTTTCAACAAGGCTTTTACGTATACTATTTTTGCTATCTGGAATGTCAGTGTTTTCGTTATTCTTTCTCCATAAACGATGGTATATGTACTCCCAAGCAACATAGACACCAGCAAGGGCGAAAACGGGTGCAACTACTGCTCCATACTTTGTCTTCATGGTGAACTTGTTCTTGAACCGATTTGTTTGTTTGATTCTTTGTGGTTTTGAATGTCAAATATTATAAAATTCATTCTTTGAAAGTTACTTTTATACATAAAGAATATAGTATTGTAAATGGAAGAGGAAAGTATTATTCTAATATTAGAGTCTTGTATCATAGGTAAAGAGGTTATTATACTTTAACCGAGGAGGCACTCGAACAAAGAATATGTTGCCATGGGTATTTTCCAAGTTTCCAAAACTTTGGAAAAGAATAATATTTTCTTGATCTTAATTCCTAATCAAACTAAAACATACACTAGTCTCCGAACTTTGTCACATCAAATAGAGAAACCGTACTTGCTTGTTTAAGCAAAGAAGTTTTATGACTTTCTGTAAAATTGAAGTTACTTCTTTCTGAAGTAACAAATTGTTGCTTTCGTGTTGGGAAACTAACACGAAGAAAGATTTAAGAACTAAATACAACAGAAATCTATTGTCAATTTTTTTACCCATGAGAAGAGAAAATGGCTTCTACATCTTTTCTAGGCCATACACAGAAACTTACACTTCTTTTCTCTAAGCAACAAAAATAGAGTGTGTTTTTTAGACGCTGAACACTGCCGCAGCGTTTACAAAAAGAACAGGGCTAATATGAACTATACTGCGGCAGCTGCTGCGCATCCAAGCGCCGCGGACATGATCATATCCGGAAAGCCAACTGGAGCCTTTAGTTATCAGCGTCTTTCGGGATGAATATTTGCCGGCTAAGTACGCATGGCGGTCTCTCTTTGAAGTGAGCTCAATGCTTGCTTCCGCTAAACCACATTCCTTCTCAAAGACCATTCTTTTTTTTTTTTTTTTTTTTTTCTGAATACCTCTCAACATTCAATCTTCACAAACTTCCTTCGTTGCCTTCGAGGTACAGTTTGCAAATTTCAAAAGGATTTTTCTATTTTATCTTTCTTATTACCCAAAAACATATCTCTAATATAAAATAAAACATAAATTAATTCAGGAATAAATTTATTAACTGACAATTTTTTTTATTTCAGTTTGTTCTCTATCTCCACACACACACATATATATATAAAATTGATAGAGTATATATTAGACTAAAAGATAAATAATTATGAATGCGCATTGTAACTTTCTTACAATGTCGACGTGGGATGATTTTTTTAACATCTCTCTTTGTTAGTATATCAAAGCAGGATAATATAAACATTATGCAAAATACCAACACAACAGTTATTTATATTCTTCGTCTTTTTTTTTACAATTAAACTCGTATAATTTTAATAGTAAGAAGCTTTGGAAACGTCCAAAAGAAAAAAAAACTATTTTAAGAGTATATTTGGCACCATATTCGAGTGCTACAAGCATACAACTTTATAGCCACAAGATCAATCAATTAAAGAAGAAACAAAAGAAACTTTAACGATTTTTTAAAAAGTGAGGGAAAGTATTAGATGGAGGCGGTGCAGAGGATGAAAGAAGGAAAATGCGAGGAGGCGGTGCAGCTCCTTCGCGACGCAAACATTCGATACAAAAACGAGCCTGAGGATATCTTTAGGCCTCATGCATGTTTCTGCATTGTATATTTCGAAAATTGGAAAATGCCATGTAATTCTGCAAATTACGTACACATTTAGAAGATGATAATATGCATTTCCGAGGTATAAGTATCACACCGCTGAAAATGAATTATTACATTAAAAACATACTATAAGTTTACGAAAGATCCAAATATTAGCAAAAAAAAAAAAGTTTACGAAATATATTGAGGAATGATATATGCTTGCTCTCAAGTATCCGACAGAAATAGTGTCCATATATAAAGACAAGCAAACACGCACTCGTACGCAGACGCAAAGAAGTAGGCTATGGACAGAATCACAGCCACGTGAAGTATCAATATTCGGTGTTCAACACATGTCAATACGGAATCAGTGCAAAGATTCAAAAACAATACGGAATCAGTGCAAAGGTTTCTTTTTAAACCTTTCCTTTTTGTAAAGAAAAGAAAATGATACTACAAACCTGACTAGGTAGGGTCATGGGTTCGATTTCTCCTGAAAACTAAATTATCACTAATTGGCCAGTCTGGATTTGGGCTTCGGTCCAAATTGTTTACATGTTGGGCAATAATAGATGATTGATCCACCCCCTGACATTAGTCGGAAGGTAATCCAAATTCAGATCAAACAGTGTGGTACGCTTTCGGGCTAATCCACTATGTAACATTAAGTGCGTTCTTCCCAGAACTGACCGGATCAGCCGATAGAGTTTATCAAAAAAAAAACCTGACTAGGTTACATTCAACTCTAAACAAACGACTTCAACGAAAAGGACAGATCATGCAACTACATATAGAAGCTTATAGTAGTACGTTGGCATTGCTGGAGGGCCTGGAGGCTGAAGAGCCTCATGTATTAGACGTGCCCCACACCTCCATGCATGTGGCAAATTTAAATTACATTTTCTAAGAAAACGTAATGTTGTTTTTCCTCTATTAACAAACATCCATGTAACGCGTTAAACAATATAAAAATGTGATGGTAAAACCGTAAAAGCATATAAATAATTCGGATTACATAAAAAATTGTAGAACATCATCAAAATTAAGTTTCCTTAGAACATCAACAACAGCATTCAGTCTTCATTCTCTCATATTCATATTTTAAGAAATTGTAGAACATCATCAAAACTGAATGTGAACAAAGGAACAAAACCTGAATTCATTTTCTCATTAAATAATTTAAAGTGTTGTAATAATAACATTTTACGTTTTAGATAGGTAATATTCTCAATCATTTTTAATCTAAAACTAAAATATGAATATGCTATAAATCTCAGCTTAGAGAGAATACATTCATTAAAATGAAAGGCGATGGCAGGATAAAAAAAAAAGAACTCAAACTACCTGAAATGGACAACAAAGTTAAGAAATAGGGGTCAAATTTGAAGTGATCATACACACTGTTCGAACCTGTAATTTAATACGTTGAGGAAAAAAAATCAACAAAAATATATGCAACTAATAACAAATAAAATAAATAAAAGGACACTAAACACACATTTGGGTATAAGACAAGAAGTAATATGGATTAAGACAACACATTCTCAGTTTCTCACCACTCTAAGCCATACACTACTTAAAAAAATTGTCAATATAAATTTACTTTAATAGTTATTAGTTTATGTCCTTAATTTCTCTCCTAGAATGTTTCCAAGCTAAAAGACTAATTTGATTTGCTAGCATATTTTCTTCTCAATTCTACATAATCTATTTATTCATTCCTAGTCTCTAGATTATTGGCCAAATGCTAAACAACAATTCACATATGTTCATCTCTCATCATCACTATTTACAGATACGCGATTTTAAATGAATTGATTAAAGTAATTTTAATTACTATACGATTTAACAAATATTTCAACCAAAATCTCACTTTGAAAATGAATTTAAATAAATTTAATGTATATTAGTATCAATCTTTATTTATTTTATGTATGTTATACAGTTAAATTGTTGATTTTTGGAATGAAATTATGTGAAATGACTTTTTATATTTATTCAAAAAAAGTTCACCATTTGACATAAATAAAATTGAATACTCATTTCATCCATTCCACAAATAAATAGATAAAATAAAAAAAAAGAATCATTTCATAACAAATTTGGTTATGAATGAATGGAATGAAATCTATTTCATTTTTGATATATTTCATTCCATTTATTTTAATTACACTAATTCCTTATTATTTTCTGAGTTACAGTTTGTGGTTAAATAATTCAAAGTAACACATGTTTATACAAACACGCCCATATAATAAAATTGATAAAAAAAATAATTTTATTAAGAAACTAAAATAAACGTATCTGATAGTTATATAGGGTTTATTAATTTGATTTTTAATTTCTCATGAAAATACATTAATATCATAGTCAGCATTCACTGTAGCCAGAATTTAGTATTTCCACTGCTTTTGTTAACTAAAAATGAAATTAGGAGATGTATTCAAAGTGACATTTGAACTAATTAGTATTAAAATGAAAAATCTGTTATTATTCATACATGAATATTAACCAACTTTTATTGAACTTATTTAAAATGTAACTTATCATTCACTATTATTGGAAATATTTTTAAATATTGGTTTTGAACAAATTTGCGGTGATTTGAAGATGTTTTTTTGGTAAATTTTTTGTAACATTCCGGTTTATAATATATAGAAAAGTTTAAAAGAAATTTAGTTACATATGTCATCAAAGTGAATTTAACTTTTTGATCACATTCAGAAAAAACTATAGAACTGAACGGGAATAGTGACCTATCGGTAAGTGATTCTTAATATCGTATGAGTGAAGTTGAAAAACACATGGAAATGTCATGGAGTGATTATAAGAGCAGTAAACAAAATTTTCAAGCTTCCAAAAAATTGAAGATCCATTGTGATGATGGATGGTTGCAATTTCTAAATTGAAAATATCAAAATTTAGTCTCATTGTTTTGGATGGAATTGATTGTTTTTTATACTTTTAATTAACATCACCATAATTTTCATATTCACATAAAATCGTCTAAAATTATTTAAAAATCAAATCATTTTAAGTTTTCTCAAATATTATATATTGACATTGAACTCACCCCCTTAACCAAGATATGCAGATTGTATTTAGAATAAAATCCACCAAAAAATAATTTAAAATGCATAATAAAAACAAAAACGACATTTTAGGAATAAAATATAGTAAAATCATCGTCGCTACACACAAGCAACTATAAATCAAAGCTAAGCAAATAACCTTTTCACCAAGTTCCTTCTCCTTCAAAGTCTTTCACTTCAACAATCTTTCATTCCTTAGATAAGTTTACGTAAAAGACTCCAAAGAAACAAACCATGGTTGTTGTGTTACAGCCAGTCCCAAAAGGCAAAACGAGTTCGGTTTTAATCCCAGTTGTAGACTTAGCCGACCCAACTTCCAAAACCCAAATCGTTAAGGCTTGCGAGGAGTTAGGCTTCTTCAAAGTCGTCAACCATGGTGTTAGACCCGATCTTTTAACCCAGTTGGAGGAAGAAGGGGCCGTTTGTTTCACCATTTGTCATTTCCATTCAAATGATTCATTTGTATGATCTATTCAAATGATCCATTCAGATTTTTGTGATTGTTTGTTTGTCCATCCACATAGCTCATCTAGATGAATCATCTAAATGGATCTTATGTTTGTTTCTTTATTTTCATTACCATTCAAATGAGTTTAGCAAACAAATTACCAAAATACCCTTATGTTGATTTAATCATATGTTTGACATTAATTTTAACTATATTACATTTAATTATTTAATTTATATATTTACATTAGAATTATTTCAAAATTAACGAGTTTTCTTTTTTGCGGTTTAAGCGGGAAAACAAGATTTTTCGGTTTTAGCGGAAAACAAGATTTTTCGGTTTTGGCGGGAAAACGAGATTTTTCGGTTTTGGCGGGGAAATACAAATTTTCGGTTTTGGCGAGAAAACAGGTTTTTTGCGGTTTTGTCGGGAAACACGTTTTTGGCGAGAAAACACGTTTTTGTGGTTTTGGAGGGAACCACGTTTTTGCGATTTTGGCGAAAAAACGCATTTTTACGGTTTTGGCGGGAAAATGCGTTTTTGCAGTTTTGGCGGGAAAACGCGTTTTTGCGGTTTTGGCAGGAAAACATGTTTTTGGCGGGAAAACATGCTTTTGATGTTTTGGCGGGAAAATGCGGTTTTGCGGTTTTGGCGGGAAAACGCAGTTTTAGCGGGAAAGCACATTTTTGCGGTTTTGGCGAGAAAACGCGTTCGGGAAAACACGTTTTTGCGATTTTGGCGGAAAGCGTGTTTTTGCGATTTTGTCGGGAAAACACGTTTTTGGTGGGAACACATTTTTACGGTTTCGCGGGAAAACAAGATTTTTCGGTTTTGGCGGGAAAATACAAATTTTCGGTTTTGGCGAGAAAACACATTTTTTGGTTTTGGCGGGAAAACATGTTTTTTTTTGTTTTGGCGGAAAAGTACGTTTTTGCAATTTTGGCGGGAAAGTACGTTTTTGCAATTTTGGCGGGAAAACACGTTTTGCGACTTTGGCGGTAAAACATGTTTTTTTGTGTTTTGGCGGAAAAATGTATTTTGGGGTGTTGGCGTGAAAACATTTTTTTTTTGTGATTTGTGCATGAAAACATGTTTTTCAATTTTTGCGGGAAAACACGTTTTTGCAATTTTGACGGAAAAATATTTTTGTGCAATTTTAGCGGGAAAATACGTTTTGGGGTTTTGGCGTAAAAAAATAGTTTTTAGCACGGGAAAAAGTGTTTGTCAGTTTTGTCAGTTTTCGTTTGTGACAAAAATGATTTTATTTTTAGGTTTGTAATTTGTGAATTACATTAGGGGCATAATAGACTTTATACCATTTTGAATGAACCATCTCCATTCAAATGATCCAAATTGGTTCAGCTGAATGGACTTTAAAATTAAGCCTAAATTTCCAAAAGTCATCCGGATGATCCATTTGAATGAATTGCACTTTTAGTGCCTAAACAAACAAAACTCTCATCTTCATCCAGATGATCCATCCAAATGGAGAAACAAACAGGCTCGAAGCCACCAAGTTCTTTGCTTTGTCTCAGTCTCTCAAAGATAAAGCCGGTCCAGCCGACCCGTTTGGATACGGTAGTAAGCGAATCGGACTCCAAGGTGACGTGGGATGCGTTGAGTATATTCTCCTCAATGCTAATAGTCATCTGTCGTCTACCAAAACCACCGCCGTTTTCCGGAAAACCCCTGCCATTTTCAGGTAAAACCTAAACTGATTAACCCAAGACAGAGCTCTCTGTTTCTGTCGTCCATGCATGACCGGACCGGACCGTAACCATTTTTACGTAATTTTAATAATTTTTTTTTGTTTTAACAATTTGAGGATCATTCGAACTATTTCCAATAGTTCTTTAAAATTTGGGTGTTTCCATGTTCTTTAATACACAGAGAGGCGGTGGAAGAGTACATGGAAGAGATGAAGGGAATGTCGAGCAAGGTTCTTGAAATGGTAGAAGAAGCGCTTGGGATAGAGCCAAAGGAGAAGGTGAGCAGATTGGTGAAGGTGAAGGAGAGTGATTCGTGTTTTAGGATGAACTATTACAAGGAGAAGGAAGAGACTCAGGCCAAGGAAGAGATTGGGTTCGGTGAGCACACTGATCCACAGTTAATATCAGTGCTCAGATCAAACGACACTGAGGGCTTACAAATCTGTTTGAAAGATGGGACTTGGGTCCCTGTTCCACCTGATCACTCTTCTTTCTTTGTTTTTGTCGGAGATACTCTTCAGGTATTTTTTCTGTTGCAACCTTTTATTGTTTTGATGCGAAATATTCTCTCTTTTCAATTTAATTTATTTAAATTTTAATAATTGGAGGATATCGCATATTGAGAGTTCAAAAAGTCTAAAATATATATCCAAATTTATACGAATCTTATAATATATAAACTCATCTTTTTGGTATGAAAATATAAACTGATCAGTTTAAAAAAAACTGATTTTTATATATCAAATATACAATTGTTTTGAAAAGTCGTTAAGAAAAATTCTGAACTGGAATATTTGGGTAACACTTCAAAAACCAAGAAAATTCACTATTTTCAGGCTTAGGGTTTTACTTTCTTTTTAAAAAGTTGTTAAAAGGAATATTTGAAAAAGTAATTAAAATTAAAATTGATCATGTGTAAATTTATGATTGGATAATTTGTGTTGTGATTCTCCCGTTGACAATTTTTTTTGCATATACAAAAAGATATTCCTATATATTAAATGAAAATTCATGTAAACTATCTCGTTTGGAGTTAGATTGATGTATGAAAAAAAATCTACCAAGACTAGTAGACCATACCTCACGTGACACATAATATGATATGAATCATTGTGGGTATCTCATTTTCCTTTGTTTTTTTTGTAAACTTTTCTCCTCAACACTTCAAACCAATCAACACCATATCATTTCGCAAAGAAATGATCATTTCTAATGATTTTTGTTGGTGTTTATATATTAACTATTGCAGGTGATGACTAACGGAAGATTCAAGAGTGTGAAACACAGAGTGCTCACAAATACAAAGAGGTCAAGATTATCGATGATCTACTTCGCAGGTCCACCGTTGACGGAGAAGATTGCACCATTGGCATGCCTTGTCCCCAAGCAAGAGGATTATCTTTATAAAGAGCTTACTTGGTCTCAATACAAGTCATCTGGTTACAAGACTAAGCTTGGTGACTATAGGCTTGGTCTCTTTGAGAAATAACTTCCATCTTCTATATTTAATGTTTGAGATACTTTTATATCCTAGTTTTTTTTTTCTGAAAAAAGTATGAGTTTTTGTTGTTGATATTTTAGAAACTCAATCATTTCTTTTAGTTTATAAGTTTGTACCAAGAAGGGCAAAATATAAAATAAATGAGTTTACCAATTATTGTAGTCATCATCTCTTAGTATTTTTATTCTTTTGTTTTGGTTCATTCATAAAATATATAATAACTAGTTATCAAGAACATAATTTTTCCATCGGGTACAAGGCAGACCACAATTTCAATGGCCTTTTGAGGAGATGATTTGACGTGTTTGGCTAAGAAGCGATGTCCACATAGTAGTATACGAGTTTTTCTTTAGTTATACTGTTATAGACTCTAAATTTTTGTTTCAAAAAAAAAAAAAAAAGACTAAATTTTATTTGAAGAAAAAAACTACATTTTCAGCTTTTTAGCTCCCAATTCTTTTGTAAATGGCTCCCTTTTGATTAATCAATAAATTTGAAATTCCATCAAAACTAGTTTTTATCTCCTCTTCGTCTTCATCTTGTACAGTTACTGAAACTAGTGGTTATTGTTTTCTGAATGACCTTTTAATTGGTCTTTTCTGATTTTCTTAGATTGTGTTGTATGATTTTTTAAAAATCTTATATCTTGAAAGCTATCTTTGTTTCTTTTATCGAGGCCATATATACAGGCCTGATTTGGCATCTTTTTGGGGTAACAAAACACGAGTTTGTGGGTGGAAACCCCAAGTCCATTTATCGTAAGACGAACACGCTGTCATCAGGGAATTGAGATAATAGCATATCTAGAATGTACGTTATTGTTTTCACATCCATTTGGTTCATTTGGTCTCTTCGCTGTGTTATCTTGATATGATCGAAGTTTTGGTTCTTTTGGTATGAGCATAAGTTCAGTCTAAATTTTTTACTGTATATCTATTTTCTAAATTTATTTTGCTAGTTTTCATTGTTTATATTTTTTTGTTTATAAAGCTTAATAATAAAATCTAGCTACAAAAAAAGTTCAATGAGATTATAGAATTAAGAAAAGCAAAAATGTAAAAGAGACGAAGCTATACGATCCTCAAAAAAATCCCTTCAGATACTTTTTAGAACTCTTGTGCACACATGTCAAGTTACAACATGTTTTATTTAAAAAAAAAAAAAAACAAAATTTCAATTGCTAAAAAAAACATACTAAAAACAATATTTATATAGCGTTGTTTTTTTTCCTTAACATTATATAACGTTGTTGCTTGCTAGTTCTTAATAGGATTATTTTATCGCGTATTCACATCATGATGACAATTCTAAGTGAACACATTTACGATAAAAAGAAACAACAAAAAATCAAACCAGTTTCATATTTTTATTTAGTAATAAATTACTTTTTATTTTTATTTTTATTATTTTTGGTCAAAATTACTGTTTATCTATATGAAGGCCAAGTTACAAAGAAAAAACTATTTAACAATGGACCTGGCGTTTGCACACACAACATACCTGCACAAACAAGAATGTATTATTGGATTAGATTTTTTGATGTGAAATCTTTTGAATGTCACTTTCATTTCTGTCGTAGCATATGCTTATAAGTTTGTTGTGCTTATAAATCAAATTTTAGACTGAACTTAAGCTCATAGCGTGCTTTTCTTCAACCACTCTGAACTGCAGTCTTTGTGGTAGATATGATTACAAGGTGTCAAAGTGGTTATTTTATCTCCATTCTCATAGTCGACCAGGCATATCGAACACCTATAACGTCACCCCAAACTAAATTAAACGAAAAGTTAACGCATGGTCCAAACCAAAACTTGTACATGCATGTGATATATTTTAACAAAGAATACCAGTATATTTTATACGGAAGAATATATAGTGATAATTAACGTACTGCGAACCATCTGCGATAAACTTCTTTTTCTTTTCCCACCACTCAAGACCGTGCCTGATACCAACCAGATCAAGCATTGGCTTTGGAGCCAACAAGAAAATATTTACTTTAGGGACTAAGAATAAACGAAGTTTCTCTTGAATTGAATTATTATCACTAACTAATCATATTTGAACTTGAATTTTGTATGGGTTTAAAGTTAATTTCTCATAGTGATTAGTGAGTAAATTATTTTTGAGTCCATGGATTTGGTATGTTAAATTGAATATTTTATACTGACTCTATAAATCATTAAGCACATTGATCATTTTGTAATTTCAAATTTGTGTTTGTTTACTTTGTTTTTCACATTATCTTCTCATATCCGTAACAACATGGACAAAGTTGATCTGCTGATGTTGTGATTGGTGGGGAATTTTTGCGTAAGGAGAAATGCCTAGATGTTATTGTTTGATTCTTGGCAAAGGTTTTAGTGACTCTCATTTTTGTATATATCAAATTACAGACCTTATCATTACTTAAAAGTCAGAAATATAACAAGTAAAATGTAAGGTGGGATCATTCATCATCATAACATATAATCCACATGGTTACCTCAAACGTGTTCACATCTGCTTTTGCACCTTTTAACTCGTGTTCCTCAGATAATTGTTCTTCTCATGAACTTGATCGAACGTTGAGCTAAGCTGAGAAACAAACCACATAGATTGATAAAAATAATTAAACATCATTGGTTTGTGATTCAAATTCAAAGATGTTCATATGTACTTATTCTACCTCCTTGACATGGCGTCTCAGGTTCTCCACTTGTACCCGGTTCTCCGATCTAAACCGCTCAACATTTTGCACGAACACATTCATCTCAGAGCGTTTTAGTTTGTAGTACTTGTCCCTCTAGAATCAGCGAAAGGGGGAATAAATCATATGGGCAGGAGATTGTCAAACTCATTAAAGGCCCATTGTGTATTTAAAGCCCATTAAGTCTTTTCAGCTTAGGATGTTAATTATTAATTCCATCGTCCAGTTTCTTCTGCGACGGTCAAACCAATTGAGAATTGTAATTATCTCAAATCAATGAATCATCCCATCCATCGATTTGATTCAGAACCTCTCAACTCGGGCTACTACCACAACAACAACTATCTGAAACTTAAAATTTCAAATTTGTAAATTGATATGATCTCATTTACAATGTCCATGGTTTGATGTAAGTAACGAGTTCAATCAATGCTAAAGAGTTCTGTTTTTCAGGATATTTTAGTGTTTTATTTGGTGCTATAATTAAGAGAAAAAAAAACACTAATATTCAATAGAAAGAGCACAAAATCAACTGAGTGACAAACATTTTAGAAGACACGAGATAGTTTATTGAAGACGAGAGAGGTTTGGTTTACACAGCAACTCAGATAAATACAGACCAAACAAAACAAAAAAGAATCAAGGACCGAACCGAACCGATCAGACTGACTTTAACGCGGTGGAGGGATCAGCGGCGGAGGGATCGGGGATATCCGGAGGACGATTGGTGAGGAGAGGAGCGCGAGGGGCGGAGGAAGCATCGACGACGTCTTCGTCGTCGGGATCGTAATCGGGGTTGAGAGATCTGTCGATGGCTTCACGGCCTTTCTCAAGACAAGGCTTGCAAGCCATCTCTATCGTTATCCATCCAAGTATGATTCCGGCTAGTGCTATCACTGCGGTTGTTATCGCCGCCATTTGATCTCTCTCGATCTCTCTCCGATGGGTTCAAGCTCACAAAACTTGGGACTGTATCGCCATATGATTGACTCTCCCTTCTATTCAGGAAATGAGTAGATGGAGCAAATGACAGTTATGCCCCCCCTCTCTTTTGAGTATATTCTTTTTCGTCGGCAGCAAGTATGAATAAGTCCAAGGAGCAAGTGATTTGATTAAAATAAAATGTTTTGTATTATATGATTTAGGGGTTTTTATTTTATTTTTCATGATTAATTTTATTATTTTATTAAAAATAATATTATACTAACCGACTGTATAACTAACAGTTTTATATATGATTTATTATGCATAACATTCTATAGGCACTATTTTAATTGTTTGATCATTTTATGAAAATTGATGGTTTTACTTCAATTTTCTATAAGTTATTTTATATTAATTTATGCAGTTATTAATATTTTTAGGATTGAACTCTGGTTTTCCATTATAAAATCATTGATAATTTATTAATCGAGCCATTAGACTAAAATACGTGATTGTGTAGAGATCAAATTAAGGCTTCAATGGCCTAATGTCTATGATTACCTCTGGATCACACCATTTGTTTACCAGCGTCTTTGCAGCCTGCATTGCATTATTTGCATAGCTTATAAGGAAATGTTTATTAGTTTATCAGGAAATGTTTTTTGTGTGTGTTTTACTTAGTATCTACTTGTGATTCATTAGTACCTCATCCGTGAATACGTCAGGATCGTGATAAGTTCACAGGGCTTGGCCATTATTAAAGCATTGGTGATCAATTTCAAATTTAATTCGACCAAGTTAGCTCATCAGTCGGTTTAATAGCTTGATATTGTAATTATGATTTTCTTTTGAAAATTAATCATCGCTAATTGGCGTTTCCCACATTGTTTAGACTTTCTTCGTCGGTACGTGGGCACATCCAAATACGATGGGCCGAATGACGTGCTTATACAATTTAGTATTGTAATAATTAATCATGTGATGAAAATGATTTAGTTAAATGATGCCATAGTGCATAATGGATAGCGACCAAACATGTAAAACTAATTCGTGTGAATTAGTTATTTTATATTGGCGTATGATTACGTACGTATCTTAGTTTGCATATATCTCTAACATATTCGTATATGCAAGGTCAAATGATCAAGACAAATTGGCTCTAAATACTTGAATTAGCGTATCATGACAGTACAGTCGACTTCCAGTTACCAAACTAGCTATATGGATTACCTGACAAAGGATCCAAAAACAGAAGAAATCATGGTTTGGAGGTTTCTAAATTGTTAAAAAAAATTATAGAAATTTTTTATTTAATATTTACGGTACCTGAATATTTATTTATAGAAATATTTATTTAATATTTTACGGTACACACACATTTAGTGTTCATTTTACACCACTAAAACTATTATTACATAGTTTGATGAAAACCCACTCCATCCGGATGAGATCATGACATTTGTATATAAAAAATAAAGTTTTAGTATTGAAATACAATAAATTAAAAACATATCTTATATAATTATTATCATAAACATATGTATAACATGAAACCGGTGATTAAAATACTAACAGGAAATGAAATGCAAACTATTCTAAAAGGGTTAGGACCCTTGTTCAAGGAAGGAATCCAATATGTATCTTATATTCTTCTGTAAGCAATCCCCACTATAACTTTATGATAATTTATTTTATAAAACAAATTTAACTTACAAAAAAATTGAAAATTAACCGGATCTCAGCAAACAAGATTACAAGAAGATTTGCCGTAATTAGCTTTAACCAAAAGGAGAATATTGCCTCTAAAAAGAATAAACGAAAATAAATTAGAATAAAACGCATAGAAAACATTTTACACGTGCGTATTCCGTGAGAGAGAAAAAGAGATGTGAAGCTGTGTTCTGTCCAAAACTCGCCGTTATGTTTCCAGCTTCTGTGTCGGATTTTCATGATTCTTCTTTCTCATCGACCGCGACACATACACACCACGTGATACACGCACACATTCATGTATATATAAATCAGTCAACTAGCTCAAACACCATCAGCATCATCATCAAAAACTTCAGAAGCCTTTACTCACAAATTAAGTTATGGAGATGCAAAGCAACTGCGATTTGGAACTTCGCCTTCTTCCTCCTTATGATTCAAGAAGCTCAGTAACTCCACAACCAAAGAAAGAATCACAGATATTAACCATTTTCTACAACGGGCACATATGTGTTTCTTCAGATCTTACCCATCTCCAGGTACTGTATACATACATGATACATTTATATCCATTTTTTGAAACTACATTTATATCCATCCATCCAAACTATCACTAGCGAGTAAAAGCTATACTATCCATTAAATATGAGTTCATTAACAATTATTATTAATCTATACAGGCAAAAGCTATACTATCACTCGCGAGTAAAGATATGGAAGAGAGATCATTATCATTGAAAAGTTCAAACCGCTCTGAGCCTTCGATAATTCCATACAATTTGAACCATAATCAAAAGGTCTCCATGAAGAGATCTCTTCGTAGTTTTCTTCAGAAACGGAATGTTCGGATCCAAGCTTCATGTCCATACCACCGTTCTCGATAACTTTGTTTATTTGATTTCTGTTCTCATTTTAGACATTAAGTTAGCACAGTTTTTTGGTTTATATGGATTGTCTTTCTTGTGTTCTTGACGGATTATAAAGACCCTTGGTTAGTTTAAGAGTTTTGAAGTTTCAGTTTTCCATAACTTAATTGTGTACTATGTAGAGAATTATTATGTAAAATTTAAACCACATAAAACTAGGAAACATCGAAATGTTTTGAATATATTGAAAGTTCATGACTCATTTAAAACCAAGGAAATATAGTATAACGACCAATAAGTTAAGAAAATTTACGAACTAAACTTGAAAAAAATACAAGATAGCAAAATAGGAATGAAACAAAACATATTCCCGTATTTGTATTTTCTCAAAACTCGTCTATGACTAAATAAAAGTAGCATTTGACTGATTTCTAGAATCAATATCCACATTTACATAGGGAAGTACCAATAGGTAGCCCAAACCAAAGACTCAACTACGAAGTCCAAAACAGATTAGGAACAAAGCCCACTGGAGAAAGCACATTAACGATCAGGAAGAAATGTTTTAAAAAAGCAGGCGATAAGAAGCTTGCTTCAGCTCAAACTAGTTTGGGTGTTCACTAGATCTTTGAGCCATGAGGGAAATCCTATGCGATATATGATTGAAACTGATGCATGGTCCTTCATGATACTGCTAGTAATTTCAATGGTTATTTGATTACTAGATTGGACAATATTTATCTTCCACTCTTCAAATATCTCAAGAATTATAATTAATAAGAGTGCCCTTTTCAATGAGTGAGCCGTTTTTTTATTTTGAATATTTGAGGCTTATTTGAAAAGTCTTATAGAGTTTGTAATATTTTTTTTTTGATCAAATAGAGTTTGTAATATTCATTTTACACAATTGGTGAGAGAACGATTGGGACGAATACCATTTTGCTTATGGGATTTTAGCTTGACTCTTACCCTTCATTTGATTTAAGTTAAGGACTACAAATTATGATTGTGTTTGGGGCACTTCAAATATAGGTCTTCATCCCTCAGTGTGTTCAAATCTTTTATTATATATGGGTTCTGGGGAGTCCAATTAAATATTTGCATATATGTTACTACATACGTGGAGTATATATATATATATATATATATATATGATAATCGATGAGCTTGTTTTGCCAGTAATGAAGGCAAAAGAGCTGGAAGAACAAAAATAACAAGATTTTTAAAATGGAGAAATCGTAATAAACGTGCAAGAATAATCGCCACAATTTAAGATGAGTCAGAAGATCTAACATTTGATGAAATCATGATCAGCCGCCAACGTGTGTGCTCACATAAACTTCACACTATTGCCACGTTGTAGCTTAACCAACAAGATGATATACATAGTCGATGTGATTACATGAATATGTATTGAATATTACACAGCTGTCTAAATTTTCTGTTTCAATGTAGCATCCCCATTAGTGAACCCCATGAAAGGGATTCACAAAACATTTTTTTATTATTTTCTTTTTGGGGTTGATTTTTGTTTTAAAAAAAAAAAAAAAAAAATTATTTTTTCGGACCAGTCGCGGGCTGCCACGTGCCGTGGAGTCCGCGCTACAGTGATGAACCAGGTTCACTAGGAAGGGGTGGAGAGAGACAGGTTCATCACTATTCCTTATTTTAATATTTTTTTTTTTGGGAATGTGTGTGAACCCCCCATAAATTCACTAATGGGGGTGCTCTAAGTTATCTGTTGACTAAAGGAGAGTGATCTGTCGAGATAATTCATGCGTGGAAAATGATTGCCTCGAAAGAACTATGTATAAAAAAAACTTATTAGAGTTTCTTTCACTCAGCTAATTTAAGAAATGAATTAACTCAGATAACTCGTGTTGATTAAATCTTCAAACGTTATTGTATATATAGTTGTAAATTTTGAATCATTAGGTGAAGCAACCAAAAATTTCACTTTCTATAGATACGTGGAGGAAAAGCTATCGTATATACGTTGTTTTATGTTACTTTGTTGTGCTGTCAAAACGTGGAACATTTTTCTTATATTGTACATCTCAAAGGTACCTAATGTAATGCATAAATAAAATAAAACTTATACGGATTTGTGTTGTTGGCACATGGAGACGTGTCGACGTTTATTCAGTACCAAACCTCTTCACCTTGACCTAAATTGCTTTCCCGATTTGCTTATATCATCACCCAATGCCGACAAGATTTTAAATTTTGTACCTATCTTCATACACATATAAAAATGTAATGCAGTTTCGTACATTTTCAAGTAAACAAATGATAAACTATTGAATAATACATGCAGAAGATGATTGGGCATTATTTCCACGTAATTCAAAGTTAAATCACCATAACACGACAAAGTGGCTAATCGTGGCAGGATCCACAAGCAATATTCAGTAGGTGTCAAGGGTACAATAGAAAATTCATGTTGAGCTCAATAATTCAGATTCATGATCACAGATCCACAATATATAAAGAGCTATGACCGTGAACTTTGAACATCAAACGCACTACACTCTACATCCTCAAACTCCAATGCACAACTCATCACGAGCTCTAACTCAAAATGACAGAAATACCCTCGTACACTATTGAAAACCCTAGTTTCGAGCCTACAAAGGTTAAGAAACAATACAACATATACTCTTCGTTTCTCCCGATCCTCTTATCGATATTCACCTACATTTTGATCTTCTACGTTCTTGACGTCTCTCCTTCATTGATCTTCAACAACACAAAGATCTTGTTCTTTGTTTCCAACGCACTTGTTCTCATCATAGCGGCAGATTACGGTGCATTCGCTGAGAGAGAGAACCACGACTTCTACGGAGAATACACGGCCGCGACGAGAAGCAACACGATAGAAAACTATAAACCGGAAAACTCGGGCTATGAGATGGGTTTGGCGGAAGAAATCAAGAAAAGTAAGACACAAGAAGAAGAAGTCAGAGCGAAAGATATACCACGTTACTTGCATCACAAGGACGAGGAAGTTCCTGAGAAAACATTACAAGTCGTAAGCGAGAACATTCCGAGAAGCAAACTTATCCAAAAACACGAGCCAACGACTGAGCACAACATTAGTAATGGAGAAACTTGCAAAGCAAGAAAGCTAGTGAACCCTAAACCCTACGGAAGAAGCAAATCTGATAAAGCAAGCTCAGAACGTCATCGTCGAGAGATCAAACCTAGGCCTAAGAGTTACGTTCGAAGCAAGTCTGACGATAGCTCGAAATGGATGGTTGTTCACAAGGGCCAGAAGAAGGCTCATGAGGAGGCGGAGGAGAAGTGGGAGAATGTAAGAGAAGAATCTGAAGAATTCGCGAAGATGTCGAACGAGGAGTTGAACCGACGAGTCGAAGATTTCATTCAACGGTTCAACAGAGATATCAAACGACAAAGTTTAGTCTAAGTTTAATTTCATTTAATTTGTCGTAATACGGCAAGTCTAGTCAGCCTTTTTGTGTCATTTTTTGTTTATTATTTTTACTTTGCTTTTATATGCGTTTGTCGTTAGAGTTGGTAATAAATGAGATCATGGAGATAATCGTGAATGAATTTTAATTTCTATGGCTGAAAGTAATGAAAGCAGATGTTAAAAAAAAAAAAGAATTCTTGCCTGCTTGTTTAATTAAAGTAAACTCTCATCCCAAGCTCAGGTGAAATTTCAGTCCTTGTATCCTTTAATGTTACGTGAGCCAAGAGGAAAGGACTGATGATTAGATTAGGCCATTACTTTACAGTTAGTGTTACTAAACTAGGTAACATCTATATAGTAGTGATTAAGACATTACATTGCGATGTATTTGTTCCTGTCAGATTCTTGGGTTTTCAAGATTAAAGGCGACTGGAATTATTCTTAGATGTCCGGCTTAATCCACATTCAGCATAGAGAACTACTTTAAATAAAAACTAGATAACTTCATGTGTGGGATCAAAGGTAAACTGGAGAATTCAAAGGAGTTTCAGAAGTATTTTGCGTTTAGTCTAGAGAAGAATATAAAACTGAGGCACCGTGAAGATGGAGCACGGTTTAGGATTTTCATAATGTAGTTTGCATGTTTTTAATGATAGATTAGATCTCGATCCTCGCAATCGCGCGGATTTTTGTTCTCATTTATTTTTGTATAACTTTTTGTTTTCAATTCTAAATTGGTATATATTATAATATATGTGTCTATCAATTTTTAAAACATAATAAGTTTACAATATATTTTCTTCATTGAATATATTATTTCAAACATTCACATGTATTTGTATATATATATATATATATATATATATATATATATATATATTCAGATTATTATTTCATTATTAAAATCATAACTATATATATAAATATTAGTAAAATATTATTTTATTATCATATTCAAAGATATTGTAACATTTCACAAATTTAGAATTTTTTTAAAAAATTAAACTTTTCGCTTCATAAATTTATATTATCGAGTAAATAATTAAACAATGGTAAACATAATAATTTAAGAAAAATGTATTCACATGATTTAAACATGGAAAAAAACTCTTTGTTGGAAAAGAAAACAATGTGATGTTGATGATGTAATTTGTTAACGTTGCTAGATTTTCAATCCCTTTGTTTTCATGTCGTACCTAACAATTTGTTTATTTATTAAAAAAATAGATCAATAATATAATGAGGTCAATTTGTTACTGAGGTAAAGTGGCATTTTCATTGTAACTATTGTCTTCATATAGAAGTATCAAAAGCAAATATTGATGCTTTGAAGAAATTTCATATAATCTTCTTTTTGTATCTCTGGCTACTGCTATTCAGGTTCCAAAGCTTGCGAAAACAGTTTCGTTCAACTGTAAAAACCACACTTTCATTTTATATTTTATATCTTGTCTTCATGTCATGAATCATTTACCCTCTTGGTTTCTTCTTGACACATAGAGTCATCACCAGAAACAAGTGAGGATAAACATAACAAGTCTCTATATATACACCAAGCATCGTCATAACATGATGAGAATCTTTCAAATTCATTTGTAGGATTTTGTTTTTGTCCAACTCTTTTCACGAAATAATGTGTTAGACAAGTGGTTGTTTTTATTTTAAACAACAAAGAGGAAAAAAAACCAAAGACACTACTTGTGAAAACATTTTCAAGCATTTGGTTGAATCTAGTTTTTAACAAATTTAACAGTTTTAGTTTTAATCATCTAAATTTTCATTAATCAAAAAAAAAATCATCTAAATTTTCGAAAACAGTCTTTAAACTGAACCGGAAAGAAACACAAAACTGGTTAACTATCAGTCTCATCTTCAAAGTTCATTACAAAATCGGTTTTGTTCTCAGAATCATCACTGCCTCGTCTAGAGACATCCGACCTTCCTTCTTCTGTTAAGGCTGTCTTCTTGAATTTGGTATTTTTAATTAAATATTCAAAATACGTCTTTATTTGAACAAGCTCTTACAAGAATACCAAAAGTTCCGCATTCACATTTAAATCTAGTTATCAATATAATTTCTTCAGATTTTTAGATATAACAAAAGTCCAAATAATTTATAATTATATCTTCAGATCTTCGGATATAACAAAAGTCCAAATGCATTTGATAAAACAAGAATACTTATTGAGATTCGCAGACAAATGTTAGTTTTGACTTATGATGGATAGTTTCCTTCATGATGGAAGAATTAAGTGGGCTCTACAGTGGACCAGTACCAAAAATGTTAATTCGAAAATATCAGTCATATAGCTAAAGCCTCGAAGTCAGAGAAAAAGCAAAACATAAATAAAGAAGAGAATGAGGTTAAAACTTTAGGTGATGTGATTTCTTTTACCAAAATTCTTGATTAACTACAAAATCCTTGTAATCAAAAACAAAATACTGTACTCCTAACCCTAACTTCTATATGATTTTGAATTTGCATTGTGCGTGAAAGGAAGAAAACGAATAAAAAGGAAAAAAGAAGATTTGGATTTGGACCCAACGTGAGGGCCGATAGGCTAATGTGCCAATGTGGTCTGAACCGTATTAAATTAGTCTGGCCAGACACATTATTGACATTACAGTATCTATCACAGGCCTATTTTAACCTAATATCATTATAGAAGTCCTCAATTTAATTGTTACATTATTTTTTTTTTTTCCCTTCAAGTGATTATATTATCAAACGATGAAACATACATGACCAACGGACTAAGATATGCCGTGGTTAGCTAATCCGACAGACAACACAATGTCTCCGGAACCTAGAACCCATAAAGGACAACAGAAGCCCAAACAATAACAAACCAGGGCACTTACAGACCAACATTTTAAGCTGAGTAACAAGACTCATGGACCACTGATAGCACACTCAACAAAACAGAGAAATCTAAATGATAGAGAGTCTATGAAAATTGTTAAACGGGAATGCCCCTGGCCAAACCACCGTAAAACCACTCCCTCCTAGTACAACGAGGATACACCTCAAGAACCAAGTAACACAAGCTTCACAAACCGGTAAGGGAGAACCTTCAGATTCAATCAACCTCCGGAAACAGATGAGTCGTACAAGACTGAGAAACGCCAAGTAATGAAGCCACACCAAAATCAAATCTCCACAAGATCTGAACCAGCAACTAGGAGCCAAGCCCACCTAATCCGGAGCACCAAGAGCACAGGCCACGAACGGCATAAAGACGGATCAGAGGAATCCACGACAAACTCCACCCACTTAGATTAAAACTGAAAAGGAGAGAGCCACACAAGAAATCCAGAGATATGCAACACAACAAAATTCACCAAATCCAAGCACAGATTTCTAAACAAAAGCCTTGTGGCTAAACCACACCGTGAATCATCAGATCCGGAGCTTTTATCAAAAATCTACAACAGATCTAGGGTTTCATTGATTTGATCGAAGCACATCTCTCAAAATTGAGTCACAGTCACAAACCAAACTAGAACCACACACAGAGGAAGAAATACCGAGGTTGTGACCGGCGGCGGTGCTGAACGAGCCACCACGCGCCGGTCGACGGAACTCACGCGTTAAGTCTCTCTCGCTCGCCTTTATGATTGTTACATTATTTATAGACCATTTATATATGAAAAGAAAAAAAAACATTTGTTTTTGCTTCTGAATTGTTGCAGAGATAGACCACGTAAGACTATACCCACAAAGGTCTGACTTGGCACAAGTTTCAGTGACCCGCACGCGTCTAACGTCACGTTTGAAAACTATTCGTGCAACAAGACTATCTATACGGCGTCGTTTCTCTCAAAAGCACTGCGAAAAAACTGTATGTTTGATGCTTTTGTGACCGTTAATAAATACTCCTTCCGTTTTTTAATATAAGTCGTTTTACAGCTATGCACGTAGATTAAGAAAACTATTAATTTTTTATATTTTCTAAACAAAAACATCATTAATTATTTATCTAACCACAATTTAACCAATAGAAAAATAGAAGATATATTACCATTAGTCATACGATATTAATTATTAATAAATTTTACATAGAAAACCGAAAACGACATATAATTTGGAACAAAAAAATTTCTCTAAAACGACTTATATTAAAAAACGGAGGGAGTAAGTGGCAAATTGGAAATCTCGTCAACTTTTTCCTCCGACATAGTTCACTTCCACAA
Organism: Brassica rapa; assembly: GCF_000309985.2. NCBI lineage: Eukaryota > Viridiplantae > Streptophyta > Magnoliopsida > Brassicales > Brassicaceae > Brassica > Brassica rapa. The sequence continues at coordinate 17,900,693 of NC_024798.2, forward strand.
GTAACTGGAGCAGAATCTCACAAGTGCCGACATGCCCTAACGTGGCGCCTAGTCCTCTGTTGCTAAACAAATGGAGTATATATATAGAGATGTGTAAATGTTATGTGAATGTTACGTACTTACATGTGTTTGTGTATACTGTATAACTGCGAGGAGAATAAACGCTCGACGAGTATAGAGCAAATCTGGACATGTCATAGGCATTCAGCAGAGATGCATGCACGCATACAAACATATGACCAATAAATTTCAGCAGTTGAAGTTTCTTTAGATAGAGATGTACCATTACTATATATATCAAGATTTTCTCATGGTAATGGCGATCAAGATCGCTGCATTCTTTTGATTGAACACGACTTTATTTGTCACCACTGGTGTGTACACTAGTAGTGATCAAGCGCATGAGTTGGTTATATTGTGATTCTAGTTTGACTTCCGGTAGAATGAATGCTTTACGCATGTTATTGGTATTAACAAATGTTGGTTTCGGGCCAAGATGAGATTAGGTCCTAAACACTAAGTTATCTCTAAAGTAATATTACCAAAGGAGTGGTGGGGCAGAGAGAGAGAGAGAGAGGACAAGAGCGGGACAGTGGCATAAATCAGACTGGTGAAGCTGTCCCTTGTGCTGTTGGGTACATCCCATGTGTTGTCACACTTTCTTTTATACATTTATTTCTAAACAAAGCATGTTATTCTATGTGGTCTCAATTATTAATTACAATTATTGTATACTCAAGGCATTCCTATCTTATGTCATGAAATACTTTTGTTCGCGACGTTTAGTCTGATGATTCAAGATATAGTTATTTATTGTACATATAAAACATCCAATCACCTACTTTGTTCCATTTTGATTGTGTAGTAACGAGATTAACAAATAAACATATAAGTTATCACTTATCGGGCCAAAACCGTTGATAAGCAAAACATTGGTATCAGAAATTCAGTGAGTAGTTCGATACCACTGGCCACTAGATTATCAGTTCCAAATTTGCTGCAAAATGTTGCTTATCCATAGCTAATTCGATGTGACATAATGTGTAGCTAAATTACTACTCTTTATTTATGATAGATTGATTCTTTTTTTTTTTTTTTTGTAACACTATGATAGATTGATTCAATAAAAACTTTTTGCACTAAACGTAATGTTAAAATTTGGTACAACAAAACCTACAAAACAAAAAATCTAATGTACGATAGAATCGATTGGCAAGTTCACTTTTATCTTGAAAAAATACAAATCAACTTTTATCTTACAAATTACAATCAATCGAAATACTATAACATTGTATATTTATAAACTTGTAATTTGTGACCGTTAGTTTCAATCTTTAATAAAATGTAGATTTACTCTTTATAAAATTACTAAGTGGATATTTTCATAATTTATATTTTACATAAATACATGATTTATGAGTTTATTACGATTGTATACAACGTTTAATTTGTTTTGTATTTATTTGATGTATGTGTCCGTATTGGAATTTTTTTTTAAATATCTAGACTCTATTTTATGAAGAAGTATCAATTAACAAAATGGAGGCATTCATTTTATCCAATTTTCTAAGATGGAATGGGGATAGAGATATCCTAAATCCTGTCATTAACTGAATAATGAGAAATTTATTGGGTCTACGTAGGCAAGTGAGAATGGAGTAATCGCAAGTTACATAACCTAGGTTTCTGCGAAAGAAACAGCTCTCCCCATAAGAAGACTTTGACTTTTTAGTTAATGTTATTTTGCTTTTCCAAATTGATATCAGTAAAATTCATCATTATCTAGTTATTTTAAGCCCGTGGTAATTATTGTGACGAGAATTAATTATGATTAACAACAGCATACCCTGATGGTAATCTTGTGTGTGGTCCATGTTCACATTTTAGGAGAGACAAAACATCTATGCATTGTCCAAAACAATTTGTATTGAATTGTCTAATCATTGATATTTTAGCTTTATTGTTTTTCGTTGTAGTCCTTTTTCAAGTAACAATTAGTCACCATTTTCACATTGATGCGATTATCTTGTTTCAAGTACTAAACTCTTTTTCTCCTTATGTTTAGGTTGTTTTCTTGTTTGGTCAAATCAGGAGATAAAACTATCTTCTAAACAGACTATATGGTATATAACTACTATACATTTAGAGCACTATATAAACAGCAATCTCTTCAGAATATTTTATTCTGTAAAGAAATATTTATAAAATAACAAAAGAAAATATTTGTAATTACAGGTATTTGTTTGCATTTATAATTACCTGGCTAGGAATATATACTATGTTAAATTTCAAATCATGATTTATAAGAAAAGCCATTTGTATACATAATATTTCTTGTCTAAATTAATGTGAATACATAATTCATACGTACATAAAATACATTTAATAAGAGAGGTATATAAATCAAGCAGTGTTGGTTGGTTGGTTGGTTGAACAACATACTAGCTTCATTAATTCTCGATGCAGTGAATACCTAACTAGAGCAAGTACCTATGTTGTTTTTGTTGCTTACAAGATAGACAAAACATCTATCTAACTCTTCACTCTTTTAATTATGCATTGCAACATTATGCAATGGATGAAGTTGGGAACATGCTTCAAACATGCCCAACAATTTTAGCTGAATTTTCCGCCTACTTGCTCAATTTATTACTCCCTCCGTTTTTTATTATAAGTCATTTTAGAGAAACTTTTCTGTTCCAAATTATATGTCGTTTTCGGTTTTCTATGTAAAATTTATTAATAATTAATGTTGTATGACCAATGGTAATATATCTTATATTTTTCTATTGGTTGAATTGTGGTTAGGTAAATAGTTAATGATGTTTTTGTTTAGAAAATATAAAAAATTAATGGTTTTCTTAATCTACGTGTATAGCTGTAAAACGACTTATATTAAAAAACGGAGGGAGTATACATTATAAATTTACAGGTTTTAAAAACAATACTCCCTCCGTTTTTTATTATAAGTCGTTTTAGAGAAATTTTTTTGTTTCAAATTATATGTCGTTTTCGGTTTTCTATGTAAAATTTATTAATAATTAATGTTGTATGACCAATGGTAATATATCTTATATTTTTCTATTGGTTGAATTGTGGTTAGGTAAATAGTTAATGATGTTTTTGTTTAGAAAATATAAAAAATTAATGGTTTTCTTAATCTACGTGTATAGCTGTAAAACGACTTATATTAAAAAACGGAGGGAATATTAGAATCTGATAACATTTTGAAAATCTTTGATATTGATGTAGATAAATATTTATTATTTAGTTTATTAATTATTTAGATAATTATTTTTATTATTTTAGGGTTTTATGGTGTTATTAGCCGTCTAGGCTTAAGTTTGTATTCAGTTTATGAGTTGATTTGAATTAATAAAATTGAGAGCTATCGTCACAAGGCAGTCCCTAAAAATGTACAGCTAAAACAGCTATCGTCACAAGGCAGTCGCTAAAAATCTGGCACCGACTTGAACCGACTAACACGTGATGCTAACTAATCGCTAACACTGGTTTTCAAAAGAAATCGAACGCCGCTGGTTTGCTACTTCTACCACCAAACGTCGCCGACTTCTTCGGTCTCCTGACGTCGGAGGGAACCTCAGGCGGAGTCATTGTGCGGATGAGCGCAAAATTTAGACCTTTGAAAAACGGGTGCACTTTCACCTCCGCCGCACCTCGCCGTGAGCCGAGCCGTTTACTCGGATCCTTGTTGAGCAACCCGGAGATCAAACTCCGAGCGTGAAGCTCAAACATCGTCGCCGCTGAATCGGTCGGAAAACTCAATGGTCTTTTCACTATGTTACGTAGGATGACGTCATTTGTCGGCGCGGCGAAGGGAGTCCGGCCGTAAATGATCTCGTAGAGGAACACTCCGAAGGCCCACCAGTCAACGGCGTTCCCATGGGACCCACCAGAGGCGACTTCTGGTGCAACGTACTCATGCGTACCAACAAAGGAACCGGACCGGGCGGTAACCGGTTCAGCCACAAAGAGACGGTTCGGTTCTAGCGTCTGGACCTTTTTGGACCGTAAGACGCGGTTGAAAAGCTTAGCGAGACGAGTGAGTCGACGCGGGGAAGAGTGGGGATAATTCTCCGGCGTGGATGAGGAGGATTCAACGGCGGCGATTGAGTCGGAGCATAAGGAGAGGTCAAAGTCAGAGAGCATGATGTGACCGTCCGATCTAACTAAGATATTTTCAGGCTTGAGATCTCTGTAGATGATACCCAACATGTGTAGATATTCTAACGCCACTAGAACTTCAGCCGCGTAAAATCTGTTACAAACAAAAAATAATTTATTAATTATATAGACATGTAACAGAAAAAAAAGTTCATAGTTATTGTTAATGTGATTGGTTGAAAAAGACTCTTCATGACATATTCTTTTCTTTTTTTCGTGACATATTCAACGAACTGAAAAAGCCGACATGATTAGAACAGGTCTGTTATTACAGAAGAACATAACAAAAGGTGTACAGAGTCAATGCATGCAAGTTCGTACACATTGTCTGAATTTTATACAATTTTATTTTTTATTTTATTTTATTTTACCTGGCGGAGGAGAGGGAGAATCTGTGTTGAGGCTGTCTGTGACGGAGAGAATGCAAATCTCCGCCGGAGCAATATTCCATGACGATGCAAGAGAAGTGTGAAGCTTCGAACTCTGCGTAAAGAGACGGCAAAAACGGATGGTCGAGCATCTTCAATATCTTTTTCTCCATCTCAGCTCTGTGCATCTTCTTCTTCATCGCAAGCGCTTCGTTATCCACAACTTTCATCGCGAAGTACGAGCTCCGGCTCTCTTCTTGATCTCCGGCGAGACGGCATAGGTATACGGTTCCGATATCTCCGGCGCCGATACGACGCATAAGGCGAAAATCTCGGAACGTTAGGCTGTGTTTCCGCCGTCGTAGGATCTCCGCGTAAGCGAAGTCGGAGGATCTGTGGGGTTTAAGAGTGAGGCAGCTCTCTTCCTCGGGGATTATGGCGGTGGTTGACGGCGGCGCGTCGAAAGATAGCCGGCTGAAACTGCTGCAACTCTCTGTTCCGCTGCTAATCGGCGAGTTTGTTGTCTCTAAGCTCATCTCGCCGTCTGATTCTAGTAACATCGTCGGAAATCGAAGTAAAAATAGGAGAAACGTGTAGAGAAATAGGAATCCGAAAGGAGTGTTTATGATTGAGAAAGAAGAGGATGATTTTGAAGTTGAGAGAGTTTAGAGAGAGGCGAGAGGGTTGGTGTGGGGTATTTAAGGCATCTTTATTGGTGGGATGAAGAGAGAGAGGGAGAGAGTCCCTTGTTTTGCTTTTTTTTTTTTTTTTTTTTTTTTTTGGTCATTAAAGAGTAAAGGACAGCTTTTAATTAAGGGTTTTTCCCTTCTCTTTCTTCCTCGGTTCTCACCCCCTTCCCCTAAGGGATACCTTAAGGGACCCCCAATACAGATGCCCTTATGGGTGAGGAAGGTGTTAGGAAAAAAAAACTGTAGCAGTAAAAAGAGCCTTTTTAACAGTGGTTAATAATTATGTTAGACCTTGTTTACTTGATTGTACTTTTCAACGCCATGTGAATAAAAGAGAGCAAAGAGACCTTAATGACGTACACGGATAAGACACGTGTAGGACGCTGGCACGTGCCTCGAGATGCAGCAGCAGTAGCTTCCTTTCTTGTACACTGACTACACCAATTATCCCGATATGAAATCAGAAAATAACACGGTAACACAAACCATAAGCATACGTATTATAGTCAGTGTACTGTTTCTAGTCATTGGATCTTCGTATTCTAATTAATATACCGACTATAGACATACCTAATTATCATTAAAGACGATCCATAAGGGACCCAACCTATATATACTAGATGTCGTTGGCTTTGTGTGGCTTCATATTATGTTAGGTTCCATGATTTGGTTTTGGATCCAAGAAACATTGTTTGTATGTTAGGCTCGGGTCTCGTTTGATTCTATTAATGTAAATGTGAGATGTCACTTGCCCAATTTTGTTTGATTCCGCGCTACCTCCTACATATTGCGTGTGGTATTGACGTACAACTTCTCTCAAATCTTGTGGATTGATCACTGAGTCTGAGACCGGTTTTTTTTTCTTCAGTTTGCTTTAATGAATGTTATTTTCGATAAGACGCTTGTATCTAAACTCTTATTCCCAATTTGAATAACGTGTTCGATGTCAATGTTTTCATAGTCTTCAATACATGTTAGCTTGAATTTCTGAAATGAGCTAGAAAAAAAACGAATCACCCCAGTTACAAAGTGTAGACCAAGGCTTTAATGTGTTTTTGGTAAAGACAAGGCTTTAATGTTTTGAACTTAAATGAATGGGGAATAGAGGGAAGACGTAGCTTAGTTTTCATGCACGACCAATTTGTTCAATGAGCCTAAGGAAAAATGGGCAAACATAAATTTGCATAACGAATATGATTCAGTTGGGCGTATATTACATATGCTTCTCTCCTTGGCTACCCTTAAAACACGTTTTTAATCACTATATTATCTCGATTCTAGTATTTTTATGATTTATTTTCTTTAAGTATAATTTTTTTTAAGGTTATAGATCAGTTTCCCTAAATTTCAGTTTTAAATTTATATTTATACTAATCATAGATTAAACATCTTTTCTTGATTGAAATCTAAGAGAAAAATTGTTTGATGGTTTGGTGGAAGACGGACAAAGTCAGTAATTGTGCCATGTAAGACTAAGAGACAAAACAGAACTGACCTATGGACTTTTGTTTCCATTAAATCCCAGATAGATATTCCCTTCCTCGTTGGTTCGTAAAGACAACAACTGTTGCGTTACTTATATATTCCCGAGCTATTAGCAAAGTGTTTGGTCACTGATTTAACTATATCCCGAACTTGCACTAACTAAAACTACATCGAATGGCTTATGTCTTGGACTTACTGTATCTTATGGGTCCATTCATTGTACGGATCTTTCCCACATCACTCCAATTACTTCTCCCTTCGAATCTTTTTTAAAGTTTATCAGACGATTTAATCCGCTTATTTTGGTTTTAAAATGGTAATATATTCTATAATGGACGATGTATATGAACTTATGAAAGGCTTAACTTCTTCTAAGTGGATCCTTTGATGAGAATATTAAAGATAGGATCGTAGAGACATGAAGAGATTAACTAAAACTGTGCAAGTAATTAAAGCATAGGATGTGAAGAAGACAGGCGGCAACATTAAGGAATTGCGGGTCCATTCCTCTCTGAGGCGACAGATTTTGGGTCCAAGCATAAATTGGAACCTAGTAAATAATTTGTTTGGTTTATTGCCAAGGACAAATGGAAATAAATCCCTGAAATATTATTGATTGATCTTAAAAAAGACACATACTACCAAACAAAATAACTTTTGTGAATAGAATAACAGATCTTGCAACTTTGGTCCATTTTTTGAAGTAAAATTTTTTTTTACCATTATTTATCATTGGTTGAGATTATTTCAATTAGATAATAAATATTAGTTAATATATTTTCAAAATTTATAAAGGAGAGAGATTTAAATTGCATCAGGCATTCGAATATATAGATCTAACTATTTAGATCCAAAAATTAAAAATATCAATCTTATCTTTTGACTGAAATTAGATCAGAATTTGAATTCTATATATATAATTTTCTTAATTTTAGTATTCAGTAGTGATTGTATAAATAAATACACAATGTTGTTTTCACTATTGTTTGAATCTCAAACTTTACATTATGATATGATTTATGGAACAATGTAACTTCACCAAGACCGATTCTGTCGAATAAAATAGATTTTCATCTCCATTTTTTTTTAAAAAACTATATGGTTTTGAAATTGTTGATTTTTAAAAGTAAAATAAAATTAAAATATTTATAATCTCTTAAATCTCAAATCTATTCTGAAATTCAGTTACCATATCTTTTCATATTCGCTAAACATACCTATGTTTCCATGAACATCCTTTAGCAGAATTACTTAAACGAAAATGTTAGCCTCCACGTTTTGTTAGCTTCTACTAAAATATTTTTTTAATATTTTTTTATTGGTGGCACTAAAAATTGTAAGTGTATCAGGAAATTTAAGCACTACGGTAGGAGTGGTATCTAATTTTTATAAAAAAATGATAAACATTTTTTCGGAGAGAGAATATGAAAAATTTCGATGATCATGCGTCGTGTTTATCTGGATTGGCAGCAGATTCAAATTCGGGTCTTTTAGAGATCCACGGAAAGCCTTGTATCACCCGACTACAGACGCATGGTTTGGTATCTAATTAAGGTGGTACATAACACTCTTTTTGGAAGTTTGAGTGTTACATTATTTTGTTTTTGAACATTGTTTCTTTTGTTTGTGTACCATCATTTTGTACCATTTTCATATATAATTTTAGTGACTGATTTCATAGAAGACAGTAAACTTCTTGCCATCCTCATAATGTATTACCAATCAAAGCCTATAATTATCCAGCAATGATATTTCGTCAACTAATGGAAATACATGCACCAAATTTAAGCAAAAAAAAAAACTAATTGTATTCATGAAATGGAAAATAACTTCAAAACAAATCTATTGGAAATGCAATTGTGAGGGAAGCGATTAAACTATAATATACAGGAAGCAAGCCCCACGAGTTTTCTTATAGAAAGTTGGGTGCCATAAAAAAGTGCAGCAGAAAAGTGTAATAACTAATAAGTATTGATATTTTATTAAAAATATATAAACTGCACCATGTCGAATGTTGGGATTGTGAAATTCCGTGTCCAACTCTATCTTATCTTATTAGTACGATATTATCCACTTTGGGCCTTAGGCAAACCCGCATGGATTTACTTTTGGTTTCCTTCCCAAAAGGCCTCGTACTATTAGAGTTGGACATCTCTTTATATATTAGACACTCCTTGTCTAATTCTCCAATGTGGGACTTAGTTTGTTATATCACATTCTGCCCTTCAAACTAAGGATCACATTCATCTCGTGTCTCACAACTGACTTCCAGAATCTTCTGACTTGATTTCTGCCACACACCTCTCATTCCTAACTCATAGGATACCCATTCATCACTCAAAGGGTATTTCGATCTTTCTTGCCACACACCTCTCATTCCTAACTCATAGGATACCCATTCATCACTCAAAGGGTATTTCGGTCTTTCTTGCAGATTTCTCGTCAACCTGGCTCTGATACCAATTGTTGGGATTGTGAAATCCTGTGTCCAACTCTATCTTATCTTATTAGTACGATATTGTTCACTTTGGGCCTTAGGCAAGCCCGCATGGATTTACTTTTGGTTTTCTTCCCAAAAGGCCTCGTACTATTAGAGTTGGACATCTCTTTATATATTAGACACTCCTTGTCTAATTCTCCAATGTGGGACTTAGTTTGTTATATCACATTATTATTTACGTTTCTCATGAATGATGCCTAAAATAACACACACACACATATATATATATGTACCTGCATGGCTGCATAGATACTTCATAATGTGTATCATATCTACATACACTTACACACTTGATTAGATATGTCATGTATACACATAGCACACGTAGATGTATACACATATAAACAAAAAAAAAGACATGGCAAGTGAATTGCTTGTGGGATGTCAAAACTTTAAGATTGAGAATGATTAATATAATAATTAATGCATATATATACACATACACACTACTCACTCCGTATGCATATAGGTGTGTATACTTTTTATTTGTTAGTGCTGACGAATAACAGAAAATCGTTAGTTTTCTTTATGAAAGTGACCCATATCATATAATTTGTTTGATACAATTGGGAAACTAACCAATAGTTTCTTAATTAATACTAGTTTTGTTTTATGAAAAAGAAGTTTCTTAATCAATATTAAGAAGGTCCACATTATAGCCTAAAATATGGTCACATGGCATGTGTGACAATATTAGCTCTGATTGGTTAAAAGTTAGCGTTAATAGGTGGGAAGAAAAAGTAAAAGAAATTTTAGATGGATTCACCATTTCCATCGTAACTTTTTTCACCTCTTTTATAGGGAGGTAAATTTTCAACTCAGAAAAAAACAAATCACTTGATTAGAAAAAAAATTTTACTCCAGTCTACTCTATTTATTTTACTTCCATTTACTCTACTTTGTTTACCAATCACACTCTATATATCTGAACTTTGGCATGAGTTAGACAAATAGAGTTTCAAATACGATGATGATAATCTCCCGAAAAACAAGTTTTATTATCAAATTGACGGTGACTCTCTGTCTATTTCTAAATTATATGTTAATTTCTTTTGCTCCTTTTAAGAGCATCATTAGCAACAAAAAAATCCTCATGAGTCTTATATAATATCAATATAATTAATTTTGTTGGTTAAATTTTAAAAGTATAAAAAATTGAATCAGTGAGAGACAGAAACACCTAAGCAAATAGTTTTTTTAAGTTTTGTTCACGTTTCTTCCAACAAATCGTCTCTCTTTTTCGTTTCCTCTCTCCTCTTTTATCATTCTTTTCATTATTTTAATTTGTAGAGACTTAGTCGGATACCATCACTAATTATGCTCTAATCTCTTAAAATTGAGGATCGTGCGATAAAACAATCTACTTAATGTATATAGAGTGATACTGATGTTGAAAATAGGTTATTCCAAAGTTAGACTGAAAATTTGATGAAACAAATAAAAAGTATGATATTATACCATATGTTGTTTGACAAACAAAAAAAAGAATAGACCATATGTTTTGAAAAATTTCTCTCCATGTATGTTGTAGTAGTACGAAAGAAATATTTGTTAATATGATTATTTTAAGAAAACTGATACATGTTAAGTCTATTCTCCAAAAGACATTTTTTCACTAAAAAATAACCAAACAACCTTGATGATTATTACAAAAAGCAATACCAATAAAAAATTGTTAGAAACTAGTTGAAATGAATTGATAAAAAAAAAACTAGTTGAAATGAAATCTGAAAAGCATTCAAAAGTAAAAGAAAAATATTTTCCTCCACACTAATATGCAGATGAGTACAGATAAAAAGTTGATGTCTACATTTTCATAATAGCGTTAGTAAGTCCAAACACAAATAATTTAAAATGATTTCTGCAAAGTGTATTGCCATTTCCGAACCTGTTTTTCCCACCCTTCGAAGACAAAGGAAGCATTCCGATAGAAAGGCCGACCATTACATAAGCGGCCTTGGTCAGCCTTTCTCGAGAAACGCTTTTGGTTTTAGACTAGGTCTGGGCATTCGGGTCGTCGGGTCGGATTCGGGTCGGGTCCTTTCGGATCCGGGTCTTTCGGATCTAAGAGTTTAGGATCCGATAGGGTAATTTTAAATTTTCAGTTCAGGGTCGGTTCGGGTCGTGCCGGGTCCGAGTCGGGTCGGGTCTTAGATAGTTAGACCCATTTGGGTAATTAAAATTTATCGGTTCGGTTTCAGGTTGAGTTTGGTTCGGGTTCGATCTAAAAAAGATCTAAAAATACAAAAAAAATATCTGAAAATATTTATATATCCGAAAATATTCAAAATTTTATTCAAAATTTGTGTTTTTATTATATTAAAATGTGTATATATACTAAACTGTGCGAGATACAACAACAATTCGTTGTCTCCTAGTGGTTGACCCTCATGTTCTCTAGACAAATAACCCGTCTTTGATTTCCCCGTGATGCATTTTATTTAATTTACATTATTAATTCGGGTACCCATCGGATTTCGGATTTGGGTCGGGTCGGGTCCAAGATCCGCGGGTCCTCTGCAACAAAACCCGATAGGATAATTTGATCGGGTCGGTTCCTACCCGAACCCGATTTTTTTGGATCGGTTTCGGGTCGGATCTTCGGATCCGGATAAAATGCCCATGCCTATTTTAAACATTTTATTATCATTTTACATTTTTATATATATGCAACAAAATCAAAATCTTTAATAATAGTGTGTGTAAACGTGAAGCAGTGCTTATTGTAAATTTAACCATCTCTTTTTTTTGTTATCATTTAACCATCTTTTTTCTTGCCAAAACAAGATCTCTTACAATTTGGTGTATATTTTATGTTGAAAACAAGGTTAGATAAATAACTTTAATCACTAATAAAATTAGTAAATGTAATTAAAGGTAAATCCAAACATGTGAGATCGTGTGGACCACATGGCATACAGTACTAATTTAAAGCACGCCCTGGATTTGGTCTATACTAAATCCAGACCAGACACTACTTGGCATCTACTTAAAAAAATTAAAAACAATCTACTTAGGTAAAAGGAAAAACGACAACCCTATAATTGGATAACACAAATCTTTAAACCATGCTGAAAAACAGATCGGTAAGATCTCTAACAATTTAAATATTACGTCTCAAATTAATCTTTCAAGACTAATGTAAGTGTAAATAACTAAATAAGTAAGCAGCTTCCACAAATCGTGTGGTGTGTTTCTCATTGGACCTTTAGCGTCTTGCAATTTTAATGATAAAAAACTTAAGAATTAAACCAACTCTGTTGGTAATTTACATCATCAGAACCAGTCAATATTATCATCAAAAATCAGTCAAACAATCTCATTATTACATCAACTTTTGAACTGGTTATAGGAAAACTTTTTTAAAAATGTATATATATTTAATACGTTTTTTCCTTGTCGTTTCATGCGTTTCTTTTAGCGTCAAAAAATTTGGACGGAAATTATTGCATGAAAAAAGTGGTTAGACTAAGACCTAGACTACTTTTCCACCTTAATCGTCGAGCTAATCACGTTTTAATAATTCGTGATGAATAAGACCTAAACAACTTTCCTAGTAATAGATTTTTTAGCCAAAAATAAAGATCATAATAGATGGAGGGAAAAAAAACTTAATTGGTAAAATAATACCGAAGGGAAGTTACGTGAAGGTCGGAAGTTCTCACTTTTCTCTTGCTGCCTGCTGTTATGTTGATATATAATGTTAACTACAATAAGATTATAATTATTTAGTACAGTACAAGTTAAATAATCAACAGCGCAAACCGGCCGCCAATATTCCCGCTGCCGTGGTAAGCCGACACACGGACATAACGTGTTTAGAAAACAGATTGAAATATTTTGTGGCATTATTAATAAGAAATGTCTAGATCTATATTATTTGCAAAATTCATGGTATTCACCAAAAGAACATAACGCATATTTAAGTATTTGGAGTGGAATACGTATTTTCAGAAAAAGTATCTGAAATGGAATACGTAAGTACATAACAACCAATGCCAGAAATAAAGAAAGTAGCATACGATAATTAAGAACAATAATAGAGAACACTACTAAAACTCGTAGTAGTAGTAGAATACAAATGTTTTTAGAGTTCATTAAATAGAAATAAACTCGTTCGAATATAAGTATAACATAGATAAATCAATAGATCCTGTATGTTATATAGATATAGTCATTGTAGACTTGTAGGCAAAGGAACCTAGAATTGGAAAATCATAGAGAATCCAACTTTTCCCCCTTGGAATTCTACAATATGGTTTATAATTTAAGAAAAATATTGTAGCATCTTGATTGTATATTTTAATATATTTTTACTCCCAAAACTGTTGACATTGTTCCCATGTCTCCTCCAATAATGTAATCTTTCCGATTAACGTCCTGAATTGTTTTCACATCAAACCAATAGATTCTGCCGGGCCATTACTCTTTATATTAGGGAAATAAAACTTAAAAATGTATGATGTCAACAAGTATACAGTGCAGTCAAACATAGATTTGTCTTGGATATGATGTAAATCAAACTAATAACCATATACGTAAACTATAATCAGAACGAGATTCGATTCTGGAGACGAACGTTTGCATCTTTTCTTTGTGTAAGTTATCAAGTAAGAAATCTTTTTTGTTGACAAGATGATATTATAAATCTTTTGTTCTTAACCTAGATAGAGTTCATGGCGAATATTTTGAACTTATAAGTTATACAATCAATTGTAATATTGAAAACACAAAGTATCATATTTGGGTCATGGCCTGTCTCTCGATTCGAAACGGACCTTTTTTCACTCATTTTGTTTATTGACTATCTGATTAGTGACGTGTACCGTGGTCTACATACTAACTTAAACATCATAGTGTCCGTCAAGATGTGATATTCCAAAATCTTCTCCTTAGCCAATGCCATTAACTTCACTCATATGATATGATTTCAGCAATTTTCATGGACTCCTCTTCACTTGAGTTAACTGAAGTTGCGAGTCTGATCATTTGTTTCAAGTTTTTTTCTTCATTTTGGGTTTATTTTGTTAAACAGAGAGTAAAAGGCTGATGAGCCTTACTCATTGAGATACAATCTTCAGTTAGGTAACGCGACAACCTTATTTAAACCCAATAATTTGTTTTCTTTTTTTTTGTTTTATAAATGTTAAACTATTTTTTAAAAAAACGTAGGACGAATTGCAGCATTGTTATAGAAATTTTAACACATTAAAAACGAAAATTGATGCTGAGACTTATGTTATTGCGAACCTAATTTTTGGAGTTCCATCATATTTGCCTCCACCTTGTTGTCTAGTAATGTCTATCATTCTGCTCACTTCTTGTCGATGAAATCCTGAGGGTGAAGGTTCTCCGTGTTTCTTTGCGTATTTTTGATAAAACCAATAATCACTGCATCTTGCCATCTAGTTCAGATTTCTACTAGGCCATACCTAAAGTAAAGGAAGATGAATAACATGTCGATAACAAGCCAGCCTTTTGTTCCAAATTTATCTTATTTATAAGTAAAAAAAGAAGAAGTAAACACAATATTGATGATATATCTATAACTATATATGGTATAATGTGTAGTCTATAAGAAGAAGAAAAGGAAACCTAGACTAAAAGATATAGTGGTTTGGTGAAGAATAAGAAGATGGATACAGTTCATAATAATATCCTAGCAATCGTCGTTGTATTAACCATCATCACCTTGTCTACTGGAGCTTGCGTGTATTGCTCCCCATTAATCAAACGGTGTGAATCTGATGCTGCGTGACTACTGTTTTGTTACCAAATAATAATTAGCTATGTTTGTTTGTTATATTTTAAATAGCATATAAATATTATGACTCCGCAAAATTCATCACTGATGCTATTACTCTATCATTTATAGAAATTTTATAATTTGATTATGGTTTTATCATATGTTGCAATGTTACCTATTACTAGTAATATATTCCCTCTGTTTCATATTAGATAATGTTTTAGAAGATTTTTGTTGTTTCAAAATAGATGATATTGTGATATTTTTATGCTATTTTTAGCTTTATTAAAAACTGTGTAACCAATTAGACGTTGTAGTCATTTTTGTAATTGGTTGGATGATTTTTAAATTATATTTTTAAAACTATTTTTTAGAGAAAAGTAAATTTCTTAATCTTTGTGCACTAAGGAATAAATTACCAAATCCAACAAAAAAATAATAATATATATATATCTTACCATGAAACAACGACCATCTCCTATGTTATAGTTCAATAACTATTCCTACAAGCAACCTAAACGTACACCCATTAGTGACACGAGAATGTCGGGGTTTGATGTGAGTTTTAGTCGTTTAGAGGAAATGAAATCACAACACTTCATAAACGATGGCTCTTTAGTATCATACAAGAAAAAAACAATGAATTTACAGCTGTATTGATCCCAAACCCTCAAGGCTTGGACTGGTGAGTGGTGACAACGAAAAGGAAATACTTTTCTCTGAGTTGCTAGTAGCTTTTATTGAGTTTATGTGTTCATTTGTTGTGCAAGTAGCTAGTGTGAATGTGCTACTACGTTTTGCTACAAGCAATATCTTCAACATTATTTACTTTATTATCAGAAAGGTAATTTAAGATAACACTAAATCAAGTTTTTTTTGTTCGAAAAATAGCAGACAATTTTTTTAATACCAAAATTAGCATTAACTAAATGTTTATATATATATATATATTTATTTATTTATTTTACAAAATTGAGTTTGGTTTATTGATTACAGTTTAAGGGGGTTATTGATTTGACCAAAAAAAGGAGGGGTTACTGATAGAAGAATTCCTAAGGAGTTATAAAATTTATAGAATCTCTTATTATTGGCTTATGAATTTTTAAAATATTAATAAAATCTATTGTTATTGTGGTGAAGACTTTTTAAATTTTATTCAAAATCCTATTGAATTTTTTTACTAATCATTGATTTAGCAGTTTTATTAAAATTTATTGTTATTGAAATGCAAATTTTCTTTACATTTACTCATAAAACTTAACTTTGAGAATATCATGTACACCCATAATATTTTTAAAATCTATGTGGTAAAAACACACACACACACAAACACACAACAAAAAAACTACAGAACTAGATGAAAACTAATATAACATAAAATATCAATACAACACTAATAGCATGTATTTTTCCGTTTAATGATGCTGTAACTCTATAAATAGCATAATTCCATTATGGTTTTATCATATGTTACTAGTAAATAGTAATATATCTCTTATCATCAACCCAACTTTTGAGGAATAGCAAAACAAAACAACTTTTCCAAAAGGTTATTACTTCTTGGTGACGTATATTTTACAGTTTTTTACCAAAGTGGTCACTTTGCCATAGAATGCAAAAAACATTTAAAACTTAATTCATTCAAATAGACAGCTTACGGAGGGAAAACGTATATAGCTTTCTCTGCCTAGTATAACTTATAGAGTGGGAGGCATCATCATAATTTTCTTATGATAGATACGATCTCAATTTAATTTAGGAAATCTATAGATTCATTTTTGTGAAGATTCATGCAAATACATTTTTGCAGTGCTAGAAACGGCTTCCACAGCTATAACCTTTATTCAAACTGGACCATCCTCCACTATACACAAATCTAACATCATTCCTTATTCCTTGTCAATAAGACAAATGTTTATCTTCTATACATCATACCCCAAAATACAAAACCTATCTCATTCTTTTATCTTTGTTATTAAACTATAGATGAAAAAAACATTTTCCCTGTGTAACAAAATTTATTTTCTAAATTTCATTATTTCTATTACCAAACAAAATGTTATTCTCCAAAATTAAAGGAACCAAATATATACACATTAAATTAGAATTTCTTGTCGTATTACATATTTAGGGAATTTCAGCTCTTTTTCTTTATGAATTATGCTTTGCTTCGTGCAGCTTAAGAGTGATGACTTAATAAAAAGAAAAGTATAGATTAAAAATTCTGCTAAATCAAATTAGCAAAGCAAAAAGACTTGTCATTTTCATAATAATATTCTGCCATAACATAAGGAACAAGTATAATCCACAAAGGATCATATATTAGTCATATTACATACTAGTCCTTAAATTTCAAAATACTTGAGCATAGAAGCCCTAACATTAATATCTTACATAAATAAACCCTCCTCCCACTTAAATGGAGTGTGCTCGTCTTCTTCTGGCTCTCCTTCAAACGAAGGACCAATTAACGAACATAAACGCTAAGCAATGATTTGATTCGTCGTCTTCAAGAACTTTCCACACTGTTGCCTGCTCGTAAGACACCAATCTCCCCATGCTTGACGCACATACACCCGCAGGAAGATGAGCATAGCCCTTTACAAAACAATCAAGATTCCAAGTCAGACAATGAATGACTTTCCAAGAAAATAGTAAACACTTTACAAGGACAAGGAAACAAACCTGTTGCATGATCTTGGGGAACTCAGAGCAGAGAGCTTTACGACCAGGCTCGTCTAAGGTCTTGTCTAACGTTATGTCTTGAAGGGACACGAGAGTAGTTTCCAGCATGTCTAAACCGGTTTGGTTTGCAAATGTGAAGATTGGTGAAGCCTGCAAAAACCAAGAGATTTTGTCACACTTATCTCAACAAATTCAAGAGCATGAAAGCAAAATACCCTTCACTTACGTTTGTTTTCATGGAGCAGCACAAGATTGCATCGGTATGGCTCCAGACTTGATGCAGCAATGTGTCACCACTGGTTTGAGAATCAGATCCAAAGAGATCCACACCAGTGTGAACTCTACAACAGCCATTATGAATAGAGTTTCAGTTTCAGACTATATAAACACTCAGATTAGAATATGTAACATTTGATTAGTACATGTAACTCCTAGAGATCCAGCGGACAAGAGTGAGAGCTTCAGGGGAAGTGGGAGCAGATATTGGACTGATACTAGAGCCAGGACGAGGAGCAATGGCCAAAGCAACCCTCTGAATCGATCCCACTATGTTTCTCACGTACTGACGTGCCATTGAAGCAACATTGTCTCTTGTGTGGTTATCAAACGTGAACTGGAATGCTATGGTTAACACCGACCTAAAGTTACAACCATTTGGGTCAGCTTCACCTCCTTGACGTGTTGATCCTTCTAAAGCTGATGCTAGATCCAATGTACGGTTCACAGATGCATTGTTCTAAATGACCAGTGAAAGATTAGAATATACATGTGACTTAGTATCTTTAAATGAGGTTTTGATGTATTACCGAGGTTGATTTTGGTTCAAGAGGTATGACACGGAAGCCAGAAGGAAGCAAAGGTGCATCATCAGCAAATGATTCGTCTATAGGAGCAAAGACAAGCTGTGCACAACCTCCAACCACATCTTCATCAACACCACTACAAAGCTGTAGTAAGTACATATCTCTAGCTAGGCCCACGTCTTCAGGTGAGTAAGCGTGACCTTCAAGTCTAACCACCTCAAGAAACTGAAACAAGAGAAAGGTTTCAGGACTATGAAAAAAGGTAGTAAGAGAGAAAGCTGTTTTGTCATTTCAAACCTCTTCATGTTCAACTGTCTGAGCGAGAGGAAGAATGACTTGGTTACTAGGTAAGCCACCAGCTCTAGCGCAAGGAACAGCGAAAGGACTCGCTCTGAGGGATGCAGCAGCATAAGCGTCCACGCCGTAGTCAGCCCACTCAGAGCGGTGTTCTCTAAGGAAACGAACCAGCACAGCGGGTGGAACGTTCTGGACGCAAGAAAGTGAGTTAACAAAAACCGAAACATAAAAAAAACTTGCTTCCATTATCCAATATGTACCTGTAACAGCATAGATGCCTTGGCACAAAGCACACCACTACCGAAGCTAGGGAGGAATGAGTTCCCACCAAACTTTCCAGGGGACAAGTTTATCATAAGTGTTATATCCTCAGCACCGTCACTACCCAGTGGTGACCATCCATCATCCACAAACCCATTAACAGCATCATTGAACCCCCTGAAGTTCATTCATTTTGAACAATTAGGAAGAGAAGAATCAACACACATGGCAGTGAAGCTATTTTGAATGAAGGTGATGCATACCGAGAGAGTCTTTGACTAAAGGTTCTTAAAACAGCAGGTTGCCGCCCTCCACCGTACTGTACTTCTCCACTTGTCTCTTGTGCAATCTGTCTTACATGTCTCAGCGCCTGTAATAAGAAACCAATCATAAGAATCACAGCATTGTACCAAGTTGTTGGGGGTAATGTACTTACAGCAACGGTCATTTTCTGAGCAAGAATCTTTGAAGATTCATAGAGAGGCCTCATGACTTCAGGGACACTCAACGCCTAGTGAAACCAAAAACAAAAAAAAAACAAAGTCATGAGCATATACTATTGATGTGTGTTTGAATCAATTTGACTTGTTATGCTTACATCCAAATCAACATGGTCAACAATGTGGAGAATGGAACCACCACCATCACAAGGACGGATGAGGAACCCGCTTGGTCGCATCTCAGCTCTCACAAAGTTTGAAGAAGGCGGCCCAGTAGGCCCACCAGTTGCAGCACTAAGCGACCCCTCACAAACCTGTAGAAGACAATGAGTGAGAGTGAGTGATGAAAGGCAAACATGAAATAATAATTTGAAAAATAGGCAAATCAGGTTACCACATAGCTTCCATCTTCTAAACAAGTGGTGTATCTCAGCGTCCAGAAGTCACGAGCTGCTGCTAACGTTGTTGGAGCATACATCTGAGTGTATATAAGCTCGATAGTCCCACCGTTTCCAGCGGGAATCACGCTAAGAGTGTCCACGCTTCGACAATCACGGAGCCAAGATGGACGATCTTTGAGGATTTCAGCAACCTTCATGGGCTCTAAGCTCACGAGGCCGCAGGCACGTGCGGCAATTCCACTGCAGTTGCGGGAAATAGCTACGATGCCAATAGAATCCGGACCAGGCTACACCAATTTAAACAAGGTTCATCACTACAAATCTAAAAGAACAGCAAAAGATTATACAAACTTGAAGAGCTGTTTTATTACCTTCATCCCAATCATCTGAACCCAGTCAACAGCAGTTCCTGTAGCCTTGGAAAGGAACTCTGCTAGAGCCTCCTTTGCTATTGAAAGGAGACTATAACCACACAAAAAAAAAACATTTAAGGTTGTCACAAAGTGTCCAACAAGCTTATATATATGCAAGTACAGTAAGAAAAGCTCACCCAGCTGGGTTGTTAGCATCTCGTTGGAGATGCTGAGGATTTGGGTTTTGCTGTTGATGTTGCTGACCACTTGCTACGACCACAGACTCACAGCTGTTGTCTGTGGTCGTCCCTGAAGCCTACACTCCAAAGAAACGTACCAAAACTTAAGCAAAAATATAATAAAATAATAGAAAATTTACACCAAAAACCAAATAAGTATAATAGAATAGAATAAAATAGAAGAGACTAGTGTGGAGTGTTTACAGTGTGTATTTGGTGTTTCATGTGGCCATTCTCATAGACCAAGTGAGAAACTTGCTTCTGCAGACGATCATTCTCTTCCATCAGCAGTTTATTCATTGCATTGAGCTTTCTGTTCACTGTCTGGAGACGAGCAGCTTCTTTCCTCTGCTTCTCTCGACATCTAAAAAAACAAAACAAACATATATAACTCAACTATGCCTAAGACAAACGTTACATGTATGATGTGAATAAAATAGTAGTGGATGAACAGTGACAACATATAATAAAACCACCACCCAATGATATAAAGAGTGGAAAAGATAATGTTTTTTTTTCCAAATTCGTATCTTAATAAATGTGAACAAACGCATTCAAAGACATTTTTATTAGATGTCACTTTCTTGCATTTAAAGTTTCCACTGTATCAAAGCTTTTAAACCAAAACAAACTTTCCTGCTCTGAGGGGATTTTCACAAGACATGGATCTACATTAAAATTTCAAAACACAATAATCACTGAGATCTAAAAAAGAACAGAATCATAATTGTCAGAACAGAACAGCAAGGAAAATTTTATAAACATTTTTTTTGTCTTTATGAACTTAATTACAAATATAAAAGACAATATACAGAAGAAAAAAATGATTTGTAGTAACTTTCTCACCTGCGGTTTTGAAACCAAACTTTGATCTGTTTAGGCTCGATGTTGGAGAGAATGGGACATTCTCGTATGAGTTGCTGTCTTCTGAGAGAGCTGGGCTTAGGACACTCAGTATAAACTCTCTCAAGAGCTTCCACTTGCTCAGGCGTGTACCTAACATACTTGCCGGAGTCCAACCCTTTGTCCGGGGACTCTCTGTGCATCGTGTGGACCATCATAGCTCAAAAGAGTAAATAAAAGTTTAATTTTTAAGGAATTTAAAGAAAAACCCAGATGGAGTTTCAAGCTAAAGAATGAAACTTTCGAGGTGTTAGTGTAAGCTAGTAGTAGCTGGGTTCTTTTCAAGGGTAGGCTCTCTGTGTGGAGAGAGAGCCTCCACTAACGTTCATGAGATAATGGTGGGAAGAAAAAAGAGTTTGGGAAAGAAGAAAAAATATATGTTTTTTGTTTATTATTGCTTTCAGTTACTATAGAAAACGCTAGAGAGCAATGGCGAGAGGAAGGAGGAGAAGATAAGAGGAGCAAGCAAAGTAAGGGTCTTTATCACAGGCGCCAATCTCGAGATCCTTTTAAGACATGTACAAAAAGATTTAAACAGTAAAATAAATTACTTTTCTTTTTAACAGAGAGAGGTTGAATTTGATAAAAGCTTTAACTTTTAGAGCATATAGCTAAACTGAAGTAACATATGTCCTGCAGAATATAATATTTTTTTGTATTAATTTAAGGGTTTGTTTTAGAATACTAAATATCTTGTTGTTAAAGGACAAAATTGTTTTTTTACTTAAAATCAAAATATATATTTTTGAACGGAAGGACAAATGTTATTGTTATATATGCACAAAATCACTAATCTTGTTTTGTATTGATTAAAAAATTATTAGCGATTAATTAAAATGGAGGTGCAGCATGATAAAAGGGAAAAGACTATAAAGGAGAAAAAGCCAACACACGCAAAACAGTATCTGCCAAAACCCATCTGTGTTTTTACTCTACCTAGAACAGTAATGATAAAAAAAAAAATCAAAATAAAAAACAGCTAACTAAATAAGGAGGCAGAGAGACAGGCCAATCTTTGTTTTTTCGTTACTTTCCAATTTAATTGTTTTATTTATTCAAGAAAAAAAAAACAAAATGGTTGAACAAAAAAGGATGTCTTTATCTCTGTGAGAAGGACATAGCATAAGCTTGTTTCTCTCTCCTATTTTCTCTACTCTCTGATGATCATCATGATGATGGTGATATATGTGCATGTACAATGATATCATCATGATAAATGTACATGATGATGTAATTGATGTTTGATGATATTGCATGAGGAAAATTGTATGATTCTCATTGCTCGCGTGAGAAGCGTGAAGGTCTCTACTCTTTTTAAAAATTAACAGTTAATGAATTTATTTATTTTTAACTTAAGAGTTATGAATTCTAGCAAAATATTTTTTATGAATAGAAAAACAAACAGAAGGATCGTCATTTTTTGGCTATTAAATAATTTGATAAGGCTTTTAATGTTTTTTTTTGAAACACTTTTAATGTTAAATATATATTCAGTCAGTTTTAAGTTGTATCATGTATGGTACGGATCCGATTTAACTTTGATCGTTTGTCAAGGATTAAAAGGGAGTCGACATGTGTGGCTGGTTAAGTACAATCTGTGTTTGGTTGTGTAAAATAACGATTTGTACAGAATCAATGTCTGGACAAAGGGATAGCTTCTTAATATAATATACGGTGAGACAAGATAAAAGAATACGTATTTTATACAGAACTATACGTAATTAATAAAGAGAAAGAGAGAGTAATAAAATTAAATGACATGTGAGGTCTCATCATGAGTCCAACTTTGTGCATGCGCTTCGATTTTCTACATGGCAGATATACCCACGTAGCCACCTATACACCTTTTTCTTCTATTCTGGACTGGTTTGCGTTTTTGTTCAAAAAAAAAAAGGACTGGTTTGCGTTTTGTTATTTTAAAATACAGCTACTAATACTTTTTCTCTGTTAAATACACCCAAATATATATTCTTTTCAAGTTCTATTCTTTTCACAAAAGACCACTTAACATTATTGACTACGAGGTTTCTTCTCGCGCCACTCAACACGTTTTTCTTTTGAGTTTTGAGTTTACTTCGCATCATGAGGCATTAGGTTATACTACATCATATTTGTATATATGAACTACGATGTAAAGAAGTTTTTGGGCTAAACCTAGTATTCAATTTTTGTTGTTTAATATCCACGTCTAATAAAGAAATGAAAAAAAATGAGAGAATAAAATGAGATTTGACTTATAAAAAAAAGGTTTGGACTTGTTTAAAAGAATTTCACTTAACCTAACTGTTGAATGGTATACGTAATACCTAAATTTTGCTACAAACATAACAACGGATTTAATATACATCTTGATCTCGTAATTGTCCTAAGAAAAAAGGTGAAAATACGTCACATTCAATACTTTTATCAGTTTATATGTTACCAAACTTAACTAATGCTGTTATATAAAGTATTTATCGATTTACATACCTAATACAAATATACAACAGCACATTGCACATGTAATTAAAATCAAAAGAAAGTCTATATATACCTTATAACAAGTATGTTTGTTTTACAATAAGAGCAAATTAAAGAGTAACACAGAAGAAAAAAGAGTTGGTCATAGTTTGATCTCAGATGTAGTAGTTTTGTAATTCGATCATATGTATCAGCCTGTTTTTCCTGAAAATGGACTTACATAAATGAATTACGAGTTTTCATAACCTGATTAAAAACAATATATGTTGATTATATATATTATATATCAGCTTATTTGTTTACTGAAAATGCATGGACTCATATGTAGTCTACTAGGATTTGAGATAGTTGTAAAAAAAAAAAGGACTCGTAGAATTTTATCATGGAGCCATGGAGGGATATTCTCGACACATGATAAATCTAGCAGCATGCATTCATATAAACAACCACAGTCTGTAGATTACATATATTGGCCCTAATAATTAAGGAGTCGGCATTTTGCATTTTGACTGTTCTCTGTTCCCTCGGCTTGAATCCTGAAAGGGATATAGGATAGGACCCATAACACATTATGCATTATGCAGTGCTCTTTCCTAAAAGGCTTTGGATGCTTTCGTAATAAGGAAATAAAAAGTATAGTTAGAGTGCGTAGTTTGGTTGCTGGAGAAAAAAAGAATGTCAAAGCTTTTAATTTGACAATATCTATCTTTACAAAATAATAATTAGCTTTATTAATATATATTTTTACTTGTGGTGCCAACTTTTTATTTTAGCAAGAGGCATGGAGCATGAGAGTACCCCACTGGGCCAAGTCCACTTACTCTTGTTCCCATGTCAGTATGTCACACACTACATACATCGCTTGATTTCCCAAATTTCCAATGTTTTCTTTTCTTTTCCGTTTCCACCATTTATATTCATCTTTTTAGAGCTCCATACAAATGGACGCATAGATCTGAGCTTGTATCTCGTTTCATACGTGAACTATATATGTATAAAGTTTCATGTTTTTATTAGTTCCAGTTATGTGTAAACCATGTTTTTGTTTGTCAAACAAGGGTAATTGGATGTTCGACGCTCGGGATACCAAATCTCATGGAGTTGAGGTTAGAACGAAAAAAACTGTAAAACATGATAAATACTAATGTAATTTTTGCGAATAAGTTGAGATATAGTTAGTACCGTACGTGAGTGCAGTCTAATGTCTAGTTTCGATTAAGACTAAGCAGTGTTTATTATGATCAGCTGAATTGAAATATTGCAATGTTGGATCGAAATCAGGGATCTCTTTTCGTTGACAAAACTTTTCTACAATCACTACAAGATTTACATGGTATAACTATAATAAATGGCGTATTAAGTTGTGCATTTTGTCAAAATACATCAATTCATTACGAGTTATATATAAATTACTTGCTGTGTAGTCTATAAAAGCTAAATAACAACAGCAAAGCATCCATCATATAGCTAATCAAGCTTTATTTGATAAAAAAAGGCTAATCAAGCTTTATTATCATGTCCATATATACAATACAAGGTAAACCAAAAACAAAACATGAGTTTACTCCATAAATGGGAAATCGATGCAGCAATGATATTGAAATCACACACTCAATGGAAAGGAAAGCACAAGTGTCTTTGTATACCACTCTATGGAATGAAATGGAAGTTAACAAAAAGTCAAATTAAAAGCCCTATTTTTTCCACAAGTCACAATTGTGTTCTTCTTGCTTTGCTTCATTCTCACATCTCTTTCTTCTGTTCCTATTGTTTTAAGGAATGAGAGAGAGGTGGAGGGAGGGACCCATGCATGGGCATGATAGAGGTGTAAAGTCAGGCATGGATAGAAAAGAAGCCTCCAACTTTGATAGGCTGCTCATGCATATATAGTATCGATCATATAGTATTCATATATATGCATATAATAATTATGAGTGGGATTAAAGTTTGTGGATATCACTCGCCATGAGGTTAACAATATTGGAGCTTATAAAAGACGTCCCACAAATATAATTTTTCCATTACGTCATATGACAACATCGAATAGGATTTGAAGAATCATGAAGAAGAGTAGAAGATGATCATTTCCATAAAATAACGGACTCGTTAGTCAAAGATGTCCATATTCATTCATCTAATTCTAATCTAAGCATTCGTTAGTCAAAATAACTAAACATCAGATAAATCTTAAATTTATCTTAACCAAATTATAGATTTCTATCGCTGAGTAATTTTTATGCTAAACTATATCGCTGATTAATTGTAAGAAGATATAGCGAGTTGGTTAAATTTTATTTTTATCCCTTTATCAACGTCTCTTTTCTGTATACAATTTACAAGCCACATTTTAACTATATAAAATGTTATAAGAAACAAAAAAAAAAGTAAGTTAGAAAAGCGTTATTAGCAGCAACACAATTTTAACATGACAAGAAAATGAAGTTCATAATGTTCAAAAAGAAAAATAAAATGAAGTTCACTATAAAAAAAAAGTGCAAATATAATGGGACAGCCAGAATGTGATCCACGTGTCTAAAACTGATGCTCTGTCTAGCAAAATATGGCATCATCATACATATCAAACGCTACTTAAACCTTAAATATATTCTTTTTTGGTTCAAATATCTATAGCATAAAACAGAGATGCAGATGGTAGGAAATGGTGGTGGCTTGATTACTAAAGGAGTATAGTAGGATGTAGGCCTTTCATATTATTTAGATCCAACAACCATGAAGATGAAGAATAGATATGTACATTAGTACTTTGTTAGCTTTCTTTTCCAATGAAGCGTTGTAGCAATCATTCCCTTATATATAATTTGAGTTATATTTCTTACACAGACACACACACCGAAACACACGATACCACTCAATTGTATGGGTGTGTGACCTGACTCGCAACACATAGAACTTTTGAAAACATTCCAACATCTTATATTCTTGTTAATATTTTCTGTTATTTATCATATTTTTCCTTTATTTTTTGGGAACTTGTAAGGATTTCATACGTTATTTATATTTAAGGTTTTAAATTTATGGTTCACCAGTAGTTTTAATAATAATTTTCTATTTCAGTTTTATATATATTGTATGGAGCATATTATACATAGATGTTCAAGCCACTAAACTACATGGAGCATTGTTGTAGACTGTTTCAAATTCAATTACATCATACAAACTGATACATGGCTGGGAAGACCAATACGAAAAGTTACTTTTTGTGTTTCAGATTCATCCTCTTTTGAGAATGATGAGTACCTCTGTATTTTTGTATTATTAACAACCTAAATATGGGTTTTGAAATAAATAATTACATATTTATGTCATATTTTGAAATTTTGCTCAAAAGAAAACATCCCATGTTATGTGACTTTGACATGATTAATGAGAAAATTTGTGTTATTTGTGGATATATCTGTTTAACTCATGAAAGCTTCGTCTAGTAATTGAATGATATGTATACCTATAAGTCAAATTTTTCCTTCATATAGAAACTCGAGAAGGAAACACATGTGTCACCTATTTTGATTTTGTATAAATGAAATTTTGTTTTACAAGTCTTTGAAAATATTCACATAAACCGTGCAGTCCAAAGAGAGACGGTAACTAAAGCGCAATAAGCCAACAACCTAAACTTCAGCCAGAAGCTGTCTGAAAATCAAAGCAATGCTTTTAAGGAACCTTATTAAATCAAGAATTTTTATAAAAAGATTATACACAAAAGGTTGCAAGAGAACAAAACATGGCTTCTGATATGTAAACTGTCTGGAAATGAAATGATTATGCTTACTGCATAATAAAGTGGCAAACTAAGAAAGAATATTATACCCTTGTTTTTGAATTGAATGTAAAATTATATTTAAATCAAGCTTGGTTACAATAGATGCATCTTGTTTTTGAGAATCAGGTTTGGAGATACAGACTTTTTAGACATATTTTCTTGATGATCCGATGAAACAAAAATGTAAGCCGTATACAATGTCGCCTACAGTTGTCTACATCTATGTTCCTCTCGAACGTCTTTTTTTCTTAATTTCGTGTGAGAAAAAATGATAGCTATTAATGATGTAACATCTGTGGAAGAAGTTAGAACTTTTCAAACCTGGTTGGCGCATCTAAATTAAATTGTTACACTCTTGGATTCGAGTATATGCTACTAGTGAATAGACACGAGAGATGGTTCTTGCTGATGAATCCTGTGTAAATTCAATTTTTTAATAAAATTGACAACAAAAGTTTCCTTCAGATATTCTAAACATATAATCAACAATTTTTATAAATATTTCTTCTCATATCATATTAAACAAAGCAAACAAATTATACAAACCTATTAAAAATTACGATATATCAAAGTTTATAAAAGATTATGACCAAAAAGATAAATTAAAACTATTTTATTTCAATAATAAATAACACTTAATTACTTATTTTATGTCAATAATTTGTTACATTTGAGACTAAATCCGTGTTAAAACACATACCTAGATCTAGATTCGAACCGAACCTAAATTTTTTGGTCGGTTCCGGTTTAGGTAAAATGGCCAGACCCACATGCCACATAAATACATCAAAGAAACACCGAAGTAAAAGCTAGGCTAGATCAAAAATGGTCTTGTGACGAAGTGAGTAACTCAAATCCCCAAGGATGGATGAATGATCTCAAAACCATCAAACAAGAAAGATAAAGATATTTAGGCAGTCTTGGGTATTTTGACAGTAATTCTAATATGTTTAAAGGGTAATATGGGTATTTGACCAATTCAAACTCTTGCCCAAGTAAGTTTACCAAGAATGGTCATCAAGAATGCTTAGAAGTGTTGACGACCTTAAACCCATCGAAGCTTAGCAGAGGAATCTCCCTTTCTCTCTACTGTCGAATTGTTTCTTGTAGCCATAAGGTAAAATGCTTTGCTTTCTTTCTCTTCTTCCCCTGTATGAAATTTCCCTTTTGATACTTTCCTTAAATGTCAAAAACAAACACCCTAAACTTAAGGAACTTTCATTCTTGGGTTTGTTTCCTGTAGATTTTGTTTCTTCATTTCGTATTCCATATCTTGTGATGAGTTCGTTGACTTGTCTAAGAACATAATGTCTCAGTTTACACATGGTTCTTGGTTATCTCATTTATGATATCAAACTATACTTCTGCGCCGCACAATGTTGCAGCTTAGTTAGCTAACTCGTGTGAGAGAAGAGCGCAATGAGCTGTTTTAGTTGGTGCGGGAGTGACTCCAGACCAATGCAACCGCACAACAGACCAATGCAACCGCACAACCCAGCAGGTAGCTCTGGTTCTTGATCTCAACAGCATTGCTTGTCAGTGTTATCTTAGTGTCCAATCATTTAACTTCTACTGGGTAAATTGGATTGTTTCAATTGTTGTTAAGGTCACTATCAAAGAGATGATCAGTCAGTAGTTCAGACGCAGAGTATTGCTGTACCAGCCATTCCAGTGGATGAACTGAGAGATATAACTGATAACTTTGGTTCAAAGGCTTTGATCGGTGAGGGTTCATATGGAAGAGTGAACGTAACGTAAAACCTTACGGTGTTTTACGGTTCACTAGGAGCCTCTAACTTCAAAGCTCCAGAGTAATGCCCTTTTAGATATACTCTTTTTTTTTTATTCAGACTAATCCATTTTTTTTTGAAACACTTCAGATTCAGACTAATCCATTCTGATGTTTTTTTTTCAATGGTTGTTGGTTCAAAAATGTTTGGTTCTTAATGCCCTGAAGTTAAGACTAATACATTTTTGGTTCTTAGTGACATCAAATGTTTTTTTTTCTTATCATTGTTCTTCTTAGCATCTCTTCTCACTGCCAAATCATTTCGGTTGTGTTCAGGTATAAAATATTTGGAGTATTGACCAGAAAGAGATGTATACAGTTTTGGCGTTGTTCTGCTGGAGCTCCTTACAGGTCGTAAACCAGTTGATCATACCTTACCGCATGGAGAACAAAGTCTAGTGAGATGGATACAGTCTTCTCTGCTTCTGATTCCAGTTTGCTAGCAGTGATACGAAAAGCTTTTAAGAAAGACCAATTTTAATATGAACTCATTCAAGTCTGTTAAACAACCAAAGAAGCTGGAAAAATCAAGAAGAGATTGACTATACTACGAATATTTCCTAAAAATGAAATAAATATATTTGTGTGTTGTCTTAGGCCTACTAAACTAAGCAAAGACAAAGTGAAGGAATGCGTTGATACCAGACTTCTCGGAGAGTACCATCACAAAGCTGTTACCAAGGTATAAATCTCATATATAGTTTCCCTTTCATTATTTCATTGGAGCATCAAAGATTTGATTTTAGAAAAGAAAAGAAGTGATACTCGGTGTCTGCATTCTTCTTTATCATCATTGAAACATTTGAATTTCAAGTTTGATCATATATATATGGTGTGATGTATAATGTTCAGTTAGCTGTGGTGGCAGCATTATGCGTGAAAGATGAGGCAAAGTTAAGACCAGACATGAGCAATGTGGTGAAGGCCCTTCAGACTGTTCAAGACTTCACTTTTCTATCAGGGTTTTAACTTTATAATGTTCTTTCTTATATTTTGTGTTTTATGCTTATTATCATCTTTTATTCCCACTAATTCTCTTCCATTAATAATTTAAACAATGTATGTGTCTATCATTCTATATCTCTCGTATTTTTTATACTTTTCAAGTTTGTAATAGTTTCTCTTTTCGTATTATTCTCTGGTTTTTCCATTGTGAAAATATCGTTTTGCTTATGGTTAGTGTTATTTTGGTGTTTTGCAAATCAAATCAAAGCATTTAGGACAAACAAACATTGGTTTCATATATTAGAAAGTTCCGAGTCGATTCAAATCACTTTTAGATACTGCTACAAAAATGCTTACTGAGACCCTCTCCACAAACTCAAAAGGATTGAGGACTAATGGAAGGTCTGATCATGGAAGGCATTTTCAGAAGTCTGTCTCTTTCCATCTTGTTCTTGAAAGAGTGCTTAGGCGTTATGGACATCTTGTTCATGGAGTAATCAAGATCACCCTCCTCCTCCTCTTCATCACTCTCCTCATCTCCGTTCACAATTATCTCAGCATCCTCCTCATCATCATCATCTTCTTCATAAGTCGGTCTCACCATTGACCAGTAGATGAAATTCGGGGAGATATAGCTTTAAGATCAGCCAAGACAACACACAAACAAAAAAAAACAGATTCAATAAAGAGCAGGAAACCAAAATAAGCGGAAGTGATCAAAAGATAGTGAACCTGTTAGAGCTTTTCAGCAAGCAAGAGTCAAAGGGGAAGAATGTATCAAGCCTCTCAGGCCCTCCAAACGCACGGGAGAGCTCAGACTCAAGTAGGTCATCGAAAATGAAGGCGTCTGAGACTACGAACATGCCACCTGCTTTAGCTTGCTTAAGGAACTCTGCAACTACGGATGGAAGGCATACCTATTCTCCAAAACAGAATTGGTTGCAAAAGCTTATTATGCAATTGATACTTTAGACCATTTCCAAATAACAGATGGGATCAGAGTATGTAGCTCACCATCAATGGGTTTAGTCTGTGCATTAAAATTGACTCCAATGGTCTAAGCTGGGAGCGAAAGAGAGGAACGTTTAGGATTGATCTCATCCTGAAGCAAAGCACATACATGATCGCCTGTGTTCACATGACATCATCAGATCCAGGTTTAAGCAGATGCAAAAGATATTTCAGAGGATGAGACAGCAACATTATGAACGTAAAATATTGTTACCTGGCATCCGGAGTAGAAAATCTGATGTGCTTCAGGCCTAATATCATCATTGCAAGTTCTACAATAATCCGCACACTCATCTACCAACCTAATATTTTAAGACATCAGACACAACGGAATCAGTGTTTGCAACAAACTGAAGCTTCAATCAGATCAAACGTTTTTTGGCAATCGCTTTAAACCTTTTTAGCATGGTGGCCACATAGGAAACAGGCAAAAACTTTCCACGAGCCAAGTAGCTAGCTAGATAAGCAACCGCACTCATCCTGTTGTAAAAAGGGGGGGGGGAAACAAAACCACAGCCAAGTTGTCATTAGAACAAGTGTATTATGCAGAGAATAAGAAACGTTTGAGCATAGAGGAGAAAGTGAAACTTGCCTAGTAGGTCGAGGCTTGTTGCTGGAGAGAAAAATGTCCATTAGCTTACTCGCAAATTTCACACCACAGTTCTCAGGATCCAGTGAACAAGCATAGAACATCAGAAACTGCAGATGAAAGCAAAAGTGAGTCTCATGTGGACCGTGAACCAATCATATAGCTATGTGGCGTACCTGCGAAACTTTTGATTTGTATGTATTCAGAATGAAGTTCTCAAATGCCCCGAAGAGCTTTTCAAACACCTGAGTCAAACAATTAAAAACCAGATCAGCAAAAGAAGATTCATGAGCACGGGAACTAATAAAATCATAAGATATTATTTGGTGCCATACCTGATCCAAACGACCATCAAGATTACATGATTCAAGATGATCAAAAGATATGACCATCAACTTGTCCAAAGACTCAAAAACTACATTTCCACCAGACGTATTCTGATACATCAAATTCCAAAACTGTCATACTCCAGCAAAAGGAAAGCTACATAAATAGTCAAAACAAACACTAAGCCTACCTCTTCTCCTTCATTCATAGCGTCTTCAAGTTCCATATCAAACATGCCTCTACTAGAGTCATCTTGTAGAATATCATCCCAATCAATCTCCAGCTAAAAGGATAACACCAGTATACATATATCATTCGATAACCAAGTTACTTAATGTCTTTCATTTGTATAATAAAACATATTCTTTACTTACATCCAAATCTCTCAACCTCTCCATCACCATCATAAAAATCATGCTGCTACCAACTTGCCCGATTGGGCTGCTCTCCAACTTGAATAAATTCTCCACATAAATCACTACCACCTGGAGGACGATAAAACAGCTTCTACTAAGTTTATGCCAGCGTGAGGAAAAAGTAACCAAAGAGAAAAGACTCACATTGTCCTTTTTGTTTATTTTGGGCATCTGCTGAGCGAGCATGGGCAACAATCTCGAGGGAGCAAGAGGAACCAAAAGAGTGATCTTCAGAATGGCTCCATGAACCTGGGAAAGAACGTCTGTCTTCTGGTCGATTACACGGCGCTGCGAAAGTCTATCAATCACCCAACGCGGTGGAATGAAGTGGCCTATGAGCATATTCAGACAAGAGTCCAGATACTTTCCACTAGTAGCAGCCTGTAATGAAAAGACAAAAACAAAAATTGTAGCTACTCATGTAGATTAAATAAATTAGATGTTTTAGAAAAAAAAAATTGTTTCACAAAGATAAGACTTTTGTATTTTCTATGAAAAAGTTGTGATCTTCAAAAATATTAATTGACTTTATTGAATTAAGATTGGTTAAAAAATATTGAAAATTGAAAATTGCAGAAAACTATATATTTATTATAGTGATTTAACGTGTTTTCTTAATATGTGTGAAAACACTCAAAATATATCTTTGTGAAATGGAAGGAGTGGTAAAGTATGAGGGTAATTGTTGAACTGTGTACCAGTGATATGAGTAAGCCCACCAATGCCTCCATGACATGAGGTTTGAGATCCCACAATGACATTCCAAAAACCTGTAACACAATAATTGGGATGAAACCTTAAGTAAAAGGTGGAAGATGTAATAGAAACTTACTGAAGAAAGAAGCTTCCGATGGTGAATGATATCTATGCAAGCTACAGAGCCTGATAAAGCGTTCAAGATAGTCTGCCAAACAAAAAAAAACACTTAAAGCAATAACGGATTCAAGAAAAAAATGATTTTACAAAGAACAAGGACACACACCACAAGATCTGCCCACACAGCATGATCAGCTCCTTTGATGATCTGCATAGACTGAACAAGCTCCTCGTAACGGTCTGATTCTCCCTGGTATAACCAAAAGGAATAAACTAAAGAGTCAGAAAGCATTAAACATAAAATAGCATCAATCAAACACATAAGCAGAGGAGAGAGAAAGCAACAACACTCACATTCTGAACAGATGCAAGTGCGTTTCTCACGGTAAGCATTGTATACGTGTCAGAATATTCACCGTTGCCCACATCGTATAGGCTTGATGGATCAGTTAGAACCTCTGATGCTCCCATCCTCTTATGTAACTACTTCAAAGAGTTATATCTTTATTGCACCTACTCAAGATTAAGACACTCTTAATCAAAACGCAACACTAGAGCATAGTCCAGATTCAAAACAGAGGACAAAGACACGAGAAACACTCAATTGAATTCGAATTAAGAACACAAATAGCTAAAGCATACGTAGAAGAGAGAGTTCGTTAGGCTAGAGTTTACTGAACGCACAAATCTAATAATTGAAATTAGCTTATTGATTGATTCACCTTTGAAATGAAAATGATGAGCTTGCGCCGAGTGCAAAGAGAGGGAGGGGGAGGCGGGGAAGAGAGAGAGATAACAAACCCTTATAACTGAACTATACTTATTTACGGAAACACCCCTGTTTCTTTTATTTATCTGTGTAGTCCTTATACTTTTAATTATTTGCGTATTTTAGGATTGGTTTTGTAGAAGTGTTAACAGAAAACCCTTTTTTTATTGCTTTGTGATATTAGCCTGGGGAGCTAAAACCTACAATAGAGATTTTGTAATTGAATATTTGAATTTAAAAATCATAGAGAAAAAGTTCTGGATAAAAAAGAACTTTAGTAAGATGATTAAAAGGAAATGGGTTATTGTCGACAATGAATGTAACAATTACAACTGATTGAATGAAATAAATACAACTATGAGAAAGTATTCTTTTTTTTTTTTTTTGTACAACTATGAGAAAGTATAGTATGCGAATATATACTCAAGTCCTTTATTCTGAGCTTGATTCAATTCTAAATACTGCGTGTATCACAGGTGCACGTGATGCACGTATCTCCCAAAACCATGTTTTGTTAGCTGACTAGTCTGACGACATCAACTTGACTCAATATTGGCAGTTATGTGCGAGCTGAGCTGGTTACCTCAAATTATAAATAACTTGGACCAAATAGTTAGACATGATCTCTGGACTAAGATATTATTGTCGAATTTATCTCGGATGAATTTTTATTTATATAGAAAACTTTGGTGAAATGGGCATGCATGCCACCTTGTGAAACTAGAATCTTAAGCCCAAACTAAAATGTCTGAAATAATAACTTATACTCTTTGTGGCTTTGGTGGACACATTCAATAAAATTTGGTCAATATATAAAATCGCTTCACCATAAAAGCATGTATAGCTTCCCAGTTCTTATATTGTAAAATGAATTTGAGTTTTATATAGTTACAAAAAAAATGAAAAACTGTAACTGGTTTTACAACGTGCAAATTTTTTGGAATCATATAAAGAAATGAGCGTTTCACAGCTAATATGAAAATAGCCAAAAGAGAAACAAGCTGGCACAGCCCCTTGGTTTTGATTTTTGAATTCAAAGATTCGTTGGCTCTCCGAGATCCAAGGCCCCTCTCTCCAAAACCAACGGTCCAGATTCGATCCAGCTCCCTCTCACAAGAGATATATCACACCCCGAAACAAATCACTCCCCCACCCAAACGCAAACCAAAGGGCGAGTATAAAAATCTCCGGCGGTTCTCTCGTCTCCCCCGACGGCTTCGTCAGAGTCGCTGAGATCCTCCTGCATTTCTCAATTAGGTCCGTTGCTTACACTCTCTCGCTCTCGTTCGTCGTCGTCCACGCTTCGAATCTGTATTTCGTTTTCCTCCTCGATTTAATAGATTTCGTTTCTGGAATTGGATAGCTTTTGATTTGGTGTTAAGTGTTATAGATCGGTGTATCTGTTCCAGCAACGAATCTTTAGCCTTGTTGAAGGCTAATTTAGCCGAGGAATATGCTCTTGGATGCGAAACGTGAATGGTTCAGTGAGGAGAAGAATATTTTAGATTTTGTTTCCCAAATAAAAAATGAATCGGTGTATTGAACGTGGCAGCTAGTTTGTTTTGTTTTGTGACTTGACTTCTTTGGATAGCTGCTTTGCTTGTATATATTTGATGCTTGGTGGGGTCATTGTAAGAGAATGAGTGTAACAAGTACATATAAGCTGTATCGTATCTTCTAGTTGTTTTTTTTTTAAATGATTAATAGTTTGATTTCGCATAACACTTGCTTTTGTGATAGTTAGATCTGTTATATAATTTTATACGTGATTATAAAGTTCAACTATCTTAACAAATAATAGACCAATGTGTTTTGAGAATTTTTTTTGTATGTTTATATATTTAGCCTGTTGAAGCTGACATCATGTGTTTCATTACTTTTTTTTCTTGATAGTCTTTTTTTTTCAATAACTTTTTCAGTTCAGTAAAAGGTCTGCAAGATGGTTGCTCAGGGATTCACTGTGGATCTGAATAAGCCCCTTGTTTTTCAGGTAAAATACTGTCAACGTTTTCTCTTATTTATAAGCGCTAAGATAAGTTCCTCACTCTTGTCATTGCTTTGTATGTTTTACAGGTTGGTCATCTTGGTGAAGAGTACGAGGAATGGGTTCACCAACCCATTGTGTCAAAGGAAGGCCCTCGGTTTTTTAAGAGTGACTTTTGGGAGGTATATAAGTTTCTTTCTCCTTTTTTTTTCACTTTTTATTAATAGGCATTGTGTCAATAAGCCTCTGATCTTCATTCTCTGACATGCTTGCGATGGAACAGTTCTTGACCCTTACAAGATGGTGGGTGGTTCCTGTAATTTGGTTGCCAGTTTCTCTCTGGTGCATCTCCATGTCAGTAAGAATGGGCCTTTCTCTCGCAGAAATCGTCCCATTGATAGCCTTGGGAATATTCATCTGGACGTTTATTGAATACACTCTCCACCGGTTCCTTTTCCACATCAAGACGAAGAGTTACTGGTTCGTCACACACACTCTCTCTTCTTTCTCTGTGTGTTACAATTTGGTTCCTGCATGTCAGATCCTAATGTTATTGTTGGAACCATTACAGGGGAAACACGGCACACTATCTTCTTCACGGGTGCCATCACAAGCACCCAATGGACCACCTTCGACTCGTCTTTCCTCCTACTGCAACATTGATTTTATGCTTTCCTGTAAGCATTTGATCATCATCTACACTGCCCCCCACCATTATTCCTGTTTTCAGAAATAAACCATAACATCGTTTTCTTGTCTTGTGTCTCAGTTCTGGAACATTGTGAAGCTTTTCACAACTCCTTCAGTCACACCAGTGTTGTTTGGAGGCGGCATGCTCGGGTACGTGATGTACGATGTTACTCACTACTACCTTCACCATGCACAACCAACTAAAGCAGTGACCAAAAACCTCAAGGTAAAACAAAGCCAAGTCTTTTGCATCCACTAATCACACATAATCGGTTGTAGAGTGTTTATGCTTCTTCTTTTTTATGATTTGTGCAGAAGTACCATTTAAACCATCACTTCAGGATCCAGGACAAGGGATTTGGTATAACATCGTCGCTGTGGGACATAGTGTTTGGGACACTTCCCACCACAAAAGCCCCCAAAAGAGAGCAATAGTAGTGTACTAAGATGCAAAACGAAAAGGATATTTGCAATACAGTTGAATCTTTAATTATTAATCATCCCTCATGAGTTTTGAGATGTTTGTCTGAGGTTTCATCTGGACCACTGTCTTTGTAAATCAATGCTTTTACATCATATTTGTTTAGTTGTTTTGGTGTGTTTCTAAGCGAAAGCAATCAAGAACATCTACTAACGTGTAATGTATCTTTGGTGTTTATCTTTTGAATGTTACTCATCAATTCTTTTTTTTTTCTTATGGAGAATTGCCTTGGATGGCTAACTAACATTTGAACACAGATAAATAGCGTAGAATGATGACATTCTACAGATCTTACAACTTAAATATTCAGTAAAATAAAACCTTTGTGTATATGTTTTGAAGCTCTGTTGCTACCTCCATTTGAAACAAAAAACAAATCCCCTATATATTATTTGAAAAGTATTACAACATTTTTTTGTACCCACATGTCATCACTAAAATGATTCTTAGAATCCTTAGAGAAATAGGTTGGTCCATCTAAATATATAATAAACTTTTTATTAAACTAACCATAAATATATTATTAATGTGCTTCATTATTTCCATAAATAAAATTACGGAATTACCTAATATAGCTAAATTATATATGACAATTAATGGCTTTGAATAATAAAGATTTGATAAAAATAAGTGTATCTTATATTATATTTGTTTAATTTTAAACTATTAAAATAAATTAAACAATCATAGTAACCATTTAATAAAAATTAAAAAAAATCTTTATATGTTGTATTTTGAATTTTAAAAAAAGAGTATAAATTATTAAAACCATTAAAAGTTTCACATTCAAATTTTGTGATCTATGGTTTAAACTTTTTGTTATGACATGATACAAATAATTAAAAAATCATATAAGTTGAAAGTCTCATTTAATAAGTATTAAAAATAAAAAATATATAAAAGTAGATATGTATATATATATATATATATTAAATTAAATTATATGTCATATAAGAAAATAAATAAATATCTTAATTTTGAAATTTACTTTTAACAATTTTTTTTGATAAAAATTTGAAAAATATTGACAAATTAATTTTTAAAAATATTATAAATAACATAAATTATTAATCCCACAATGAAAATTTTGTTATTAGTAATTTAAATTTTTTACTATAACAAATACAAATGATAAAAAAAACATGAGCAAAAACCATCATTTAATAAATATTAATATTAAAATATACTATATATATATGTTACTATCATTTAAATTTAATTATATATTTTTTTGTACATAACTATTCTTTCTTCTGATGATTAATAAATTTAACATTTCATCAAAAAAAAATTTAATTATATACCATATCAAATAGAAAAAAAAATTATTTTGGATTAATAAAATTTATTTATATGTTCGCACCAGCTTAATTATATAGGTAATAATTACTGACTTTTTAATTATTCAATATATATTTATTATTTCATAATAGGTTAGAAACATATAATATATAAAATAATTTATATATATAATGTTCATCCCTCTTAACCTAGTAAAAACTTAAAAGAAAAACGTATTACTGGACTGGGCCTGGGCCTGTTTAAAAGATATAAATAAAGCTAAAACTAGCTCACCAACCCGCTAAAATTGATCATTTGGTGGCTGGAAGTGCTATTTTGGCGGCAATTTGTACTGCAGTGGACCGTGTTGGATATATCCGTGAAGCTTCCTTTGAAATCCTGCACAAGCACTGTCGTGAGAAGACTTCAGTGCCACTGACCATTCTTCATGTGTTTACTCACATTGCTGGAGAGAAAATGATGTCCTCTAGTGATCATGACATATCAAATGCAGTGTTGAAGTCCATTGTGATGTTTCCAGAGGAGAAACATTTTGGTACTGTGGAAGGGAATGCTAAGTTGCACCCAGGCAAGAACAAGTGTCCGTACTCAGACATGTCTTCCTCGCTGGAGGCTATGGCATCGATGCTCATGGAATTTATTCAGGAGTTTACTCAGTCGAATACTTTGCATCAGAGTTTGACTGAGTTTAGGCCCGAACACAAAAATTTCCAGTTGGTAATGGCCAGAGATCAAAGTGTTCCTCTCTGTGACATTCTGTCATTAGTGGAGCTTATTGGTTGTTACACGGTATGTTAAAGTATTTTTCAAGTTTTACTAATTAATGTTGTCTATTGTACCAATTTGATCTTATGTATATGTGCAGGAATGGGATTGGACTAGTGAGAACATTGTTGCTCCACTGCTTAAGATGCTGGGAATACCATTATCAGTGAACTTTGCTGTTTCAGTCGTCTCTCTTCTTGGGCAACTTAGCAGGTAATGTTTATTAGTTTGTCCGTTTATACAGGACCAATCTGATATCCAACTCTCTTTTTTTTCTCTTTGGACTTTCCAGTATTGGAGTGGATGCTGATGGCTGTGAAAACAAAGAAATCTCAAACTTGAGGGAGAAACTGTCAGCATTTCTACAGTGTGAGACTACACTAAAAGCTGGTTTTGCAGTCCAGATAGCAACTGTGTGCTCCCTCCTGAAGACTCTTCAGCTGGATTTTTCAACTGTCTTTCGACTCAAAACCGCCATGCTTCCGGGTTGTGGCGATCAAAGCTTGTCTGCTTCAGCCAATCTGGTCACCAAGTGGTTCTCTTTGTTGAGCGACGAACAGCGAGTTTATACAAAACTTCTGTTGTTAAATGATTCCTTTGTTCAAAAAGTCATTAAAAGCAGTAAAATTTTGGGTATGTCTAATGAAGGTTGCATTGAAGTTCTATTTTCTAACTTTTTTCCTTGAGCAAATATATATATTTTTAATTCAAAAACAAAAGCTGACAAAAAACATTTCAAAAACAAATTATAATTTTCAAACAAAAGCCAAACCAGATCACCAGATTGTTATAACAAGACAGAAAACCACAATCTAGAATACATCAAAACGACAAAACCCAAAGCCATACACCACTTCAACATTTTATTATTTTTTAGTATTTTTACGTTATTGGATTTAAAAGTCAGCGACCTCCAAGTTCCATCAACCAATCTTTGTCGGAATACTCTGTTCATGCCTGAAGAAATTCTCAGGATCAAACTCACCCTTAATCTTAACCAACCTCTCGAAATTCCCCTTAAAATACTTAGCCCCCCACTCTCTAGCATCACTCTCTCCCTCGTTCACCCCCAAATCAAGATCCCTGTAATTCACATACGCACGTCTCGGCTTCTTCGACACATACTGCTCCATGTAACTATACATGTCCCTCATCCACTCAATATGCCTCGCCTCACTCGCCTTCCCATCTGACCACGTCGATAGCCACTGAATCTTGAACAGCGTCCCTTTCCTGTGAGGAAATGGTGTCTCTGACTCAGAGATCCTCGACATCATGCCACCGTAAGGGTTCCATATCGTTAAAGGCGAGTCCTCTTTTAGGAGCTTCTTCCATAGTCCTTCTAAGCCTTCTACGGGGATTGGCTCTTCCACGAAGTCTGATTTGGCCTTGAAGTGGTTCTTGAAGAGAGATTTTCCGGCGAGTAGAGCTTCTGGTGGGGCGCTGTTTGGGAATCCAGCGATGTACATTACTGATTTGATCCAGCTCATTTCGATGCAGTCCTTCTTGGTTAGTCCTAGCTCAGGGAAACTCTTCTGCATCACCTGTTAAAATATATTAGGTGGAAATTAGAAAGTTTATTACTTGTGTTGCAAGAACTAAAAAGAACTAACAAAAACCATATTTTAGGGAGTTTAAACTAAGAGGTAAGCATGCGGTTTGATTTATTTGGTTTAGTTAATCAATTCAGTAGTTCGAGTTTCAGTTAATTTCGGTTCATCCAAAATCTTACCGAGTAGAACCGAAAAATTCAATTCGGTTTTTGGTTTTCAATTTCTTTACCAAATTGAACTGTGCTTTTGGTTTCTGTTAGCTTTTGGTTTAAACTTGTTAAAAACTGGTATTATTCGGTTAAATTTGGTTAATTGAATTCGGTTTTTTTGGTTAATTTAGTTATTTCGGTTTGAGAATTTTTTTTTTTAAAGAAAACTGAGCTAGCCTACTGCCAAACTGAACGGATAATCAAAATACTTTTAAAAGCTTACCGAATTCATAACCGGATCTAAATCACTAACCGAAGATTTTGATTTGATTCGGTTTAGCTGGTTTGGGTATTAATCAGTACCACACGAAATACGAATTAAACCCCATTTTACCTGCATTAGCCGGTTTGAGTCGCCGAGAAACTGTCCTTGGTACGAAGTAGAGATGGTTCGGTTTCCGGTTTTGGTGGTTTTGCCGGCTGGCTGAATAATAACGCGAATGAAAAGATCTTCGTCAAGCTTGTCCGCGACTTGCTGCCACTTGTACAAAACGTTTGTCCCGTCTTGCTCAAGCGTCTTCGTGACTGTGAACACCGTTACAGTAGCCGGAACGGGAACGAGCTTGATCTTCCATGCAAGTATCACGCCGAAGCTTCCGCCGCCTGCGCCGCGAATCGCCCAAAAGACGTCCTCTCCCATCGCCGCACGATCAAGAATTTTGCCGTTGGCGTCGATGATTCTTGCGTCGAGGACATTGTCAGCTCCGAGACCGAACTTACGCATCATGGAACCGTACGCTCCGCCGACTAAGTGGCCACCGATGCCAAGGCTGGAGCATAAACCCGCGGGAAAACCATGGGTTTGGCTTTTCTCTTGGATCCTAAAAAAAGATTAATTAACGAATCATTAATTAAAACCGCTTTTTGGTTTATTATATGAAAAGCAAAAGCAAAACCTGGCAGAGTAAATCATTCTAACTAGACCTTGACCCGCCCGACCGGACGGGTATTTATTTTATGTTTTTAGTTTTTTTTTGTTTATATTAAATGATGTATTTGTAATATTAAAACATAAATTCATATTGAAAATTAATCTTTATAGTTATAATAAAAATAAAAATTAAAAGTTTAATAAAATATTCTGATATAAATT
The DNA here is from genome assembly GCF_000309985.2 of Brassica rapa. NCBI lineage: Eukaryota > Viridiplantae > Streptophyta > Magnoliopsida > Brassicales > Brassicaceae > Brassica > Brassica rapa. The sequence goes on from NC_024798.2 coordinate 17,943,028, forward strand.
TTAAATTTCGTAATTAAAATAATGTAGAGGCGGTCATATTTTTTTCAATTTCAAAATCTAATCTTCCTTAAAGACAAAGAAAATAAATTTATAAATACATAAAATATATAAACTTATTTGGAACTATAATTTCAATTAAAAGAAATTTGTTAAAGAAAAATAATCTTACTGTTGTTATTTATTTCTAGAGCTTGACCCGTGACCGTATAAATATTTGCTTTCACTTTAATTTTTTTCTTTGTACTAATGGTATAATATATATATGTAAATTAAAATATATTACATAACTGTTAATATAACATTTTTAAACATAACAATTTTATTTATTACTTTGAATAATTATATTTTGTGATTTTAATCGTCTATTATATCACAATGTATCATATAAACAAATCCAATATTTATAACTAATTGGACTTATATTATGAAAGCACTATACTAATATATGAATAAACTATTTTATATTTATTTATATGTTATATAAATTGATTATGATGTGTGATTTTTTATTTTATTATTTATTACTTATAAATATTAAAAATATTGAGTATGTTAATACGAAATATATTAGGAAATTTATTTTGGTTATGATTTGATAAAGGAAATCTATTATTTAAATTTTGGAAAGATATTAAATGCTTAAATCTATGATTTAAATTAAGAAAAGACAAGCATGCTTAAATATAGGTTCAATAAATATCTTAATGGCATTCTAATGTAAATAAGTAGTAAAACTAAGGGGTATTTCTATTTTGTACTTCTGTTTTAATAAAGTAGATGGATTTTAATCAAAGTAGCTTTTGAATACAAAATTAAAACCGAAGCTGATCTAAGACAATCCTTTGTAACAAAAAGTAATCCTCCAACCGACGTTTCTAGGGAATCTATAAAACAAAGAAAACAAAAACATGTTCCCAAATGGCAATAGGCAGTACTAGCAAAGTTTTTCTCTTTATAAAAAAGTTCTTTTTTTGTTGGCTGAAAACGTCAAGCTTCGGTTACTATTTGGCAGTCAAAATATTACGTCACTATACCGAAAATATCAATAATATTACCAAAACAAATATTTTGTTTGGTAAATGAAATTTTTGACATCATACCTTTTTTGTTTTGTCAAAACCAATTTATTTGGTCTCACGCTTTTGTTTTCCTTTCTTGTAAAAAACTCATGCATGGGTCCAATAATACAAATACAATACATGCGTAAGCGTTACCTGTAGTAAACCTCTCCGACAGTGGCACCCGCGTGAGCCCACGCGCTGTTACTGTCCAAATCGACGTCGATCTGTCGAAGCTTCGATAGATCAACGACCACAAAAGGCGTTACGTTCTCAGCGACGAAAGAAAGCCCTTCGTAGTCGTGGCCACCGCTGCGTAGGCGCATGTGAAGCTGGAGCTTCTTGGCACACACGACGGCTGCTTGGACGTGTGTCTCGTACAAAGGCTCGAATATGAACACAGGCTTCGGGTTTGACTGCGTCAAGTAACGGAGATTTTGTGCGGTTGATTCAAGCTCCTCTTTAAACAAAGTAGCGTTTTGGTCGGGTGAGAAAAACGACGCCCTTATAGGGAACGCCATGTCGGTGTTGTCGACGAGGCAATGTATGAAATCTTGTTGTAGTGTGGACGAAGATGGTCTAGCGGAAACTAAAAGTAGCGTCACAAGAATCGCGACTGCGTTTCGCGTTGATATTGCAAACGCCATTTTGTCTTTAAAGGACTAGTGTGTGGTTTTTGTTTTTGGTTGATGAGGTATCTGTTTGGGTTTAAATAGGAGGTTGATGTGTGCGTGAAACTGTGAATGTCTTACACGTAAGGTTGGTGTAATTATCACATCATGACTAAAATTTGCATTATATTATAGTCTCTCATTTATTCAAAGCTGTATCAATTTTTATTTCATTGCTAAACTTTTATCTTTGTGTTTTTGACTATTTGAGAAAGGCGATTTTTTTTGGAGAAAATAATATGTCTCGCCATCCATAAACAATTAAAAAAATCAGTTGTTAAAATATTTAAGTAATTAGGCGAGGCCGTCCTACAATTTCTTTTTAATTACTCAATTGCTACAGTTTAAAACTTTTGATGTTTATATATTTAGTTAACTGTATCAGTTTTAAATGCGTTGCTATAATTGTATCTTTATTACAACTTGATTATATCAGACCATTTGTTACTTTGAACTTATCATCAAGTAGTTTAAAGCAATTTTTTCCCACATATCCAAATGAAATGTTTCGCTGACCGAAAGAAAACAAATGATCTCTTTAAAAGTAACCTCGATCGTAATTAATGTATTCCAGGAGTGTATTGATAACTAAAAGTAAGTTTTGCGTGTGTATTTAAATGTTATTTAAAGATATTGATTGTGTGATTAAAGTTATAATAAAGGAATGAATGTTGTTTGAAGGTAAGGAACAAATTGTGCCTTTAAGGATTAACAATGCTACTCCCTCCGTTCCTAAAAAATGCATGTTATGGAAAAAAAAATTGTTTTAAAAAGATACATTTTTTACTTTTTCAATGTATGATTTTATGAAAAATTGTAAGTTTCAAAAAAATTAATGGTATTTATTGAATTTCTATTGGCTTAAAGTTATGGAAAATTGTTATTCACAAAAAACAATGCATATTTAATGAGTTTTTTTAATATATGTGAAAAGTCTAGAATATGTATCTTTTAAAAAAAGAGGGAGTAATACGCAATAGATCAAAGATACCGACGCCACTTTCTTTACATTTCACATCCAAAGATGGCGACACCACCTATTTTCAGTAATTGTAGCGTGAAGGTAAACACATTTTCTTGAATTGTGATATTAACCTCCCCTGTTATTCGTTCATTTACACAAGTGTTCTTTTACACTATTTATTATTATTGTAATCGTTATATATTTTATTTGAAGTTTGACTAACCTGAAAATATACACATACTATATAATACACGTTCCCCTGTTATTCGATCATTTACACAAGTGTTCTTTTGCACTATTTATCACTATTGTTGTAATCGTTTTATATTTTATTTGAAGTTTGACTAATCTGAAAATATACACATGCTATAATACCCGCTCCTCCCCCTCCCCCCATAATATTTTAGAAAGAGAAATCGTAAATTAGAAATTTAGTGCGATAAGAGGGTTGAGGAAAAAAAATGAAGAAATGAGATATGTAGGTTACAAAGCTATACAATGTAATGTCTGTTTCTTCATTTTAAAATCCGTTCTAGTATTTTACTAATTTTATGAATATAAACTGTGTCTTTATTTGGCCAATTATCTCCAAGAATCAAAACTTAAAACATCATTAAAATGTAATTGGCTCTAACTCTCAGTCCACTTCACCACCATTAGCATGTATCATTTCTGCTCCAGCTGAACCTACTATTATGGAAAAAAATTCCATGACCTATTATTGTTTCCAAAACCAATTTGGAAGTAGGAGACAATTCATTTGCCTTTACACCTACACATGGCAGCCCTTCTCACAATCATACTGAGCAACCAAATGTGCATAATGATGAAGATGGGTTAATGAGTGATGCTACGGCAAATTTCAATACATCAAGAGGTGGGAGGCCAATAAATTCATAAGTATCAAGATATGGATTGGAACACGATATAAGAGAAGAGTAATAGAGGTCGCCGAAGCCGAGGGTACCATACTCCCTAGTATTTCTTTTATCATTTTTTTGTATCACTAAGCTTATGGTCTACAAGTTTCTTTTTTTCTAAGTTCATGTTTACCTGAAATATAAGAATTGTCTCATCTTGCTTTCTAAAACTTCGTGGTTTCAAAGTCATATCTTTTGTATATTTTTAATTTGAATGCTTTTTTAAAAAAAAAACAACCTAAAACTCTTAATGTTTCCAATTATTTACCGCATGGTTATTAGACAACTATAAGTGTACGTACTAACAAAATCCAAATATTTGATTATGTATATGTATTATATATTTACATATAAAATTTATACATTTTCGCATTCAATAATATAAGTGTTTATATATTAGATCTGATATAGAAATTACATCTCAGTTTCGTATCCAAAAAAAATATGTGTATATAGCTGATATTATTTGGATACGTATAGGTTGCAATGTGGAATTTTTTTTGTTGATGACAGAATATTGCGATACATGATCTGATTGATGTTATTGCGAGCTGTGTAGCTTAAAAGCAACAAAGTGGCATTGTCTACAGATTATGCAATAACATATGTGACTAGAACTTGCTTCAAAGACTCAGTTTGTATCTACTTATATGACATATACATAATACTTGCTTCTATTATTTTCTACAATTTATCAAACACGTCAGTTAAGAGTTTATAACGTTGACGCATTTCCGAGTTTCCAGGTTTTTGTATGCTTGCAGACGAAATTTATTTACTTTACGATAAATTTAGAGTTTTCAATTATTTGATTTGCGATAAATTTACGTTTTAAGCGAATAAAGTCACGAAAAATAGTCCACCTGGTCAAAAAAAAAATCTGTTTACTTCACTTTAACCGCTAGCAAGCTACACACATCCCGTCTGTTCAAAGTAAAAAAATTCCCTCGTTTTTTTTAGTTTTATAAGTAAATTTTTTTTTTTTTAAAACTGGCCTTCATATAAGTAAAATATTCAATTTAAAAAACATAAGTAAAATATTCACTCGTTTTCTTCTTGAATATAACTAATAAGTTTTTTTTTAATAGAATATAACTAATAAGTTAGGAACACGTACTGTAAATAACCGTCTGAAAGGAATCCGAATGCTAACCACAAGTGCTCTTAATCTTCGTAACATGTTCTATTTTTACATTTCATGATTTGCCTTCTTAATATTCAATGCAATTAAAGCATATTTAGGGGATGTTGTACCCGTTTTTTATTAGCACTCGAGTGGGAATTGCTAATAAGTCGAACATAAAATACACAAAAAAGTTCCATGTTGTTCCTAACTTTTTTTTTTTAAACATAAAAGGGGTCATCTGTATTGCGCATCCATGGAATCTATAATATGAATGTCTTTACATGCATTCCACCATTTTAGTTTTTTTCATAGTTTCAGTTGGAATTTCAACTAGGTTGTTAAAAAGTAATCATAATTGTTATTCTTATAGATTGGCAACATATCTACTTAGTGTACTATTTATGTAATTATATTCCTTTATCTTTTGACAAGATTTATCAGTCTGACTGGTCAATTAAGGCCTCAGTATTAAAGTGCATCGAAATCGAATTAAAGTTATAAAAATTAAACTTTTTGACTCAAAATTGATAACAAAAAGGTTTCAATATCGCATTCACACGACGAATGTAGACCCGACAATTCGGTCAAGGCCACCTACCAAGCCTACTACACATTCTTCATAGTTTCATACGGGTTTGATTCCAGTGAAATGTTCAAGGATATTTACATTAAAATTGAATATTATAAACCTATACGGGGGGTTTCTTTTCTTTTCTTTTTGATATGTTTGAGACTTTGAGCATTTTTCTTGTGAAAATAGTAAATTTTGGTTTGGTTCTTAATCGTACGATAGTAAACATGGTTAAAATTATGTGTGGAAAAAACATCTAGTTGACCATATGTCAAAATTTTATTTGTAAAAACAACAGTGAGGAATCATAATTAAGTGAAAGATGATATCAAGCATTTTTTTAAAGTTCTTTTAGTTGAAGTGAATTTTTGGATTAAACAAAATATATGAAAATTTCTTCAAAAATGGGCTAATTTCACAAAGAAAAAAATTTGTTTCTGGTGTTTAAATGAGCTACCAAACCATTGTGCCTTAAGAAAATAAGATGAGAAGACTTATGTCTGACTCCGATCTATTTATAATTTATCCAAGATGACGAACACAATGAACGGTTTCCTCTCTAGACTCATGTCCGATCAAAATCAAATATGTTCTGTCGCATTCAATACTAGTTATGTATGTCAGTCAAGTAAGGAACAATCATTTAAAGAAAAAGTTGGTGTTGATGATTATGAAGGTAGTTGTGGCAATTGGTAACAAAGAAGAAATAATACATGAGCAAGATGATCATGGCCACGAATGGAGATTAGGTCGTTGAGATAAAGCGCATCGCACGGGCCTAATCATTATTAAAAAAATACATACATATTAACTTTAATATTATTGGAAAATCTTTATTGGTCGTTTCCTTAACAATTATTTCAATAAATCTGTTATATAAAACAAATAAATATCTGTTAAAACAATTAAAAAGAGAAAAAGTGAGATATTTAATCAAACGAAACACATTAAATACTCTAGCAAGACATGCTTTCTTATTAATGATTTATTTTATTTATGACTTATAATTTAGTAATACTACTAAAATAAATTAAAAATAAATAGTAATTTGAAAGAACCACCAATGAAGATAGTTCTTTTTTTTGTAGAAAAACTAATGAGATAGTTCTTACATTCTACCAAAGCCAAGTTCATAATCCAGACAACATCAAATTCAAGCACAACGAAATAAACACTGATCACGAAACATATTCCACAACAGAAAAAAAAAAAACTACAATTCTACCAAGGAGGTTTATAGGAAGGAGACCGGAGATGCCAGGAGTCATTATTATGATTCTCATAAAAGGGTTCAGCCTCTTTCTCGTTGGAGGCTCTTATCTTTCGTTTTAGAAAATGAAGCTTACATCCATCTGGAATCGCATAGAATACGCCTCGTAAAGTCTCGTCTTTTGCAAGGAGTTCTATTGATTCCCAGTAAAGGGGGCTCGCAATGACCATCCTCTGAACCTCCCCCACTCGCTTAACGAGATTAGCCATTTGATCTTCAATGGATGGCTTGGTTCCACCACTTTGATTACTTACATTAGTCGCTGCGCTAGATTTAGCTGCCATGTTGTGATGCAAAATCTGCATGTTTATCAAAACAGAAAACATCAGTTTACAAACCACCCAGACTCATATCAACCAGAAGATACAAACATCGATCAACCTTTTTGAAACGTGTCAACGAACAATCCAGCTGAAACTTCAACATCTTTAGCTATGTACAGATATAACATTTGAAAACTAAAATAATCTAACCAGAGAGAGTAAAGAAAGAAACCAGAAAACTGAACGAATAAACTGGAACGCAAGCACACACCATTGAATCAAAAAATCGAACTTAGGGAGAGTAACAAAAACTAACTTGAACAAACAGATCTCTCAGACAAAGGCAGCAAGAAAGAGAACCACACAGCAAGAAGATAATGATGAAGTGAAATCTTGAGCAAGATAACAATATTACTACCGTTTTCGAGAATGGGTGATTCTAAAAGACGTCGTGCACGCTTTCATGGGAAAGTGTACGCCGAATATTATGGCCAATCACAAATTGTTGATATTAAACTATTAATTTTTCTGTTACTATTTAAATAATAAAAAGTCATTTACAGTTTATGAATTGCATATTTCAATTTGAGAAAACTTAACGAAATATAACCGAACTGGAATAGGGCAATATGGTTTGATTTCGTGAACCAAAGGAAAAGAACAAAAACTAACATATATCCAGTTTAAACATCCACTCTAGATCAAATAGTGAGGTTTTCTATTTTATTCGACAAATTAATACATGTTTGGCAATAATTTGTTTTGTTCACTCTAAGCCCAAGGAGAATGAAATAGTGTAGCGGATAAGTTTTCCCACAAGCTTATGTCTTTGTTTCAGTATAGCCCAAACTTGGATTTATAGAACAGAAGTTTCACTCATATGCCAAGGAAGCGTACGTTATAGATTGCCTGTTGTCTTTATACATATAGTCTGATGATGTTTAGATCTTTTGATTTTATCCACTAATGGTTATGCATCCATCAGAACCGTGCCGTAGTGTTTAGAGATATAAAGTAAACATATATATCACGAAAAACATTACTGAAAACACATATAAAGAGAAATAACAATAACATTTCATGTTACATTACAATAACATTTCATATTACATGACAATAACATTTTGTGTAACGTAAAACTAAAGACAGGTTCGTTATTCAGCAAATATAAAATTCAAGCACACAGAAATAAACACTGAACATGAAAGATATCCCACAACATCAAAGTCAAGCAAAACAACATGAAACCCTGACACTGGAAAACATAATTCCATCAATAATCATAAAGGGGTTCATAAGAAAGTTCCCTCTCTTCCGTATTAGAGGCTTTTATCTTTCGTTTTAGATAATGCAGCTTACATTGATCTGGAAGTGCATAGAATATGCCTCGTGAAACCTCGTCTTTCGCAAGGAATTCTATAGATTCCCAGTAAAGGGGGCTCTTAAGAACCAACCCATTAACCTCCCCTACTCGAATAACAAGAACAGCCATTCTCTCTTCAATCGGGGATCGTTCATTAGTCACTGCGCTAGGTCTATATTCCATGTCTGTCTGATACAAAATATGCATGTTAGTCAAAAACGAAAGATATCACTTTTCAAAGTTAAAACAGAATATAAAACAAAGTGAAACACAGATCCAGCTGAAATTTGAGGTACTTTTTTATTTAATAAAAAATTTGGAAAAAGTCATGAACAAATGACTAAAGGAGGAGTGTCCAGAGATGTAAACAAAGAACTCAAAACTTAAGACAAACAAAACCTCAAAGAATCAGAATTATCATCAGAAAGTGAACTAACATACAGAGAAAAACAAACCAGGACAAGCAGATCTTAAAGAAAAAGCAGAGATAAAGAGAAGACCACTGCTGCTGCAACAAGTGTTATTTTACTCACCCGAGAATGTTGAGATTTTGATCTCCCGCCACACACACTAAACGAACAATAAATAAAGCTTTGTTCTTCTCTTACAAGAAACCTTAGAGAGATAGCCGCGTGATCTTACGTTACAAGGTATAGGAGAAAGATATACTGTATATATATATATATGCATCTATTTATCTAACCCTAAAAACCTTTAACGTTGTCTTCTGTCTATTGACTTCGCAGGTGCAGCCCATCTTCTCTATTTATCCTTCTTGTAAAGCTATAGGCCCATCTCTTTACCCTTCTCATAGTTTCTCTTTTTTTTTTTAAAAGGGCTTTAAAGGAATTAAGCAATGCTGTGCACCATTTAGTGGCCCATTTCTCTAATTCAAGCCCAAGTTACTGAGAGGTTAGTAAACTTGGCGGCAAAGCAAAGACTAAGGCACGTGGAACCACGAAACCTACTTTACCCGCCAAAGTCGCCGACTTTTACCAAGTCCACAAGTTTTTTTTATAATGATTTTATTAGTATTTACTTATTTAGTAAACTGATGAATTTAAAAAACACTAGTAAAAGAGAGTATGAGTGAGGAGTAACCGTAAGCAGAGTAAATATAGGGTCATTTATAAATTAATTATTATTCCAACATTAATTGGTCCGCATTAACTATAAAACGCTACCAAACAATAACTTAAAAGTGACGGTTACTCTTATGTTTAGTACTAAACCATGCTTATACAATATACACAATTAACTTTATAATAAAGATAAATATTTATATATTTAAAGTTCTTATTTTCAAATGCCTATTTTTATTTGAAATCTATTTACACGTCTAAAATTTTATAAATGCCAATCACCGATTTTTTTTTTTAATTTTGACAATGGCTCTGTATTAAAAATTTATTAAAATAAATGAATGATGCCCTGATAATAGGAAGGTCGTTACAAAAAAAATAACTAAAACCCTGAGTAACGGCTCCTTCGTTTCCGCTCTAAAACCCTAACTTTTTACTCTCCAATATATATGCCTACGAGACAGTTAACGAGTAATACAACTTACAACGTTGAAGTCTGCTTGAATTAAAACAAAAGACACGACAATAATCCTCTATAATCAATCTCCAGGTCTCTTACATTCTCTCATATATCCTCTCCTGTCTTTTATTTTTGTCTACTTTGTATTTATAATAGATAAAATCTATTAGCTCGTTACTAGTTATTAAAGCTTAATTAAGCTTACTAATTATCTATTAAAAATACTTTGTAACTCCTACTGATTGCTTCACCTTCTTCTACAGGTTTCATCTTTTCAATGTCGTCCATGGATTGTTTAAGCCACTTCTTTAACTGGGATCAACCTATCCAGCTCCAGGATTGCTTTATTCCAGACATGGATATGATTATCCCAGAAACCGACAGTTTCTACTTCCAATCTCAACCGCAAATGCAGTTTGATCGGCCATTGTTTCAAGAAGAAGCTCCTTCACAGAGCTTGTTAGAGCTCACTCACTTTGACGCTTTCTGCGACCAGTTGCTTCCTCCACAAGAAATCTTTCTTCCTTACCCTAAAGCTGAAACATTCGACGAGTCACACAACATGGATTCCTTCCTTCCCACGTCAAAACGCCAGAAACTCTTTAACTCAAGCTACCATTGTAACACTCACAACCATTTCCCAAGTCCTAACCTTGAGTACGTTCCAGAAGCTTCCATCTTCCCGGAGTTTATGGTTCCGGATTTCCCCTTAGCGTTCGAGGCAGGTCGAGGAGATCAAGAAGGCACCAAGAGACCAACGCTTTCATCTCAGAGCATCGCGGCTCGAGAGAGGAGAAGAAGAATTGCGGACAAGACTCAGGAGCTCACGAAACTCATTCCCGGTGGTCAGAAACTTAACACCGCCGAGATGTTCCAAGCCGCCGCTAAGTATGTCAAGTTCTTGCAAAGCCAAGTTGGGATTCTCCAAATGATGCAGACCACAAAGAAGGTAGTAATAAACAGCTTCCTAGATAATAATACAAATTAATTATAACTCTTATCGTATTTTCTCACGAGCTGGTTGTTTATCTTCAGAGGCAGGGTATCTCTGATGCGGAAATAGAAACTAAAGTTTTGCTTGGATCACAAGCAATCCAGGAGAAGCTATCAACGGAGGAAGTATGTTTGGTTCCGTGCGAAATGGTTCGAGAGCTAACAAGTGAAGAATCTAGTTGGAGAAACCCTAAGATTTCTGGAGAGATCACCAAGTTACTGTCTACAGATCTGGCTAATTAGTTTTAGTTTCAACTTTCAAGCCTGAAAATCTCAAAGTCTCAGTGCCCATATTTGTCTATGTTCTTGCTTTTATTTGTGTTCTTAGTTTGTGTTTTGTATTGATGGTTAGTGGCTAATTATCCTGGTTAATCTCCTCTTAACTAGGGACTAATACTTTGTTTGTATTAGTCTTATGTATTAGGCATTAGCTATCGTCTAGTTGTCCATGTATTTTAGCTATCGTCTGACATTTTCTGATCTAGTTAGCTAATTTATTCCCGCATGTTGATTTTTACAATAAAGATGTTCGTTTGGTTGCCGCAGGTACCGGCGGCAGCGGCAGCGTCAACATTCTGCGTCAACTCTTGTTCGTTTCGTTGACGCAGGAAGCTGCGTCCTGCGGCTGACGCCGATAAAATCTGCGGTCGCGAAATAAAACCTGCGGCCAATAACGTAATTTATTATTTTACCTTTAACATAATTCATTATTTACAAAAATCTGCTTTCTGCGGTAGTGTTGGCGTCGACTTCAACTTCCTGCGTCAACTTCAACTTCAACTTCTTGCGTCTTCCAAACGAACAATAATTTGTGGCAGCGTCAGCGTCTGCAAAACGAACAACAACTGTCCTCATTAACGCTGCCGACGCAGACGCCGCCGCTGACACCAAAACCTGCGGCAACCAAACGAAACCAAACGAACAGGGCTATTTAACAAAAATAACACTTTTGGGGGCTTTATTCCTTTGTGGGTTTTATGTATAAAGCCCGAACAACCATACTAAACAAACTCTGATCCAATCCACGGTACGGTGGGCCGTCGAGTGATTGACGCCTAAAATTTGGGATTTTCTAGTTTAATATTTGTAATTTTTACATAATCATATATGTGTTGACTTATAAGAAATACATAAAACACAGAAACATATGAGGGAGTTAATTTCTGGTAAAGGTAAAAAACAAAAAGTTAAATTAGATGTGTATAGATTTGATCAGAAAAAGAGATTAGATGTGTATATATTTGATCAGAAAAAAAAAGATTAGATGTGTGTATATATTTGATTGAGGAATATCGTTACGGTCTCGTTAGAGAATTCATCATTGCTTTTACGAATAAAAATATCATCAATATTGACATACACATCAATCTTATCCTATTACTTTCTTCGCCAGAATGTTATTCTGTCGGTATATATATAATTTACTAATTATTCATAATTTAATTATGGAAATCCTTTAATTATATATATTTTGGAGGGATTAGTCTTGTAGTTATTAGTAAACTATCTTTATCACTGGCTTATTCTTCTTTTTAGGATTTAAGGTTTTAACTTAGCTAGCTAGTCTAAAGAACTTTCTTGATGCGACTTAAACCACTATATTTGATCAATTATCATAAACATTCTCAACTTAATTTATATAACTAAACTGCCCCATAATTATACCCATGTAAAATGGTAATCATTTTCATTAATATATAAAAAAGGTGACGCCAAATAGTTTCATCCACAAGCCTATTTTCCCACTAAAATTTTCGTCCAAGTATCATATTGGCCTCCCATTATTCTCTGTCCCATCGTGAGAGAATAAAAATTAAAAACCATATAGAAAAGTAAATATTATGATAATTAAACGTGTTATATTCGACTGTTCTTTTCTCCATGCCCCTCATCAAATCAAACACCTTTTACAAATATATTATTTTTTGAACTTGTGATGCAACTTTTCTTTCTATCAATCAGAGTCCGATGGATTTGACAAATCTTAAGGTCACTATTTCCAGAATAATTTTGATCAAAAGTTGAGATCCACACACTCATAATCTTTTTAATCTAGCGGTGATTTAACTTTTCATGATTATTTAATTTCAGTAAAGTATGTGTGACACAGACGTAAAAACGGAGTGTTAATATTAAACTTTTTTTTTGGGTAAGATGTTAAATGTTAATATTAAACTTTCTTGGGAATATTTGGATTTTATATATTTTTTATGAGTCGAAAATTTAGTTTTATTGTTTTATTTCATCATTTTTTCAGACACGGACATTATGCCACTGTACACGTGAAATAGTTGACTGTAAATGCAATCCGTAATAATCAAAGTTCGCTTCAGTATCGTGATGGGTCTTTTTAAACAATGTAATTTGTTATTCTATACGATGCAGCTTTTGTTTCCAGTTTTTTTTTATAACCGAATATTCTGGTCCCATTGTGGTGATCTAGACTAGAGACCGTAACGAGTAAAGATGCTGTTAAGACGTCATTATATGGCTCATCGTGAACAGTCTTCGGTCTCGGATGCTGAAAATCCGCATGTAAATTTTTCAATAACTGCGAATTTCAAATCCAGATAACAGAACTCACAGCGATGAACAATTTACCATCAAAGTTACAAGCTCCGGTTTTGTTTCCAGTTTCTCTGTAGACAAACTCACAAACATCATAGTATCATACATACATTCATTCAATTACTCACAAGTCAGAATGAATATGATTATTATATCGAATAATAATAATAATAAATTATAATATTCGAATTTAATTTTGCCCGTAAGAAAAGCCATGAAATTAGGGCTTTCTTCCTAGCTTTCGAGATCATCCACATGCATGGTCAGAAAGAGAAATTATTCTCACCATCATTAATTGTTTCATATATATTATATATCGATCATACGATAGAGGCTTTTTAAACAAAATAATACGATAGAGTTAGGTAGCTTGCATAGCTCCAATCATGCGACATAACTATACTCCTGAAAAAAAACTGAATCAGAAGTGTTTCATTCACATACAAGTCCAGACATATAAAATAGGTTGTAAATGAGATATGTAAAAGTAAAAAAGAGTAAAATACTGTTTAGGTGTAATATTTTACTTTTAATTATAACTTATTTCAGTAATTAATTTGCACTAAAGTATAAGTAGCGTATGTTTTTTGTTTGAAAACCTTTATGAGTGTAAGGATGGAAATGTTTTATAAAAGAAAAAAGCACATGAGCTCGCAAATTTATTTTGACTATATAATATGGATCACCCCACTCCCCCATCCCCACCCCCATTGTGGTGATCTAGACTAGAGACCGTAACGAGTAAAGATGCTGTTAAGACGTCATTATATGGCTCATCGTGAACAGTCTTCGGTCTCGGATGCTGAAAATCCGCATGTAAATTTTTCAATAACTGCGAGTTTCAAATCCAGATAACAGAACTCACAGCGATGAACAATTTACCATCAAAGTTACAAGCTCCGGTTTTGTTTCCAGTTTCTCTGTAGACAAACTCACAAACATCATAGTATCATACATACATTCATTCAATTACTCACAAGTCAGAATGAATATGATTATTATATCGAATAATAATAATAATAAATTATAATATTCGAATTTAATTTTGCCCGTAAGAAAAGCCATGAAATTAGGGCTTTCTTCCTAGCTTTCGAGATCATCCACATGCATGGTCAGAAAGAGAAATTATTCTCACCATCATTAATTGTTTCATATATATTATATATCGATCATACGATAGAGGCTTTTTAAACAAAATAATACGATAGAGTTAGGTAGCTTGCATAGCTCCAATCATGCGACATAACTATACTCCTGAAAGAAAACTGAATCAGAAGTGTTTCATTCACATACAAGTCCAGACATATAAAATAGGTTGTAAATGAGATATGTAAAAGTAAAAAAGAGTAAAATACTGTTTAGGTGTAATATTTTACATTTAATTATAACTTATTTCAGTAATTAATTTGCACTAAAGTATAAGTAGCGTATGTTTTTTGTTTGAAAACCTTTATGAGTGTAAGGATGGAAATGTTTTATAAAAGAAAAAGCACATGAGCTCGCAAATTTATTTTGACTATATAATATGGATCACCCCACTCCCCCCCCCCCCCCCCCCCCCAAAAAAAATGTAACATAAATCGCGAGATTACCATCATAGACCATGCTCTACGGCAGGCTAATACCGTCATCTAAGTTAATCGAATTACACGAAATTCATGACTAATTACATTGATACTAAGAATATTTATAACGATCTTTTTACTGAACTTTGGTATATTTATAACGATCTTGGGGAATCGTCGTCAAAGAAATCGCTAAAAACGTCAGGAATCATTCTTTTGTTATCCAGGTTACCTCCACCGCTATTATCTCCGGAGAATCCTTGAGGGAGCAACATAGTTAGAGAATCTTCCTCAAGCTCGTCAAGATCGGCGAAGAAATCCCCCAGCTGATGCTGAAACTCCGGTCTATAGGTGTCGTCAACGTCATCGAACTCCATATTATCCTTACGCTCCTCAGCGTCTTCCTCCTTAACCGCTTTGGCTACATAAGGAGGAGGAGTGGATGAGAATGGCAAGTGGGACCTATTAGGTTCCTCTTTGTTTTGGGAGACTCTGGACAAGGCAGAAGTCGTTGCGATTGTGGATTTGGAACAAGGGTTTGAAGAAGAGGATGAAGAAGAACGAGTAGAGCCGGCGAGAGCGTTGCGTTGAGTGGGCCATGGATGGTTATGTTCTGATGTGTAAGTAATGACTAACATGTTTGGATCGGTGCGGCTACGTTCCACTTGTTTCCTAGCTGGACAACCTTTCGAGCTGCTACATCTGTAGTAACCCCTGAGGAACGATTAAGCATTCAAGTAGCCATCAAAGACTCGATTACTATAATCTAATTAATATATATCACTTTATTTATACGTACTTTTTTCATGAGAAAATATACTTTTCTTTGTTTAAAATTAAGAAGTAACAACCCATTTATTTGATCACTAGGCACAATTGACCGGAGAAAAAAAACAACTCGAGTTCAAATGGAATATTATGACTTACGATTATGAGGTAAGTTTGCAATCACAATAAGGAATTTAAAGGCTTAATGTGCGCCGTATAAAGATATGTGAACTTTAGACTTTATATATATAGTTTCATGCTAATGATTGCATCTCCAGTTTGTGAAGGGAAGCAAGGCTGCAGATTCTACTTATAATGTGATTTATTTTCTCTTAAGAAAAATCACTTTTCAGTATAATTAATATATTTTGTTGAAAATTGTGAGACGAGAGCAATTAACATATTAAATCAGTAATTATATCTATATGACTATATATCATGTTTGTAATGTATTCAGGGACATATATAGTAGTGTTACAAATGTTATATATACCTGGGATAAGGAGAACCTTTGATGGGTTTTTGACCGTATTTTCGCCAGGCCCACAGATCAGACGGAACAATTTCTCCACTGGACCGGCTGCTCGCGGCGGCTGGAGCAGGTATGCACACCACCTTCTTTCCCTGGCCCTTCCTGCATCCTTCGTCATTAGTAGTCAATATATATATATCATATATATTTTTAACCCTTGTGACGTGAGTATACATGTTAATTATAATTTTAAATGTTAATTTATGATCAATTTATAACATTGGACACAATGAACTCGGTTTGAAATATAACGGCATGGTAGTTCATTGTTTTGTCTGTGAGTTTTACACTTCATATATTTAGACTCCTGCTCGTACCCTTTTCAAGTTTGAATCTAAATTTGGAAATCTGTGTAGATAACAACATAATTGTAAAGTGAAAGATCGAAACTAAACTAAACATCGCAATTTTGAAACGACCAAGAAAAGGAGACGACGGATGTAATGCAAGATTTGATTAAAAAAAAACAAAGTACTGATACCGAATGACGAGAATAAAACTTCACCAAATTCTTTTTGAGAAAATCACAAAGGTTGCATACTCCTTTGAGAATTACATACACTCGTCAAAAAAAATACATACACAGAACAAAACCCTAGTTCAGTTTGTCTCTTATGGTTTCATGAAACTGATCTTAAATAAAAATGTAGACGAAATAATATAAACGTAGATACGAAATTAAATTGTGGATAGATATATAATATTTTGATTTATAATAACTTTTCATTTTTACATTATATTTTGTTAGCACATCAGATTATTTTCAAAAAGAAAAAAAATGAAAGTTTGTTGAGTAGCTCAATCAAGTTTTCGAAATGAAAAAGGATGTCATTCACATAGTCAATCAATGAAACCTTGAAAATAAAACTTATAAATCACTTATTAAGTTTTATCATGAGCCTAACTAATCAAGAAGGAAAAAATGATAATTAAAACATGGAGATCAGATTCTAATAAATTTACCTCCTCGTTATGCCAAAATTCTGAGGGCAAGAAGAGATCTGAATCTGCGAAGAAGATGACGTGATGTTATTATTATCGACCAGTAAACAGTTTCTTGGACTGTTAGGGCTATCAACGTTGATCATCCCCCACGGAGAAGCTGCTGTGACGGAGGAGGTGGCCATAGCTGGAGAATTACACTTGGATGCATCTTGGATGATGTTTCTTTGCGAAATCCGGATTCTTGGGAAGACACTGCATTGATTCTTGACATGATCATCCACAGTAGTGTTTGGAAAGACTGCAAAACTGTTGTTGCTTTTGCTATCTCCAGCGCCGGAGAAGTTGGCCGGGAGGCTGAGGAGAGGATCTGTCATGCTTACGAACGGGTCGCCGAAGGGATTCATCTGAGAGTTTGCGACGGAGGGAAAATCCACGTGGAAATCTGAAGTCGGCGGCGTAGACAAACTGATTGCAAATGGACCTTCCGGTGGCCCAGGAGATGATGTCATGTGTCCTGATCCGAGTCCTCGTACAACGTCGGTTAGGTCTCCTTGGAAGTTGTCCATGTCTAAAGACTCAAAGACACTGCACATAATATGTCTATGACGCGTGTGTATGTGTGTGTTTTATGTATATGTGATATATAACACGGTGAAAAATAGCAAGAAAGAAAAAAAGAATGATTAAGAATCCGAGAGAGAAGTAAGATTTATGTAATCGTGTTATGGATGTTGATTATTTTGTTGGGAAAATAGTAAGAGGATGATGAAACGAGAGAGATGCTGACTTTCAGAATGTAAACATCTTCGACCACTTCTCCATGTTAGAGAAGGAGGAAGGATCAGATTTGTACTCTTTATTTATAAAGTATATAATAAACTAATATATATTAAAAGGTGGTGAATGATATAAGGAACTAATATTAATATTATATAATATACGACCAAGTCTTGTGCGTTTAATTGGATTATCTC
This sequence comes from Brassica rapa, assembly GCF_000309985.2. Classification (NCBI taxonomy): domain Eukaryota; kingdom Viridiplantae; phylum Streptophyta; class Magnoliopsida; order Brassicales; family Brassicaceae; genus Brassica; species Brassica rapa. Next base: position 17,961,121 of record NC_024798.2, read on the forward strand.
TTATTTGGTTCACCACCCATTAGTTTTTAACCTTCTTCAAAAACTGAAAGATGGATGTGTAGTTTGTATTATCTCTTTTTGGGCATACCGTGTTGATTAGTTTTTTTTGGTTCGTTTTCAATTCCTTTTCTTCTTAAATTTGGAACACGCAATTATATAATTTATATGAGTCGGTAACGATCATATATTGTCCAAAAAACAATTTGTATTGTTGCGGCAAATGATTGGACAGTAAATATCTCACTAGACTCGACCGAAGAATCAAATATTCTCTTTGTCGTGTAACATAAATAAATTACCGTATTAACTTTTGACGGCTATCGTAATGAGTAATGACTAAATAAATAAATTTCCAAAATATATAATCACATTATTAACAGTAGTATATAAATAAAATATAAATGTGAAAGGGCATAATGAGATGCCGCAGTGCTGCACTTGTGGGAAAAAAGCAAGTGACTGGGAAGTAAAGAGATCGGCAAACAGCCGCATTTCTCGGAGTACGTCTGGTCAGAGCCGTGCCCACTATGTCTTAAAAAAAACTTTTATCTCAGGCCCCTAAATAAATATAGTTTTTGGGGCTCCAAATTACAAAATGTTTGTTATGGTGTAGTGGTAAATTAAAGTGTATGTGTGAGGAAGGGCCCCTAGCTCAATTCTTCCTTCACTTAATCTATTTTCTTTTAAAATTTTGCCTTAGACCTCATCTAACATAAGCACGCTACTGCGTCTGGTCATGATCCAATGCCACTGGAACACGTAATTATTCTCTCATAGATTTTGCTATTGCCTTGAATACCAAAAAAATCTCTTTCTTTGTGATCTATATTTGATTCATTTGTTTGAATTATGAAAATGGTTAAGAATTACTGTATGAAAATATTACTTGCAAGTTGCAACTGTGTTTTGAGAGGCTTATAATTCTAATTTAGGGAAAATCCTAATTTACGGCCACTATATTTTATTTTCCTTGTTTATCGTTTAGTTTCCTTTATCTTAAACCTGTATGTAGCTATGGACTTCGATCTTCAGCCTTTAGCTTAATATATAATGTCAAAAGTGTTTATACGTAACTGATGTTGAATATTGTCCTCGTTTTGTGCCACCAAAAGAATTGTCGTTCTACTGTTATAGTCAACAACTATTGACTTGTGGGTTAAGAGGGTTTGTCTGATTTGTTTTTCCATCTGAAGATTACTACTGATTCAAACGTCAATTATACAAGTTGAACACAAAAACTGGCAGAAAATATTAAAACATTCCCAAAAAGATAACCCCTAAAGGCAGCTGAAACCCAATCTTAGGTGACTAGAACAACTCAAAACTAAACCTGAAAGAAAATGAAGATGGTTAAAATAACCACAAACAGTTGGAAACGGGTTGTCTGATTAAAAGTAGCAACAAATTACGAATAAGAAAATAAATCAGTTTCAGTGATTTGCCCCTGGACGCGTTTAGTATATAATTGGAAAAAACATAAGTTAGTCGACGTCGACTAATTCGTTATGTTAGAATCGTACGTAAACGACAAACTATAATTTCTACATTTCACCTCCTTAAAATCATAAGTTAGTGTGACAAAAAGTATAATAGTAATTAATCATATACTAAAACAAAAAAAAAAATAGTTCTAAGAACATTAATTGATTTATTCTTTCCAATTACAACTGCACCGTGGTATTTCTCTTGGGCGTCGGAAAACTACTAAAATATATATCACAACATGTTTTTTTTTCTGTTTAACGAGAGATCTGGGTATTAGAGTAATCTTTAAGGGTTTGACCAAAAAAAAAAAAAAAAAAAAAAAGAGTAATCTTTAAGGGAATTTTCAACGCAAAGGTCTCAACATATATATATATATATATATATATATATATACACGAAAAATCCAATCAAAGTATCTGTTTTGAGAATTTTACGTCGAGAATCCTCCATTAAAGTTTTTCTTATATCATAATTCGTCTCTAGACATGATTTGTGCTAATACCAAATACTATATGATAAAAAACATGCTCTTTATTAGATTTTCAAAAATTGGGAAGACAATAACACCAACTACGTTTAAACCAGGCTAATAGATCCGGTGGTACCAACATATTTTTCAGTTGTGATATCTCTACTCGTTTTCAAGAAATATGTCCCCAAAATGAAAATCTCTTACTAACGCAAGAATACATTCTTTCTGCGTCACGGATTCCTGTTTGTAAAAACACACACATATACTAGTATATATGTAACTGTATACATAATCAAATAAACTTATAAAACAAATATAATTGTTTACATCACGTTAGATATAATAAGTGGCCAAAATGGTAGTAGTAGAATTCTTCATACAACATTTTTATATATACCAACACATAATTTATAATTTACACAAATCTCAGTTGGTTTCCTTAAAAATACAACAGAACTCAGTTGGTATGTATAGGTTGGCTGTACATTGATTGAATATTGGTGCCAACTAATTATACTTTTGCCGTTATCCCATTCTTGATTTGCCATATTGTTGCCAACTATTTATATACTACTTTTACATGTATATACCATCTCACCAAAAGTTTTAATAACATTTTTCTGGTTAAATCCCTTTATCAAAAAAAAAAACATAGGGTTTTCTGGTTGATCACACACACACACACACACACACACACACACACACACACATATATATATATATATATATATATATGAATGTTCATGTATTACCGATTAAAATAAGCTAAAGAATGAGAGTTGTAGCATGGTCATAAATTCCTCACATGGTATTAGCACTTATGCATGTTGAACATAACTAGAATAAATATTTATTTATAATATAATTTCATAATTTATTGGAATTGATGTCCATGTTACAATTTCACCTACTTGGTTATTTTTTTGTTGGCTAGGTGGTTGACAACACATTTTCTGTTGATAAAATAAAATAGAGGGTTTAAAAAACTAGCTGCTAGAATTGTATTGGTCAAATTAAAAGAACGCATTATCAGCCGATTACTGTACAAACATATGTTTTGTGAAACTAGCATAGCTGATAAAACATATGTTTGTACAGTAATCTATTTCAAATGCTTATCCCGCACATTTAATATATTCCATCTCGATGTCATGGAAAAAAAGTTCAGAAAAGTTTAGTCCAGCCGTCTTAATCATTCAATGTTAAGAAAAAAAAAACAGTATAAACAACATAATATATAATAAGATCAAATACGTAGGGATATATTCCATAAACTTATATACTTGGGCACACCAGCCGAATATAACAATCCAAAATTTTGATGTCAGAACAATTAGCAAAGGTAACGATCTATGGTACTAAACTGCTAATCGGCCCTCGTCTCTAGTGGCAAGCAAATTCATATGAAACGACAGGAACTTATACACTTTCTAAAAAAACGGCAGGGATTTATACATTGTTTATTACAATAATTAAGTGGAGACCGGACGGTGCGATAAGTAAAAACAATATAAGTCATGCCTCCCTCGTTCCACGGTGACGCATGTTGAAAGGATTCAATAATAACAAAATTAAGTAATGGTAAACAACTCAGCATACTGAAAACAAAACAAAAATTATGTTGACAAAGAAAATTAAGCACAGAATTTGATTGGTAAAGACGAAAGCATGTGTTTTAGATCGGAAACGTTTGATTATATACATTCAGTGTTTAAAACTAGTATGTGAAACAGCCGATTACTGTACAAACATATGTTTTGTGAAACTTGTGAATGAATTTAGTACATACACTATACAAATACAAGTTACATTTTTGTTTGGTTTTAGACTTTTGAACAAGTTTCATTCTCTTCATCTACTATGTATTCCTTCTGTTTTTTTTTTGATACATGAAATTTTAGAAGAGTTTTTATTCCAAACTAGATTACATTTTGTGTTTCAAAAAAAAAAAACTTGGATTACATTTTCAAATTTTAATTAAAAATTTATTAAATTTTTATGTGATATGACTTTATATTCTACAATTGATTTTACTATTGGTTAACTTGTGTTTAAATAAATAACTAATGATGTTTTTTTTTTAAATATAAAGATTAAATATTTTCTTAATCTGTGCTCAAAATCTTAAAATTTATCTAATAAAAATGGAGATAGTATAATTTACTATCTTGCATCGGTTTAAATTTTTAATACTTTGCATCATAGTAGTTTTAGCCACTCGGTCATTATTTTTTTTTTAAATCACCAATTTATATCTCTGATTTTTTTTAATTCTACACACTTTCTAATGATAATCCTAAGCTACAAAACAAGACGAATAGTTAGTATAATAAAATTGTATCAGTTAGAATAATCTCTTATGACATTGAACCAAATTGCAGGAGCTTGTTCCAAGTATGTATATAAAGACTTTTAGGTCTAAAAGGTATAATTAAAATCTATGACTTTAAGTTCGTAACACATCTTATAATATTCTTATACAGCTAAAAGATCGTCGCACACACACGAGACGTTAACTATATTTCTGTGATAAACTTTACTGATTTATCTTATTGGGTTTTGTAGCACGGAGGCTTCTTTACTCATGTGAAATGAATAACTTTGCGTAAAATCGACCATGCCCTTTAAGTGCCCCCCAAGCTTATAGATATAAACAATCTCCTACTGTATTTTGGAGCAAAGCTATTTGGTTTAAAAAAAATATACCAAGGAACTCTTTCATGGCTTGGCTTGCTCTTCTAAACTACCAACTAAGGACCGACTTTTGCGTTGGAGATTAAATGTTATCGGGGACTGTGTTCTCGGCTCATTAGATTTAGAAACTCATCATTACCTCTTCTTTGAGTGTGAATATTCCTCTTCTCTTTGGATATCTTTTGCATCGCAAATCTGGGATAATCCTCCTTCAGATCTCCATGCTGCAGCGGCTTAGATTCTACAGCCTCATTCTCCTATTAGTCACAATGCCACCGTTCTCATGAAACTCATCTTCCAGTCTATCAGCTATATTGTGTGGAAGGAGAGAAACGCACGCATTTTCACCGCCGTCACAACCTCTGATCGGGGTCTTCATCTTCAGCTAGACAGGCTCCTCAAAGACCACATTCTCTCTCTCTCCCTGCCAGACCGCAGTCAGCTTCCTCTGTTACCGTCCTCCTTGAGCGATGCTCTCCTTTTGTTCTTGTTAATTAGGTTGGGTTGATCTTGTTTCTTTCTTTTTTTTGTAATAAGTTGCTTGCAATAACGAAAATCGTATAAATTTTAATATTTTACCAAAAAAAAAAAACTTAATCATAAAGTTTATATTTTATTTTGACATAACGTATTAAAACTTTTTTAATACCAAAATAATGTTCAAGTAAAGGCCCAAAGATATATAGGCTCATAAACTAAAGAACATGATTCGTTTATTTTGCCTCATGAGGCCCAAATCAACACATAGGGGTCGATTATATACAACTCAAGAGAATTGAGGTGCTTATGCAAAAGAATTATAATATAAGGGACTAACATGTAATTAACCCGTTTATACTTCAGTTTGTTTTAGTCCGTTTCGCAATTAGACGCGGATCTGCGAGATCGATCTCGAGGAAGAAGAAGAAGAAGAAGCAAGCAATGGCGTCCACGGGAGCAGCACCAGATCACCTCTTCAATCTGAGAAACCAATTCTACCTGGGAGCTTATCAAACGGCGATCAACAACAGCGACATCCCTCACCTCTCGCCGGAGGACGCCGTGGAACGCGACTGCCTCGTCTTCCGCTCCTACATCGCCCTCGGTAGCTATCAGGTTTCTCTAAACCGCCGCTCTCTAGCCTCTCGTATTTCTAGATTGACTGATCTGTTAATTCGAATTTCTTTGTGTGTTGTAAAAGCTCGTTATCAGCGAGATCGATGAATCCGCCGCTACTCCACTGCAGGCAGTCAAGCTCCTCGCGATGTATCTATCGAGTCCTGCTCATAAGGTGATTCAGAAATGTACAGTTTCGTTTTGGATTTGATTTGTGTTGGGAGACATGTATATATGCGAATCTCTGAACGTGGTTGAATTAGAAATTTGAATGTCGCCATTTTAGATTGAATTAGAGAAGAATGTGAACACTACAAGCTGAAATGAAGCTCGCTAGATCGTGATTTTCTCGGAAAATTGAGCTTTCCCGTGAAAGTTAGTTGAATAAATGCTCTGATACTATATCACTTTCTCACTAACTTGAATCTGAAGCTTTACAATAGCCTATATACAGAGTGTTAATAATTGTGAGTGTGTGCCGTATGTTGTTATCTCACTACATGTGATAGTTAGTGGCAGTTAGCTAATGACAATGCTCAAGACCGATTTTTTGAAAAATCATTTTCGCTTATGACAAATTTTCAGCTTAGGCCCGCCTAGACTGATTTTTAGGACATTGGCTAACAGTAACATGGATGTTTGATGTCTGTGGTTTTGACCAGGAATCAACGATTTCAAGCTTGAGGGAGTGGTTGGCAGATTCAACAATAGGCAACAATGCTACTTTGCGACTGGTTGCTGGTATTGTTTTCATGCATGAGGAAGATTATAGTGAAGCTCTGAAGCACACTCATGCTGGAGGAACTATGGATCTGTAAGACTTTTCAACTTTCTTATTGCTGGAGTGTAGTGATCTCCTGTTTGAGTGGTGGTTATGTTTCCATATGCTCACAGATTGTTCATTGCTTTTGAGTTTGTAGGCATGCGTTGAACGTTCAGATATTCATTAAGATGCACAGATCAGATTATGCTGAGAAGCAGCTTGGAGTTATGCAGCAATATGACGAAGACCACACTCTCACTCAACTTGCTACCGCTTGGTTTAACCTTGCAGTGGTATAATAGCAAATAAACATTTTGGTTTTGTTTTGTCTTCCTATGCTAAGTTGTTCGATGATCTCAGGGTGGCTCGAAGATTCAGGAAGCTTATCTCATTTTCCAGGATTTCTGTGAGAAGTATCCCATGACGTGCTTGATCTTGAACGGCAAAGCAGTTTGCTGCATGCAAATGGGCAACTTTGATGAAGCTGAATCACTACTCCTTGAAGCACTCAACAAGGTAACTGATTTCTCATACTGCACTCGCTTTTTTGCCTTTTCTGTAATATGGGCAAGTGTGAAAATTAGTTTGTGGTGATTGCAGGATGCTAAAGACCCAGAAACTCTTGCAAACCTTGTCGTTTGCAGTCTTCATGTTGGCAAATCATCTTCACGTTACTTAAGGTAAAAATTGCGCTCACCTACTTATAAAAGCTAGCTGAGAGTAATGCTTATTGGGTCCATTTATTTATCTCCTATTCTTCTTTTACAGCCAGCTGAAACTATCACACCCAGAACATGTGCTTGTGAAGCGTGTTTCATCAGCCGAAGATAACTTTGAGAGAGCGGTTCAGTCTGTGGCCTGAAGACGACTCTTCCATGGTTCAAGCTGTGCAGTATCGGTTTGCTTTACCACATAGTTTCCCGTGTTTGGTAAACCCACCAGAATAACCTTTCAGTCTTATCTTTTTTTTTTTGAGATCAGTATATGAACCAGATTTTGTCATTGGGTGTGTTACATTTCATTACTTCTAAATATAAAGGCTCCACCGTTCACTCTCTTACTATTAACCTAGCCAAACTGAAATAGGAATACGATTGATTTGACTCAATAACCTAATTGAATTCACATGTGTGCATGGATTCATATCATGTCCATGGCCAATCTCGTGAACAGATGGTTTGTATCTAAATTAGAATAATCAGCGGCTAAAACAAAACAAAACAAGAGCTTCAGACTTGTACCAATGTTACATCTCTGCATTTTTCGTTCAATGAAACGAATGGATTGGACACAAAAAGGAAATTAGAGTCACTGCGATGTCAAAAAAAAAAGCATGATAAAAACTTCGTAACCAAGTGAAACTATAGCATAAACCTTGAACACTATTATAAAAAAAATTGGTTCGGTTTAGTAGTCGGTTAGTTCGGTTTATTCATTTAAAAAATGGTACCGGAGCAAATAAAAATATCTGAAATATATAAAAATGGGTCTGGTCCGCTGGTAATATTATGACCGCAGAGACAGAACATGGCTGCTTCATCTAATCTCTTCGCAATCCCTTCGCGTCTTCATATACCTTCTTCTCCGTTTATCTGTAACATCCTCATCCTCAATATTGTTTCATTGTTTGATATTATCTTCTCTTTATTCTGACACCCGTGTTTCATTTTTAGCCGCACCAAACCGGAATCAAGTTCGTATCCTCGCCAAATCATGCCCGGACAATCAGAGCTTCGGTTCGAACGATTCGGATTCTTCATCGGAGACACCCAACAAAACCCAGGTGCAAAGTCTGAGTCTTTTTATATTTATCAATATTGAATTCCACTATTTTGTGAAAGTCAATACTTTTTCTTTGGCTTCCATTGATGCCAAGAACATTAGTGTATGTCTTTAAATGTTACTGGTCACTGTAAGTTGGGAGCTGAGCTAGCTGAAGTTGAGAATCTGTACTTGTGTATGCAAGTTCTTTACATTACATTTTGCTTAAAAAAATTATCATAGTCTTCTTAGCTGGTTTGTGTTCTTGGCCTGCAGGGGGATCAGAAACCGTTGTCACGGAGACAGTGGATGATGACATGTGTGTGCTTATCCCCAGCTTTGATTACCAATGCTTATGCCTTTGTCTCTGTACAAAACGCAGCCGCTTTAGACAAGAAACCAGGTGTTTGCCGTAACTGTCAGGGCATTGGTGCTGTTCTTTGTGAGTTACATACACTTTCTTATCTTACTACTATACTCTTATAGCTTATATGCTCTACTTCGTGAACATGTTAGTGCCATGTTAAAAAGTTGTTTTTATTCCATGTTAGTGCTTAATATTGATGCCCATATCTGTTTATATGATTTAGGTGATATGTGTGGAGGAACAGGAAAATGGAAAGCTCTAAACCGAAAACGAGCCAAAGATGTATATGAGTTCACAGAATGTCCAAATTGTTACGGTTTGTCTCTCTCTATTTCACAACGTTTCTTTTTAATGTAGTTTGGTTTTGGTTGGTAACCCCTGTTTGATTTGGTTGGCTTCTGTTTGCAAACAGGTCGAGGCAAACTTGTTTGTCCGGTCTGTTTGGGTACAGGTTTACCAAACAACAAAGGACTCCTTAGAAGGCCTGGTGCTCGTGAGCTACTCGACAAGATGTACAATGGTCGTCTTCTTCCCAATTCATGAGCAGGTATTATTAGTACATGTCCTCATTTCATCTCCATATAAATGTATTATTGGTCTGTTTACGAGTTAAAACCAAACTACTCGCAGATTGTTTACTGCAAATCCGGTTTTAAGCACGGGAGGCTATAGTTATGATTATAGAAGAGGAAGAGAACTTAATACATTGTGGATGTGTGGGAAGCTATAGGAGAATGGGATTCAAGAACATGTTTTTGTAATGCTGCTAGCTTTGTGTTGTACATTCAAGTTAAAAAAATACTCCATGCCATAATGTAAGATGTTATGCATAAAAAATATATTAAAGAATCTTATTTTCTTTTAAAAACATCAAAGTTAAAAAATATAAATTAAAAATAATTAAATCGATTATAAAAAACTGTAAAATATAAAAATCTTCTAAAACATCATATGAAGCTGAACTTTTTAAATGAAAAATAGTCTAAATGCTAATCCTACTTTTCACCAATGCTTTGCTTCTCTGATCTCAAAGACAGAGATCATGCAACTTAAGAGTGTTTTGACCTTTTGAAACCTATTGTTTCAGCACCTGTATGTATATCTATCAATATCAATCAATGCGAAATAACAATTAAAAAAAACAACACAGGAATCTTTCAAAGTCTACTAAAACATCAAATATGTAGTTCAAAGAAAAAAAAGATCCACAAAAACAGAGTTTCACAATGATCAGATCTCCAAAGAGAAAACGCTTCAAAGTTCTAAAACCAAAGTTAGACTTTGGTTCATCAGAAGCTTGATCAGAGCAAATAATTGAAGTCTAAAAAAAAGTCATTAAGCCAACAACAAACAGTTATCAATAAAACAAGAAACGGTAGGTGATCTTTATCTCTTCTTCAAGTCACACTTCCAACGAACCTCCCTGTTTCCTAAGGTTCCAGTACTCTACTAGGCGATGGTTCGGATCAAGAGCCTCAATGGCCTGGAGACAAAGATGACACTAGTTATGTAAGAAAGTTCCATGTTATATTTCAATATTCCATATATTATATATATATTTAATTTACCTGAATTATAGACGGGGAGAGAAAACCAAACATTTGTAACCCGTTGATGCTTTCCAAAGTATGAATATTACGTTCTTGGCGCTTCTTGATCTCTTCGTTAACTTTCTGCAACACCATTTCCCAGCATGCCTGAGCTGAGCCAGCAGAGAAGCTCTCGTCTTGATGAGCTTCCTCCAGAGTAACCTGAAAACGATTAAACAACAACGTAACGCATTAAAATTTATAACTTCCTTTTTTTGCAAAAAAAAAAAAAAAAAAACAACGTAACGCAACTTTATATATTTTTTAGCACGGACTAATAATAACGTTGTAAAAGACTTTTTTACCGTGAAGAATGGACCCAAAAGTCCTACATCTACAACCTCAGATATGTAATAGCTCATTCTCATTGGATCTTTCACGTTGTAGAACTTAACCCTACTCTTGAACCCTGTTAAAACAAAAATATTAGTAAACCAAAATAAAATAAAACAGTAAACCAACTTAATCTCTCTTCAACTTAAGGTCTTTAGGATAAATTAGGGTTTGGAGAGTTGCACCTTTTGGATATATCGCATGCTTGTTAGACCAAAGGTCTCGGAAAACCAAGAACCCTAGGTTTATAGTCTCCACAGAGGCAGCAAAGTTCAACATGTATGCATCATGGCGTGCGTCTGAAGTATTATCAAACTCGTCATCCACTTGATACTCAAGGTTCAGATCAAAATCTCTAGGTTCTTTAACCTTGGAAGCCCAAGTTTTTAGATCCTCTGCTTCATCATGGCGTGTCTCTGAAGTATCATCAAACTCGCCATCCACTTGAAACTCAAGGTTCAGATCAAAACCTCTAGGTTCTCTCTTCTGAGCCTCTGAAAAAACTTCTCTAACCATGGAAGCCCAAGTCTTAAGATGCTCTGGTTCCCCTTCCAACGCTCTAACCAACGATCTCAGCTCATCTACGGTGTGACGAAGAAGTACGAACCGATCATTCCCTTCGCATGAACAAAGCTCGTTAGCGTGCTTAGTGCAAGCATACTCCCCAGGAGAGCATTTGCTGCAGCCAGATGCCGTGAGATGCAAGTCGTAAGAGCACTTAGCGCATTCCCTTTCGCAGTTCGAATCAAAGTACTTCTCCATCTTCATCAATCTAAAACCGCCTCCAAGAGCATCGATCCTTGCTTCTTCCATACGTAACCGAGTCTCCACCGCCTTAGTAAGAGTCATGTTCTTGTCGCAGAAGCATCTCCATTCTAAGCTCTTTCCACTCTCTCCCCCATCACCTGACAAGGACCTAACAGCTTCGTAAGCTGCTCCAAGGAGAAGCTTGTCATGAGACACAGACGTTTTCTTGTTCTCATCACTCAATAACTCCACAGCGTTCTGTCCGTGAGATAACCAGTCAACGGTAGCGACGTTCACAGCTTCTGCACAGTTGAAACCGGAGTTGAAACCGGCGTGATACGCCCTAGGGAATGTGAGAACATACTCTCCTGCACGCTGAACCGCACGATAAACCGGGACTCCCTCGTCTTTCAAAATGGATGGTGAGAACTGAGTGACGAGTCCATGGAGTAGATCAGGTGTTTCCTCGAAAAGCTCTGGTAAATGTTTCCTCATGGCCTTCTCTAGTGACGTTGCATGGGTTCCAGGAACTCCGTACCACACTTTTGGCTCGCCAAAGTGATTATAGTTTATTGAGTATAAGTGATGGTCCTCCACATGCTGTTACATTTCAAAACTATTAGGTTAAACTAGTAAAAATAAAAAAATATTAATTAATTGTTAAGTATTATTATTTTTTATTTACCCAGCAAAAGGTTGAAAAACACATCCCAACATAGACCCATGGCACGAGAACGCCCGAGATGTCTCCACGCTCGAATGATAGCAAAGAGCCCGAGAGACGACGCAAGTTGTTAAGGTCCCAACCAGAAGTTTCTCCTCTCTCGAATCCACTTCCAAGAACCTTGTTCTCTAAGTCAGCTCCATAATATACCTCGACGTCTTCATCCGCCGCTGCGTGCTCAACTATCCGCCAATACTCTCCTTCGATTTCCTCGATGGAGGGAGACCATTTCGTATCGCCAGCATTTCCTTCTTTCATTTCGAAATAGGATTCCTTGAAACACCGAGCGTACTTCTCAAACTCCTCAAGAGTGAAGTCTGGGCCAGAGTTGAAACCAAATACCTTTTCTTCCTCGGGAGATGAAACTGAGCTAGGTTGTCCCTTGGAGGAGGAACTTCGTTTCCGTTTTCTTGCCTTAGGTTTCTTCTTCTTCTTCATCACGGGCCCTCTGTTCTGAAGCAGCTCCACGTTCTGAACCCGGGTGGGGAACTTTATACCCTCCCATATACTTTTCTCTCTAAGCCGAAAAGGAGGAGACCATTTCAAGGGTGGTACGATACGGCAAATACCATATGGTTCAGCTAAGGGACGTATTTTTTCTATGTAAGCAACTGTATCTTCAAACTCCTAAACACCCAAACGGTACAATACAAAAATGAGGATTGAGGAAGAAGAAAACTTACGATCAAAACCTCTGAATACAAGATGGAGGACAAGCATTTACCTCTAATGAAGGGTAGAATACTGGCGCTTCAGCAATGTCTGGCCTCCGCGCTTTAGCTGGATCCCATCTAGCAAGAACCTACATATGTAATGAAAAATGTGTTTTTATAAGCCGTTTTGGAGTAACATCAGATAGCAAGTAGAAAAGTTTGGTCTTACCTCTGGATGACGGGGGGTATTAGAAGGTCCTACATTGGTCTCCTCCTTTCCCTGAAAAACATTAAAAGGAAAACTTTATTCAAGAGAAAATCCAGGTCACCTATTGATGATTTATGAAAATATAAATGAACTAAAAATTAGGACTCATGGTGAAATATACAAACCATACTCTATGGCAAAAAAAATTTGTGTCATGGATAAATTATAAAATTCATCATCCCGAATCCCGATAAAAGTGAGACTTGGGATAAACTATAAAAGTCATCTTCAATCAGAACAAAAACCGGGACTCATGTTAGATTATAGAACTCATCATCGCGAGTCGCAAAAAGAATCGGGCTCGGAATAAACTATAAATATCATCGGAGATCCGATCAAAAATTAGGAATCATGATTGACATTGGTAAATCAACTTAAGCAATCGAGTGCCATTTAAGGCCTAATCTACAGTCTCAATATTGTTAAATCAAGTATGTGATATAGAGTAAGATCTGTAGCGATAAGAAATAAATCAAATCGACGATAACACACGATTAATCGATAAATCACTTTTAAATCGAAGAAGATACCTCTTTGATCCGAGATTCTGCTGTAAGAACCATTGAATTGAAATCAATCAATTCACTCCACAAAACCAGATGACCCTTCTACAAACTGAGAAATACAAAGATGTTAGCAACCAAAGGATCAAAGAACCCTAGCCCAATATCCAATTTCCAAAATAATATATCAGGGAATAATGAGACACATAGGCTTAGTATTCATTTTATAGATAAGGAAAACAAAAAATGCAGATTACATACCAATCACAATGACAACTCAATATCTTTTTCCTCAATTGAGGTATAAAAGAAATTGAAAGGGCAGTTACAATTAAAATAAAATGATTAGAAGAAGTATCACAATAACACATAAAAACAAATCTATAAATAATATCAAAAAAATTAAAAACCAACAAGAGAAATGAAACCAAATTAACCATTTAATTATTAGTGCTTACAAAATGTCTTTGTAAAGAGATAAGTTCACCTAATGCCAGTTCTTATGAACAACCAGATGAAAAATCTTATGAACAACCAGATGAAAAATCTGTTTTGGCTCACAAACTTTTAATGTTTAATATATATTACATCCGGTTCAAAATGATTTATGTTTTAGAAAGAAATTATTCAAACGTTTACTTTGAATACATTTTTTATTAGGTAATGATTCTAAATTGTGAACTTCGATGAATTAATTATGATTAACTATTTTCCATAATAATGGTTAGTCAAAATTTAATAAAAATAATTAATTGCATCGAACTTCTGTGTTTCAAAAAAAAAGGGAACTTCGATAAAATTATTTATGTTTACCAAATTTTGTTTGACTATTACTATGGAAAATAGTTAATCATGAAAGTATTTAAATTAAAATTTAAGATATTTTTTTTTAATAGTGAAACCAAAAAAGTTGAACTAGTATATGTGAGAACTCAAAAACATATGAGTACAAATTATTCGAGTTCTAAACTATCCAAAACATGTATATTTATACATCATCTATCTTTTATACCCTAATTTGTTCAGATCCCATAAATTTTAGAGCTGGCTCTGATTGAGATGCGGAGTTCACCTTCTCAGATGAATGATTAATTCAGAAAATTTTAAAATAAACTTATTAAAAATTAAAATCAATAGAAATCAGAAAGAGTTACATGGACGAGAAAAATAGAAAAAGATAGAAGGCGGTACAATAGTTGTAAGAAGATGAGGAAGTTGCAGAACAACCGCCAAACGAAACGCACACTGTTTTAAGTGAAACACATCAGCGGAAGGTGCCATCAGTATTTTCCTTCTAATTGGTTCGGTTTGGTTAGAAATTTATACCGGTTTTGAGTTTTCTGAATTTTGAAAAGTAGACCCGAATTAGGATTATATTTTTTTATTGATTTGGTTTCAAAATTTTCAGTTTGGTTTGAATTTTATTTTAATTATTGTTAGGGAGTGAATAATATATAAATAATTTATTTTAATCTAAACGTAGTTTTGTATATATTTAATTTAATTTACAATTTTAATATAGTATGGTTCGTTTGGTTTGATTATATTTATTTGGCATTAAAAATTCAGGTCTAAGGTACTCTTAAGTTTAATACAATCAACAAGTACCTTTGCTCTGCCTTTTCAGAGCGACTAGAACTCGACCACCACTTGATCTTTAAAAATGGATGTTGACTAAAAAGTGCATTTGCTCTGCTCGAATGAAAAGTGGATCAATCTTCATGGTTATTTATGTGTGTATCAAGATTGGATTTACGCGGAAAAGGAAAAACCAACAGCAGGTCTTAATGTTTTAGATCTTGACTCTCGATGTTCCTATCAGATGACTAATGCTTTTACAATTCAGTATCATATAGAGAACTTTAACATATAGTATACTGAAAGGATGCGAAGAAAAAAAAACCATTTATACAGAGAACTTGAATAAAGAGAACACACAATAAGGATGCGGAAAACTTGATTAAGAGTAAGACTGGTTTTCCCGCTACCACCCGCAAACGCAGCTTTTGCGGTTGGTGGCGGTTGCTGGTGTTTTGCAACAATCGTTCAAACCGCTCTAAACCGCTCCAAATCGCTCCAAATCGCTCTGAACCTCATAAATTCAAAGCTGGTTCCACCTAGCATTTGCGGTTGCGGGCGTTTGCGGGAGGATAAATTATTTTTTTTTCCAAAACAATATAAATACAAAAATAAAAAAATTCAATAAAAAAAATTAAATTGAAATTATAAAAATGCTAAAATATATCAATTATATTTTAATTAATATTATAAAACTTTAAAATAAAAAAAATTTCTATATTTTAAAAAAAATTAAACTATAACTTTCTAAATAAATTTTATATTTATTATAATATTATTATTTTATAAAATGTAAATATTATTAATTTATTATTTAACCGCTGCTGCATTTGGTAGTTAACCAGTCATAAGTATCCCGCAAACGCACCAATTTCTAACCGCAGAACCAGTCGTACAAATCTCTTAAAACCTCTAGAAACCGCAACCACCCGCATCTGCAAACTCCCGCAACCGCAACCGCAACCACTGCAGTTGAACCAGTCAGGCCCTAAATAGAACTTGAACATATAGAGAACTTGAATATTTATATGGAGAACTTGAATAAAGAGAACATACCATAAGGCCATCTCCAACAAATAACAATACACCAAAACACCAAATTTGGTGTAATTTCATCTCCAACAAGACACGAAAAGTGATATCATCCCACCAAATTTAGTGTACTGTGAATAATATTACACTAAATTTGGTTTAACACTATTCATCACACCAAAATTTTAAAATGTATATTTTGTTTTAATTTATTTAATAATATAGTTAATTACTCTCAAATTTGTAATTAAACATTAATGTATTGTATTATTTTTTTAATTTATTTTTACATAATTAAAAAACTAAATTTTTATTTTTTTCATTTTCAAAATAAATTACTAAATGGCTATTATCATTTATCACTTACAAATAATAAAAATATAAATAATAATCTAAATGTGACAAAATAATTATTTATCAATTATAAATAATAAAAAAAATAAAAAAAAATTAAAACTAGAACGTAAATATTATATAATATTATTTTTGATGTAAAATTTGGTGTCTTTGTTGGAGATGACAAAAAAAACTATGACACCAAAACATATAATTTGGTGTAATTTCAACACTTTTGGTGCAATTACTTACTGGAGATGCTCTAAAGATGCGAAAAACCATTTATATGGTATGAGACTAATTGTTATGTCTTACTTCAGACAAACTGTTTTTTAATTAAAATAAATGATTAAACCCGAGTCTACTAAAAATACAGACCTAACCTTGGGTGTAGGTACATCCCACATATAAACCATCTTTTGGGCATTCAAATGAGCCGAAAATAATAATCCATATCTGTGTGGCCAAGGGTTTGAACCAAAGTTCGCTGTATTGAGTTTATTTCCCTCAAGCGCCACTGACATCAGACAAACTGATTCTAAGATTTTCTTGCTGGTTCCATTACAAAATTCATTTTTTGGAGACTATACTGAGATTTTATTTTTGAATTTTTTGTTATATATTAAAATGAATATTGCGTTTAACCAATATATCAGAATAGTCATGTTTAAGATTTCTAAATTCTAATCCAACAAACCAATGGATTTAACCACAACAAATCCAAAGTAAACCAGAATAGATCGATTACAATGAAATATATGGTTTTAGTTTTTGTTTAGAATTGGCAAATACCATAAAACCTAGTTACCCTAACTCTTCTTAGGTCAACTACTTTCCAAATTCCTCAATGGAGCTGAATAATTTGTTCTTTTTTATAAAATGAAAACCAAAACCATAGTATTTCGTTGGCAACATTTGTTTCTCGTTATTGCCAGGAATTAAACATATACATATATCAAAAAGCAATATATATACATATATCTAATGATCCAACAACCAAAAAATCATTTTCTTTTATTTCTTGGTCAAGATTACAATTCATTTGATTATCCTCACGTACTGCACAATGGTCAAAATGTGGAAACACGGATTTAGTATATTCATACATTATCATGTATCTTCTTGATTTTTATACTCAAATATCTATCATGTACCTACTTTTTCAGACCACCTCTGTATTAAAACCTCTACATGTTAATCACTACTTCTCCACACCGCCATAGACGTGCTCTCCACTTCCTTCCCGCATTTATATATACTCTTGAGATTTCTAATTTTCTAGCCAACCCTAAAAATCTCAATTTTTCGTTCACCATCTTTAGTAATAATATTATCTTAGCTTACTGAGTTTGTGATGTCTCCTCCAGCGTTGATTGTGTTTGAAGATGGTCTAACCAACAAATGGAGCAACGACGAGTGGCAGAGTCTCAGCGTTTCTCCCGGTGAAAACCCTAACCCTAACTCTAACTTCAATTTCTTGGCGAAGAATGCAGCTCTCCAGAACCAGCTGACAGTTTCCCGCCCATCTGTAAAAGATGAAAGCTTCAGAGTTGTCTTACCTATGGCGATGTCTCCTCCAAGAGACACCGCCGTGCCGCTACCTGTTCTTCCCCAGCCGATGATGAAGCAACGGAAGAAGCTTGGCCACCAAGAAACCATGTTTTCTGAAGAACAAGAAGAAAATTTCAAGTGCAGTGCCTTCTGCTTATCTCTCTCTGGTTTTGGGAAGCAAAAGCCTGTTAGGTCACCAAAAAGCGAGGATTCTCCTATAAAGAAGAAAACGATCAAAGCGTCATCGTTCTCTAACTCTGCTGTCTCCCTAAGTGCCTCGCTTGAGAAATTTGAGTGCGGCTCATGGGCTTCAACGACTGCTCTGGCCCGAGAAAACGGCCGGCTGTACTTCGATCTTCCGGTGGAGATGATAAAATGTGGAAGTGGAGGTGGCGGAGATGTGCAAGAGCCGGTGAGTTTGGGTTTCTTCTTCGACAAGGAAACAGGAAGTCCGGCTTTGAGAAGCGTTTTAAAGACTTCTTTGTCGGTAAGACAACAAAGAGGTTCGGTTGAGATGTCACCGCAACGCCGTGTTAGGTTTTCGACCACGTCCTCTGTTTCATGTCCTACTTCGCCAAGATCTTGTATCACCCCGCGGCTGCTTAAAGCTAGAGATGACTTCAATACGTTCTTAGCAGCACAGAACGCGTGAAATATTTTCGTATTTACGAATAATAGGTGTCTATTAGTATATATCAATATAGAGCGAATATTTACGCTCTATTTTGGTTTGAGTCTCTGCTTAACCACATTATGAGCATTTAGGAAAATTAATCTTTCATCTTTTTTTTTTTTTCAAACAATAATGCTCTGTCCTGTTTGGTTCTGTTTTATGCTTAATTCTTTACTTATTACAAAGGGTCGATCAGTAAAAAATGCTATAAACATGTTTCTGTCATTGTTTTATACTTGTACATAACTAAAAATATAAAATAAAGGGTAAGTACTAAAAATACTAAACCTTTTAACCTCGTTCAAACTTGATGTGCACGTGTCTTTACAAGAAGAAGACTTCAACATCAAGAAAAGAGGCTCGGTTAGTTATTCCGACAATAAAGAGAATGGATATGAATCCTGGACGCAGATCCAAAACGCAAACGCGCTACAGTCGAGCTTAAAAGCAAACAAAGGAAGAAAAAAGTCATAAAACAAAAGAAAACGTTTGTAAGGTTAAAGTGAAGTACCGTTAGCGTTTTGAACCGTTGGTTTTTATTAATTTTAGGTTCTTGAATCGACGAAGACACGGACAACGTCAAGGATCTTAGCACAACAAATCGGACACTTCCCGCCATTACATTGTAGTTCGTTTGCGCATCTCAGACATGTGCACATGTGCCCACACCTACATAAATCAAACGCAATACAAATTTTGTAGGAAACGTATATAAAGAAGATCACAACCTTTCACCAAAGGTCCAAAGATAAGGTGTAGTTGGTACCTGTACAGAAGTGTATCAACTTGCGTTTCGTTACAAACGCAGCATATGCGTTTCAGTGGATTTTCCCTGTGAACTGACTTTTGAAGGCTAGCGTTTACGTCCAAACACGTTTTGACAGAGTCTCGTAGCTCTGACATTTCTAGCTGTAGCTGTAAGATCTGTGATCTCATTTCGCTTATAATCTCCATCTCCTGAAACATGTTTTTGTGATATAAATACCAATCTCACAAGGTTTAGTTTCGGATTTTTTTTACATGGCTAAAATAAAAGAAGACTCACAGTGGTCTGGAGATTGTGAAGAGGTAATAATAAGTCAGGAGTGGAAGTAACTCCTGTGTCCTGAGAACTCCATGAACCTGCCGGTGATGATGCAAATGTCTGCGATGACGTGTGGCTCAAGTCATCTTCTTCTTCGCTTACGTCACAGTTTTGTTCCTCTTTACCAGCTTGGTGAATACGCTGAATAGGACGTGTCTGTACACGGGACATTATGAGCTTATCGATCGTATCTCTCAATCCGCTCTGGAGGAAATCAGAAACCGTTCTTCTGGTTCATCAAGAGAACCGACTTTAGGTTAAAATAAGTTTTGGATTAAGATAGATGATTATTTGATTTGGTTTTACCTCTCAAGGAGTCTGCATATATCATCTTTGTCAGATCGGGAGTTCATCACTTCTAGATACCGCGATTTCCTCAGATCTTCCCAGTAAGTCCGAGGCCGAGATATTTCTGTAAACCAGTCATAATAGCTCATTTCTCCGTAACAAGACTGTTCTTCCTCGTACTCTTCTTGCTCCTCCCATCTATGTGAGGTTTCTTGTTTCTCAAGGAATGGTGTTTCTTGACTCCCCTGCGTACCGCTTTCTACCATGTTCTCCATAATCTGTGATTCTCGATGAGTCACGCTGGTGCTGGGGCTATTGTTATCAGAATTTCTGCTCAAGGCTTCTGGTAATATGATTTCTTGCATATGAAGGCAACTCAAATTTGATTCAGTTTCTTTCTTACATAGCATTGCCTCCTCTGTCTTGCGGTTTGGAAGGCTTGACCGCTCCGTAGAAGAAGTAGCGTTTGCCCGAAATCTTTCCCTGCGTAACGATTAAAGATTGAGATCAGCAAAATAGATATAAACACATTAACTAGAAACACGGAGGTTCTTGATCATACCTTAGGTGGAGAACTGTAGGGCCATGTTCGAGGCGATTCAAATCAGGTGATTTTGCGCTAGACCGATGACGATCTTGAATCACTAGGCCGCGTTTGAGACTCCTTAGCCGCAACATTGACTGTGTTAACAAGGAAAAGCGTGAGAATTCACAAGTCACAACTCTGGAACAGGGTTAACTTGTAATTAATTAAGTTATGAGCTGTTTGTGTAAATATTATGGAAATATTGGGTGGTTTCTGAAAATACAAGTTACCTGGAGGCGACCGCGTTGAGGAAATTTAGAAACTGCGTTGCGTTCAAGAAGCGACTCTAGTTCCCGGTGACGTTCGCGTTCCAGACGCGTAAGCAAATCGGTAAACGCTTGCCTTCCTCGGAGACGCGGCGAAGAAACCACCGGAAAAATACTTTTCTCCGGCAAAGACGTTTTCTCAACTGCACCGACATTATCGCCGGCGGTTAGCTTCAGTCTCCGGATAATCTCAGCGACTCGGCCCCATTTGCTCTCTCCCGAGTCAGGAACCGAGTGGAGAGTCTCGGATTCAATCTCCACCGTTGGATCATGATCCCTCGACTCGTTCTCTGACTCAGATTCGCCGTCGATGGAGGGAGCCGAAAGGTTGGTTTCTTCACGAACGCTCGCTCCAACACTTCTCTCAGTTCCTTGGCCGTAGATCGGCGAGTTTCCGCCGTTGGATGGACTCAGCCGTGCCTCCCATATCTGCAGGAGAGAAGGTTTAGTCCTGTCGGAAAAATTGCTCTCTTTTCCGACACGTGGTTTCTCCGGCGATCCAAGACGGCTTTTGCTCTTCTTTCTCGGCTTGTTTCCTTTCCAAGAACCGACTCTGTTCTGCGAGTTCTTGTCGGAGATAACTGGAGATTTCACTTGTGCGTGCAGGTTCTTCTTGACAATGGCGTCATCGTTGTTGTTTCTTCTGTTGCAATCTCTGAGGAGACATCCGAAGTTAGATCGCAGAGACGCGATCTCTACCTGAGAAGACGCTGCCATATCTTCGTCAACTATCACGACGATGACATTCTACGTAAAGACCCATCTTTGATCGGAACTGAAGACACTTTGTTTCAGCTAAAAACAGAGTAACGATACAAGAAACAGGAACTCAGTGCAACTGTGTTTTGTTTTTTTATCTATTTTTTACTAAGGTTTTCTTCCGACGACTAGTAAAAGAAACAAAACTGTTCTGTGTTCGTCTTCTAACTTGGAAACGTGTTTGAATAAGAAAGAATATAAAACCCTGTGTAAAAGTAAGGGAAGATGAAGTAGTATGTTGAGGGTCTAGACTCGAAGAAGCTTCTAAGAGCATCAGCATTGGTGAACCCCATGGAAGGGGTTCACAAAGCATTTTTTTATTATTATTTTTTTTCTGTTTGATTTTTGTTTAAAAAAAAAAAATATATATTAATCGGATCAATCGCGGGCCGCCACGTGTCGTGGGCCCGCGCTACAGTGATGATCCGGGTTCAGTGCAGTGAACTCCCAAGAGGCAGGTTCATTGCTTTTGTTTATTTTAATATTTTTTTTTTTTCGAAAACTATGTGAACTCTCCATGGAGTTCACTAATGCAGATGCTCTAATAAGGTTTGGAATTTTATGTAGGTGACAATTAAAGATCATTTAACTCTACTAGTTAGTAGTTAGTGCTCTTAATTACGTTATTGATGAAGATGAAGGCGAGGAGGGTCCGGAAGTTGAGACTTCAAAGGAATGAGCCGTTGGCAAATGGGGGCTTTTAAGGGCATCTCCAACCCCACTCCATATTTTACTCTAAAATTGAGAAAATGGAGTGGAAAATGGAGTAATAAACAAAAAATAAAAGGATTACCCCATTTATAGAGTAATGCTTTTATTTTTTGTTCATCACTCCATTTCTCACTCCATTTTTTCTATTTTGGAGTAAAATATGGAGTGGGGTTGGAGATGCTCTAAACTGGATTCACATCAGTATTTAGGTGGAAATTAGTTTAATTTTCTTTCATTTTAAACATGTTTAATAACTACTTTAGCTTTCTGGATCAAGATTGTGCGATTTTTTCTCAACAGTTATATACTGTGAATTTGTCATTTTAGATGTATAAGAAGATTAATACTAGTTTAAATTAAGAAATGAATGACTTAACTTGCATATGTTTTAATTTCTAAACCAAAGTTTAAAACCTACCAAAGTAAGTAGCTGAATGGTATTCAGTTACACAAAAAAAAAGGATAAAAATAAAAATAAATTAGTATTCCAAAAGAATACTCCCTCTATTTTTTTTTTAAATGACTTTCTATAAGTTTCACACAAATTAAGACACCTAAGGGCATTCTCAAAGGAGGAGCAGTTAGGTGTGTGCTTAGAGTGAAAATAGTAGTATAATATTGTATTTAGGCTAGGAACATGGAACATCCTCAAAGGGAGATCACTTAATTAAGGGTGTGCTTAACCAAATAAAATTAATTAAATAATGTAACAAAAAAACTTATTTTAAAATTGATAAAAGATCGATTCACGGTGTGCTTCGGTCGGAAATCGAACGGAACTGGCTTCTCCCGTTCGTCGCCGTTTGTGGATTCGAGAGACAGAGAGATAGATCGCAAACCCTAGGAAATGGGGAAAAGAAAAACCCGTGTTCCCTTTCATTTTTTCGACCAATACACACTTGCCACGTCGACCAGCACTTCCCTTAAGCACAGCTCTTCGACAAGCCCTCCCAAACTGCTCTTAGCCCACTTTTGGATTAAATCCAAATATATTAAGCCCAAACACACCTCATGTGCTCCCCCTTCGAAGATGGCCTAATACAATATCTGTTCTACCCTCTCCATCAATTAATTATCATCTCTCGTTACACACATTCCCTTTTAAAAAAGAAAATATAATAAGGGTAAATAAAGTCTTTTTTACTATATCTTGCATTGTTTTCCGAGGACGTCAACTATAATGTTACAAAACAAATATTCTAAAACGTCTTTAAAAAAAACGGAGGGAGTAAAATTTATTAAAAAGAAATCTTGATCACTTGTATTTGATCTTACATGGTCGCACATGTTGGACAACGTGACACGACTGCAACCATGTGTTTTTGTATTTTTCGTACATAAAACAGAAAAAAAGATCTGTTGATCTTTGTGTTTGTTTGAACGAAGAATTTAAGTGCCGTAAAATATGGTTGTGGTCAACAATTTTCTTGGTTTCCTCACTAATGTGTTTATACGAGAGGTAAGTCAAACCAAATAATTAATCAAACAAAAAGTCAACTATAGGCTCCTATTGGTAATATATAGTATCAAAATTGAGTTGCAGTATAATGTAACTTGCAATAAAATTTATGTGAACTCAACTTCTAAAACATGAAATTTTGGTTGATGTTAATTTATGTTTTGAATTAACAATTTTACAAAGGGTCTAAGTCAAAATTATAACCCAAACAACAAATTGTTAAATCAAATTTTAATAAAAATAAATAAATTTAATGCATGATTGATAAAATTTTTGAGTTATCAATGATTTATATTCCTAACTCAAAGTAAATTAATTACACCGCATGTCTCCAATCAAAACCATACATTATCTTTACTTTGCATATGACGAGTAGAAAATCATGTTCTCGCACTATTGCGGTTGTTTATTATCGACTGATGGTTAGTAATGGGAGATCTTTTTTAAGGTGGGCATGCTGCTGATGGCAACTTGAACCTTCCAAAACACGGTTAGGTTAGGAGATCATGAACATTGGTGCAATGTCTTTTTCAGGACACTTTAACGCTCTAACCATAACAAGACAACACAACTGGTTGGGATAGCCAGATAACGGAAAAAGGAGAAGAGAATTCTAGAGAATCTAAGCTATCCACATTTCAATACGTTATTGGTAAGTTAATCATGGTGAATGCAAGAACTAGTGTTCCTCCAAGAGTGCTTCCGAGTGAGGAATGCACTTCAAATACAAATTGTAAAGAATGAAACTTAATGTGAAAATGTACAGGAATTTGAAGATGAAAACATGTTTCTAGCATATTATAGCTTAGGATCTTTATACGAAAACACCTGTTTTTTTTAGTGAGTTTATGTTGCGAATTCATCAAGCCAACGTTTTTCAGTTATATCTTAAAAAAATTTCATGCACCGGACCATAATTAGCCGAGATGCCAAGTCAATGCCTACGGCTGCTGATACATTATTGACTTATTGTCATTCGGTAAGATTATGATAACCTGTAAGAGCAAGATTAATGAAGGTTTTTAGAGTAGAGTTCTTAGCAGAATATAAGAAACCGTCTTTTAACTTTTAACTAAAAAAAGCTAAGAACCAGTTTATATTCTGCTAAAAACTTTACTATAAGACCCTCCATTAATCATGCTCTAAGTAATCAAGTCCCGTTGTCACATGGTTTCTTAAGATAAAATATTTTAAATCAAAACTCTACTTAATAATATTTATTCTAGTTTTCTTTCTAATAACTCCGACACTCCCTCTTTTCCAATTGATTTGATTTTCCAAATCTTTTCACCAGTGACCTGAAAATTGTCCAAATAAGAACATGACATCGTTAAATCTTGTCATGGAAGAGACTCTTTGTCTTTTTTTTGGCTCATGATATTCGGTAAATAACCTTTTTTCTCGTTCTCCTTTTCTCCACCCCTTTCCTTTTTCTTTTGTTTGAATTATCAGTGTTAGTTGATTAGAATCAAGTCATCAACTATATGTTAAAAATAGTGAAGAAACAAAAACTTGTTCATCAGCTTGTGTTTGTCTCCGACACCTCCAAATCAATGCTCAAATGTCTTTTTTCCCGTCAAAGTCGATGGCTTTCAGTTTTACCTCCTATATACAGAATCATATCCTTTGCAATAAATTTTTAACTTTCTTTTTTTTATAATTTGTGTAAATTATAAATATCTTTTGTTTTTATTTTTAGTTATAAATATCTTCAAGAAGAAATTAACATCGAGTCTTTTATATAAAAGTGACGTCATATTTAAAAAGACTGTAACCCCTTTGATTTTTCAGTCTCAAGACTCAATCAATCCTCAAAGTTCGCATTCACACACAGACAAAGTAAAAAAATTCGTACCATCTTTGCTTTTTCTTTTATTTTCTTTATTTTCCTCTTGCACTTTCCACGCATTAATACACCAAAGAAAAAACATTTCCACAAAACAATCTCACACATCTCTCTCTACCAGTAAGAACACTCATTTCTTGATCTTTCAAGAGCTCAGTAATTCTGTATAACCTGATCAATAAACTCTCTTTTGTTTTGTGTGTGTTCTTCTTGTAATATCAGCTCATAATCTTATACTTATATAACATGTGATGCGATCTCCTCACATCATCGTTTCACTTGTTCTCTTCGTCTTCTTTTCTCTAATCCTCCAAACCCATCAAAGAACCATTGATCAAACTCACCGGGATGCCTCGCACGTCAATGATGTGGCGGTGACTTCGCCTGAAGGGAGAAGAAGAGAGAGCTTTAGGGTTCGGCGGCCGATGACCACATGGCGGAAGGGGAAGATGCTCAATGACAGTGAACATGGAGTCCCAAGTGGTCCGAATCCCATCTCCAATAGGTAGAACCATATACTATACTGTATATTATTAGAGATATTATTGTATGGATATTTTGCCTTGTAGTCTAGTAGTATATCTTTTTGCGTATGAGGTCACACGTACAAAAGTCATCGAAATCTTACATGTTGTCTGTTAACTCAAAGTTTGGAAATTCTAATTTTGCAGGTGATATTGTTTTGTGGGAGTTACGTGGAAAATAATATATCTCACTGTAATTTAATTAAGTATACGAAATTTGACTTCACATGTGTGTCAGTGTTAAAGTCTAATCACATTGGTTTGAGTTTGTGCATTCTCACTCGAAATGAATTTCTCAGAAACTACTTTTATTATTAAAAAATTTGGTCACTCAGCTCCTAGAATTACAATGTGAGACCGTACAGTACAGCATAAACACAGTAACAATAAAACGAGATTATTTGATACTGATAATTTGTTTTTAGATAAGTATTTTACATATTTTATAAAAATGAAATTATGCAAAGTAGCAGAAAAAACAATTTAAAGACGAAATACGTCCACATGTAGGGGGATCAAGAAAGGCGTGTAGAAACAAATATACACACACATGCATAAACATATATAGACAGACGTGCTTATAAAGGGTTTGGACCGTTTTCCACATCCAGAGTTACACACTTTGTGCTTTTATTTATTTTTATTGCTAGCGATTTTTCACTCTCTCATGCAAAGTAGGGCTGGGCATCATTACTCGATACTCGTTTTATATTCGTGACTTGATTTGTATTCGCCTTGAAAAACCGAGTACTTGCCGTTAGCAAGGCAAGTAATAAGTCAAAAAAATTTACTACTTGCAAGGACAAGGCAAGTATTAAGTATCGTTTTATTTTTTGGTACTTGCCTCATTACTCGTTACTTATTATTCGTTCTATAAAATACTTGTTACTTGCTAAATAATACTTGTTACTTGCAAAAAAATTTTGGAACATCGAAATAAAATAGAGGAACAAAATAGTAGAACATTGAGTTTCATATGGTCTTTCAATATTTTGAACGCTTATTTTCATTTTTGTATATTTATTTGAAAATTTATGCGACTTTTGGAAATTAAAATTTTAGAATGTGATTTTTTTTTATGTAATCAAGAGACAATTACTTGGTTTAGCAAGTAACAAGGCAAGACAAATTACTTGCAAGTATCAATTTTTTTTCCAAATACTTGATAAAACAAGTACGTGTTTCAAGCAAGTCAAGTATCAAGTCGTAAAAAAAATTACTCGGACAAGACAAGTCAAGTAGCAAATAACCAAGAATTGACAAGTACTTGCCTTGTGCCCACCCCTAATGCAAAGATGGCCTGACTATACGTAAGTTTATATATACTTGTTTAGATGCTCTTAATAATTCTAGTTCTGGCCATTTTTACATATACATAGTTTTCATTTTGTGAAGATAAAAATTGGATATTCTAAGCACACTCTCTCACACATAAACAACTCACCTCAAAATGTTTTAGTGGGAGTATCCACACACTTATTAACATCTTTCCCGGCCGGTTTAGAAAATATAAGGCAGTCTGTTAAAAGTATTTCGGTACAAGTGGCATTTAATAATCACCAACCAACCCTGCATGTATCCATACATATTAACTTGATTTGATATATATTTTTTTTGGGATCAACGATTTGATATAGTTATAAATATATAGTACGTCGGTGACTTCAGAGGTCCCCAAAATACATGGCACATGCATCGCGAACCAGCATTGATGTTGTATCAACGAAAGCTAAGTGATGATGAGTAGTATTGAATAGTACTGTATACTTTTGTGTGAGTTAAGATCTTATTCTTATAGGTAATTCTAGCTAGTATCTAGAAATTATGGATCATGTCAAATACTGGATTTTTCGATCTAATATTATTATAGATTATAGTTAGTACTTAGTAATGAACGAATCAATGCAATTGACAGATCAGAAACATATATATATATGTTCTTATTCTCTTAGATTACTTTCAAATTTTGTCAAACTTAAACATGGTATTTAGTCATTGGTTCAGTTTACTTTAGTATGCCAAAACATGCTAAGAGCATCTCTAATTAGGCTTCAGCATTCGGGTATCCTTTCGGATATGAATAATATCCATTCGGATATCAATTTTTTCGGATTTTCAAAAAATAGTTCCATTCGGATATTACAAAAAACCGGGTCGGGTTCGAGTCGGATCCTTCCGGATCCGGATGGGTTCGGATTTTATCCGAAGTAACCAAACTACTCAATTCAATTCAGGTATTTTATATCCAAATTACTCAAACTTAACTAAAATAACTTAAAAACCAAAAAATACTCAATTTATATTACTCGAATTGGTTATTTTTTGTCTGAATGTAACCATATACATAATTTATTTGAGTGTTTTTAACCAAAAATCTATTTTTATCTATAAATACTAAAAATAACTAATATATATGATTTATATTTTTAATTTTAGGTATTAATACTATTATGAATATAATTTAAAATACTATTATATATATTTATATGTTTGGATATGTTCGGATACTCATTCGGTTCTCGGTGCGGGCCGGGTTCGATTTCGGTTTTTTTGGGTTTTTCAAAAATGGTCTCATTCAGATATTTAGGCAGGATCCGATCGGGTCGGGTACCCTATTTTTTGGGTCGGTTCGGGTATGGATATTATGCCCAGCCCTATCTCTAATGGTGCTTTATTTTCCACTTTTTGTTTTATTTTTTATTTCATTGGTATTTCATTTTTTTTTCATTTCTTCAAATTTTGAAGAATTTAACAGTGTTTCTTCAAATTTGAAGAAATATTGTTCAGTTCTTCATTTTTTTGAAGATAAACTCTTTTATTGACAAACTAATCCTTAATTTTAAATTATTAATTTATCTAATTGTATGTTAATAAAGAAGAATATGAAATGATTGATTTCTAAGAATTTTATGTTCGATTTAGAAGAATTTAAAATAAAATAAGTTCATTTTTTGTTTTACAATATATTTTTAATCATTTAAGAGATATATGTATTTAGTGTTTTTTATAAAATATTTTATTTATTTATTTATGTTATGTGTAATAATTATATTATATAATAGTTATTAATTTATAATAAATAGTAATTGAGTCTAACTAATGTTAAAACAAAACAGATGAGTAAAATTAGTGAATTTGAAAAAGTATAAAGTGTTATTAATAATTAATTATAAAGTGGTGGTAGAATATATTTAGAATATTCCATTTTGAAGAAAAATATGAAGCAAACCATTGGAGAGCATGTTTATTCATTTTTTTTTGAAGAATTTCAAATTTTGAAGAAAAAAATAAAATCAACTATTGGAGATGTTCTAAGTAATGTAAGTTTGTCTCGGTTTGAGAATGCATTTTTAAATACAGTGGATTATTTATCCACTAAAATATAGCTACTACTACACATGAATTTGTCAATATATTCTTCAAAACGATTTACTGCATGCTAGAAAGTAGGTAAAACTAGAAAAGAAAAAGATAAAAGGGGCACAATGAAATAAAAGGAAATCCGAAAACGGCATAGTTTTGCGTGTAAAGGAAGAGAAGACAGTTCTAGCATCCAAAGTTGCATTGACCATCATTTTCTTACTCTTCCCTCATCTTACTATCTCAATCCTTTTATCCATTTTGATAGTAACAAACTAATAATATATTTTTCTTTTATAATTCACTAATCATATACATTTAAAATATCGATTTACATATACTCAACAGTAAATAGAGTTTTGGTGAGCATAACTTGTAGAAAATGGAGAAAGCAAAGTCAGTGGTTTTACAACCATAATACAAAAGAGCTTCCTTTAGGCCCATAAACAAAGCGCCAAGTATCAGCTTTTTAAGCTATTTAAAAAGCTCTTATTACCGACGTACATTTTAGCTTTTCTACAAGTTACATTTGAATAATAAGGCAAAAGAGATGGTAGCCACACTTTTTTTTCTCTGTGCGCAATATAACCAACACTTTGTTTTCTTAAATTTGTTAGAGTTAAAACGTTATTAATTTTCGCCTTGGAAAAGATCCTATGCCTTTTAACTTTGTAAGCAGCTTCCAAAGCCAAACTCCTTCTTGCTTAAGCAACCTAGCTATTTCAATTGTTTAAAATTCAACCAATTCAGAACGTATGTTGTGGGACAACCACTCGTCACCGAAGTACTTCCCAGCAAATTCAAAATGGGCTTCGTAGGCCCATAAAGTAAACCTTCCAAATAATTTATCGTTAATTATTAGCCAGAAATAATCTTTAGAAAATAAAATAATGAATGATGAAACAGAGAGGTTCGGACAATTTCGTAGTTGCAGAGTCATGGTAGCTCCGCTGACTCTACCAAGTCGTCCTCGCTTCCGTATTCATTAGCTTCAGTTCAACTTTTTCTCGGTCAAATACAGAAACAACGAGTTCTGTTGCTGTCGGGAAGAGAACAATGTATCCGAGAAATAAAGAAACTGTCTTGACTCTGTTTCTAGCGTTGACCATGGTGGTCAACGTTGTTTCAACAAGATTCTTCGTGGAGAAAAACAGCGTGACGGTCCTTAACTCCTGGGAAATGAAAGCTAAGCACGACGCAGCCATCGCAAACTTTGGCATCCCAAGTCACGGCGGTTTCATGATCGGCTCCGTCGTGCACGCAGGCCAAGGCGCTTACGGATGCGATCCGTTGAACGAAACCTTCAAACCCAAGTCTCCTTATCCCACCATCCTCATCATTGATCGTGGAGGTAAACTTGTTTTTTAAAATCAAGAATTAAATTAAATCTTGATTTTTATTTTTTTTGTAACATATTAAATCTTGATTTAACCTTAAAATAGCACTACATCATGTTCTTAGTGACAAGATTAGCTCACAAAGCAAAAAAAACTAAAATAGCATATTAAAAGTTTAAAATGCTTTGATACTTTATATTTGAGTTTTTAAACTTTTTATTTAGTGATTATGATTTTAGATTTAATGTTTTTCATGCTAAATGTATGCTATTTTGGGAATTTTGATCATTTGATGTTGGGTGGGGGTGGGATTAGGATTTAGAACTTTAAAAATGTGCTAATCTGGAAATTTTTCTTTAAACGTATTATATTTGAGGGTAAGTGTATCCAACTCTATCCTCTTTTCTTTTTAGTGTGTAACTACGCTTTGAAGATATGGAACGGCCAACAAGCCGGTGCAGCGGCTGTTTTGTTAGCAGATAACATTGTTGAGCCATTGATAGCAATGGACTCACCAGAGGAATCTCAACATGAAGATCCTGACTTAATAGAAAAAATCAAGATCCCATCAGCTTTGATCCTACACTCTTTCGGAGGTAGCCTCAAGAAAGCTCTTAACAAAGGCGAAGAAATAGTTTTGAAGATAGACTGGAGTGAGACTATACCCAACCCTGATGAGAGAGTTGAGTATGAGCTATGGGCTAACACCAATGATGAATGTGGTGTACACTGCAATGAACAGATGAGTTTCATTAAAAACTTCAAAGGAACAGCTCAGATTCTTGAAAAAGGTGGTCATGCTTT
Source organism: Brassica rapa (assembly GCF_000309985.2). Taxonomy (NCBI): domain Eukaryota; kingdom Viridiplantae; phylum Streptophyta; class Magnoliopsida; order Brassicales; family Brassicaceae; genus Brassica; species Brassica rapa. The sequence continues at coordinate 17,992,769 of NC_024798.2, forward strand.
GTTCACACCTCATTACATTTCTTGGTTTTGTCCCCAAGAGCTTCGACTTAGCAGTCAGTGCAAGAGTCAGTGTATAAACCATGGGAGGTATTGTGCTCCTGACCCTGAGCTAGACTATGAAGATGGGTATAATGGGAAAGACGTTGTTTATGAGAATCTGAGACAGTTATGTGTTCATAAAGTAGCTAAGGAGAAGAATAGTTCTTGGGTGTGGTGGGATTATGTGACAGATTTTAACATCAGATGTTCTATGAAGGAGAAGAGATATAGTAAAGAATGTGCAGAGACTGTTGTGGAATCTCTCGGTATACAATCTCTTGCTTTTAAATAGTGTTAGGGATCTTTGTTTGACTGTTTTTTAATCAGGTTTGTCTCTTGAGAAGATCAAGAAATGCATTGGTGATATTGATGCTGATGTAGAGAATGAAGTTCTCAAAGCTGAGCAAGCTTATCAGGTTTGTGGTATCTTCAGATTCACCAAGCTATTTGTTATTATATCTTTCATGACATTTTGAAGCACAGTTAGGCCAAGAGAAGCGTGGAGTTGTCACAATCTTTCCAACATTGATCATCAACAATTCTCAATATCGCGGTAAGCTTTGCCTTCTCATGGATCATCACAAAGTTTAAAGACTAAATCTGCTTGAAGCTTAGGTAAGCTGGAGAGAACCTCGGTGTTGAAGGCTATATGTTCAGGATACAAGGAGGGAACTGAACCTTTGATATGTTTGAGTACAGGTCAAGTCACTTCCCTCGAGTAAGCTAGCTAAGAACATACTAAAAACCATTCTTCTTGTTCCATTCTAAAACAGATATAGAGACCGATGAATGTCTTGTGGCAAATGGTGGATGTTGGCAAGATAAAATCTCTAATATAACGGCTTGCAAGGTACAGTGTGAAGAAGCTACATACCAATGTTTTTACCGGTTTATATTATCTCTTCTTTATGTAGTACATGGATTTTATTAGGATACATTCAGGGGAAGAGTATGTGAGTGTCCTGTTGTCAATGGTGTTCAGTATAAAGGAGATGGTTATACCTCCTGCAAGCGTATGTTCTTCAAACTTCTTCTTATGATATATCTCATTGCAGATTTTATTATAATAAAAAGTCATTTTCATGTTACTGATACAGCTTATGGACCTGCGAGATGTTCAATGAACGAAGGAGGCTGCTGGTCTGAAACTAGAAATGGTCTAAATTTTTCTGCTTGTTTGGTTAAGTAACTACTTCTTTTATTCCATTTGTTATGAGAATTTTGTAACTGTTTCTTACTAAGTGTATGTTTTTGTTCAATTTAGAACTCAGAGACATCAGGTTGCCGTTGCCCTCTAGGCTTCCATGGAGATGGTCTGAAATGCGAAGGTGAAAATTTATCATTGTAAAATCGAGATTTGTTGACATTTTCTCTGACCAGTTTTTTAATTGTTTCATATGCAGACATTGATGAATGCAAAGAGAAATCAGCTTGTCAATGTGATGAGTGCAAATGCAAGAACAATTGGGGAGGATATGAATGCAAATGCTCCAACAATAGTCTCTATCTGAAAGAACAAGACACTTGTATTGGTATGTGGAAAACATGTAAACTATTTTTTTCAGATATTTTCAAAGCAAATCTCAAAGTTTACATCCATAATGGCTTGTGCAGAGAGAATAAGTAGATCAAGAAGCAGATGGTTCTTCATAATTGTGGTTATAACCGCCATTGCAGGCATCTCCTTAAGTTCTTATATATTCTACAAGTACCATATTCAGGTAATGTTCACTTTGCTACTTGTGAAGTTTCTTTTATATGCATCATCATTCATCAAACTCTAGTTATCATTTTTCTATCTTCATAAAAATTACGATGCAGGCTTACATGGACTCAGAGATAGTGTCTGTTATGTCTCAGTACATACCACTAGATAGCCGAAACATTCATCAAGACTCAAACCAAATAGAGAACTGTAATCTTCTGTAATGAAGAGTACTGAATCTTGGTTGGAATATTGTTGAATGGGTAAAGCATTTTTTTTTTGTCAAGAATAAAAAATTTTGAGGCCTTAATCTATTGTTCTGGAAGTTAGTAGTTACATGCAATATCAAAAACTTAATTTTTTTTTAAAAACAGTTATATGCTTTCATTGAGAGTTGAACTCAAGACCTCCCGCTTACTAAACGGGTGCTCTAACCAACTGAGCTATGAAAGCATTTGAATGATGTTTTCACTAAATTATATTTCTTTTTGTTTTACCAAAGTCCTCTAACTAACGAAGCTACTGTTCTGTTTCATATCTGTTCTAATCAAAAGTCCTCATTCTTTATGTGTATCCAGAGGAAATGATTTTTTTTTTATCGTTTTTGCCTCTGCATGTTACAGATGACATGAAGAAAGCTTAAAACAGAATAATATTAGAGTGGTTTTATTCAAACAAGAGACTAACATTTTTCTTCACTAATTTTCATAGCTTCTACGACCTTGGCACGATTTGCTGATGAGCCATGTCGAATGTTGCATGAAGACCAAACAAAAAGTAGTAAAACAACATAACTAAAGTGCAAACCCCAAACCTTACAAAAGCCTGAGCTTCCAAAGACCCCATGAGAAAAATATTCGTTGCTATTGATAAGCATGGGATCCACGGGACCAACGGTACGCCCCACACTTTAGGACTTCTTTGCTGAGGAACAAAGAACACGATCCCCAAAGTTCCCATGAACCAGAAAGGAACTGTTATTGTGTAACCTATCCATGACCCCTTGAGATTCATTCCCCAATAGGCTGAAGTACACATTGAAGAAATCACAACTACCAAGATGCAAATGATAAGCTTAAGAAGATCAGCTCTTGGAGTAACTTCTCTCACGTAGTATCTCCTCACGAGTAATGCGAGAGGTATCATCGTGAAGATGAAGAGAGTGCTTATCGATAAGAGGCTCGCCAAAACATCTAAACCTGAAAAGAAAGCAATGAGAGCACTTGGGATTGTTACAAGGAGGTTAGCGTTTATCGGTGTTCCGGTTTTGGGATGGACGAGAGCAAATAGAGGAGGGATCATGTGTGTCCTTGCGATATGAGTAACGTATCTCGCTTGTCCTAATGCTCCTACTAATAGAACTGTGGTCATCCCTTTGAGAGCACCAAGAGCCACCAAGTACTTTCCCCACTTCATTCCAACGCTCTGAAACGCTACCGAGTAAGCTGCGTTTGGATCTATATCTGTGTACTTCTGCATCATGCTCAAGGCTAATGCCATTAAACAGTAAATAACCGTGATTATCGACATCGAACCGAGCAAACCGACCGGTATGTCTTTCGATGGATTCTTGGTCTCTTCAGCCATTGTTGCTATGCTATCAAACCCTGTGTATGCAAAGTACACGACCGCGGCAGCGCGGAACACTCCCTCGGGTCCATAAGGCAAGAATGGAGTCAGATTCGAGGCGTCGGCGTGGATGAAACCAGCTATTATGACGAAAAGTATTACAATAGTGTTGACAGCTGAAGCTATCCAGTTGAGTAGTGAAGTCTTTCTGGTGCTTATAGACGCGATTGTAGCTGAAGCTGCTATAACCACGACGGCTATCGGGTCTAGGAGGTTAAAACCGGGGCTAAGAGTGTCGGTTTTAACCCGAAGATTGTCCGGGTTTCGGTTCAGAAGAGTGGCGAAATATGAAGTCCATGCTCTACCAACAGCTGCGGTTCCAACTACACCCTCAAGAAGTATGTTTCCGGCAGTGATGAAGGCCGCGAAATCGCCTAGCTCGATCCTTAAATAGGCGAACGAGCCGCCAGCCACGGGGACTTCCACGGAGAACTCAGTGTAGCAGAAGACAGAGAGCATAGCGGAGAAACCCGAAACAACATAGGACAGTACTATAGCTGGTCCTGCTTCTTCACGAGCTTCTTGGCCTGTCAAGACGAAGATTCCAGCTCCGACCACTGACCCGAACCCGAACCAGACAAGATCCCACCACGTGAGACACCGTTTCATCTCGTTCTCGCTCTGTTTCCTGAGCTCGACACGCTCGGTCTCATCGTCAGACCTACTAACCAACCTGTTCTTGAACCGTGAACATGTCTGAGACAGAGCGGCTCTGTAACTGCCAAAGCTCTGGAAAGATTCTTCGGGAAAGAAATCTCTCTTGCTCCATCTCCAGTAACCTCTCTCCTCACCCTCCATTATCTCTCTCTCTATGCTTCAAAGCTTTGTTAAGAGAAGAGACTAGCTAAGACAATGCAACCAAACTCTGTTCCAGTTTTGACTAGTCGAAGACGTCTCCGACAGTTCTTTGCACTGATGCAACCTCTTTTGTCCGTTTCTCGATAGTCGATACTGTCCTCAACTAGTGGATTCAATTATGGAGTCTCCCCCCCCACTTGTTAGACTTGCTGTCCGTCATCTATGCAAACTTTCATTTTCTATTTCCGGCAGCTGTAATATTTTTCTAAATTGCGGTAACGTTGAGGCATTGGTAAAATATCTAAATCCAAAATCCAAAGCGTTAAACCCTATCCGATCCATAAAAGACATGGGTAATATTGTTGAAATTGTGAATAGCTTAAATGGTTAAGTCAGTTATAAGAGATCTATTATTTAAAAGATTTCAAATTGTGGGACTACACGGTTTATATTCAAATACTAAAATTTATATTTATAAATTTAAATAAATTTGTTACTTTTGGATAATCAATATCTATTTTCCGTTTAGAAATTTTTAAATTTTTTGATTACTTTCAAATATTTTCGCATATGTTTGAATATAAACATCTGGTTTCTAATCCGATCCAAACTAGAACAAAAAAGTCATTTGATCTTTGTATTTTAGACTATTTAGTTCATTTTATAATTGTATTGAGTTATCTCATAGATTCAAACAAATTTGGTTATTTTCATTTACATTTAGATTTTTATAAATGGACTAGATAACTTTTGTTGACAAAAAAAAAAGGACTAGATAACTTTTTGGCTCTTTCGGATGTGACCTAATCGACCCAAACCCAAAAAATACCGATCATCCTTGATCGGTACCAATTTCCTAAATTTTGAAATACCCAAAATGTCTGACTCAAATCCGGTTCGATACCCGAATGTCCGAGGCCAAGTTAAAAACATAATTTTAATACGTATACTTAATACCAAAATCACTTTCAAAAGTGTCAGGATGGCCGAGTGGTCTAAGGCGCCAGACTCAAGTTCTGGTCTTCGAAAGAGGGCGTGGGTTCAAATCCCACTTCTGACAAATTTTTTCCCAATTTTTTCTTTCAAAAATTGTCATGCTGGTCAAACGGCGTCGTTTTCGTATAAAGTAAATTAGTAATCCTTTATTTGGGGCTGATTGAGAAGTCATTACTTTTACGTGGGTCATTTTGCAAATTCATCAAATTCATCAAACCTTTACAATCAGATTTCGGAAAAACCCTAAATCATCAACGGAGAAGATGAAGGGAAGTTTCTCGATCGTCCGTCAGGTCTTCCAGCGCCGTTTCTCCACACTCCGATCGTCGCGACCCTCCGCGTTGTCCAGTTCCGCCCCATCGCTTATCGCGTCCCCAAGCTCAACGCCGTCGCAGATCCCTAGAAACTCGTTGTTACCTGCCTCCACCTTCGTCTCGTCCATCGCGTCTAACTTCTCCACCACTTGTTTTCTTCCCAGCACGAGAAGCCTCTGTTCATCAGCTGGAGGTATTCGCTCAACTCGTTCTCCTGGTTCATGTATATGCTCTAGGCGTCGTGTTTGCATCGATTTTATGATTAGGCGTTGTTTCTAGATCTAGCGGCCACATACGTACTTTGAAAAATTTCGATTTATAGGTGGAAATGGTGTTGTTATAGTGAAGTCAGAGGAAGAGTTCATCAATGCTATGAGCAAAGCTGAAGGTAAGATTGCTCATCATGTGCAACTTTGCTGCTTATGTTGTCTCTTGAATGTTATTTGTATTATCTCTAGGTGGATCTTCACCGTCGATCTTCTACTTCACTGCCGTCTGGTGTGGACCATGTATGTTGTTGTTGTTTTTTTTTGGGTTATGTATAGATGTTTTCATTGCGAGTGGGTTTATGAGTTGGTTGACTTCAGGCAGGTTTATTGCTCCTGTGATAGAGGAGCTTAGTAAACAGTATCCTGATGTAACAACCTATAAGATCGACATTGATGAGGTATGTATCTCTATTTTTAATTGGGTTTCAGTTAAATTATTCATAGAACATGAGTGTGTGACAATGTGTTTGCGATTGAGTTAGCGAGTAAATGATTTGAGCTTCATTTTCCGCTCTTTGCACAATCTTGTCTTTGTAGGGTGGACTTTCAAACACTCTGAGCAAGCTGAGTATCACGGCTGTGGTGAGCTTCATTTAACCTTTCTTTCCAAAAATAAACGTACCATTTAGCAGGAAACACGTATATGTACTAACACAAGCAATTTTGATATGTCTTCTGGACATTTTATGATGCAGCCAACACTGCAGTTCTTTAAAGAAGGCTCGAAAAAGGGTGAGATTGTGGGGGCAGATGTTGCGAAGCTGAAGAATCTCATGGAACAGCTCTACAAGTGAATTTCAATAGTTGCACAACTTGGAACGTGCAAGAGTGTAGTTTAAGAAACTATCCCTGTCCAATAAAATCAGGGGCTAAGTATTTGGTTCTTCTTTGTTTCACAATTTGCCCAGTGTTGGGGTGATATTGTTTTGTTGAGAGCCCCGTGTGTGGTCTTCTCCAGATATGAGTAGATTGAATCATATGATTTAATTAGAGAACTAGATTTTGACCCGTGCAACCGCACGGGTGTTTGTTTTCACATTTCTATACATAAATTATTGCTTTAAAACATAAGTGGTATATATTTTTAATGTTAATCATATACTTAAATATTTACATAACTATTTCAAATACAATAATTTTATAATTTACATGTTATAATTAATTAATTGTTTAAACTGTATGTACTTACCACTTATTATTATATATTTATCTTATTGTATTTGCATTTAGTTATTAAGCAAATTCATATATTAATGAGAAAATATATTTAAAAATGATTTTGTATTTAATTTATGCTAAATTCTGACCCGTCTTTCAAAACTGGATTTCTTTTTACCAATATTTTTATACTTATTCATTTTAGATAATTTATTATTGTATATATAAAAGTCTAAGATATGTTAATTTTTAGATATGTATTATATAGTTTGTTAATTTTAAGCTGTTCTATCATCATATAATATTTTAAATAAATAATTTATATTTATGAAAATAAAATTTATAAATGTATCAATTGAATATAATTTTATCAAATTTATTTTAGTATAATAATTATATTTTAATATGATCATGACTATAAAGTAGATAAAATAGGATATAATTTATTTATTTTTATTTTTAAACGATAACTTAAAATACATTAAGTTATTGTTTAAATATTTTTACACAGATTTATTAGAATTTTTAAAATATAATATATAAATATATATTATTACAAAGATTTTATATTATTAACTTTAAAGAAATACATGTTAATTTTTATACATGTATTATATAGTTTGATAATGTTAACCCATCTTACCAACATATTAGATTTTATTCTTGAACATAAATATTTTATAATTACGAAAATAAAATATATAAATATATAAATTTAATACAATTTTATTATATTTAGCTCAATATAATAATTTTATTTTAATATGATTGATTATGATTATATAATAAATAAAATTTTATAGATTTTTTTATTTTTAATTTTATATAACTGAATATATTAATGTATAATAATATTTTAAACTAATTTTGAAATTAGCGAAAATATTTAAATATAATTTCAAAAATGAAGATCTTGTAAAAATCTTTTTAAACAGATTTGTTAGAATTTTAAAATAAATATATTTATATTTAAAATGAAAAGATATCAAAAGATATTATGATTAAAATATTTAAAATTCTATTTATTATTAGTCTGAACTAAAATGTAATATGAATTTCTATGAATATGTCCATTAGGTCCATTTTTTAAAAAATCACACATGAATCAAGGTTGTGACTTCTGTTTTAATATATAAGATTGAAATGGGAATCTCTTGAAATATGGGTCTCTTCTGACAAATTATCTACTATTTTTTTTTTCAGTTATGTAATTAATATAAAGTAGTTTATGAAAGTTAATCCTAAATGAGCTAAATTAGACCAACAAATGGGTCGTAAAACAACTAAAACAAAACACAAGAAATGCAAAGTTTGAAGTGGTCCTTTTGAACAGCATCAGGGATTCTCAGGTACTAAAATTAGCAACTCTGCTTTTGCGTGTCTGAGAACTCAAATTTTAACAGCTCTCTTACTTATTTTTCTATCAACAAAAAAAAATCAGTTTGACTGACAGTACATGAACGCTTTTCTTACACTTTTAGGGAGCCCTTTTCGAAGTTAATGGTGAAGGCGAAACACTTTGAAAAGTAGAGAGAGAGATAGAGGACGAAGTAGAAACTGAAGAGTGCTTTTGACTGGGATAAAGAAAGAAGAAGTTGTAGAAGAGGAGAGACAGAGAGATGGATATGAACAATTGGTTTGATAGAGTTAAAGAAGACCGAAAGAATTTGAGCTTCTCCAAGACATTTGCTTGTGCAGATTTGTCCTCTGAATGCATGGTAACTCTTTCTAACTTCTAAATCTCACCATGTTTTTAAACATTGTGATTGTCTTGATAGCTGGTAGGAATCTTTGTCTTTCTTTCTTTAATGTTTAATGGGGTTCAAGTTAAGGGTTTAATCTTCTGGTTATCTTTGAAAGATCAAAATCTGTTGGATCTCTTAATACTTACGTTCTTTGTGCTTCACATGTTGTTTCTTTGGTGCTTAGTGGGGTCTCACCGTTTAATCTTTAGGTTTCAAAGTGTTTAAAAAGATAATTGGTGCTTAATAGATCTGTTATTCATAAGAGGCAATTTGATAATATTGAGGTGACATGTTGAAACTTTGTCCTTCAGATTTTTGATATAATTTTGTTTCACATTCTATCAGAGAACGTTTCCTTTCGACTTGATGAAAAGTCTCCCAAAAGAAGACTTGTCCAACAAGATGGTGATAATAGCAAAGTGGGGAAGCTCTTGGGAAGTAGACATCTCCAAGAACCCAAGATTCTACTACATGGAGAAGTCTGGGTGGAACCAGTTTGTGAGAGACAATGCCTTGGGCAAAAACGAGTTTGTCACCTTTACTCACAAAGGATCGATGTGCTTCGACGTGAACATCTACGGGAAGGATGAGAAGGAGATTGTCAGACCACCAACAATGGCTTCTTCTAGTAAGGCTTTCTTTACTTCTAATGATGTTTTTATGAAAGTGAGGAGATGGAGAATTAAAAAAGAAAACTAAATTCTTGCCTTTTGCGATGAAAAACAGGTGGTATCAAGCAGGAACAAGGTGCATCCATGGAAGGAGTTGAGTTTGAAGCGACTGATAAGAAAGCTGAAGAATCCAAGAAGAAGATCAAGATCAAGAATGTGGTGAATTCTGTGGAAATAGGTGAATCTTCAAGAGGAGTAAAGAAGGTCAAGAGAGGAAGAGTGAGAGTGAAGAATGGTGTTCCAGAATTTGAGATCACCATAAAGAGATCAGGACTCGGACACGTGGTAAGATTTTTGATTTACAAAAGATTCAAGAAACTAAGCATTAAAATCTGAATATCTCTCACTGTTCTTTTTTTTTCAGACAATCCCAAATCTTTTTAAGAAGCAGATCCCGAATGAGCAAACGATGTTCACCATACACTCGAAAGGTAGCGGTGGTGGTTCGTGGGAGGTGTGGTGCTTGGTGAGGGAGGCTCAAGCAACCTTCTCAAGAGGATGGAGTAAATTGGCAAGAGAGTACCCTTTAGAGATTGGTGACAAGTGCACCTTACAGCTCATCAAACCCAACGAGTGTGTCCTCACTATCACCAACAAGGCCAAAGAGGAGGAGATCACTGTCATTGATTGATTGATGAAATCATTATGTTTAAGTGTCTTTGACTTCTTATTATCTATGGAGAGACAATAACTTTAGCTAATCTGTGTTTCTTTCTTTCTTGTTTGTGTTTGTTTCCTCCACACTTTGCTCTATCTATCTGCTCATGAAACTTTTCTATATATATTATGCAAGTCGATGTTTCCCCCCCCCGACTCTTTTTATCTTTAAAAATGATGAATCTATATGGCTAGAGACGGTATCAATTGCAACAAGTCGAACGCGTTCAAAACAATATTACATCATTTTCCCAATCTTGTTTTTGTTTGGTGAGGTTTCTTGCCTACAACCAGAAACAAACTACATGGAACCACTACGTCTTCAGAGTCTCTTGGAAGTCTTTATAAGAGCAAAACTGTAGTGATCCATCATCAATGGCAGAAATGTGTCTAACGTTGGTGAAGAGCAGAGAGACTCCATACTTGTTGTCTTGGTCTCTAATATTCCCTCCAGGTTCAGCTATCGCTCCTATTCCCCTTTCACACGCCTCTTCCACCGCATCTTTCCAAGCTGTGATTCATACGCCCAAACAACAAGAATCAAAACTTTTAGCAGCACCAATGAATCTTTGTCATTACACATGCATTGGCCAAAAAACGTCTAACCTTTGCTATCACTATGGCATTGCTCTTGACATACTTAACACAAAGCCAAGAAAATTTGGCATCCGCAAGTTCACTTTCAGTCGGAGTCTTAACCGAGACAGAGCTGAAACTGATCGTCTTCCGGAGTTATGTCGTCAAAGTCTTGACATAACCAGCCGCCACCAACTTGTCTGAGCGATAGCTTCCCTTGGTCATTCTTTTTAGCCTCGAGTATCCTCAGAGTTTTGGACTTCCCTTTGAGGACTTCAAGACCTTTAGGAGTATTTCTGCGGAACTGTTGGTCGCTCTGTCCTCCCTTTGAGATACTCCAGAACAGCTTGATAATCATCTGAATCGACGACAACGAGAACGTCTTTGTGGTTCTGTCCAAAGACTCCAAACAACATACAGAAAATACTATTATAATCTAGAAATATTTGGAATAAGTCTCATATTGTGTATTACCTTGGCAGCTGGTCTAATGATAGCAGGATCATCCATGTCGACGTAGTGGCAGTTCCTCCGATAGAAACAATAGTGTATCTAGAGATGAAAAAAAAAAACCTAACTCAAGTTGTGACTAAGACATACCCCAACTCTTGCAGACCATTGCCAAGAGTAACCAAATCCTTCTTGTCAGGGCTGGCCTTGCACCATGCTAGGTGAAACATGCCCAACAGGACTCAAAGTTTTTGAAAAAACTTATATATAAATAGGCTTTTGAAAAAAAAAATTTAAGTCCCCAAATTTTTTAAAAAAAAATTTTACATAGACACATCCAAGTGTCCCCAAATCTCAGGGCAGGCCTGCTTGTCAGATAAAGATATCAAAGCTTGCTTCTTTCCTGATTCATATTACTCCCACTTTATGTTAAAACCATACTCTATTGTACACAAAATGCAAATCCTTGAAGCGAAACAAAAACCAAAACCAGAGGAGCTTGAAGACTGCGGCTGGCTCCTGGGAGCTGTCTGAGACTCCGACATAGCTCGAACCGCAACTAAACTCGGACGTAGCGAAGTACAGTATAGCTTTTCAAAGAATCTTTATAAAGTTTAGCAGAGCGCGAAAGAAAGACACGAAGAACAAGTCCACATAGAGAGGAGAGCTCACGGGCTGAGCATAACTATGTTTTGATTTAGCAAACGGTGAGATTAGTGTTGAGTTTTTTTTTTAATGATTTTGCGGCTAATTTGTAAAAGTATATACTAAAATGGAAATATCTGATATTTTATTGGTGTTCAGGTGGGAATATTTTATTTATTGTTATGGGCTTTTGACAGTTAGATTGCACCTTTAATTTCGCCTGGAATATTTCTGGAAAAACAAACTTTTTATTTTCCCCAAAATAACTTACGAAAATGCCAAGTAGAAACCAAAATTCTCTTTCTTGTAAAGTGTACAGCAACTAGTAAAAAATTAAAAAAAAAATATTGGATCAGAGTGGTAAATTAACTAATTAAACAGAGACCATATATGGAGATGACGTAAGCTTCTTACGTCTAGTCATGTGATTTATACAGAACAAATAAAGTTTTTTTGGCGTCAATAATATTTATAGTTAAAAATGGATTAGCGTATATAATAAGTTTTACAGATAGATAATTAGATGATTATTGGCACAATATTTTCTCTCAGGAGAGAATAAAAAAAATTGGGAATGTCCAAAATTAGAGAAGAAGGACTCGTCTTCTCTCCTCCGATTTATCGATCGTCAAACCCTCAGTCTCTGCTGCCTCTGGTAAACAAAAACCTCCCCTCTCTTACTCGATTCGTGCTGTTTTCGATCCTTTGTTTGCTGAAAAAAATCTCTGGATCCGATGTGTTTATCCTAATGATACTCAGATCTTGCTTGATCCGCTTCTATTGACCCTATCCATCGTTTATTTTGTCACGGTTCGTTGCTAGTTAGGTGAAGTTGTTGATCGATTGGCATATTTGATTCTCTCTTTGATTAGTTGAAACCTTATAGAGATTAGAGATTATATGTTTGATGATGTTTTATTAAAATTACTCTCCTCTCGTTTCAGGCACTTGAATGAGAGTTTGAGTTTGTTCGTTGTTCCATTTCTGCATGCACAAAGATTTGATTTGAGCTTCACCTCCTCAAGTGTTGTGCTATGAGCTAGATGGATAGAGACCTTGATAAACAGAACATGGACCAAGCAAACGGTTATGAACACGTTCGGTATGCTGCTTCTGATCCTCGAGGTGAGGGGATTGGCTCCGTGAATGAAAGGTTTTCGCGTGATTCTTCAACTAGTGTTGATACTAATGTACGACCTCCAGATTTTGCTGTTTTGACCCCTGCTCGGCCGGTGAACTACTCGATACAGACTGGGGAAGAGTTTGCTTTTGAGTTTATGAGAGATAGGGTCATTATGAGACCGCAGTTCATCCCTAATGTGTATGGTGAGGCTACGGGTATGCCTCTTCCTGTCAACTTAAATGCTATGGAGAGTGGCTCTAACACCACAGTGGTTAACGCAGCAGAACAAGGGAGTACCTTTGAGCAAGAGAGGAAACCTCCTTCTAGAAGTGAAGATAAGAGCTATCATGAGCTTGTCAAGTCAGCCCCGGCTGTTTCTTTAAGGAACGATACTGGTCAAAGGCTTAATAGTCTGCTTTCTTCTAGAGCTTCTGACAGCTCTTTGAACCACGCAAAGTTTTTGTGTAGTTTTGGTGGTAGAATCATACCCCGCCCCAGAGATCAGAAGCTTAGATATGTTGGCGGTGAGACGCGTATCATACGGATTAGCAAGACTATTTCTTTCCAAGAACTCATGCACAAAATGGTAGAGATGTTCCCTGAAGCACGTACCATAAAATATCAGCTGCCAGGCGAGGATCTCGATGCGCTAGTCTCTGTATCTTCTGATGAGGATTTACAAAATATGATGGAGGAGTGTAATGTGTTTGGTAGTGGAGGATCTGAGAAGCCCAGGATGTTCTTGTTTTCAAGCAGTGACTTAGAGGAGGCTCAGTTCGTTTTGGAAGCTGCAGAGGGTGATTCGGAGGTTCAGTATGTTGTTGCTGTCAATGGGATGGATCTAAGTTCACGAAAAAGTTCCCTTGGAGTAAGTGCTTCTGGGAACAATTTGGATGAGCTACTTCACAGGAATACTGATAGGGAGATCAGTAGAGCTGCCACAGAACCTGCAGTAGCTTCGGTTGCTCCCTTGGCAGGCAATGAATCTTTATCAGCTAGCCAGACTTCTCAACCTGTAACAGGTTTTTCTACTGGAAATGAGCCATTTTCAGAGCCTTATCGAGGACAGCAACTACACTTAACAGGACTTGGTAACCACCAAGTTTACACGTCAGCTCACATGGCAAGCATAGGCTATGTAGATGAGAAGGGGTCTGTTCCTTTGCATGTTCAACCACAGCCTCATTATATCCCTTATCCTGTGAATCCTGAAACACCTCTTGAGAGTGTGGTGCCTCAGTATCCACGTAAACCTGAGCAAGGAGTTTTGCATGATGAGCAGATCTTTCGTGTACAAGATCCAGAAGCTTCATCAAAAGAGACCAAAATGAGAAGAGAAGACTCATTTAAGAAGGTAAATGGTCCTGCTAATGAATCTACTATCGAGACCAATCTTTCAGCAAAGGAGTCAAAGATGAGGAGAGAATCCTCAACTCCAAGGGTCAATGAGTATTCTGTTTCGTCTATGTCTGGTGATTTGATAGTCCCAGATCATGCCCTGAAGGAAGAAGCTCCAATTGCCACACAGATATCCACCAATTCAACACCGTATCCAAGTACCTCAGCCTGTCCAGAGAAAAGTCTTAGAAAATCTCATGACCATATTGAGAACAATCTTTCTGCAAAGGAGCCAAAGATGAGGAAAGAACACTCCACCACAAGGGTCAGTGAGTCTTCCCTCTCCTCTGTATCTGGTGATTCTATGGTCCCAGATCACACCCTCAAGGAAGAAGCTCCTTTTTCCAAGCAAATTTCTAATTCAACACCAGATCCAAGTTCCTTTGTTTGCCAAGAAAGAAGTCTTGAAACATCCCAGGAATATGTTCCCAAAACGGCTGCCCTAGATACAGCAAGTGAAGACATGAAAATCAGTCAGGACACTCAATGTTGTCTGCCTGGAGGATTCTCTGCATCTGGGCTTGTAATTCCAGATGGTGATTCATCTAATTCGAGTAATGTCGACCAGCCTGTGATTCACCAAAGGGATTTTCATTCTGGGCTACGGGATACAGCAGAAACTAAACGTTTGTCCCAAACTGATGATTCTCTGGGTTCCCAATTTGTAATGGCTAAATCAGCTTCAGATGCATGCTTGCCTATCAGTGAATCAGCTGAAACTTTTCATGAAGCAAAGATGGAGTCCCAGAATGTTCATTCCAGCGCACCAGTAAGACCACCTCCTGAAAGCCTCTGGACAGCCGACGGTAGTATCTCACAGTTTGAAGAAAGAAACTTGGAACCTAACGCCCCGGAGCATTTAAGTCAGTCAGAGACTTCAGTTAAGGCTGTTCCGCAAGGACATATTGAGAACGGGGATATAGTTGTTGATATAAATGATAGATTTCCTCGTGATTTTCTTGCTGATATACTGAAAGAGTCTCTAAACTTCCCTGGACTACGGCCATTGCATGGTGTTGGAGCTGGAGTGAGTTTAAATGTTCAGAATCATGACCCTAAAAATTGGTCCTATTTTCGAAATTTGGCGCAGGATGAGTTTGAGAGGAAGGATGTATCCCTTATGGATCAGGACCACCCTGGATTTCCCTCTTCCCTGACTAACACCGATGGAGTTCCTATTGATTATAGCTACCCACCATTGCAGTCTGAGAAAGTTGCTCCAACTCAGTTAAATCCACAAATCCACTTTGATGGGAAGGCTCAGCCGGACGTGTCTACCACTGCCGTAGCTGATTCGAGCACAGTAGACACACAAGAAGATCACGGTCAGACAGTGTTCGAAGGTGCTGAAAGAACAGATTCAAAAGTGGTACGTTTGTAAGCTAAATATGAAAATTCTAATGAAGTTTCAGTTCTGGCAAAATACATGTTCCAACTGTTGTTATTTTCTAATTTCTATATACTTGGATATGCAGAATACTGAAGCTCCTCTTATTGACCTTATTGCTGAGGACAATGTCAGCAGATCTCTGCAGGTACGTTGTCAGTTGATGGCTTAACATGTTTACAAGGTGTTGTATTTTCCGCCTTCTTTTGACCAGATAATCCCATGTTAACGAGCCACAATAGTGAACTAGACAGCATCACAGCAAAGATCGTGCATAATTGTTTGGGTGGTTTTAGAAGAAGGATTATTCTTTAGCATCACAACCCCTAAGTACCAAAAGGATTTTAATATTGTATCAACCAAGTTATGACTTTCCAGTAAAGAGTTTATCTGTCATCTCTGTTTTTGGTATTTGTCTGTTTTGCTTTTGGAATTTTATAGAACCCATAGGTGTACGCTGCTTATAGACTAGACTGAAATAGTTCAGTCCCCATTGGCAGCTGAAATCATTGGAGCTTTATAAACATATTGTCAATCTTGCTCCTGGTTTTCTCACTGATGACTGTAACCATCTTGTTTATGTTTCAGTTCATTAAAAATGACGACTTGGAAGAACTGAAGGAACTAGGTTCTGGTACCTTTGGAACTGTCTATCATGGAAAATGGAGGGGTACAGATGTTGCTATCAAGCGAATTAAAAGGACCTGTTTTATTGGTCGTTCATCTGAACAAGAGAGATTGGTGAGCTTTCTTTCTCAAGGAGTTAGAGGTTTCTGAGGTTTATATAACTACATTTGCCACACCGTGGTTCTCCCAATTTACATTTTATCTGCTATAGGGTAAACATAGTACTGCTAGAGGACACTACTACTATCTGAACCCAGAACACATCTTTTTGTTGTTCGTTTTTCTTTTGCACGAAGCGACTATTAGATGCTTTTGAGCAAGAAGTTGGCATTCACGTACAATCATGCTAGACTTTTGAGAAAGCTGTATTAGTTTAATTGCTTTTCAATTTTCACAACCCACTTATTGAAAATTTCAGACCTCGGAGTTTTGGCATGAAGCTGAAATTCTTTCCAAGCTACATCATCCAAATGTTATGGCATTTTACGGCGTAGTGAAAGATGGGCCAGGAGGAACTTTAGCTACAGTCACAGAGTACATGGTCAATGGATCGCTTAGACATGTTCTGCTCAGCAACAGGTAATTGTTTGCACAGTTCGTCGGAATCCTTACTTCCTAGAAACAACCTTAGCTTATCCAGCTCACATTTGAGGAATTACAGGCAGATTGATCGACGTAAGCGACTTATCATTGCAATGGATGCAGCTTTTGGGATGGAATATTTGCATTCAAAGAACATAGTTCATTTCGATTTGAAGTGTGACAACTTGCTTGTCAACTTAAAGGATCCCGCCCGTCCCATATGCAAGGTGATTTTCTACAACAGTTCGAGATTATAAATGATGCAACACTGGTTTTGTTTATGTGACAGTGAGATGTTTGTTTATGCAGGTTGGTGATTTTGGTCTGTCAAAGATAAAAAGAAACACTTTGGTCACTGGCGGTGTAAGGGGAACCCTCCCTTGGATGGCTCCCGAGCTACTTAGTGGAAGCAGCAGCAAAGTTTCTGAAAAGGTATGAAACCCAATGCCCTCAGAGTAGTTCTGTATATATAGTTTCTTTTTTTGAATGAATGTATATATAGTTTCAACGCCTTGTTAATGATTTTGCAAGTAATCTTCGCCGTGGATACTTCATTTTTCACACAGGTCGATGTATTCTCTTTCGGAATCGTCTTGTGGGAAATTCTTACCGGTGAGGAACCATACGCCAATATGCATTACGGTGCAATAATCGGTAAATTACCCTCTCTCTCTCTCTCTCTCTCTCTCTCTCTCTCTCTCTCTCTCTCTCTCTCTCTCTCTTCTCTTCTCTTACCAACTAAGGTTTTGTACAATCAGACAGTACATCCAGTTCTTGCTTTACAGTGCGTGGAAGTAGCAATCAAGCTTATCTATTTTGGTAGTCTAAATCTCTTACCAGTTTGTTGCTTGTGTGAATAAAAATCGTAGGAGGCATAGTGAACAATACACTGAGACCAACCGTTCCAAGCTACTGTGACCCAGAATGGAGGATGCTGATGGAACAGTGTTGGGCTCCTGACCCATTTGTTCGACCTTCCTTCCCAGAGATAGCCAGACGTCTCCGTACCATGTCCTCCTCTGCGGTCCAGACAAAAGCTCACGCCCCCAATCACCACAAGTAATCTGTCAGTTTATCATTCCTGGTACGTAAAACAAGGTATGCTTTGTGTATATAAACATATCCTTTCTGCTTCTTTCTGATTTCAGAGATGACAGTTTTAAGGTGTGTTGATTTGTCCAAGAAACCTTAAAAGCACATATTCATATTTTGTATAGCCATTATTATTATTTAGTGTAAGTAAATTGGTTTTGGTATAATGACTTGGATACTACTTCTGTAGTCGGGAGTCTTTTTTCTTTTTCAATAAAAGTTTCACATATAAATATGTTTTTGAATTTATCAATTTTTATGCGTAATCGGTTTGGTTGATTAAAATTTCTCGTCTTACCATATCTAAATTCTAAACTATTAATGATGTATTAGACATGTTTCCCCTGCTCCTATCCGGTGATCGCCACGTCATATTCCGGCGGTTGGTTGCCGACAAGTAATCTTTCCAGCCCTGTAGAGCTTGCCTCAAACCATTAATCTTGTTATATAATCCCAAACAACAATTAGCATGCATGATGCATATCTTTTCCATCTAGCTGTGCAATTGGCAGAACCCTCGGAAGTAAACCGTGTCAAGAAACCGCATCGTGAGACCGAGTTCTTCTGTGACAAACCGGTCGTGTTTGATGATGTTGAACACGTCTTGCTCGTTCTTGCCGCAGAAATGTCCACCTTAACTCGTACCAGTATTTGTTGAGCTTGACCGTTTGGCGGTTGGCTTGAACGAACTTGAAATCTGCATTGACAAGGTTTCCTGGATCGCTAGTGTTTCCGTTGGAGTGGTCGCAGGTGACCTGGAAGTCTACTTCCGAGAATAGATGAGGGAATGGGTCTCGGAGCCACATTATATCCATGTCCTGTGTCAACAACGTATAAAACAAAATACATAAATCTTTTTTTTTTTATGTACTAGATGAAATATGAAATGTTGATAATTTTTAAGACCAAAGAGTCAAAGACAATGATCATATATCGTTACATATATGAAACTTTTAACTTGATTTTTATGAAAATTGTTTTAAGAAGTGCTACTGAATATTTTAATTTTCATGTTTCCAACGTTTCCATAAACAAAAGTTTACAATTTTCTCTTAAGTTAGTAACAATCAGTAGCTCATCTACCAGGACTAGATTGGTTTTTCAATTTTGATTATTGTATTAATCAGTAGTGTCTCTACTAGGTCATAACGATGAGCCAGAATAGATACCGTGAAGAGAAAGTTATATCCGAGCTCCAAAATAGAACCCAAGAACTCTAAACGGCGCCACATCATCTTGAATACGGCGTCATGAAGTTCATCTGGCCGGAAAAATCAACACCCTCAGGTTTCAGTAAATAGCAACGGGGATGGATCTCCAAGCACCGAGAATGAGCTTCCTCGTCCATTCAATGTAGACTTTGTTTGTAATGCTGAGAACTAAATTATTACTATTTGGGATTGAGTTTCAGTTAAGTAATTAACATGGTGAGTTATAATAGACATTCGGTCTACTTCTTCTCAGTAGTCAGAAAGTATTCCAAACTTGGATCAGATAGTGCGATAACCAATTTATTCTGTACCATTAAATACGTTTCCACAAGTCTGACCGAACAAAAGTATTGCTATGATAAATCCACGTGAAGGCTGAGGATGCAGCCATGCAGGCATGCACATGTTTGAGGTCAGCCATTTTCCAAAACAGTTGCATTAAATAATAAGATTTTAGTGATTCGAGTCAGTACAATATTAAGATTTTAGTGATTCGAATCAATACAATGTCGTACCTGATATTTTTAGAAAACAGATCCATCAATAGCATTAAAGCATAAAGAAAATTTGTGGAACCCAATTTGAGTTTAAATAGAATATTTAAAAGAAAAACAAATTCATATCATTTTTAAAAAGAAAAATACATGAAAACATAATTATTACACAAATTTAAATATTACAACAACACTGATAATCTGGTAAATTTGTTCTGGAACCTCCAAAATATTTTCCAAATAAATTTTGTGTAATCGAAGATGAAACATTACGGAATAATTTTATGGAATAATTTGATATTTGCTTGTAGTTTAATATTTAATTACGTGTTTCTATTTATAATTTTATATTTCCGTGTAAGATTTGTTAATTAATATTGTTGTAATATTTTATATAAGTGCTAATTATTTATAATTTTTTTAGGAATTTACATTAATTATGATAAATATAAGGACCATATAATAAAATATAAATAATTTTGAAGTTAAATTTGAAGTTTTGCTTCTGGATAAAAAAACATTGGAACTTCAAATATAAAGTCAAATATAAACTCCAAATATAAGAAAGCCTTTAAAATAAAAAGTTTTTAGAGATGCTCTTATAATATCAAATTTCTTAACATCAAATATCAACTGGCCTTTTTCTAGAAAAGAACACTCCTGACTAAAATGATGCAAACCATATACATAAATTTTACGTTAACTAGTGTCAAACTCAAGCCATCACTCATTGAATCAAATGTTTCTAACCAGTATCATATAATTTTAAAGATTCCATACAATTTTTTTATAAGACATAATAGGTACACATGATGGACCAGAGACTAAGGTTATGAAATCTCAACGCCAGAAGAAGAAGACAGCCCCATCCGTGAATCAGCTCTCTCTGCTACTAAAGTAGCCAACATTCAAAATCTCAACCAACACAAAAGGAGTGCACAATGTACGACGAAGCCAGCTCATCAAATCTCTCTGTAAAACAGATTTGGTTGTCTCAACCCATGTACTGTCATGTGCTGATGCTCGTAAAAGGATACTATTAAGGTTTTAGTATAAAATGATGTACTGAAAGTGTGAGAAAAGAGTAATAACAAATTGTTTTCTTCTCTACCAACTTTTCTTCTTTTGGCTTTCGTTTTTACCTATAAATACACATATATTATAACGACATGATCTCATTGCAAAAAAATTTCCTCACAATCCTCAAATAAAAATATAACTGTTCTTCCCTCCTACTATACACATCGTTATGGCTTCGTCGCTTCTGGCATCTCCCGCAATGATCCCCACCATCAGTTCCGCCGTGGTTGTCCGATCAGGCTTAACATGTCCCGAAAAAGGGGCGACTATTGACCTCAAACCCGTCGTGGAACGATGGCCGAAGTACATACCACACAAGCTTCCCGACAAGAATTACGTGCGTGTATTAGACACGACGCTCCATGACGGTGAACAATCTCCCGGTGGGGCTCTTACTCCACCGCAGAAGCTTGAGATTGCAAGACAGCTCGCAAAACTCCGAGTAGACATCATGGACGTTGGTTTTCCGGTGTCGTCCGAGGAAGAGTTCGAAACTGTCAAAACCATCGCCAAGACCGTGGGAAACGAGGTTATTTCTATCTTCCTTCAATTTATTACATAAAGATTTTTATGTTCAAATATCAAACTATGTAGTTAACGTTTTTTTAGGACACTGAATAACGTTTTTTTGGTAAAAATGTAAAGAAGACACTGAATAACGTTGGAACCAATATTATCATGTTTTACGAAAAAATACAAAGAACAAATGGAGAAATTATCAAAATACCATAAAAAAATAATATATTAAAAAGAGACTATATAGTTGACGATGTTTAAACCTTTGTTTTGATAAGGTGGATGAGGAAACAGGTTACGTCCCAGTGATAAACGCCATCGCACGAAGCAAACCAAAAGACATTGAGGCGGCCTGGGAGGCGGTGAAATACGCGAAGAGACCTAGGAAACTCATATTCACATCTACTAGTGACATTCACATGAAATATAAGTTGAAAAAGACTAAAGAAGAAGTCATCGAGATGGCCACGAGTAGTATTAGGTTTGCTAAAAGCTTAGGCTTCGTTGACATCGAATTTGGTTGCGAAGATGGCGGCAGGTCCATGTCTTTATAAAACTCTAATCTATCTCGATAATTTGATTACACCTGTTTTACGGTATAAAATATTAGTCTTACGTTTACATCTACATTTTGACGTTAGCGTTTATATTTGGCAAGAATATATATTTTACAATTGAAAAGTGTTTGTTATTTAAATGTTTTCTCAACGAACTTATGGACCTCGTTAGTTGTTACTTTTATATTTTTCTAGATCATGTTTACACAGATTTTTTAAATACTTGCGTCTGTTTAAAATCAAGTAGGTCGGATAAGGAGTTTCTATGCAAGATTCTAGGAGAATCGATAAAAGCGGGTGCAACCACGGTGGGCATCGCGGACACTGTAGGAATCAACATGCCGCAAGAATTCGGCGAACTTGTGAGCTACCTCAAAGCAAACACTCCTGGAATTGATTATGTTATCTTCTCTGTTCATTGTCATAACGACCTTGGTGTTGCTACCGCCAACACAATAGCCGTACTATTTTAAATTTCCCCTTTTTCATTTAAGTACAAATATCTATCTAAAATACGTGTAGAACAATTAGTTTACATTATATGTAGGGTGTATGTGCGGGAGCACGACAAGTCGAAGTAACGATTAACGGAATAGGCGAAAGAAGTGGGAATGCACCGCTTGAAGAGGTAAGATATACCAGGAGGTCCATATTGAAATGGAAAATAAGATAATATTTAATGGTTTCGACAGAAGGATAAAATATTTGATGGATGTGAATTGACTTTTTAATCTTTTAGGCTTTGAGTTGAAAATCCATGACATGTTAGTAGTAGTCTTCATCATCAATTCATCATCAACATTAATATTTCTTTGTTATGTAGGTCGTGATGGCTTTGAAATGCCGAGGAGAATATCTGATGGATGGTGCCTACACATGAATAAACACACGCCAAATTATGGCTACTAGCCAGATGGTAACTTCTTATATATACTAGAGTAAAAAAACGACCAAGCTATATATATGTTGCCTTTATAAATATCATACTAACTAAAAGGTGTAAACTATTGAGTAGGTTCAAGAATATACCGGCTTATATGTTCAACCACATAAACCCATAGTTGGAGCCAGCTGTTTTGTTCATGAGAGCGGCATTCACCAGGTTTGACACATTAAATTAGCTAAATGCCTAAATGTGACATAAAATAAACATGTGAATGATTTTTTAATTAATGATGATTTGTTTAAACATTTGCAGGATGGAATCTTGAAAAACCGGAGTACATATGAGATCTTATCGCCAGAAGATGTTGGGGTTGTAATATCTCAAAGTTCCAGCATTGTTCTTGGAAAGCTTAGGTAATGAATGATTCTATATATTTCCTAGTTTTACATATTGTTTTCTTTTTCATATTTAATTATGATTCATATGAACAACAATGGCAATATATATGCAGCGGACGTCATGCTGTGAAAGATCGACTGAAAGAGGTATTTCTTGTGATTTCTTTAATCGTTAGTTACATGAACAACGATCATACATATATTTACAAGATTACATCTTATACAGATAAATATTTGAAGTTAAGTATACAATTATATGTTTATTTTCTATTGTCAGTTGGGATATGAGCTCGATGATGATAAATTGAACGACATCTTCTCAAAGTTCAGGGATTTAACCAAGCATAAAAAGGTTTTTTTTTCATTTTCAGTTATATAATTGTAACTTCTCATGCACATTTGCGTTATAATTTAAATTAGATAATTTAAAACACGAATTGATTAGAACCTCACACTCATTTGGCTTCACATTGTTAATCTGTTCAGAGAATCACGGATGATGATCTGAAGGCATTAGTAACGGGTGGTGATGATGATCTCGTCACTAAACGGCGCTAACAAATAAGAGTCTAACGGCTATGTACCAATCCCACAATTTCCTCTGTGGTAATTAAATGTGTGAACAGAACACGTTTAGTGTTTCTGTACCGCTTGTAATAAATATCAAGATTCTATTTGATATGAACGTGTTGTTTTAATGATAAAACAGTATGTATTTGATTTTTTTTTTTTGCGTAAATCAACCTGCCAAACTTGAGGTACATATCTCCACGTGCCCTTTTTGTTTTCTTTCTACCTTAAAATGCCAGACAACATATTATTACAATATTGAGAATTTTTTAAAATTAGATTAAATCAGAGATCTACTCTACCAAACTATCACTCGGCTTGCTCCCAGAATAATACCAACCATAGTACACGTTGTCTGGCAATGGTGATATCAATTATCTAAAGGATGTTTGGTCAGGGGCTTTCTCTCCAAAGCTAAGTCTTTATTTGTCAGTAAAATACAAAAGGCCCTGCCCTTCAGAGAAAGTTCTAAAACCATATCCATCTATAACAAAAAAAACTCTTGTTATTCTAATTTCTGAATCACAATCTTAAATCTACGTTATTTCTCTATAAAAATGATAATTTTCCAAAAAATAGCAGTTCTTAGAAATTTTATTTATAAAATATAATCTATTGACCAAAAATTACAAAACATACCCCATCTATCAATAAAAAATCTTGTTATCCTAATTTCTAAATCACAATCCCAAATCTATAATATTTCTCTACAAAAATGATAATTTTTCAAAATAGCAGGTTTTGAAAAATTTATTTAAAAATTATAACCTATTGATAAAAAATTATAGAACCATAGTCATCTATCAACAAAAACTTTTGTTATCCTAATTTCTAAATCACAATCCAAAATCTACAATATTTCCATAACAAAATGATAACTTTCCCAAAATAATAGGTTTTGGAAAATATATTTTAACATTATAACCTATTTGATCAAAAATTATAGAACCATACTCATCTATCAACAAAAACTTTTTTTATCCTAATTTCTAAATCACAAACCAAAATATACAATATTTCCATAGCAAAATGATAACTTTTCTAAAATAGTAGGTTTTGGAAAATATATTTAAACATTATAACCTATTGATAAAAAAATTATAAAACTATAAATCTATCAACAAAAGCTCTTGTTATCCTAATTTCTAAATCACAATCCCAAATTTACAAAATTTATCTACAAAAAATATAACTTCCCAAAAATAGGAGGTTTTGGAAAATTTATTTAAATATTATAGCCAATTGATCAAAAATTCTTAAAACATACTTATCTATCAACAAAAACTCTTGTTATCCTAATTTCTAAATCACAATCCCAAATCTACAATATTTATCAACAAAATGACAACTTTCCAAAATAGCAGGTTTTGGAAAATTAATTTAAAAATTATAACCTATTGATCAATCATTCTTAAACCATACCCATTTATAACAAAAAACACTTGTTATCCTAATTTCTAAATCACAATCCCAAATCTACAATATTTTCTCTACAAAAACGATAATTTTCTAAAAATAGCAGGTTTTAGAAGTTTTATTTATAAAATACAATCTATTGATCAAAAATTACAAAAGCATACCCATCTATCAACAAAACAAATATTGTTATCCTAATTTCTAAATCAGAATCCCAAATCTTTAATATTTCTTTACAAAAATGATAATTTTCCAAAAATGGCAGGTTTTAGAAAATTTATTTAAAAATTATAACCTATTGATAAAAAATTATAGAACCATAGTCATCTATCAATAAAAACTTTTGTTATCCTAATTTCTAAATCACAATCCAAAATCTACAATATTTCAATAGAAAAATGATAACTTTCCCAAAATAATAGGTTTTGGAAAATATATTAAAAAATTATAACCTATTGATAAAAAATTATAAAACTATAACATCTATCAACAAAAACTCTTGTTATCCTAATTTCTTAATCACAATCTCAAATCTACAATATTTTTCTACAAAAATGACAACTTTCCAAAAATAGTAGGTTTTAGAATTTGTTTAAAAAAAAATTATAACCTATTGATCAAAAATTCTTAAAGCATACTTATCTATCAACAAAATTCTTGTTATCCTAATTTATAAATGACAATCCCAAATCTACAATATTTATCAAAAAATGACAACTTTCCCAAAATAGTAGGTTTTGGAAAATATATTTAAAAATTATAACCTATTGATCAAAAATTCTTAAGCCATGCCCATCCATAACCAAAAACTCTTGTTATCCTAATTTCTAAATCACAATCCCAAATCTACAATACTTATAAAAAAAATGATAAATTTCCAAAAATAGCAGGTTTTGAAAATTTTATTTAAAAATTATAACCTATTGATCAAAAAATCTTAAAACATACCATCTATAACCAAAAACTTTTGTTATCCTAATTTCTAAATCACAATCACAAATCTACAATATTTTCTATACAAAAATGATAACATTCTAAAAATAGCAGGTCTTAGATATTTTATTTATAAAATACAACCAATTGATCAAAAATTACAAAAACATACCCATCTATCAACAAAAACTCTTGTTATCCTAATTTCTAAATCACAATCCCAAATCTACAAAATTTATCTAAAAAAATTATAACTTACCAAAAATAAGAGGTTTTGGAAAATTTATTTAAAAATTATAACCAATTGATCAAATTTTTTAAAGCATACCTATCTATCAACAAAAACTCTTGTTATCCTAATTTCTAAATCACAATCCCAAATCTACAATATTTTCTCTACAAAAATGATAACTTTCTAAAAATAGCAGGTCTTAGAAATTTTATTTATAAAATAAAACCTATTGATCAAAAATTACAAAAGCTTAACCATCTATCAACAAAAAATCTGGTTATCCTAATTTCTAAATCAGAATCCCAAATCTATAATATTTCTCTACAAAAATGATAAATTTCCAAAAATAGCAGGTTTTAGAATTTTTTTTAAAAAAATTATAAACTATAGATAAAAAATTATAGAACCATACTCAAATATCAACAAAAACTTTTGTTATCGTAATTTTTAAATCACAATCCAAAATCTACAATATTTATATAGAAAAAATGAAAACTTTCTCAAAATACCAGGTTTTAAAAAATTTATTTAAAAATTATAACCTATTGATCAAAAATTCTTAAAGGATACCTATCTATAAAAAAACTCTTGTTATCCTAATTTTTAAATCACAATCCCAAATCAACAATATTTATCAACAAATATGATAACTTTCCAAAAAATAGTAGGTTTTGGAAAAATTATTTAAAAATTATAACCTATTGATCAAAAATTCTTAAAGCATACCTATCTATCAACAAAAATTCTTGTTATCCTAATTTCTAAATTACAATCCTAAATCTACAATATTTATCAACAAAATGACAACTTTCCAATAATAGCAGGTTTGGGAAAATATATTTAAAAATTATAACCTATTGATCAAAAATTCTTAAAGCATACCCATTTATAACCAAAAACCCTTGTTACCCTAATTTTTAAATCAGAATCACAAATCTACAATATTTTCCCTACAAAAATGATAAATTTCTAAAAATAGCAAGTCTTAGAAATTTTATTTATAAAATACAACCTATTGATCACAAATTACAATAGCATACCCATCTATCAACAAAAAATCTTGTTATCCTAAATTCTAAATCAGAATCCCAAATCTATAATATTTCTGTACAAAAATAATAATTTTCCAAAAATTGCAGGTTTTGGAAAATTTATTTAAAAATTATAACCTATTGATAAAAATATTAGAACCATACTCATCTATCAACAAAAACTTTTGTTATCCTAATTTCTAAATCACAATCTAAAATCTACAATTTTTCAATAGAAAAATGATAGCTTTGTCAAAATCGTAGGTTTTGGAAATCTTGTTATCCTAATTTTTAAATCAAAATTCTAAATCTACAATATGTATCAACAAAATGACAACTTTCCAAAAATAGCAGGTTTTGGAAAATTTATTTAAAAATTATAACTTTTTGATCAAAAATTCTTAAACCATACACATCTATAACCAAAAACTCTTGTTATCCTAATTTCTAAATCACAATCTCAAATCTACAATATTTTCTTTATAAAAATGATAACTTTCTAAAAATAGCAGGTCTTAGATATTTTATTTATAAAATATAACCTATTGATCAAAAATTACAAAAGCATACCCATCTATCAACAAAAAATCTTGTTATCCAAATATCTAAATCATAATCCTAAATCTTAAATATTTCTCTACAAAAATGATAATTTTCCAAAAATAGCAAGTTTTGGAAAATTTATTTAAAAATTATAACCTATTGATAAAAAATTATAGAACCATACTCATATATCAACAAAATTTTTTGTTATCCTAATTTCTAAATCACAATCCAAAATCTACAATATTTCTATAGGTAAATGATAACTTTCCCAAAATAGCAGGTTTTGGAAAATTTATTTAAAAATTATAACCTATTGATAAAAAATTCTTAAACATATCTATCTATCGATAAAAACTCTTGTTATACTATTTACTAAATCTCGATCCCAAAATGACAATATTTATCTACAAAAATGATAAGTTTCCAAAAATAGCAGGTTTTGGAAAATTTATTTAAAAGTTATAACCTATTGATCAAAAATTTTTAAAGCATACCTATCTATCAACAAAAATTCTTGTTATCCTAATTTCTAAATTACAATCCCAAATCTACAATATTTATCAACAAAATGACAACTTTCCAATAATAGTAGGTTTTGGAAAATATATTTAAAAATTATAACCTATTGATCAAAAATTCTTAAAGCATACCCATTTATAACCAAAAACCCTTGTTATCCTAATTTTTAAATCAGAATCCCAAATCTACAATATTTTCTCTACAAAAATGATAACTTTCTAAAAATAGCAAGTCTTAGAAATTTTATTTATAAAATACAACCTATTGATCACAAATTACAAAAGTTTAGCCATATATCAACAAAAAATCTTGTTATCCTAATTTCTAAATCAGAATCCCAAATCTATAATATTTCTCTACAAAAATGATAATTTTCCAAAAATAGCATGTTTTGGAAAATTTATTTAAAAATTATAACCTATTGATAAGAAATTATAGAACCATACTCATATATCAACAAAAACTTTTGTTATCGTAATTTCTAAATCAAAATCCAAAATCTACAATATTTCTATGGAAAATTTATATAAAAATTATAACCAATTGATCAAAAATTCTTAAAGCATACCTATCTATCAACAAAAACTCTTTTTATCCTAATTTCTAAATCACAATCCCAAATCTACAATATTTATCAACAAAATGAAAACTTTCCAAAAATAGCAGGTTTTGGAAATTTTATTTTAAAATTATAATCTATTAATCAACAGTTCTTAAACCATACCCATCTATAACAAAAAACTCATGTTATGCTAATTTCTAAATCACAATCACAAATCTACAATATTTTCTTTACAAAAATGATAACTTTCTAAAAATAGCAGGTCTTAGAAATTTTATTTATAAAATATAACCTATTGATCAAAAATTACAAAAGCATACCCATCTATCAACAAAAAATCTTGTTATCCTAATTTCTAAATCAGAATCCCAAATCTATAATATTTCTGTACAAAAATAATAATTTTCCAAAAATAGCAGGTTTTGGAAAATTTATTTAAAAATTATAACCTATTGATAAAAAATATTAGAACCATACTCATCTATCAACAAAAACTTTTGTTATCCTAATTTCTAAATCACAATCCAAAATCTACAATTTTTCAATAGAAAAATGATAAATTTCCCAAAATAGTAGGTTTTTGAAATATATTTAAACATTATAACCTATTGATAAAAAATTATAAAACTATACCATCTATCGACAAAATTTTTTCTTATCCTAATTCCTAAATCACAATCCCAAATCTACAATATTATCTACAAAAATGATAACTTTCCAAAAATAACAAGTTTTGAAAAATTTATTTAAAAATTATAACCTATTGATCAAAAATTCTTAAAACATACCTATCTATTAAAAAAACTCTTGTTATCCTAATATCTAAATCACAATCTCAAATCTACAATTTTTATCAACAAAATGACAACTTTACAAAAATAGCAGGTTTTGGAAAATTTATTTAAAAATTATAACCTATTGATCAAAAATTCATAAACTATGCCCATCTTTAACCAAAAACTCTTGTTACACTAGTTTCAAAAATACAATCCTAAATGGACAATATTTTCTTTACAAAAATAATAACTTTCCAAAAATAGCAGGTTTTGGAAAATTTATTTAAAAATTATAACCTATTGATATAAAATTATAGAACCATACTCATCCATCAACAAAAACTTTTGTTATCCTAATTTCTAAATCACAATCCGAAATATACAATATTTCAATAGCAAAATGATAAGTTTTCCAAAATAGTAGGTTTTGAAAAATATTTTTAAACATTATAACCT
This sequence comes from Brassica rapa, assembly GCF_000309985.2. Classification (NCBI taxonomy): domain Eukaryota; kingdom Viridiplantae; phylum Streptophyta; class Magnoliopsida; order Brassicales; family Brassicaceae; genus Brassica; species Brassica rapa. The sequence continues at coordinate 18,022,813 of NC_024798.2, forward strand.
ATCGATAAAAAATTATAAAAATATACCATCTATCGACAAAAACTCTTGTTATCCTAATTTTTAAATCACAATCCCAAATCAACAATATTTTTCAACAAAAATGATAACTTTCCAAAAATAGCAGGTTTTGAAAAATTTATATAAAAATTATAACCTATTGATCAAAAATTCTTAAAGCATACCTATATATCAACAAAAATTCTTGTTATCCTAATTTCAAAATTACAATCCCAAATCTACAATATTTATCAACAAAATGACAACTTTGCAATAATAGCAGGTTTTGGAAAATATATTTAAAAATTTTAACCTATTGATCAAAAAATCTTAAAGCATACCCATTTATAACCAATTACCCTTGTTATCTTAATTTCTAAATCAGAATCCCAAATCTACAATATTTTCTCTACAAAAATGATAACTTTCTGAAAATAGCAAGTCTTAGAAATTTTATTTATAAAATACAATATTTTCATGAATATGTTGTATTTATAAATAATTTTCTTAAAAACTGTTATTTTTGGAAAGCTTTTTATTTTCTTGAGAAATATTGTAGATTAGGGTTTGGGATTTAGAAATTAGGATAACAAGAATATTTGTGGATAGATGAGTATTCTTTCTGATTTTTTCATCAATAGGTTGTATTTTTAAATAATTTTCTTAAAAACTGCTATTTTTGGAAAGTTTTTATTTTCTTGTGAAATATTGTAGATTAGGGTTTGTGATTTAGAAATCAGGATAACAAAGAAAAGTTTTTGGATAGATGAGTATTCTTTAAGAATTATTCATGAATATGTTGTATTTATAAATAATTTTCTTAAAAACTGCTATTTTTGGAAAGTTTTTTATTTTCTTGAGAAATATTGTAGATTAGGGTTTGTGATTTAGAAATTAGGATAACAAGAATATTTGTGGATAGATGAGTATTCTTTCTGATTTTTTCATCAATAGGTTGTATTTTTAAATAATTTTCTAAAAAACTGCTATTTTTGGAAAGTTTTCATTTTCTTGAGAAATACTGTAGATTAGGGTTTGTGATTTATAAATTAGGATAAAAAGTATATTTTTAGATAGATGAGTATTCTTTAAGAATTTTTCATAATATGTTGTATTTATAAATAATTTTCTTAAAAACTGCTATTTTAGGAAAGTTTTCATTTTCTTGAGAAATATTGTAGATTTTGGTTTGTGATTTAGAAATTAATATAACAAGATTATTTGTGGATAGTGGAGTATTCTTTTCTGAGTTTTTCATCAATAGGTTGTATTTTTAAATATTTTTCTTAAAAACTGCTATTTTTGGAAAGTTATCATTTTCTTGAGAAATAATGTAGATTATGGTTTGTGATTTAGAAATTAGGATAAAAGAAATTTTTTGGATAGATGAGTATTCTTTAAGAATTTTTCATGAATATGTTGTATTTATAAATATTTTTCTTAAAAACTGCTATTTTTGGAAAGTTTTCATTTTCTTGAGAAATATTGTAGATTTGGGTTTATGATTTAGAAATTAAGATAACAAGATTATTTGTGGGTAGATAAGTATTTTTCTGAGTTTTTCGTCAATAGGTTGTATTTTTAAATAATTTTCTTTAAAACTGCTATTTTTGGAAAATTTTCATTTTCTTGAAAAGTACTGCAGATTATGGTGTGTGATTTAGAAATTAGGATAAAAAGAATATTTTTGGATAGATGAGTATTCTTTAAGAATTTTTCATGAATATGTTGTATTTATAAATAATTTTCTTAAAAACTGTTATTTTTGGAAAATTTTCTTAAAAACTGTTATTTTTGGAAAATTTTCATTTTCTTGAGAAATATTGTAGATTTGGGTTTGTGATTTAAAAATTAAGATAACAAGATTATTTGTGGGTAGATGAGTATTTTTTGTGAGTTTTTCATCAATATGTTGTATTTTTAAATAATTTTCTTAAAAACTGCTATTTTTTGGAAAGTTTTCATTTTCTTAAGAAATACTATAGATTATGGTTTGTGATTTAGAAAATTTGGATAAAAAAAATATTTTTGGATAGATGAGTATTTTTTAAGAATTTTTCATGAAAATGTTGTATTTATAAATAATTTTCTTAAAAACTGCTATTTTTGGAAAGTTTTCATTTTCTTGAGAAATATTGTATATTTGGGTTTGTGATTTAAAAATTAAAATAATAAGATTATTTGTGGATAGATGAGTATTCTTTCTGAGATTTTCATCAATTGGTTGTATTTTTAAATAATTTTCTTAAAAACTGCTATTTTTGGAACGTTTTCATTTTCTTGAAAAATATTGTAGATTAGGGTTTGTGATTTAGAAATTTTGATAACAAGAATATTTTTGGATAGATGAGTATTCTCTAAGAATTATTCATGAATATGCTGTATTTATAAATAATTTTCTTAAAAACAGCTATTTTTGGAAAGTTTTTATTTTCTTGATAAATTTTGTAGATTAAGGTTTGTGATTTAGAATTAGGATAACAAGATATTTTGTGATGGATGAGTATTCTTTCTGAGTTTTTCATCAATAGGTTGTATTTTTAAATAATTTCTTAAAAACTACTATTTTGGAAAGTTTTCATTTCTTGAGAAATACTGTGATTAGGGTTTGTGATTTAGAAATTTGGATGATAAAAACAATATTTTTGGATAGATGAGTATTTTTTAAGAATTTTTCATGAATATGTTGTATTTATAAATAATTTTCTTAAAAACTGCTATTTTTGGAAAGTTTTCATTTTCTTGAGAAATATTATAGATTTTGGTTTGTGATTTAGAAATTAATATAACAAGATTATTTTTGGATAGATGAGTATTCTTTAAGAATTATTCATCAATAGGTTGGTTTTTAAAATAATTTTCTTAAAAACTGCTATTTTTGGGAAGTTTTCATTTTCGTGAGAAATACTGTAGATTAGGGATTGTGATTTATAAATTAGGATAAAAAGAATATTTTTGGATAGATGAGTATTCTTTAAGAATTTTTCATGAATATGTTGTATTTATAAATAATTTTCTTAAAAACTGCTATTTTTGGAAAGTTTTTTATTTTCTTCATAAATTTTGTAGATTAGGGTTTGTGATTTATAAATTAGGATAACAAGATATTTTTGGATGGATGAGTATTCTTTCTGAGTTTTTCATCAATATGTTGTATTTTTAAATAATTTTCTTAAAAACTGCTATTTTTGGAAAATTTTCATTTCCTTGAGAAATACTGTAGATTAGGGTTTGTGATTTAGAAATTTGGATCAAAAGAATATTTTTGGACAGATGAGTATTTTTAAAGAATTTTTCATGAATATGTTGTATTTAAAAATAATTTTCTTAAAAACTGCTATTTTTGGAAAGTTTTCATTTTCTTGAGAAATATTGTAGATTTGAGTTTGTGATTTAAAAATAAAATAATAAGATTATTTTTGGATAGATGAGTATTCTTTCTGAGATTTGCATCAATAGAGTGTATTTTAAAATAATTTTCTTAAAAACTGCTATTTTTGGAAAGTTTTCATTTCCTTGAGAAATACTGTAGATTAGGGTTTGTGATTTAGAAATTTGGATAAATAGAATAGTTTTGGATAGATGAGTATTCTTTAAGAATTATTCATGAATATGTTGTATTTTTAAATAATTTTCTTAAAAACTGCTATTTTTGGAAAATTTTTTATTTTCTTGATAAATATTATAGATTAGGGTTTGTGATTTAGAAATTAGGATAACAAGATATTTTTGGATGGATGAGTATTCTTTCTGAGTTTTTCATCAATAGATTGTATTTTTAAATAATTTTCTTAAAAAACTGCTATTTTTGGAAAGGTTTCATTTTCTTGATAAATACTGTAGATTAGGGTTTGTGATTTAGAAATTTGGATAAAAAGAATATTTTTGGATAGATGAGTATATTTTAAGAACTTTTCATGAATATGTTGTATTTATAAATAATTTTCTTAAAAACTGCTATTTTTGGAAAGTTTTCAATATTTTTGGATAGATGAGTATTCTTTAAGAATTATTCATGAATATGTTGTATTTATAAATAATTTTCTTAAAAACTGCTTTTTTTGGAAAGTTTTTTATTTTCTTGATAAATATTGTAGATTAGGGTTTGTGATTTAGAAATTAGGATAACAAATAATTTTGGATGGAGAGTATTCTTTCTGAGTTTTTCATCAATAGGTTGTATTTTTAAATAATTTTCTTAAAAAACTGTATTTTTGGAAAGTTTTCATTTTCTAGAGAAATACTGTAGATTAGGGTTTGTGATTTATAAATTAGGATAAAAAATATTTTTGGATAGATGAGTATTCTTTAAGAATTATTCATGAATATGTTGTATTTATAAATAATTTTCTTAAAAACTGCTATTTTGGAAATTTTTTATTTTCTTGATAAA